>NC_140998.1:88775130-89375130 GCF_052327205.1 Somniosus microcephalus | reverse complement strand
AATAAACTGTCTTATCAACCCTGTTTTGTTGCGTGATTGAATTCCTGAAAATTTCGAATCTTACTGCACTACTACAACTCTAGGTAGGCAAATCACCATCCTACAATTATTGTCTTTATAACGCAAAGACTATCCATTTTCCTGAGAAAAGAGTCCTGTATGACTGCAATCTCCCTATGACTTGTAAACTGCTTCTTAGCCCAACCTGTCCTACTAGATTCTTCTAGCTGCTTTCTCTTCTGAGACCTTGATTTCTTCATCATTTCTGGTTAGTGCCTGGTATCTGTTTGATAATATAATCTCTTAGGTATCTCAGCGGGCTTCCTTACCTTTCTTAATAGTTTTACCAACCTTAGTTCATTCACTACACCCATTTCTTCCATTTCCCTTAGCACTAGTCTCTGAAATATGGTAACCTGTCCCTTATTTTTCAGGCCCTAATAGTTCATATAAAAGCTTAATGATATCCTGGGCCTTTCACTGATCTGTGTTGACTTAGTTACCAAGTTTAATACTATCTATTTGCCTTCACATCTACCTCACATATGTCTGTCCTTGTGAATTCCTGTACCTTCCTCTCTAAAGCCAAAGCCCCTTTTTTAAGCTATTGATCAGTAGGCATTTTTCACATCTTTTAGCGCATCTATTAAGCCTGGCTTTTTATTTCCAAAAATTTCACAGCAAACACCTCTTGATGATAGAGACATCCATCTTACTTTTACTTCTGTTCACTTTAAATCTTATTTATCTCATTCACTCCCTTTTCTTGCTTTTGATTTACATATGTACCCCTATATTTATTTGTCTCATTTGTTCATTCCCTTTTAATAAATCTTCTCTCAGGTTCACCCTTTATCAATTTACTAAAGTCGTTTTATTCACTTTGATTGCTCACCAGTTGTCCCTTAGATCTTGATTTTTTTCTTGGTGATTTGACTTGTACTTTGCTTTTTCAGATGTTGCATTTTATAATCCTCCTGATGATAGAGACCGCCTCATAAGTACTCCTCCTCTCTTTAACTTTCCTGCTGCTCCATGAACTTGTGCTGTTTGGACGTTTAGGACAATAGGGGCTAAAAATTGAGTTGCGCCCCAATTGGGGCGCTAACTTTGCCGGGGCGCTAAAAGTAGCACCCTGGAAAAATTAGCACCCCCGCACCGGAAATTGAGTGGTTGCGCCCCAAGAGGGAAGTGGGGCGCTACTGGAGGCACCCCGCATCCCTCTTGGGGCGCTGTGAGCCAATATTGCGGTGTTATGTGCCGCAGCGCCACATGCTTCCTCCCCTTCTTAAAGGGGAGGGGCCTTGTGCAGCGCGACCTGGGGCCCAGCTGGGCCCCCAGGGATCGGGAGTGCAGGCAAAAGAGCCCGGCACTCAAGAGAAGTGCCGGGCTCTTGGTGCGCAGCCAGCACTCCGCCGG
Organism: Somniosus microcephalus; assembly: GCF_052327205.1. Classification (NCBI taxonomy): domain Eukaryota; kingdom Metazoa; phylum Chordata; class Chondrichthyes; order Squaliformes; family Somniosidae; genus Somniosus; species Somniosus microcephalus. The sequence goes on along the minus strand of NC_140998.1, from coordinate 89,373,711 downwards.
GGGGGGGGGGGGGTGTTTCAGGAGGTCTGGGACGGGAGCGCAGGCAGGTGCTGAAAGGCGGCCAGCAACAAAAATGGCCGCTCCGCACCTCACCTTTAAATTGTGCCTCCCCGGCTGCAGGTACACCCCCCTGACCCCGTCGGACATAGCGTCCGGCAGTAAGTCAGGGGGCGCTCCCGAAGTTCGTGGCCGGGGCATGAGCGGGGTGCTGCGCACACCAATGACGTCATCGCCAGCTGCGCACTGCTACCGGTTAGCACCACCACTAACCTCCCGCTGAATTTTGCGGGAGGCGTGGGCAGTGCCGCGCCCGGGCGCTAGTTGCGTTGCGTCCCGTTAGCGCCCTGTTAAGGCGCTAACGGGAGGCGCAACCAACTGAATTTTTCCCCCTCGGACTCTCCCAACAGCTCACTATTACTAACCTGAGTAGACTGCTTAGATACTAATCTGGAAAGCGTCTGATAGAATCTATCCTTCACTGTGCCTAATGTGCTGCTGGTGATCAATCAATCTTTGGCATCTGTTCGCTATAATGCTTGCAGATTCTTGGGTAATTCTGACATTTGGTTGCAGGAGCCCTTCTGGAACTCAACCATGCTGCACTAGAATTTTCTTATTACCCTCAATATCTCCTGAATAGTAGGAGTGGTGCAAAATCTTAGGCAGTAACGTCACAACATGAAGCACCGGCAGGAGGTATTTGTTGAGATAAAAACAGAAAATGCTGGAAACACTCAGCAGGTCAGGCAGCATCTGTGGAGAGAGAAAGAGTTAACGTTTCAGGTCAATGACCTTTCGTTAGAACTGGAAAAAGTGAGAGATGTAACAGATTTTAAGCAAGCACAGAGGCAGGAAAAGGAGGAGGGGAGGAAAGAACAAAAGGGAAGGTCTGTGATATCGTGAAAGGCAGGAGAGATTAAATGGCAAAAGGGATGATGGTGTGAGGTAAAAGGAGATGGTAATGGGACAAATAAAGAAACAAAAGATGGGTTTAGAAGAGGTGTAAATGGAAATAGCAAAATCATCAACAGCTGCCATCTGAAAAAATGGTGGCAGAGGTTATGATTGTTAAACTCATTGTTGAGTCCGGAAGACTGTAAAGTGCCTAATTGAAAGATGAGGTGCTGTTCCTTGAGCTTACGCTGAGCTTCATTGGAACAGTGTAGGAGACCGAGGACAGAGAGGTCAGAGTGGGAGTGTGTTAAGTATGTGTATTGTATTGAACAATTAACACAAAGACTTAAACGTATAACTCAAACAGGCCTTTACTGGTTGGAGGTAGGGACTGCACATAGGTCTTTACTTCATGCCCACAGGCGGGAACTGAGGGGGATCAGTACCCACAGTACTATTTATACCCCTATGGCCAGGAGTGGTACTGCGTATCACTACGCCCAACAAGTAGTGCAGTCCTGTCCATAGGTTCAAAGTAGCACACATATTACATACACAACATTCCTCCCTTCCTAGCTTTACAGTCATCTCCCCATTTAACATAACGTAATAACATATATAACTTCAGGTTTACATAACAGAATAACATAGATACATAGATAACTTCATGTCAAAAACAGATCACAGATTCAGTCTCTGCGGAAAACAGTTCACAGATTCAATCTCTGTGGTGTAGTCGGTTCACGTTGCTAGAGTGACTCATTCAATAGTCCTTCCATGGATTTAACAGTTTGAACTTCCGAACTGAATTGGCTCCGTTCGGCGGGACCACGTGTGTGATCTGGTAGAGGTGATAATGGTTCAGATGGGTCATCTTCTGTTTTTACTTTTCCTTTTCTGCTTCTTGGAGACTCTCTGGGCTCCATTGTCAGCTGCCACAGCTGCCAGCTGCATGCGCAGTTCCTCCTTCTCTTCCTCCTGTTTCCGTCGTAGAGCCAGCTTCTCCCGATGTTCCGTAGACTTTTGGTGCTCCTCCATGATTTCTGCACTTTGGGAGTCGAAGTTACAAGCTGGGCAGGACAGGACATCGTAATATTCGGTGTCGTCCTGAGCTAGACCAGTGAGAGGGTCGTCTATTTCCTCCATACCTAGCTGGACGTTAGCCAGCTCTTGTTCCAAATCCAGACATCTTTCCTGAAGAGACTTCTTCATGTGTACCTCTGCATCCAGCTTTTTCTGGGCTTTCAGCAAGTCGTTTACTAGTGACCTCATTTGTGATTTTAATACTTCAACTTCCTTTGGAGATTGATTGATCGGACTATGCAATCCCTCTACCGGAGCAGCTGTTTCAGCGGTCTGTTGTTCTACGTTGACGTGAGTCAGCGTACTTTTGGCATCCAAGGGCTGCTCTGTTGCAGTCATCTCAGTCTGTGTTGCCACCTCAGCTCTTCCAATAACCTTTGAGAGCTCCGAACCCCTTTCGTTTGAATATTGAAGTTCATGTTCAAGTTTTTCCCATTTCAGAGTCCTGTCCTTCAGCATATGCAGGAGTTGGCTGACCGTTAACTCCTCTGACATCAGACGTTTTGTGTGCTCCTGCTCCATTTTCTCCATCAGCTGCTTCTGTTGTCTTTCCAGATTCTCCAACTCTATATCAAAGAACTCTTTCGTTGCATTCAACTCTTGCTCAAAACGGCGAAGCATTTGTTCTAATTGCTGTTGTAGTTTGAAATGGAGTTGAGTTCGAGCCCGGTGTCCCTCAGAAATGGGCACATCAGTAGACTTGCCAGACTCAGAATCCACAGTTAAACTATGTTGTTGTTGCTCAGTGGAATTCTGTGCTGAAACTTTGTCTTTTGCACCTGAGTTGGGCTTACCATCATCCGTTCCAGAGTCTGGGCCGACTATCTTCACCGAGTTCTCACTCGTTATTGTTTGTAGGAAATGCCAGTCCATATTCATTTTCCTAATCCACTCCCGTCCTAGTAGTGGAGGACCTCCTTCAGATATCACATATAAGTCCATTATTTGACTGTCTTCGCCCTTGTGGGCCACTGCAACCTCTATTTTCCCGATGGGGTACACTCTTTGCCCCGTGTATGTTTTCAATATAATCCCCGTATCCTGTAGGGGAATATGTTGGAATAACTTTCCGTAATCTTTCTTATTTATGACCGTCAATGCCGATCCAGTGTCCAATTCCAGTTTTACTTGGACTCCTTCTATCTGAAGAGTGACCCAAATTGTCTGGAGGTCTGCACCCTTACCAGCGTTGAGTACTCTTAAGCTAGCCAGTTCATTACAGCTTAAGCTAGCCAGTTCATTACTGCTAGCGTCTGAATCGGACTCCTGTTCGGTCACCTTGTGTACCTTTGCGTATTTTCCTTGCGGTGACTTCTTGTTGCTGGTCTTCTTCCCTGACCTGCATACTCTAGCTATATGTCCAAGCCTACCACAAGTTCTACATTCTTGGTTTTTAAACCAACACTGGTTCTGATCATGCGTTGTCTTTCCACAACGATAACATTTGCCAGAACTCACACCCAATTTGTGTGCACTGAGCTCCGGTGACCGTAGCTGCATTACTGCCGTGCCTCTCGCTGCGGCTTCGTGTGCTGCTGCCATAGTGACCGCCTTCTCAAGCGTCAGCTCATTCTCCTCGAGCAGTCGCTTTTGTGTATCCTGTTTAAATAAACCACACACAAATTTGTCTCGTAGTGCATCTGTCAATCCCGTTCCAAACTGGCAATATTTCGCTAATTTACGCAATTCCAGCAAATATTCAGCATTGCTTTCATGCTGTAGCTGCCTTCTGTCGTAAAATTTAAATCGTTCCGCTAGCATCAGCGGCGTGGGGTTTAGATGATCTTTCAGGACAGTAACAATCTCATCGAACGTCTTATCCGCCGGTTCATCTGGTGATAACAGGTGTTTCAATTGCCCGTACGTCTTCGCACCCATTAAATTTAATAATGTTAGAGCTTTATCTTGGTCACGAATTTTATTGGCCTTACAATAATTTTTTACTCTTTCAACATATATGGCCCAATCTTCGAGGTCACTATCAAAGGTGCTAATATTCCCGTGTTTAGGCATTGTAGATTTGCAATTTCTCAGATTTTATTTTCTTTACTTGTTATCAAAGATGGCGGCTTCCCGCTCTTGCCGTCGTCCTCCGCCCACAAAATGGCGGTTTTCCCGCGCTTGGCGGTCTTCACCCGTCCCCCGACGCCGTCTCCCTTCAGCCCTCTAGTGCGGCCCTTATCTTCGCCGCGATCGATAGCCCGCGCTGTGCACCGCGACTCTCGCACCTTGAGCTTCTGCAGCCGCCGCGCCTTTCAGTCCGAGTGCGGCTCTTATCTTTGGTCCCGATCGCTGGCCCGGCTGCGCCCCTCACTTCAAAGCGGCCCGGCCCTTATCTGCCGATCGCTATCGCCCTACCTCTCTCTCTTCCCCAGTCCTGTCTTTACTCCGGTTCACAAGCTGATGGAGGCTTCAGGGTCCTAATGCCTGTCTCTTCCAGTCGCTGGAAGCTGTCAGGATTTCTGCTGCCCTTCAGTTTTGAGTGGGGTGTTGAGGATTGAAACCTCTCTTCAACGTCCTGTCTTTGGACGAAGCCGCCTGGAATAACTGCCGCAGGGTAAGAGCCTGACTCGTCGCCAGTGTTAAGTATGTGTATTGTATTGAACAATTAACACAAAGACTTAAACGTATAACTCAAACAGGCCTTTACTGGTTGGAGGTAGGGACTGCACATAGGTCTTTACTTCATGCCCACAGGCGGGAACTGAGGGGGATCAGTACCCACAGTACTATTTATACCCCTATGGCCAGGAGTGGTACTGCGTATCACTACGCCCAACAAGTAGTGCAGTCCTGTCCATAGGTTCAAAGTAGCACACATATTACATACACAACAGAGTGGAGCAGAGAATTAAAGTGATTGGTATTAGTTGAGGTTGCCCAGATGTAAATATTCATGGTTGTATGCACTTAGGGAACTTCTGCATTATGCTTTCTATCTTCTCTTAGCAGAGAACCCATTCCTTAAATTAAGGTCTTTTTCACACAAGATGACACTTACCCATTAAATACGAATGCCAGAGAGACTAATCATACATCTAAAAAATTGAAGTGATCATTCATGATATTTCTCCAGAAATATAAGGTTGAATGGTGGAGATCTTTCCACATTTGATAGAGGTGTTCAAAATCATGAGGGGTCTGGACAGAGTAGATAGAGAGAAACTGTTCCCATTGGTAGAAGGGTCGAGAACCAGAGGACACAGGTTTAAGGTGATTGGCAGAAGAACCAAAGGCAACATGAGGAAAAATCTTTTTACTCAGCGAGTGGTTAGGATCTGGAATTCACTGCCTGAAAGGGTGGTGGAGGCAGATTCAATCATAGCTTTCAAAAGGGAATTGGATATGTACCTGAAGGAAAAAAAATTGCAGGGCTACGGGGAAAGGGCGGGGGAATGAGACTAGCTGAAGTGCTCTTGCAGAGAGCCGGCACAGGAGCAACGGGCCGACTGGCCTTCTTCCGTGCTGTAACCATTCTATGATTCTATGGGCATGAATGGCTGTTCAGCCGCTCCCAAACTGACCCGACTGGAACCGGTGGGACAGGTAATTAAGGCAGTTAACAGCCTGTTAACTGCCTTGCTAAACCTATTTTCATAGTGGTTTCCCATTTTCAGGCTTCTGCCTCCTGTTTCCCGAATTGTCAGAAACAGGCCAGGTTCAAGGAGACAAGTTGCTGAAGGACATGATTTGTATGCATTGGTGGAGTACTTTAAAAGCGCCCCTGAAACATGGCTGACATTGACATGCAACAACATTGTGGTTGTAGGTATGGGATAACATTTTGCACATCTACTGACCTTCTGACTGTTCAAGCTGACACCCATCTGCAGTGTGACATGAATGGAATAATTTCAGGCCACTTCGACTGTGCACTTGCAAGCTTGTTACCTCAAATGAAATCTATAACAAGGGGATGGGAAGCATTTATGTCCTCTCATCCTGGTCCTCATCATCGGAGGAACAGCAGCCGCATGGCTCAGCGCAGGTCTTCCTGGGAAGAGGAGGATGAGGAGGACGAGGGGTGCCTTGCATGCCCTGTTGTGACCAAAGCAGCATCCCTCCAGTTCACTGCTGCCCGTCAAGCAGGGTATGCGCACTGCCATGTCACATTATCATAAGCTTACTCTTCAACCATAGGTGGCTACTGTATGGCTCTGTAATTGCAGGTGACACTTGTCCAACGTCATACATCATCTCTGCTATACCCTGTTATTTCCTATCACTTTTACCATCAGCATTACAAAAGCAAGGCGCCCTGAGCCCTCAATGCGCTTTTGCCATTTCCCATAACGCATAGGCCACACAATCAACTGTTTGACATAATTTTTCTTTTAAACATCACAAAAGGATAATAAACCAGCAACAGTCAGAAAAAAAAGATAAATCATCCAAGTGACTCCCCTTGTGACCATAGGTGCTTAATCTTTCTCTTACACGTGCTTCTCTGTAGTGCTTCCCCTATGGCTTCAGCAGATGTAGAGGCAGCTTGCTGACTAGGATGCTGCGCCTGCTTAGATGCCTTTGGTGGGCATCATCTGGGTTTGGGAGCCTGGGAGGACTCTTCAACAGTCTGCTCTTCCTGCGGCTGTGCAGGGGCTGAAACGGCCATCTCAGTTGTCTCTGACCGAGGGCTTTGCAGTGGCATGGTCATGTGAGCGCTTTGAGAGGAGCCCACACTTCCTTCTGTCCTACCATCAACATCCCTCTCATGGGTCAGCTGTGCCTCAGTAGTGGCTGGAGAGCACCTTGCTGCACCTCAGATGGACCATGAGGACCTGTATCTGCACTGGCAGTCCTCATCAAAAGGACGTCCATAAAGCTCTGGTCTCTCTGCTCAATAGCTGCCCATTGCTCCTCCAGTGATATCATTCTATTCTGAATAGTCACCATGTTTTCCTGACTCTGATGACTTATTTCCTCCATGGCCATAGCCATCCTTTCCACGGAGGTTGCCATCCTATCCATGGTGGTGCGTTCATGCGCCATTGCCTCTACCACGGCAGTGCTGTTACAGATGGACTCCTCCATTCTCTCCACACTCGCACTAACCCTGGAGGCAAACACTTCCAGAGACTCCTGCACTTGTTCCTGTATTTCCCAAGATGCTCTTTCTCTGGATGGCCCCAGAGGCACAGCATTTGCATGCAGCTCAGCAGAGCTAGGAGAGTGCTGCAACCTCTGCCGAGGACTCTCCGCTGCTGTCACTGTCTCCACCATCTGCTGAAGCTCACTTGTGCACTGTGATAGACCAGGTGGCAACACTACTCTAACTCGCGAGGGTCCCAACGAGTTGTGCGTTGCTGCGCTGGTGCTGGGTGTGCTGAATCCTGGTGACGCTGCTCCCTCAGAGGCTTCAGGTTTCTCTGAGGAGTTGTCCGGCTCTTCATCCTGGATCGTGGGGAGGGGGGCGCTCGATGGTCCTGTGGGAGAGTAAAGGCATGATTTAGGCATCTGATATTGATGTAGCAGATACATACTTTTGAGCAGATGATACAATGTGATTGTCTATGAACATCATGATGTAAGAAAACTACTAGGCACTTGGTCTAAGCATTAAACAAAGCTTTAATCAACTGTTTTACAACATGGAGGTCTAGTTGTGTCCTTCACTAGTTCCTGTTAAGAATGTCCTGCACAAGCTGGGCCTGTGCCCGAGTATTTATACTCTCCCTGGACAGCGCCACCCATAGGCCGCTCAGTATTATTTCATAAGTCTTTCTTTCATGGATTACTGATTCATGTCACATCATATGCCATTGCTTTCTGAGAGGAATGAAACTCTATTATGTCATCAGCTTCTGCTAGTGTGCCCGTCTCTCCATTGCCCACTTCCAGGTCCTCGCCACCACCAACAATCTTGTTTGCTGCCTCCTCAGCACTGGTCAATGTGGCTAGGGTAGGTGTTCCTCCTCCAGTCAGTGCTCTCTCCCTCTTATTGTGGGCTATCTTTTCCTGCAAGGAGGGACACTAGCGGTGTTTCAGCCACAGTGATGGAGTGAGTGTAAATAATCCCTACCACTGAAGCTTTGAGGGAGACGAAGATGGGGTAAGATACCAAGAGGAAGCTAGCTCCCTGTGTGTTGTTAGTTGTTGTCACTGCATGACAGTGAGTGCGAGTCTAAAGGGGTGCATAGGCAGGATGCTGAAGTGATTCAGTGCAGAGACAGAGATGGATAGGTAAGGGTGCAAGTGAAGTAAGGGTAAGGTGGGATGTGAAGGAGGAGGTTTACAACGCAAAGTGCTGGTGATGAGAAGAGAAGGGAAGCAGATTGAAGGTAAGTGTGATGGGATACTCACTTCCGATGTTCGCACAAGATCATTAAACCTTTTTCGGCACTGGATCCATGAGCATGCATATATGGACCGTGCGCTGACCTCCTCAGCAATACACAGTCAGGCTTCCATGGTCTGCTGAGGAGGCTTCCTCCGGCCACCAGGAGGGAAGAGAATCTCCCTGCACCCTCTGACAGCATCCACAAAAGCATGGAGGGATTCATCATTAAATAGAGGAGCTGCCTTGCCTCTGGAAGAAGTCATAGCGTCAAAATCAATTACAATGAGTCCAGGAATCCACAAGAGAAAGGCTTAGGCTGAATGGCAGCTTTAAAAGCAGCTGCTATGATGACCTCATCAGAGGCAGCCAGCCAACCCGATCGCACTCCTTGGACCGTCCAGCGCGCCCCAATGAAATCAACAAGCTCATTGAATCAAAATTGGACATCAGCAGCTGATCCCGCCGGAAGCGGCTCCGGAACTCGCCCACCACGCAACCTGACTGCAACCTGCCTCGGGAATTAAAATCGAGCCCCAGGCTTCCCAATCCTCCCGCTTTGGGCGGGAGTGTCCCGAAACAGTTCTTGTATGGTTTGCACATGTGCAGTACCCCAGCTGTCGTGGCTTGCAACCAAACCAGGTTATTTGAGCCCTGCTGGTCCCCCTGCTATTCGGAAACACCACTTCATTACTGGTTGCGAGGATGACGCCATCAGGACCAATTAATAATGCCTGGAAACTCCGTGAGTACTGAGAGCACAACTGGGGGAGGGAGAGAGAGAGAGGGAGAGAGAGAGAGAAAAACACAAACTGGGGAGAGAGAGAGGAACACAAACTGGGAGAGTGAGGGAGAGAGCTAAACAAACTGGAATGAGGGAGAGTTCATGTCGACCTGTGTTGTGTGCTGTTGTAGAACATGTTTTGTTCCGGGAGTCAGGCTTTGGTGCTTCTGCCTGATGATTGAGCCTCATCTCACTGAAGCTGGGTTTCCATGGTGGGGTGTGGGAAAAAAGAAAGAAAGACCTGCAGTTATATAGCATCTTTCATGGCCACTGGATGTCCCAAAGTGCTTTACAGCCAATGAAGTATTTTTTTGAAGTGTGGTCACTGTTGTAATGGAAGAAGCTCCCACAAACAGCAATGTGATAATGACATAATAATCTGTTTTAGTGATGTTGATTGAGGGATACATATTGACTAGGACACTGGGGATAATTCCCCTGATCTTCTACGAAATAGTGCCGTAGGATCTTTTACGTCCACCTGGGAGAGCTTGCAGGGTCTCGGTTTAACATCCCATCCGAAAGACGGCACCTCCGACAGTGCAGCTCTCCCTCAGAACTGCACTGGAGTGTCAGCCTAGATTTTTGAGCTCAAGTGCCTGTTGGACTATAACCTGGTGTTGTGTGACTTCTTACATTTGTCCACCCCAGTCCAACACCGGCATCTCCACACCATCATTTTTACAATCATCCCTCTGGAGTTATCATCCTTAAAGGTCATCTGGGCTGAAATGTCCATCCGAGATAAAAATACATTAAAATCCCCCATTATACAAGGATTTTCCACCTCTGCCGCTTCAGTGAATAACCCCCGAAAAAACTCGCGACGCTTGCAATGATCGTTCGGTGCACAGATATTAAAGAGATCGCAATTAAAGCCCTCCATTTTTACCCTTAGCCGTAAAAATCTCCCCTCAGTGTCCTTGTCCACCAAGGCAACGTTCTCTTCTATGGACGGACTCACCAAAACAGCCACCCCGCTACGGTTATTGTTTGCACAACTTGCAAACACCTCTCCTTTCCAAACCTTCTGAACTCTTTCGAGGATCTCCTCATCCCAAAAGGTTTCTTGCAGACACAAGTCCGAACCTTTAAAAACCTGCAACAACTGCTGCAATTTCCTCTCACCCCTCAGTCCTTTCACATTAATCGAGACCAATGTAATCATGGCTCCAAAGAAGGGAAGTATGCCTAATAATCTCCCCATCATTTAATCTCTGGCCCTTCCCTCCTCACATGCTCCTTCCCCACTTTTCGGGCAGCTGTTGCTTTTTCCTGCAGCCTCCAACTCTTTTTCACCTCCTGTTTAAACTTTCCCTGCTGTTTCAGCCTCTTCCTTGCATTAAGTTTGGGCCCAGGAGCTGCCCTTCCTCCCTCCTTCTGCCCCTCACTAACCTTTCCCTTTCCACATGATGCCACCCCACCCCTGACTTCCATGTCTCTGTCCCCCTCTAATTCCTCACACTCAAGCTCTTCTGCAACCCCCTGTGCCTGCTCCCCGTCAGATACATAATCCTGCTCCCCGTCAGGTACTTCATCTCTCAGAGAGTCTTCCTGCTATCGCAGATTCTCCCAATGTGCCGCTCCCTTCGACTACATCTCCACCTCTGACCCTTGCACCCTGTTCCCTCTCTCCACGGGACAATGGCGCACCTAAATTGTTCCCTTCTGATGTCTCTATCTCGCCGATCTCATCCTGCTGACCCTTTAAGGCTCCTGCCTCTTGCACCCTCTCCCCGTCCTGCCCCCTCCCGCTCACCAAGATATCTGACACCCCACCTATCCCTGGAGCACCCACATCCACCACACACCCCGCTCCCGCCTCCTCTCCCCCCGTAGACACCAGACTCCCCAGGGGCAGCCGAACCGCACTAAGCCTCGAGTCTGTACTCGACCCTCGCTGCCCACTGCTGTCTTTGTTCCCCTCCACAGCACTCGGCGTATTTTCCACCATCTCCATCCCGTACTCCACTCCTCCATCCTCTGCCTCTCCCTGTGCTCCTTTCTCCTTCATTTTACCGGCTGTGTCCTCCGACTGCACCGCTCCTCCGGCCATTCCACTCTCATCTCCTGTTCCTTCTTCCATCTCCTCATCACTCATATCGCTCCCTTCTGCCACACACTCACAGCGGGTGGGGCCGTTGTGACACACCCCACAGCTCTCCGCCTTGCAGCTCCGAGCGATGTGTCCCGACTCACCACAATTGTAACAATACAGGTCTGGACAGTTTCTTATGAGATGGTCACATCCAAGACAATAATAGCACACCTTTACTTGGTTATCATGCAGCACACAAAAGTACTGCACTACTTCCAGTGTCTCGAACTTTATACTGTACGGCAATGACCTCACCCCTTCTGGGAACAGCACCTTTACATACCGGGTTCCGTCTGCTACCCGTGATCCCGGATAGTACCTCCTTTTTATTGCAGAACAGATTTTAATATCCCACGACTCCAACTTTTTGCTTAGCACTTCGTCCTCAATGTAAACTGGCAAGTTTAAAAATGAAACCACCACCTCCTCTGAATATAGCAGAGTCACCTCCAAGAATTTCTCACCAACTTTCAGACTGAGTAACAGTCTTTCCACCTCCTCACGGCCACTGACCGTCACCTCGAATCCCACATTCGGTTTTGGTCGGCAGGCATAGCAGCTTCCCTCGCCACAGTCCTCATGAACCGCCTGGATAATATCCCAAGCTCGAATCTTCTTATCCTCACACTGCACCACCACCATGTTTTCTTTACCAAACCTCCTGGGGTCCCAGCCCAAATCTTTGGGCCTTTTTTTTTCCTTTCCCACCACAGTTTCTTCCCTAATTAAATTCCTCTCAGGAACACTGTCCTCTGAGGGGCCCGGCACTCCGGACCCCTCAGCAGCCATCTGGCTGTTTTTGTGGGCCAAAATGGCCCTAAAACCTGAAAACAAAACCCCAAAACCCACCACCACCTTTTTACAAAACTCCCTCCAACTCCCAGCTGCAATCAGGCAACCAGTAACACCTGGCTCACTCTTAGCCCCTCCCACCTAGAGAGAGCTACCAACTGAGCCACAGCTGACACACGGGTTTCAGGGAATTGAATTAGGTTTGCTTTAGGTTTTATTTATTATTTTTGTAACTTGCTGTTTATTGTAAAACATCATAAAATGTTGCGGAAACTTTAGTTAGAAGTTACTTATATCGATTTTTGTTGAATCAGTGGTATGTTTCTCATTGCAGTCGGTACTACAGAAACAGTTTTCATTTAAACATTATTTATCCTTAAATCTTTCTATTCTTTTGTGTTCTTTCATGATTTATAAATTATGTTATTCATCTCACTATAAAACGCAAAGTTAAATATTTTATTTGGGGCTTGGTGATATTGAGACACCCAACTAAGGTAAATGCAATATCATTTACAAACTGTGGGCAAATGTCACGTGATCAAATGTCATGTGATTAAGCTTCGTCAAACCAGGGCTGGCAACGATACAACTGAGTCAGATAGTGAAGGAAATGACAACTGGAAAGACTGCTAAAAAAAGTTGCTTCTGATAGTGGGCTGGAAACAAATCTAATCGATGGAGCATTCCATTCAGTCCTGTTCCTCCTCTGTTATCCGAAGACAGAGCAGGTATAGTTTACAATGGGATTTAATCAATATTACTATAACACTGTATGTTTCGTCAACTTTCTATTGAACCTTGCATGTTTCTATGAAGCTAGAGATACATAAATAGCACACTAGTAATATAGGCAGCGCAGTTGAGGAAAGATATAAAAATGTTATCCTACTCACCAACTTGCCAGACCCAAGCCTACCATACACACAATAAACTGTTCCACTCAACTTAGTAAGCTGAGTTCTGTCATTAGATAGTGAAATATTTTGTGCCTGAGCAACCAAGATATGTCTGTTGTTCATGAATCTCATTTTATTTAATCTTATACTCTGCCATTGCAAAGAGGAAAGGGGGATTTTATAATTACAGAGCTGCATTTTTCACTTTTCACAGTCAGTTATTTTCCCAACAGAAAGTGATTTTTGCTTAATATAAAAAAGCACGTGAAATTTTGTTCACTGCAACAATGGACATAGGCAGAGGCATGCAGTGCACACAGTGCTTACATTTATTTTGAGGAGACACTGGTATGATTGACGATTTTTGCCCCAGATAAAATCAACCTAAACTTAATTCCAATTGCAACAGATATACAGGGATGTCACAACACACAGGTGTGCATTCAAATTTTTTTGAGTTGGATTTTTTCTCAGTTTCAGAATGGCAATCCATCATATGTACCAGTACAAACATGCATTGTGGAGCCAATGATTTTATTATAGAATATAATAGGAACATAGGAATTACTAGACAAAAATGACCATGGTCCATCTGGTTGTTGACTAATCAAAGCAAGCAATCTCTATCAATAACTAGCCAATATTTATCCCTCAACCAACATCACTAAAACAGATTACCTATTCATTATCTCATCACTGTTTGTGGGAGCTTGCTGTGCGCATATTGGCTGCCGCACTTCCTACATTACAACAGTGACTACACTTCAAAAGTACTTCATTGGCTGTAAAGTGCTTTGAGATGTCCTGAGGCCATGAACGGCACTATATAGATGCAAGTCCTTTCTTTTCTTTTTAGTCTACAATAGACCCAGGAAAACCCCAGTGAGGGAAAACTTTGGGAATCATGGCCCAGAAATGCAGTTGCGCAAAGCCCTTTTTTGTGTGTTAACTGGCGGACTAAGCTCCCAATATGGCAGGCAGGACACATTTCCAGCCCACCATATTGGATAAGGTAGATGCGCTGGCGGCAGGAGCACATGTCGGGAACATTTAAAGGCCAGAATAATCAATTCAAATTAGGGTCCTGCACTTCTTACGGGACCTGTTTTTGATTTTTGATCGCCCCAGCACTTCGCTCCCCACGTGCTGAACTCGCACAGCACAACATGGCATTACAGGAAGGCCCCCGTACTTTGAATTTGGAACTGAGAGCGTTCCTCACAATGCCACATTAGAACAATGTGGACTTCTCCCCGCCCAACCACCGATGGCCTCCCCCAGCCACCACTACCTCCTCCCAGAGACAGCACCAAGATTTGTGTCCATTCTTGCCATGCCCTTAGTACTGGACACTGGTTCAGCATGATCACTGATCTGCAGAAAAGCAGATCTCGTGATACCAGTGAAGCAGTGAAGTCTTACCTTGTGGATGTCAATAATCCGTCATCAAACCACTATGTCAACTATTTGGAAGATCCATGAAAGAAGCAAGATTGGACCTTTTTCATGGGGTCTCCATTGTAAAATCCTTGGAACTGAGTTATTCACTAGTCGACTGCAGGATTGTGAAACCATCCCTCCAATGTATTGTGCATGGTGCTAATGAGCTTTTCTCTTCCAAATCCACCATCTGCAGCACCGGAGGAATTGAGGGGGCATGAAAAAACACTGGCGGACAAAATAAAGGAAAATCCAAAGGTGTTTTATAAGCATATTAAGGGCAAGAGGATAACCAGGGAAAGAGTAAGGCCCATTAGGGACCAAAGTGGCAACCTGTGTGTAGAGCAGAAAGATGTAGGTGAGGTTTTAAATGAATATTTTGCATCTGTGTTCACTATGGAGAAGGACGATGTAGGCATAGAAATCAGGCAGGGTGATTGTGATATACTTGAACAAATTAGTATTGAGAGGGAGGTGTACTAGCGGTTTTAGCGGGCTTAAAAGTAGATAAATCCCCAGACCCAGACGAGATGCATCCCAGGCTGCTGTGTGAGGCAAGGGAGGAGATTGCAGGGGCTCTGACACAAATTTTCAGAACCTCTCTGGCCACAGGGGAGGTGCCAGAGGACTGGAGGACAGCTAACGTAGTACCATTATTCAAGAAGGGTAGTAGGGATAAACCAGGGAATTACAGGCCAATGAGCCTAACATCAGTGGTAGGGAAATTATTGGAAAAAATTCTAAGGGACAGAATTAGTCTCCACTTGGAGAGGCAAGGATTAATCAAGGATAGTCAGCATGGCTTTGTCAGGGGGAGATCATGTCTAACCAATTTGATTGAATTTTTCGAGGGGGTGACTAGGTGTGTGGATGAGGGTAGTGCAGTTGATGGACTTCAGTAAGGCTTTTGACAAAATCCCACATGGGAGACTGGTCAAGAAGGTAAGAGCCCATGGGATCCAGGGTGCCTTGGCACATTGGATTCAAAATTGGCTTAGTGGCAGGAGGCAGAGGGTGATGGTCGAAGGTTGTTTTTGTGACTGGAAGCCTGTGTCCAGTGGTGTACCGCAGGGATCGGTGCTGGGTCCTTTGCTGTTTGTAGTGTACATTAATGATTAGATATGAATGTAAGAGGTATGATCAGTAAGTTCGCAGATGATATGAAAATTGGTGAGGTGGTAACTAGCGAGGAGGGAAGCCTCAGGCTACAGGATGATATAGATGGGTTGGTTAGTTGGGCAGAACAGTGGCAAATGGAATTTAACCCTGAAAAGTGTGAGGTGATGCATTTTGGGAGGACTGACAAGGCAAGGGAATACACAATGAATGGTAGGACCCTAGGAAGGACAGAGGATCAGAGGGACCTTGGTGTGCATGTACATAGATCCCTGAAGGCAGCAGGACAGGTAGATAAGGTGGTTAAAAAGCCATAAAGGATAATTGCCTTCATTAGTCGAGGCATAGAATATAAGAGCAGGGAGGTTATGATGGAGCTGTACAAAATGCTAGTTAGGCCACAACTGGAATACTGTGTGCAGTTCTGGTCGGCACACTATAGGAGGGATGTGATTGCATTGGAGAGGGTGCAGAGGAGATTCACCAGGATGTTACCTGGGCTGGAGCGCTTCAGCTATGAACAGAGACTGGACAGGCTGGGGTTGTTTACCTTAGAGCAGAGAAGGCTGAGGGGGAACCTGATTGAGGTGTACAAAATTATGAGGGGCATAGATAGGCTAGATAGAAAGGAACTTTTCCTCTTAGTAGAGGGATCAATAACCGGGGGCATAGTTTCAAGGTAAGGAGCAGGAGGTTTAAGAGGAGATTTGAGGAAAAACTTTTTCACCCAGAGGGTGGTTGGAATCTGGAACTCACTGCCTGAAAGGGTGGTAGAGGCAGGAACCCTCACAACATTCAAGAAGCATTTAGATGAGCACTTGAAACGCCATAGCATACAAGGCTACGGACTAAGTGCTGGAAAATGGGATTAGAATAGACAGGGCTTGATGGCCAGTGTGGAAACGATGGGCCAAAGGGCCTCTTTCTGTGCTGTATAACTCTATGGCTCTATGACCCCAATCCCTCTACGAATGCCTGATGCTCTGCAGACATTATTCTTTTAAAAGAAGAAGGGAAAGCCAGGTAAGTACATGAGAGAGAAAGGGATAGAAGGATAGGTTGATAGGGTGGGATGAAGTAAGGTGCTAGGAGGCTCGTGTGAAGCATAAACACCGGCATAGACCTGTTGGGCTGAATGGTCTGTTTCTCTTCAATCTGAGGTTTGCACAAATTACCTAGATTTGGGCAGGTAAAGGTACACTCTGGTTTCTGGAGAGCAAGGGACCCCTAATAGGAGTGATCAACTGAACATAGATAAATGTCTGCATTAAAACCCAAAACTTTCGACTACCACCACGCTCAATCAGTTCCGATGGACGGGTCACATTGTCCGCATGCCCGATACGAGACTCCCAAAACAAGCGCTCTACTCGGAGCTCCGGCACGGCAAGAGAGCCCCAGGTGGGCAGAGGAAACGCTTCAAGGACATCCTCAAAGCCTCCTTGAAAAAGTGTAATATCCCCACCGACACCTGGGAATCCCTGGCCCAAGATCACTCAAAGTGGAGGAGAAGCATCCGGGAAGGCGCCGAACACCTCGAGTCTCTTCGCCGGGAGCAAGCGCAAGGCAAGTGCAGGCAGCGCAAGGAGCGCACGTCAACCCAAGCACCCCACCCACCCGTCCCTTCAACCACCGTCTGCCCCACCTGTGATAGAGACTGTAGGTCCCGCATTGGACTCATCAGTCACCTGCGAACTCATTTTTAATGTGGAAGCAAGTCATCCTCGGTTCCGAGGGACTGCCTAAGAAGAAGAAGAAGGATTGCGTTTAAATAGTAAAACGTCCAAAGGCACTTCACAAAATTTGACACGAGCCACACAGAAGATATTAGGACAGGTGGTCATAGTGGTAGGTGTGGTGTATGTAACCTGTTCCACCTTAAGAGAACTACCTTAAGAGGTGTACTACTTTCTCTTGGCTGCTGTATACTGTAATACCGGTGGTGACCACACCGGTATATAAGTGTTGTGTAGGGATTTGCTGGGCAGTTCAGCCCTGACCTCCGAATAGTAAAGACCTGTTAAAAGTTATTCTTGTTGTCTGTGTCCAGTGATTGATCATACGCATAACTGGGACACACAGACTCAACAGTGGCGACGAGTCCGATCTTACCCTGCGGCAGTTTTACATCCAAGGCAGCTTTGTCCTCAGAACGGGCGTCGAGAAGAGGCATCCGCCCTCATCATCCTGCTGAGCACCATCGCACGGGAGGCATCGAGAACCCGGGTTAAAAAGAAAAAAAATTCTGGCCACGAAGCCCTCCATCAGCGACAGGCAGTGATCATCCCTTCTACCACGGTGGTGGGTAAGCCGATCAGCGACACGAGCAGAAAGTCGGCCACGTTGGCTGTGGAGTAGGAGAGGGAAAACGGAGGAATAAGGGTGGAGAACTCGACCACGGCCGGTAAAAAGGGCCGGGCTGCAATCGAGGCAGAGAGGCGCAGCGACTGGGGCAGCTTAAGGCACGAGAGCCGCGGAGAACTCAAACGCAGCCGATGTAAAGGACCGGGCTGCAAGCGGGGCTGCGAGGCAAAGCAGCGTCGGGGAATTGAGAACCGCTGGGGAGGCGAGAACGGCAGCAGCAAGGCAATCGCCATTGCAGCCAGCAGGGGAAGAAGGCAAATGCGGGAATCCGCCATTGTAGTCGGCGGGGGAAGAAGATGAGCGCGGGAAAGACTGCCAAGCGCGGGAAGCCACCATTTTAGTAGGCAGGGGAAGAAGACAAGCGCGGGAAGCTGCCATTTTGAGAAAAAGAAAAATTTAAAAACTTGCAAGGATGCCTAAACATGGGAACATTAATACCTTTGATAGCGATATCGAAGATTGGACCACGTATGTAGAACGCATGGAAGTTTATTGTAAAGCAAATAAGGTACCAGATGATGAGAAAGCACTAACCTTATTAAGCTCAATGGGTGCGAATACATACGGGCTATTAAAGCACCTTCTATCACCAAATAAACCGGCGGATCAGACTTTCGCGAATATTGTTACTGTCCTGAAAAATCATTTAAACCCCACGCCGCTGATGATAGCGGAACGATTTAAATTTTACAGAAGAACGCAGCTGAAAGATGAAAGCAACGCTGAATTTTTAATTGAACTGCGTAAGCTATCAAAGTACTGTCAGTTTGGAACAGGACTAGCAGATGCGCTGAGAGATAAGTTTGTGTGTGGATTGTTAAAAGAAGGAACACAAAAGCGACTGCTTGAGGAGAATGATCTTACGCTTGATAAAGCTGTCACTATTGCAGCATCGCACGAAGCCACAGCGAGAGGCACGGCGGAAATGCAGCTACGGTCACCGGAACTCAGCGCCGGAACTCAGCACTGGCGTGACTCTTCCTCAACTTCCATCTGTAAGTACGCCTGCGTCAGGTCTATCTTGGTGAAGTGTTTCCCGCCAGACAACGAAGCGAAGATATCCTCAATCCGCGGAAGCGGATACTGCACCGTGTGAAGCACCGGATTAACAGTGATCTTGAAATCTCCACAGATGCGAACCTCCCCCGGTTCCCCCGGCTTGTTGCTCGATGAACGCTTCATAACGGGAACAATGGGCGTGGCCCACTCACTCCAGTCTACCTTAGACAGTACTCCTGAACATTCTAGCCCTTCCAGCTCAGCTTCCACAGCAGGTCGTATCGCATAAGGTATCGGTCTGGCTTTGAAAAATTTCGGGTTTGCATGTTCTTCAACCTTGATGTTTGCTGTAATTCCTCTCAGTGTTCCCAGTCCCTGTTGAAACACCTCTTTAGCATCGTCCAATATTCTGGACAATCGTTTAGGTTTGACATCTTTTTTACCGGAATCTACCGTTAGTGCTTTTAAGGAATGCCAGTCCATATTTATTTTCCTAATCCACTCCCATCCCAGTAGTGGTGGACCTCCCTCAGGTATCACATATAAGTCCATTCCTCGGCTTTCTTTGCCCTTGTGGACCACCTTTACCTCTATCTTCCCGATGGGGTATACTCTTTGCCCCGTGTATGTTTTCAATACAATCTCCGTATCCCGTAGGGGAATATGTGGGAATAACCTTTTGTAATCTTGCTTATTCATGACCGTCAATGCCGATCCAGTGTCCAATTCCATCTTCACTTGGACTCCTGCTATCTGAAGTGTGACCCAAATTGTTTGGAGGTCTGCTTCCTTACCAACATTGTGTACTCTTAGACTATCCAGCTCATTACTGCTGGAGTCTGAATCTGACTTCTGTTCGTTCGAACTGTTCTCTGTCATCTTGTGTACCTTTCTGTACTTTTCCTGCGGTGACTTTTTGTTGCTGGTCTTCTTTCCTGACCGGCATACTTTAGCTATGTGACCAAGCCTGCCACATTTTCTGCATTCCTGATTTTTGAACCAGCACTGGTTCTGATCGCGCGTTGTCTTTCCACAACGATAACATTTTACTGTAGAACGCAGCTGAAAGACGAAAGCAACGCTGAATTTTTAATTGAACTGCATAAGCTATCAAAGTACTGTCAGTTTGGAACAGGACTAGCAGATGCGCTGAGAGATAAATTTGTGTGTGGATTGTTAAAAGAAGGAACACAAAAGCGACTGCTTGAGGAGAATGATCTTACGCTTGATAAAGCTGTCACTATTGCAGCATCGCACGAAGCCGCAGCGAGAGGCACGGCGGAAATGCAGCTACGGTCACCGGAACTCAGCATCAATCAACCATGGGGTTGAAGGCCATTCCCATGGATGCAGTGGTGCAATCGGAGGTGCATTTTGCACGTTTTGGCACCCTGAGCAGCTTTTCATCAGATCCTCTATCTGTTGGTCAATACCCGGCCACCACACATAAGCCCTAGCAAGGCTTTTCATCTTGACTCCCCCCAGATGACCTTCATGCAGTTCCTTTAGAACTCTCTCTCTTAACTTAGGAGGAATAATCACCCTTGTTCCATACATCAATGTTCCTTGACAGACGGACAGCTGTTCTCGTCTTGCTGAGAATGCCGGTAATAGTGGATCACCATGTGCTGGCCATCCCTTCACTGTCACTTCATAGACCCGGGACAGTGTCGGGTTGTTCCTGGTTTCTCTTTCAATACTTGCATTGGTGACTGGTAAACATTCGATGATGGTCGAGTGAAATAACTCAACAGGGTAAACCGTCGGTGCCTCCTCCTCTGTAGGTAGTGGCAGGCACGACAGCCCATCAGCATTACCATGCTGCTTTGTACCTTTGAATTCGATCTGATATTGATGTGCCTCTAGGAAAAGGGACCATCTCTGGAGTCTCTGTGCTGTCATCACCGAAACACCCTTCTTAGGGTTAAAAATGGATACCAACGGCTGGTGGTCTGTCAGAAGCGTAAACTTTTGGCCCTGCAGGTAATGATTAAACTTCTTTACTCCCCACACAAGGCTGAGAGCCTCCCTATCTATCTGAGCATAGTTGCGCTCAGCGGAGGTCAATGATCTGGATGCGAACGCAACTGGCCTCTCCAGGCCATTTGGCAACTTGTGTGAGAGTACTGCCCCAATACCATATGGAGAAGCATCACAAGCCAAACGAATAGACAGCGTTGGGTTGAAGTGAGCCAACACTTCCTCTGAGGTGATCAATGCCTTGCTTTTGCGAAAGGCCCTCTTACAGTCCTCGCTCCACTTCCATGGTACTCCCTTGTGCAAAAGAGCGTTCAGCGGGTGCAGCACCGTGGATAAATTTGGCAGAAACTTATGGTAATAGTTAATCAACCCTAGGAACGACCTCAACTGGGATACATTATCCGGAGCGGGAGCCTTCACAACAGCTTCGATCTTGTCAGGAGACTTATGAAGCCCCTCCTGGTCAATGACATGACCACAGTACGAGATCCGCTTCTGAAAGAATTCACATTTCTGGCGATTAACTCGAAGTCCATATTCTTTCAATCTGGTGAGCACCAGTTCCAAATTTGCAAGGTGTTCCTCGTCATCATCTCCTGTAATCAGAATATCGTCCAGGTAACATTGTGTGCCTGGAATTCCCTGTAATACCTGCTCCATGGCCCTCTGCCAAATTGCTGGTGCCGATGCCACTCCAAAAACCAGTCTATTATACCGGTACAAGCCTCTATGCGTGTTGATCGTGAGATACTGGCGTGACTCTTCCTCAACTTCCATCTGTAAGTACGCCTGCGCCAGGTCTATATTGGTGAAAATGTAATACGGCGTCATGCTGACCAACTGGTAGAATCGAGAACAAGGGTCGAACCCATGGTTACGGCAGAGACAACCGTGGAAGAAGTTAGTGAACCTGAAGCATCTACCTCAGAATTGAATGTACCTGATGATGATGTCCAATCCATAAGAGACCAACTAGATGAGTCACCCCAGCAATGAGAATCAGAGACCCCTGAAAGGCGTTATCCAACTCAAATCAGGAGGCCTCCTCAGAGACTG
The DNA here is from genome assembly GCF_052327205.1 of Somniosus microcephalus. NCBI lineage: Eukaryota > Metazoa > Chordata > Chondrichthyes > Squaliformes > Somniosidae > Somniosus > Somniosus microcephalus. The sequence goes on along the minus strand of NC_140998.1, from coordinate 89,351,932 downwards.
AATCTTTGAACTGTTTTGCATGAAGTTGTATATATATATATATGTTATTATGTTATGTTAAATGGGGATATAACTGTTAAGCTAAAAAGGGAGGATTGTGGTGTATGTAACCTGTTCCACCTTAAGAGAACTACCTTAAGAGATGTACTACTTTCTCTTGGCTGCTGTATACTGTAATACCGGTGGTGACCACACCGGTATATAAGTGTTGTGTAGGGATTTGCTGGGCAGTTCAGCCCTGACCTCTGAATAGTAAAGACCTGTTAAAAGTTATTCTTGTTGTCTGTGTCCAGTGATTGATCATACGCATAACTGGGACACACAGACTCAACAGTAGGTTTTAAGGAGCATCTTAAAGGAGGAAAGAGAATTAGAGAGGCGGAGAGGTTTAGGGAGGGAATTCTATAGCTTAGGACCTAGGCAGATGAAGGCACAGTCACCAATGGTGGAGTGATGAAAATCGGGGATGCGCAAGAGGTCAGAATTGAAGGAGCACAGAGATTTCGGAGGGTTGTGGGGCTGGAGGAGGTTACAGAGATAGAGAAAGGTGAGGGCATGGAAGGATTTGAAAACCAGGATGAGAATTTTAATCAGAAATCGGGGCGTTGTCGGCCCGTTCACCCACAGGGGTGATGGGTGAACTGGACTTGATGCGAGTTAGGATACGGGCAGCAGAGTTTTGGATGAGCTCAAGTTTATGGAGGAATCAAGGTGGGAAGTCAACCAGGAGAGTAATGGAATAGTCAAGTCTAGAGGTAACAAAGGCATGGATGAGGGTTTCAGCAGCAGATGAGCTAAGGCCGGGGCAGAGGCGGGTGTTGTTACGGAGGTGGAAGTAAGCGGTCTTGGTGATCGAAAGGATATCCGCTCAGAAGCTCAGCTTAGGGTCAAATAGGATGGACAAGTTGTGAACAGTCTGGTTCAGCCTCAGACAGTGGCCAGGGAGAGGGATAGAGTCAGTGGCTAGGGAACGGAGTTTGTGGCAGGGACCGAAGACAATGGCTTCAATATTTAATTGGAGGAAATTTCTGCTCTTCCAATATTGGATGTCGGACAACCAGCAAATCAGAAGCAGTGATCATGAAAGAATATTCATTAGCTAACATTTTGAAACAGAAAAACATCTGACTGTGTAACTAGTCAATCTAAAATAGTTATTCATGAGTCAATGGGTACTGGTTTGCTTCTGAAGGGTATTGGATTACAAATCAGAACAAGCTGTAATGCCATTGTTTAAATTATTGAGGTAGTCATTCATAAACTGTAGAAAGAATGACTTAACAGGTCCATTAGCCTTTGCTTATTCTAAGCTTTTTAATGGTCTTTTGTAATACAGGGGTAAAATTATTCATAGGCCTTGAAATTATGTTGAGGATTGCTAGCATCTAAACATTTCATATGTTCAAACAGGTAGTTCTTCCTTTGTTATTTTAACTGTGGCATTAACCTGTTTAAAATAAATGGATCAACGCCTCCATTAAAATAGCAGACAAAGGAGCTTCATATGGGCAATTTAAGCTTTTTGTATCCCACAGTGCCATAATGTAATTTCAGGACTTTTGTCTTTCAATGCGTCCTAAATGGAAACACGTTCCTTGTACACTCTGCTTCACTTTTCTTGTGTACTATTTTATTGAATATCTTATAAGTGACAGAATGCATATTTGACTTCCAAATTCAAAAAGCTATTATGCTTCCAACGACAAGTCTTATTTGCCCGGCTCATAGCTTTTACAAAGCATTGTCGTTTTTGAAGATGTGTTAACCATATGAATTTTTGATTTGAACATAAGAACATAAGAAATAGGAGCAGGAATAGGCCACTTGGCCCCTCGAGCCTGCGCCGCCATTCTTTTTTTTTACATTCGTTTATGGGATCTAGGTGTCGCTGGCAAGGCCAGCATTTATTGCCCATCCCTCGTTGCCCTTGAGAAGGTGTGGTGAACCGCCTTCTTGAACCGCTGCAGTCCGTGTGGTGATGGTACTGCCACAGTGCTGTTAGGGAGGGAGTTCCAGGATTTTGACCCAGCGACGATGAAGGATCGGCGATATACTTCTAAGTCAGGATGGTGTGTGACTTGGAGGGCAACTTGGAGGTTGTAGTGTTCCCATGCGCCTGCAGCCCTTGTCCTTCTAGGTGGAAGAGGTTGCGGGTTTGGGAGGTGCTGCCGAAGAAGCCTTGGTAAGTTGCTGCAGTGCATCTTGTAGATGTTACACACTGCAGCCACGGTACACTGGTGGAGGAGGGAGTGAATGTTTAAGGTGGTGGATGAGGCGCCAATCAAGCGGGCTGCTTTGTCCTGGATGGTGTCGAGCTTCTTGAGTGTTGTTGCAGCTGCACTCATCCAGGCAAGTGGAGAGTGTTATAAATCTCATCATTCAAGAAACTACTCATGAAATAACGCTGGAGGGCCAGCTGGTGGCGCCGTCCAAGGAGTATAAATACTCGGGCGTCGGCCCCAGCTTTCCAGGGACATTTTGTAAGACAAGGAACTAGTGAAGTAAAGCCTTGCTTTATGCTCAAACCAAGTGCGTAGTGAGTTTTATTACGTCAGAGTGTATTCCATCACACTCCTGACTTGTGCCTTGTAGATGGTGGAAAGGCTTTAGGGAGTCAGGAGGTGAGACATTCACCACAGAATACCTAGCCTCTAATCTGCTCTTGTTGCCACAGTATTTATGTGTTTGGTCCAGTTAAGTTTCTGGTTAATGGTGACCCCCAGTATGTTGATAGTGGGGAATTCGGTGAGGGTAATGGCATTGAATGTCAAGGGGAGGTGTTTAGACTCTCGCTTGTTGGAGATAGTCATTGCCTGGCATTTCTGTGGTGCAAATGTTACCTGCTACTTATCAGCCCAAGCCTGAACGTCGTCCAGGTCTTGATGCATGCGGGCATGGAGTGCTTCATTACCTGAGGAGCTGTGAATGGCGCTGAACACTATGCAGTCATCAGCGAACATCGCCATTTCTGACCTTATGTTGGAGGGAAGGTCATTGATGAAGCAGCTGAAGAGGGTTGGGCCTAAGACACAGCCCTGAGGAACTCCTGCTGTGATGTCCTGGGGCTGTGATGATTGAACTTCAACCACCACAACCATCTTCCTTTGTGCTAGGTATGACTCCAGCCAGTGGAGTGTTTTCCCCGATTCCCATTGACTTCAGTTTTACTAGGGCTCCTTGATGCCAGACTCGGTCAAATGCTCAATAAGATCATGGCTGATCTTGGGCTCAAAGCCACTTCCCCGCCTGCTCCCCATAACCCTTCATTCCCTTATCTTGAAAAAATTCGTCTATCTCCACCAAAATGTATTTAATGACCCAGCCTCCACAGCTCTGTTGGGCAGAGAATTCTACAGATTTACGACCCTCTGAGAGAAGAAATTCCTCCTCATCTCAGGTCTAAAAAGACGACCCTTTATTCTAAAACTGTGCCCCCACGTTCCAGATTTCCCCACTGTGCTGTGTAAGGTTCGCAAAATTTCCGCATTTCCCCAAAGGTTACTATTAATAAAAGGGACCCTGCATGGACATTTTAAAAGGGGTACCCAAAGATGGCGTCCACACCTCGTGGCCAAAAGCCTGCAAGATTTTAAAAGCTTGGACTCTGTGGCACAAGCAGCTTTTGGGGAAATCGAAGCCAAAGCTGCAGTTTCTGTGAAGAAAGACTTTTGTATTTTGAAAAGCAGACAGAACTCTGAATTATGCATTAAGCCAAATCGCAGACAGACCAAAACCAGTTAGGCCTATACTTGAGGCCATCAAGTTGTTTGCATCAATAATCGGAAACAGCTTAAGGAAGCCATCGAGGCTGGGCAGGCTGAATAAGTTGCATTAATAACAAAACAACTCAATAATCAGACCAGTAGGTGCGACCACCGGCCATCTAAAAACAGTTAGTTTAGATTGCTACGATTATTTAAACTAGCCTGCCAAGATTGGAACAATGAACCAACTTGATTTGGCGCGCAGATAAGGGTTTTCGTGAGGAGTATAACTGAAGGCCCCGGGTAGCAATCACTCTCTTGCTCTTGCCCTTGACTCTGCTCTCTGCTCTCCGCTCTCGTGGCTCCGGCCTCTTGGGCTGCCGCTCGTACTCGTGCCCTGGCCATGTGGCGGGTTCTCTCCCCGGAGCAGATTTTCAGTAGCCAGTTACACCATACCAACTGCTAGGAAGGGGAACGAGACCCAAGCCCATAGCCATCCAGGATGCCCAGGCCGCAGAAAGGGGCAAGATGAAGTTGAGCAGGTAGCCCAGGACTCGTATAGTAGTCCGACGAGATGAGACGAGTGGAGACGAAGAAGACGATAATAACTCGATAAGGGCAGAGCAGGGCAGCGAAGAAAACGTATCGATAAGTAAACCAAGCACCTAGTTATAAGTTGGTGCTTGGGAAAACAAGTATCTCGTTGAGCAATGCGAAAACGCAGGTGGCCACGCCACGATGAATAAACTGGCATTCTTAAGCTTGGGTAGGAAAATCTAGGCAGTTAAGACTGCCGACTGCCCTGCAGGCACAACGGTGCCGCCGCCGACCGCCCGAGGGAGAAGAAGAGGAGAACCAATCGCAACGAGATGACGAAGGCAGTGGAGGGGAGAAGGTGTGTCGCAGTAGCAGACCCAGCACCGCACCCCTGAAGACGGAGTACCTAGAAGGACCAGAAACCAGACTTCAAAACTCGCACTCGTTAACATTTGGCTTTTATCTTTGGATTGGTGAGCATGAATTCTGGCCCCTCATAGCTTAATCTAGTTAGGTATAAGGGGTAGGATAAGGATAAGGGGATTGTTAAGATAGTTGTTTTCCCTCGATGTGCCGTGTGATCCCCATTCCCTGTATAAGTATAGTTATTTTGTATTTGCCTGTCATTTTTATACTAGTAACCTCTCGTAAGATTGTGTTATTTTTCTGTTCAATAAAATCTTGGTGTTCTCACATCCAAACCACCTGTCTAATCGAGTCTTTTCTGTATCGCCGCCTGTACCTAAGTCCGGTGTCTAGAACCCAGGGGCATGGGAGCGATTTGAACTGCTCACAAACAGTCAGGGGCATAACTGACTGGGCGCACTCGCCAACCCCACACCACCCCCTACAGAAATGGCGACCACGGCAGGACACCGGCAACAGGGTTGCGATACAGTAGACAATGGTTCGGATGAGCAAACCATGATGGAGGAAAGGATTTCTGATTATGTGTTTAGCAAGGTGAATATCACAAAGAAGTGGATCACCACTCTGTTAAAGGCTGGGCATCCGGTAGATGCAGCAGCTAAGTGGACAGAGGGAAAGGAACACAAGAAGTCCTTAGAGAAGGCAGTTTGGCTGATGTGTTTTAAAAAGCAGGTCCAGCTTTTGGACAGGCTCATTGCGGCACAGGCAGTCGAGTTAAGGGAGTCAGCCCTGGAGATCCAGGATAAGGCTCTCGCAGGGGAGAAGTTATTAGTAGCTTTGCAGGCCCTGAATCAGGAGAGAGTGCATTTAATGGGAGAACACAAGGCCCAGTTGGAATACCTATGGTGCCAAGTCACCGAGGCCAAGGGAAATGAGTTAAGGTTGCGGGAGAAGAACGCCCGCTTGGCAAGGCAGATTAGGGAACAGGAAGAGAAAGTACAGGAGGTAAAGGCAGCGTACAAGCTAGCGAGCGAGCAGGGGTTTGAGGAGGCAGACCACGGCCCCTGTAAAGAGAGGATAGAAAATCTGAGCCGGGCCCTCCGGAAGGCAAAAGGCATGGTATGCCTCATAAGCCCAAAGGCAGGCCAGGCAGATTTTATGGGGAACGAGGGGAGGACAGTTCCAACGTCACCGGTAGTGTCTAGGGATGACCCGGTTGAGAGAGAGGGGACCTCACGACCACCACCCGTAGCGCCAAGTTTCAGCGAGGTTTGGCAGCAGGGGGGGTGGTGGAGCCAGGAGTGGAGCCAGAGGTGGAGGCGGAGGTGGAGCAAACCCCGCTAGAGAGGTCGGAGCCGGGACCGATATGCCCAGCACGGCATCAGAGGTTCGGCCCACCCGCTAATGGCGACAATGAGGGACCCCTCCAAAACCAGTTCATATTACCCTTTAACACCCAACAGCTTAGGGCTATGGTCAACCATCTCCCGAGGCTCTCCGAAAAGGGAGACCCCTCGATCCACTTCAGGGAAGTAGAGCAGGCAGACAGCGTCAACGACTGCGATCATGCTGAGAAGGCCAAGATGCTCTTATTCTCCCTGGAGAGTAGTCTCCTCCAATCCCTCTCTGACAAGTGTAAAAGGGGGCAGAGCGGGTACGAGAAGCTTGGAGATGCGGCTCTGGAGGCCATGGGGATAAATGAGGGAAGTCCTTTCTCCCGTGTGGAGAAGACGATCCAGCTCCCAGGGGAAACCCTGCAGGCTTTTGCGGACCGGCTGTGGCTGGTGTACCGGAGGGCCTGTCCGGGGACGCCGGTCCGAGCGTTCCTGAACGGGGATCTCCTGGCCCATTGGCTCCATTGCCTGATGGCGAACAGCTTGCCACAGGTCCAGGCCAAGGCAGAAGCCTGGTTCGACCCCAAAAATCCCCAGACCACCGAACTTACAGTGATTAGGCAACTCACTCTGGCTTACAAAAACGGTAGGGGAGCCGATGCACACCCACCCAAGGGAAAGGTGCATGAGGTAAAACCCGGACCGGGTAGGAAAGAGTGGCACCAGGAAGGGAGTAACGCCCCCACCACCAAGACCAATTGTTACGGGTGTGGGAAGGATGGTCACTGGTGGAAGGAGTGCAAAAACCCTTGGAAGGATAACAAGGGAAAGCATTCCACAGCCCCAGCCCAAAAGGCGGGGGGAAGGGATCCCTTCCGCAGAGGTCGAGTCACTTTTGGACACCAGGAGGTCCTTCTTGACTGGCCAGGGGAGAGTAGCAGCCGCCACCAGAACTCTCAGCCCATCAGCCCCATCCAACCCACAGCCGTGACTAGAGCCAACGCAGCCTGTTTATCTGTGTTCTCTCCGGTATGATGAGTGGAAAAGACCCTTTTTGGAGATGGAGGTGGAAAAGGTGACGAGAATCTATCTGTTAGACACGGGGGCATCGTGCACTGTGGTCTACTCAGCTAAACCCACCACCTCGCCTCTCTCTAACGGGGTCCCATACAGTCTATCGGGGTTCACGGGTAGAGAGCATGCTGGCTCGTTTTCCATCCCGCTCACCATTCGGTTAGGACCACTCTGCTCCAAGTGGACCTGTGTCCTGATGAAATGGGAAGTGGAGGGTGGAAGAGGGGTCCTGGGGGCCGACTTTATTGTGGGCCATGGGATCCTAGTGGATTTGAGGAATCATTGCCTTTGGGGGGCAGGTAAAGTAAAGAACAGAGAGGTAGTAGTAATCCCGGGAAAGGAAGGGAAGGGGACCCTCTGCACCATGAAGCCCAAAGAAGATTATAATCTCGGGCTCATGGTCAGCAACACCCCACAGGAGTTCCAGGCATTTGTGCAGGCCCGCCTGGCCACATTTGCCACTCACAAACATGGCTGTGGGAGGGTCACAGGGTTTGAGGTCAGCGTAGACGGGGACCCCATGGCCCGACCACAGAAACAGTATAACTTCCCCAGAGAAACAGAGCCAGACATGGAAGCAGCCATGTCCTCGTTAGTGCAGCAGGGAGTTCTGAGACTGATAGCTACCCACGTGAATGCTCCATTATGGCCGGTCAGAAAGCCGGACAATTCTTGGAGGGCCATGGTGGATTATCGGGTGCTCAATAGTAACATCCCAGCCTGCGCACCCACAGTAGCAGCAGTTGCCGACCTCATAGGAAGTATTCCAGCATCCGCGACCACTTTCATGGTGCTGGATATTTCCAATGGGTTTTGGCCCATCCCTGTAAGGAGGGAGGATCAATACAAGTTTGCCTTTACGTTTAAAGGGCAACAGTACACGTGGAACTGTTTGCCGCAGGGCTTCCACAACAGCCCCAGTATTTTCCATCAGTGCATGGCCAACAGTTTGAAGGATTTTAGCCAGCCCAGACAGTTCGTCCAATATGTGGCTGACCTGCTCCTGTTCACTGATTCAAAAGAGGAGCATGGCCCGCTATTGGCCAAACTGCTGGAGCTGCTAGGGCAGAAAGGCTTCAAAGTAAACCCCAAGAAAGTGCAGATCGGCCAGCAGGAGGTGAAATTTCTCGGCCTGAGCGTGCGCGCTGGAGAAAGGGCCATAGATAAGGCTAGGAGGGAGGCGGTACAAGAACTCCAGTCCCTAACACAGTAATGGGTGTGAGGTCATTTCTAGGGCTAACCGGGTACTGTAGAGACTTAATTGAGGATTATGCAGCCACCGCAGCCCCTCTGCTCCAACTCCTACACATGGGAGTGGAGCGGCCTTGGGATGAGGGTTGCCAGGCAGCATTTGTCAGGCTCAAGAAAGACTTGCAGACCGCGCCAGCTCTAGGGGCTATAGATGGGGGGAAAGAGTTTTTCCTGGAGGTAGCAGCCAGCGGGGACAGCCTGAGCGCTGTGCTGCTCCAAGAGCGGCATGGCCGGCTGCAGCCAGTGCTCTACTCCTCCAAGATACTCACTGATGTGGAAAGGAGCTATTCCAACTGTGAGCAGCACCTCTTGGCCACACATTGGTCTGTGAAAAGATCGCTGATCTTCACAGGCACCTCTCCCATCACCCTCCTCACCCATCACACACCAACCCAGATGCTTCTGGATGGGAGGATCAAGGATGGAACAGTGAGCAGTGCCCGCATTGCCCACTGGACCTTGCTCCTCTCACAGATGCATCTGAAGGTGAAGGGTCTCTGTGAGCCAAAGCTCGCAGCCAACCTGGTATATCCTGGAACAGCCTACCGGTGTTCCATTGAAGGGGTTTGGGAAGTAAACATAGGTTTACGGGCCGGGATACATCCCACAGGCCGCTAGATCTATGTAGACGTTCCAGCACAGTATCTGCTGGCGAGCATCTCACGGGGTGTGGAGTTTACGACCCAGCAGCAAACATCGCCCTGGCGATTAAGCTCCCCAGCAGCATGAGCGCCCAGCAGGCTGAACTGTCCGCGGTGGTGTACGTCGTTACACACCCCGAAATCTTCCCCACCCCCTACACGATTTGCTCGGACAGCATTTTCACGTGCAATTCGTGTACGGAGTACCTGGCCATCTGGTCCCGCCGCGGATACACCTCCGCTGATGGGAGACCCCTCACAGTAAAGCCCCTGCTGGAAAAGATCCTAGCAGCAGTGGGGGAGGAAGGGGAGGTTTACATCCACAAGGTGAAAGCCCATTCCTCCACAGAACCCCGTGGCCAAGGCAACCAGCAGGCTGACTTGCCCGCCAAGGAGGGTGCCCGTACAGGCACTTTCTGGGACCCATTTGGGTCCAGACCCATGGCAGCGGTGAGAGGTAGGGATGGGACCCAAGGGAGTGTAGGGGTAGCGTTAGCCCCGGACCTTAAGACGGTCCAAGCCCAAGACCCCGTCCTAAAAGCAGTCCCCAGTGCAGTCGCTGAGGGAAAGGGAGTAGATGGTCTGTACGGCACAGCGACCCTCTCCATTAAAGAGGGTATGCTTTTCCAGGGGGAACATTGGGTTGTGCCGCAGCAGCACTGCAGGGAATTCCTTCAACTGGCCCATGAGGGTCCAGGACCGGGACACCCCGGGCCTGAGACCACCTGGCAACGGGTGGAACAGGCGGGATGGTGGCCGGGAATCAGGGACGATGTCCGCGAATTCTGTGCAGGCTGTCTTGTGTGCGCTGCGGATAACCCCGACCCCCACAAAAGGAAGGTGCCTATGGGACACGTCAGGAGGGTAGAGGGACCATGGCAGTCAATACAAGTCGACTACATCGGGCCCCTGCCCACCGCCCAGGGAGGCTATAAGTACTGCCTAGCCCTGGTGGACATGTTTATCAAATGGGTAGAGGCCTTACCCTGCAGAACAGCCACAGCTCTGGGTACTGCCAGGATCCTGGTCCAGGAAGTGTTCTCGCGGTGGGGATTACTACAGTTTGTGGAGTTCGACCAAGGGAGTCACTTCACCGGACAGGTGATGCAGAACATCCTTATGCTGTTAGGCATCGAGGGGAAATGGCACGTGGCCCACAACCCGCAGTCATCCGGGACTGTGGAACGTATGAATCGGACCCTGAACGAAAGGGTAAGGAAGGAGACGGTGGACTCGCCCCATAAATGGGCCGAAGTCGTACCATTGGTTTTGATGGGGATCCGGGCCAGCCAGTCTAAAAGCACGGGGTATTCCCCGTACGAGCTAATGACTGGCAGGGTTATGTGGACCCCCACCCATGTACTAGCCCCGGTGCTCACAGAGGGTTAGCTCAGGGAGGTAAACAGGTTTGCCCGAAACCTCTTTGAGCACCTGAAGCAGGTCCATGAGCAGATGGCTGGGAACATGGGAAGGCAGCATCGGAGTAACCGATTGCTGCTCGAACCGAGAAAGGACCATGAGTGGGAGGTAGGAGATCAGGCCATGGTAAGAAACTATGCCCGAGTGGGAAGTTTGGAGCCATTGTACATGGGGCCCTACAGCATTGTAGATAAAGCCAGCCCCATGGTATACGCCGTGAAGATGCCCCGGCGCACAAAATGGTTCCATATCAACCAGTTTAAGCTGTTTACACCTGAAAGGGGAAAACAGCCAAGTGGGGTAAGGTCTGAGGGTAAAGATCCTCAGCCTGCAGCAGGAGCGAGTTCACAAACTGCACAGGCAGGCGCTGTGGCTTGCTTGAAGTGAGGGGCCATCCCGCCCATCGATTGGGACACTCCCCTGCTCTTCTGGGATCCAGATGAGGGGGAGGGACCCGAGGGCAAAATCCCCGCCCCTAACCCAGGTATAGAGAGGGAGAGACCGGAGGTCGAAAACCCCGCCCCAGACCCAGCCATGGGACCTGGGGGTGGAGACTCTCAGCTCACAGCAGCAGGCTACGAAGAGTTACCTGCCACTAGCCCAGGTTCGGGAGAGGTCAAGCCTGAGGGAGCAGCGGTTCGGGTTAAAGGCCCATCGGCCAAGAAAGTTCCACCCGCCAAGGCCCCCAGAAGGTCCCCGCAGACGCCCCAGCCGAGAAAGCCATGGTCACCAGCCCCCACCGGTACCAAGGGCCGCCCCTCGAGCCAGGGAGAGGTCCAAGGACAGTGTAAGAGGGGCATCTTTTAACTGATTTAAGGTAATTTACCTGGTCAGGCAGCTTTGCCTGCACTCTGACCAATTTCCAATAAACCAATTTTCAAACAGCGGTTTCGAATCGCTACCCCACCTTCCAGTTCTGACAAGAGGACTTATAATTAATGATATATTAAAACGAACAAGTGGTTTTGATGTGAGAAAGTCAAACTTTTATTAAACTAAAGAAGCTATAATCAAATATTAAACCATACCACACGAGCACAGCAATTACAGTAAAATTGCTTAAATGGGGGAATGCAGACGATAAAAACGAGGGGTAAGTGACTACAATGTTGATTAAACAATCTTAGCAATGTCCCCTTAAATTACCATCCCCCAACTCCTTACTAGGTTGCTCTGCTGGGGAGTCAGAAACTCTGCTCACATGTGGTCCAGCGAAGTGAGAGAGAGAGGCTCACCTGTGATCCCAGGAAGTAAAAGAGAGAGCGATAGCTTCACAGCAGCTATCTTATATACCTTGTGAGCCCCCTCCCCTCTCTGCTGTTTGCCTGTCTGGGAAATTCGCGCCCAAAAAGTTCCAATTCACTAGAGAAAAGCTGTGATTGGCTAACTCAAAGTGGTTGGACTGGGTAGTGTGTCTGCACTGTGGAGCCGAAATGTTCCCGCCCACTTCCGGAGTACACCTGGGCTAAAACAAAAGAGAAATGCAACAGCCCTACAGTCCAATGCTGGGTGATTTAAAAACCCATTCATTGCTTAAACTGTAGCCTTTCAAAAGTCTATTCCAGAGTTTTAGTCTCTCATTGTGTGTCTGAGTAGTTCTGAATGGCTGTGTCAACATAGCAGTTTCAAATCGATTGTCTTGCGGTCAATTCTCAAGTGGGCTAATCTCTTATGTAAATAAACAACTTCAAGTGCTTCTGAAGGAAACCTCCCTTTGATTGGCAGGTCTGACTCACAGCCCCTGTATCCGCCCACTTTTTCACACAGACAAAATTACAAGCTGTACAGGCTTTCCAAACCCCACGGTTCTTGGCCAATGCTTTCTGTGGCCATTTTATAAAGTACTGTCTTCGGATGTGTGAATATTTTCCACAGAGCTCCACGACTCCCGTGTTGTCCACGTTCTTTCCATCTCCGAACAGTCTTTTGCGGTTCTGGCACATTTTTAAAACATTGTAGACAAGTCCCATCACCCAATTCTTCGTCCACGATGTGGACCAATATTTTCAAATCTTCAGGGAAAATAGGGGAAATTTTGCAACCCCTACAACAGAGGGCCTCAGCCAGCAGCCACGGGCTGCGAGGGACCAACAGCAAAGGACGATGCGGTCAGGCCGGGGGTGGCGGTGAGCCGCAATCCAACCAGGGATTAGCCTGGCCACCCGGAGACGGGCGGAGGATGTATATAGTTTAGGTAGTTTAAGTTTTTGGTTATTATTTATTGTTAAGTTCAATTATTTAGCTTAAGTTTGGGTGTTTAGTTTAAATTAAATAAGGTGATGGGGTAGTTTTAAGTAAGTAGACTGCTAAGAGTGTGTATTTTGGGTCGAGGTCACGGGACCCGACCATATTTAACCAAGCCAGAGAAACTCTTGGGGACCTGGCTGCATGTTTTTGTATCTTTTACAGAAAGACTTTCAGGATGGAGGGGATTGTGATCCTATTCGCCCTGATTGGGATGGGCATCGGGAGGCGAGGCGACGTGCAAGATTCCCACATCTACGAGTGCTCGGGAGACAAGGCGCCCATAGCGATCGATGGAAGCGGTGAACGGGATGCGGAGGAAACCGCCGTCTACGTCCACGAGGGAAGGTGGCCAGGATGGCTGGGGTCCAATTCATCTCAGTACTCCAGCCAAACCCGATTCACGTACGGGGAGACCTCCCTCCTGTGCCCCAGGGTACGGGTCATTACCACGAGGGTCAGCATCACCGTTGGAAAGCGTATATGTTTAACGTGTAAAGGACATATTCCTCTGGATAGGTGGTGGTGGCTCAGAAAGCTGAGCAAAGATATGAGGAACCCCGAAGCCGAGTGGGAACGGCTGGGGAACAATACCCACCGGACGATTACAGGGACTCATGGAGGATTAAGTGTGTGTTGGGACAAGTGGTGGGAACCGGACCAAGGGATTTATATCTGTATGTGGGGGTCAGAGGAGGTCTGCCCCACAGGCATATCCATTGTTTTCCACCGGCAGTGGCAAGACGCCGGGGAAGGGATGAAGTGGGATACCAGCCTGAAGGCGTGTGCAGTCCCATTCTCCCCGATCCCAGTCAATGCCACTGAGCTTGTAACCCACCCCCGTAAGCCCCTGCCCATGGCGCAGACGGTGAGGTTACACAGGGAAGGCTGCCCCACCACCACCAAGGGACCAGGGAATGGGTTGGTACTAGTCCCCACCGATCAGGTGCTGTACCAGGTGGTACACTACGCGGTAGCCTCCGTGATTTTAAATCTCACCGAGGTACATTTCACAGAATCACAGAAACCCCACAGTGCAGATAGAGGCCATTTCGGCCCATCGAGCCTGCACTGACACATATCCCACCCGATCCCCATAACCCCTACACCAACACATATCCCACCCTATCCCTGTAACCCCACGTATTTAATCCCCCTAACACTAAGGGTCAATTTATCATAGCCAATCAACCTAACCCGCACATCTTTGGACTGTGGGAGGAAACCGGAGCACCCGGAGAAAACCCACGCAAACACGGGGAGAATGTGCAAACTCCACACAGACAGTCGCCCGAGGCCGGATTCGAACCCGGGTCTCTGGCGCTGTGAGGCAACAGTGCTAACCACTATGCCACCGTGCTACCGGAGTGGTGTCCCAAAGAAACAGAGCAGCTATACCAGGCCCTATTAAAGGACATGTTCAAGAAGTTTTATGAGTTCAATTTCGCCCACGTGGACAAAACCGAACTGTACACCACACACCGAGAATTTTGGGTAATCCAGGGAGGCAAAGAAGGGGAGTATGGAATGATGCTTTTACTGCTTTTAATACTGGGTCCTCTGTCATCAACAGTTTAGATGACATAGAGCTGCAGACCCAGATAAACGGCTTGACGGTCCATTTATAAGAGATCATAGTGGAGTTGGAAAAGCACGCAAAGATGGTAAATGCTCTCATAAGAGAGGACAGAAATGCTTCTGACCAGGCTGCGCAGAATGAGGTGTGCGTGCTATATGGGGCGTGGTTACTGGGCGAGGGCCGCAGTAATCTGGAGGATTTAAAACAGGGTTTAGTCCCCTCCTGGATTAGCAACAAGCACCTCGCAGCCCTCCACCCATTTGAGAATGCATTAAGCCCGTGCCAACTCCGGCTAGCCTCCGAAGCCTACCCAGTCCCCGTGGATTGTGGGTGGTCTAACCACACAATCATGGGAGTAGTAGTTAGGATGCCGGTCATGGGTAGGACAGCCTGACCCGCACTGGTATACAGGGTGGAGTACATTGGAGTCATTCAAGGGGTTGCACACATTCGTTTCACAGCGGTCCCGCCTTACGTCATAAAGTGGGAGCACGCTATGACAGGTACTGACCTCTCACGGTGCCGGAGCCGGGGAGCACACATAATCATGTGTCCCCAGCACTTGAATGCCTATTCCAAACCATAGTGTGGGTTCAGAGCTGCTGGCGCGAAACCTATAAATTGTACCATGGAGGCAATGGCACAAGGCCATGTTCCCCCGCAGGTAGCATATATAGGAGGTGGGACATATTGTGTCACCACCCGCACATCCCACTACCAGCATGGACAGCATAGCTGGTGTCCGGTCAGTGACAGCAGTTTCTGTTTTAAACCCGAGGCAGAAGTTCAAGTGCCCCAGGAGCAAATTGTTCCCATTCCTGAACCCTCCACTGTTCACCTCACTGTGAAGGAGAATTTTACGAATTTGCAGAAGTACGTAGCGCACTTTGGCTACAAAATTCCCCCTCTCCCTGAACACCTTATCAAAATACTCAAAGCCGTTATAGTTTCGCAGAAACATTTTTACACTCTAGAGCAGAAAACAGTAGAGATTGGGACTAAGATATTGGATATTGTGATTCCACCCTGGTGGGACATTTTCAATAACATAGAGGTCCCTTCGTGGATCAGACTGGCTTCCCACATTCTCGTGGTTTGTCAGTTAGGGATAGTGTTGTATCTAGTTTGCATTCAGTGTAAGGGAAAAGGTCAGTTGTTAGAATTCCAAAACCAGAAGATCTGGAAGGAACATTATGTAAAGGTGGAGGGAGATACGCCTGTTTAAGTCTTTTTCCTTGTACTCTGATTAAAGATTGTTGTTTTTTTGTGTTTGTTATTTTTAATAAAGGTTTTTCTATTTTTATTTGTGACGCGTTTATTGAAGATATATGTGTACCAAGTGGTGCAGGGGTGTTGGACCCCTCCATTCTTGGATGTGTGTAAAGTCTGTAATTTATTCTCTGTTTGCTGATGTACACTACATTTTCATGGAATGGGAAGTGCATGTGTTGTGGGTATATTAGATAGGTAATTACAGGGGAAGGGTGACTATGGAGAGTCAGAAAAATTTTGCTCACCTTGTAAGAATGATACTTCAAGCAAGTTTTAGTATCACAGGGTGGAGTGTAAGATTCGCAAAATTTCCACATTTCCCCAAAGGTTATTATTAATAAAAGTGACCGTGCGTGGACATTTTAAAAGGGGTACCCAAAGGTGGTGTCCGCACCTTGTGGCCAAAAGCCTGCAAGATTTTAAAAGCTTGGACTCTGTGGCACAAGCAGCTTTTGGGGAAATCGAAACCAAAGCTGCAGTTTCTGTGAAGAAAGACTTGTGTATTTTGAAAAGCAGACAGAACTCTGAATTATGCATTAAGCCAAATCGCAGACAGACCAAAACCCGTTAGGCCTATACTTGAGGCCATCAAGTTGTTTGCATCAATAATTGGAAACAGCTTAAGGAAGCCATCGAGGCTGGGCAGGCCGATTAAGTTGCATTAATAACAAAACAACTCGATAATCAGGCCAGTAGGTGCGATCACGGCCATTTAAAAACAGTTAGTTTAGATTGCTATGATTATTTAAACTAGCCTGCCAAGATTGGAACAATGAACTAACTTGATTTGGCGCGCAGATAAGGGTTTTCGTGAGGAGTATAACTGAAGGCCCTGGGTAGCAATCACTCTCTTGCTCTTGCCCTTGACTCTGCTCTCTGCTCTCGTGGCTCTGGCCTCTTGGGCTGCCGCTCGTACTCGTGCCCTGGCCTCGTGGCGGGTTCTCTCCCCGGAGCAGATTTTCAGTAGCCAGTTACACCATACCAACTGCTAGGAAGGGGAACGAGACCCAGGTCCATAGCCATCCAGGACGCCCAGGCCGCAGAAAGGGGCGAGACGAAGTTGAGCAGGTAGCCCAGGACTCATATAGTAGTCCGACGAGACAAGACGAGTGGAGACGAAGAAGATGATAATAACTCGATAAGGGCAGAGCAGGGCAGCGAAGAAAACGTATCAATAAGTAAACCAAGCGCCTAGTTATAAGCTGGTGCTTGGGAAGACAAGTATCTCATTGAGCACTGCGAAAACACAGGTGGCCACACCATGATGAATAAACTGGCGTTCTTAAGCTTGGGTAGGAAAATCTAGGCAGTTAAGACTGCTGACTGCCCTGCAGGCACAATGGTGCCACCGACGACCGCCTGAGGGAGAAGAAGAGGAGAACCCATCGCGACGAGACGATGACAACAGTGGAGGGGAGAAGGTGTGTCGCAGTAGCAGACCCAGCACCGCACCCCTGAAGACCACGTGGCGATGGGGTACCTAGAAGGACCAGAAACCAGACTTCAAAACTCGCACTTTTTAACAGTTGGCTTTTATCTTTGGATTGGTGAGCATGAATTCTGGCCCCTCATATCTTAATCTAGTTAGGTATAAGGGGTAGGATAAGGATAAGGGGATTGTTAAGATAGTTGTTTTCCCTCGCTGTGCCGTGTGTTCCCCATTCCCTGTATAAGTATATAGTTATTTTGTATTTGCCTGTAATTTTTATACTAGTAACCTCTCGTAAGATTGTGTTATTTTTCTGTTCAATAAAATCTTGGTTTTCTCACATCCAAACCACCTGTCTACTTGAGTCTTTTCTGTATCGCCGCCTGTACCTAAGTCCGGTGTCTAGAACCCAGGGGCGTGGGAGCGATTTGAACTGCTTATAAACAGTCAGGGGCATAACTGACTGGGCGCACGCACCAACCCCACCACCCCCTGCAGCTGATACTATGGAAGATTTAAAAAATTAAGTGCAGTATTACAAACTTTATAGTTGACCATGGGTACACTATAACACAGCAAACTTTAGCCAGAATCATTTCATCAGAGACGTTCTCTTCAATGCCATTTGTGAGATTTAATATCTTATCCATTTAAATTTTCTTCTTGTAGTTGTGATTGTCATCACTAAAATTATTTTGCTGATACGTGTTCCTCTTGCATTTATTGTAAAAAAAACATAGTTGTTTCTCTATAATGTTCCATGTACATGTTTGATCTGCAGGACTGAATTAATGAGTATCAATCAATTAATATTACAGATAGAAAAGTTTGAAGTATTTGGTTTGGTCTGTCTTCTCTTTGCCAAATCATGTTTGGTAATGGATGGATACCCATTAATTGAAATACATGAAAGAAATCAGTGATGTTTTTTATTCTTATGGAAAAGCACAGCAGATGACATCTGGCCTGACATTTCTTCAGATGTTACTTCAGAGATGTAAGCAGTTTTGATCCTAGCCCAATTGCTAGACGGATGGTTCGAATCGCCCCCACCTTACGAAGTTCTATACCCAGGAATTATTATTCAGAGTGTAAATGGAATAAGTCATGGACAGGAATCCTTCAGTGAAAAATCAGACTGATATTTATTTGGTCTAACATACACTGGCTAAAACATGCACTACTAAACTAATCTGTGGCTACATCGTTCCAGGTCTCTCTTCTCTGCCTCCTGGACCCCACACTATCCCCAACATTCAGATTATAAAGCTGTTCTTTCTCTACATTTCCATAGTCCAGTTCATAAAATTCCTGAAACATCGCTTTTAAAGCTTCTCCGTCTTCCTTGGGCACCACACAGGCAGATGGACTTCAGTCAGGTTCAGGATCATGGATGCCACGGCGTAGTGCACGTTTTGAAACAGCACTTTGTCAGTAGGGATTAACACCAACCCATTCCCCGGACTCCTGGTGGTGGTGGGACACCCATCTACAGTCGTCTGTACCGTCGGGGCTCTGGGCGGGGGTTTCCTGGTGTATGAGATGAGCTTTGTGGCGTTGATGGTGTTCGGGGGTTTTGGGATCACACAGGAGTCCACACTCCGATCCCAACCGATCCCACCCCCGGTGTCCTGCCATCGCCTGCTAAACGCGATCGACACACCCGCTGGGCAGATCTTTTCCGACCCCCACATACACACATAAATCCCTTCATAGGATTCCCAACACTTATCCAACACACATTCACTCCTCCCTGAGAACCCGTGATCGTCCAGTACGTGCCATTACTTAGTCTTTCCCAGTCAGCTGTCTGGTTCCCTGTATCCACGCTCAGTTTCCTGAGCCACCACCACCTTCCCAGTGGAATGTGTCCCCTACAGCTAAAGCACACCCGTTTACCCTCTGTTACCCTAACCCGGGAGGCGGTAACCCCTATTCTCGGGCATGGGATGGATGCTTCACCATAGGTGAACTTGTCATGGCTGGAATACTGGGTGGAATTCGACCCCAGCCATCCAGGCCATCTTCCCTCATGAAGATAGATGCTCGCCCCATCCTTCGAGCCACCTCCAGTGGTCATGCGGGCTCAGCAGGCCAATTAAGGCAATTAAGGGCCACCCGTGTAGGGGGTGGCCGTGTGGTGGTGTTTGGCGCGTACGTATGCCCAGTCAGTTATGCCCCTGACTGTTTTGTGAGCGGTTCGAATCGCTCCCATGCCCCTGGGTTCTAGACACCGGACTTAGGTACAAGGCGGCGGTGCAGAGAAGACTCGAGTAGACAGGTGGTTGGATGTAAACAAAAACCAAAATTTTATTGAAGAGGAAAAACTTGATACAATCTCATGGGAAAAATTACTAGCGTACACTTCTACAGGCAAAAATACAAATGCAAAAGAATAATAATAACTATACTTATGCAGGGAATGGGGAACACACGGCACATCGAGGGAAAACAACTATCTTAACAATCCCCTTATCCTTATCCCACCCCCTATACCTAACTAGATTAAGCTATGAGGGGACAGAACTTCATGCTCACCAATCAAAAGGTTTGTTAGACTCAAAACAGCAGTCGGGTTCGGGGTTCGCTCTTGGTGCTCTCTGGAGCCTGCCATCGTCACGTGGCCTCCAGGCGCTGCAAGGGCGTTGTCCAGGTTCGTGTACCCCAAAGTTAAAACCTCTGTTTGGGTACTTTACCTTGCAGGGATGATTCTTCGTCGACAGCTGCCAGATTGAGTTGGTGTGCAGTTATTCGAAGGTCAGCTGAGGCTGAAAGCCCGATAATTCGAAGCCTCCCCTCAGTTCGTCTCCTCAGTTGGTCTTCTTCAGCCGGTCTTCCTCAGGTGGACTTCCCTCCAGCAGTCTTCCCTCCTCCCCTCATCGCGTCCCGCCTCGCCTGGCCTGAATTGTCCATGTCCGCCTGACCTGGTGCCGGGGCTAGTTCCAGATGGTGTGGGAAAAGGGCATGGGCAAAGGCCAGGGGGTAAGCGCGGGACGGGGGAAGAGCAGCAGCCACGAGGGCGAGGGGCCAAAGAGCAGCACCAGCACACCAACCAACGCCGAACACGAACACTCGACTCGAACCCCACTACTTGCTACCCGAGGGGGCCTTCAATTATACCTTCGTTGAAAACCCTTATCTGCATGCCAGATCAGGTTAGTTCTTTGTTTTAATCTTGGCGGGCTATTTTAAATAATGGTAGCAATCCATATTAACTGGTTTTGGATGGCCGGTAATCGCATCTACCGGCCCGATAATTGACTTATATTGTCCTGAAAGTTCCTTGATGGGCCTGTCCGGCCTCGATGGCTCGGTTAATCTGTTTCCGATAATATATGCAGACTGCTAGATGGCCTTAACTATAGGCCTAAACTGAATTTAGATTTGTCTCCAATTCGGTCTAATGCATAATTCAGAGTCCTGTCTTGTTCCAAAATACAATGTCTCTCTTCACAGAAGCCTGCAGCTTGGTTTCGATTTCTCCAAGCTGTCTGCGTTGCAGAGTCCATTTTAAAATCTCACAGGCTTTCTGCCACGAGGCCATTTTGGGTACCCTTTTTGAAAGTCCCGTTTATTAATAACAGCCTTCGGGGAAATGCAGAAATTTTGCAAATCTTACACCCGGCAACAGGTGATGTCACAGACTGAAATTTCATCTGTCAAGAGCTTTTGACAGATGAAATATCAGTGTGTCACAGCTGTTTGAAGCTGTCAAACACTGACAGTCTTACTTCTAACCTGAGTCCTTCTCCACAGACTCAGTTAGAAATCTCTCCTGCACAGTAAGCTGAAGGCTGTCACTTTTGACAGTTCGCAGCCATTCTGCTTTCTGTGCCAGTGAGATGAGGGACGCCCAGAACCTAAAGGAAGGAAGGCTGAAAAGGTATGTAAAAGTTATTTAATCACTTTAGACACACCAAACACATTTACCTTTGCACTCATGCACACATCACTCACCTGAATACTGACATCTCGATCCCTCCAAGTCTTTCAACCAGACGGCCCACCTCCTCTAACTTGGCGTGGTTTGGACCCGTTGGGAATCCTACACTTCAACATCAAAAATAGGGATTAGGCTAAAAACTGCCTGTTAACTATCTGTTAACAGGCAGTTAATTGCCACGAATCCCTTCCCGCCTTGGGTAGGCGGGTCCCAGTGCGGGGCAGGTACCCGCCTCCTTTTAACTGGCATGTAGGCGGGTTTGGGTGCGGGAAGGGGTCGGGACCCCTGATTTCGGGATTTTAACCCCCGCAATGCCTCCAATCCTGACTCCAAGCCACAATGAAAATCCTGCCCTAGGTCTCCTTGACCCTTCGTTCACCGGTGTGTAAGGAGGCATCCACGGCACCCTCGGCCGTGGGATCCTGGCACTCCTTCTCACTCCTGCCCCCACAGGTGGAACGACTGGTCCCTCTGTGAGCTCCTCACAGTCCCAGATTAGGGGCTGGAGACCCACACCTGTAGCGCAGCTCACCACTCCCTGCTGTTTCCTCCTCTTATCGGCTCTTTCCCCAGGGTTAAAAAGCGTGCATTGATTGATATGGAACCATTTAGTGCGTCGGGGCATTTTGACCGCATATACCATTGGACTTGCCCTATTCATGATACTGTACGGTCCCATGTATTGCGGTTCAAAAGTCCCTACCCTAGCAAAGTTTCTAACCATTACTTGATCTCCGACCTTCCACTCGTGGTGCCTCTGAGGCTCAAGCAATAAACGATTTCTACGATGTTGCTTCCCCATGTTACTGGCAGCCTGCCAATGGATCTGTCTGAGATGCTCAAGCAAATTCTTAACAAACCTGTCCCGGTTCACCTCTCTCAACTGACCTTCCATGAGAACCAGGGCCAGTACATGGCTGGGCGTTCTCACGACCCTGCCAGTCACAAGCTCATGTGGGGAATACCCTGTGCTTCTAGACAGGCTGGCTCGGACCACCATCAGAACTAACGGCAAGACCACCGCCCATTTTCTAGGCGAGTCTCCCGTCTCCTTCCGCAACCTTTCCTTGATGGTCCTATTCATCTGCTCCACAATCCCCGAGGACAGCAGGTTGTGTGCGACGTGCCATTTACCCTCTACACCTAGCATCTTCAGAGTCGCCTGCATAACTGCCCCTGTGAAGTGACTCCCCTGATTGGACTCCACATACTGTGGTAGTCCCCATCTAGAGAACACTTCTCACTAGAATCCTTGTGGTCCCCAAAGCTGTGGCTATTCAGCATGGGAAGGCTTCTTCCTTTACCGTAATACCTGCCACTCCGTATGGACCCTCTACCTTATCTCCCTTAGCCAGCGTCTCCAGAACAGTCTTTAGGGGATCTCGTGCCTGGTCCATCTTTAGGTCCGGGACCAATGCTACCCCTGCACTCCCTTGGGTCCCAACTCTGTCTCTGATCGCTGCTACCAGACTCGACCCATATGAATCCCAAAACGTGCCCGTTCGAGCACCCTCTTTGGCCAGCACGTCGGCCTGCTGATTGCCCTCCGCACAGGGTTCTGTCGTAGAATGGGCCTTGACTTTGTTGATATAGAAATCCCCCTGGGTTCCTATCGATGTTATGATCTGTCACAACAATGGCTTGGTTCCCATCTGCAGATGTGAACCTGCGACGAAACCAAATGGCTAAATATTCTGTACATGAATTGCAAGTGAACATGCTGTCCGAGCAAATCGTGTAGGGAACTCTTCGGGGTGGGTAACCACATACACCACTGCTGACAGTTCAGCGTGCTGGGCGCTCATGGTGCTCGGGAGTTTAATGGCCTTGGCAATGCCTGCCTTTGAGTCAAAAATCCCGCATCCAGTGAGTCACTTTTCTGGACCCGTCTACATAGATCTCGCGACCCGTGGGATGGATCCCAGCCTGAAACCCTATGTCTACGCCCCATACCCCTTCAGCAGAACATTTGTGGGCCACCACTGAGTAGATCAAATTTACAGTGAGCTTGGGCTCTACACCTAGCATCTTCACACTCAAATTCGTCTGAGAGAGCAATAAAGTCCAGCGAGCAATGTGTGCACTGCTCACCATGCCGTCCTTTATCCTCCCATCCAGAAGCATCTGAGTGGGCATATGATGGGTTAAGAGAGTTATCGGGGAAGCCCCCGTGAAGATTTGGGATCTCCTCATGGCCCAATGTGTGGCAAGCAGGTGCCTCTCACAATTGGAACACCCCCTCTCTACATCTGTGAGGATTCTTGATGAGTATACCACAGGCCTTAGCTTGCCATGCAGTCCTCATCCCACTCCCAGCCCACTCCCTTGTGGAGGAGCCGGAGTAGAGGAGCTGCCGTAGCGGCATAGTCCTCTATGAAATCCCCGCAGTAACCTGTGAGTCCCAGGAAGGATCTTACCCCCGTTACCGTGGTCGGGGCAGGTAGCTCCTGTACCGCCTTCCTCCTCGCCTCATCGATGGCCCTCTCCCCAGCACATATGGTCAGCCCGAGGAATTTTACTTCCTGCTGGCCGACCTGTGCTTTCTTGGGATTAACCTTGAACCCAGCTTCCTTTAACAGACTCAGCAGTTCAGCCAGCAGTGGGCCATGCTCCTCCCCCTCGTTGGAGAACAAAAGCAGGTCGTCCATGTACTGCACAAGCCGCTGCGGTCTGCTGAACCCTTTTAAACAGTTGGCCATACATTGGTGGAAAATAGAAGGACTGTTATGAAACCCTTGGGGAAGGCAGGTCCATGTGTATTGCTGACCCTTGAAAGTGAATGCGAACTTATACTGGGCCTCCCTTTTGTGAGGGATAGACCAGAATCCGTTCAAAATGTCCAGCACCGTGAATGTTTTCGCGGATGCTGGGATACTCCCGATCAGGTCGGCTACGGCTGCGACGGTGGGGGCACAGGCTGGGATGTTCTTGTTAAGAGCCCGATAGTCCACAGTGGCTCTCCACGAATTGCCCGGTTTCCTAACTGGCCAAATCGGAGAGTTCACATGGGTCTCAACACACTCTGCTCAACCAGTGATCCCACTGCAGTTTCTAAATCCGCCTCTGCCTCTCTGGGAAAGTTGTACTGTTTCTGTGGTCGGGCCATGGGGTCTCCTTCTACTCTGACCTCCACCCCTATTACCCTCCCACAGTCGTGCTTGTGGGTAGTGAATGCCGCAAGGTTGGCTCGCACATCTGCTATGTACTCTGCCGGGGTAGAAGTGACCAAAAGTTCAAGGTCATAACTACCCTTGGGCTTCATCGTACACACGGTTCCCTTGCCTTACTTCCCTTGTATAACTACCACCTCCTTCTCCTTTCCCATGCATACTGCCCCCCAAAGACAGTAATTCCGGAAATCCACCAATATCTTGTGGGCCAGTATGAAGTCTGCCCCCAAAATGCCTATTCCCTCCCGCTCCCACCACACCAGGACACATTTCCACTCCATATGGAGTGTGCCCAGATCGATGGCTAGCGGGATGGAGAAAGACCCAGCCTATTCGTTCCCGGTGAACCCTACTAAGTTATATGAGACCCCGCTCGATAGAGGTGATGTGGTCGGGTTATCCGCATAGACAATGGTGCTTGAAGCTCCAGTGTCCAGCCGATAGGTCCCTTGCACACTCTTCACCCACATCTTCACGCACAGTCTCTTCCAAGCATCATAACTTAGTGGGCACAGGTAAACGGGCTGAGAAGCCCCTCGTCATGGCTCAGGATTGTTCGGGGCGGATGGGAGTACGCTGCCCGCTGCCGCGTCGACCCTACCCTGCCCTGCCAGAAAGACTGCACGGAGAGCAGCCACTAATACCACGAATGGATCAGTGCTGCTTCCTGCCACAGCTGCGGCTTTCTGCACTGGCGCTGGAGGATCCCCTTTCCCGCTCCTTTTTTCAGAGACTGGGCAGTCTTTCCTACAGTGCCCTTTACTCCCGCACCCATAACAACCCTGCTTCTTCTCTGAGCTACCCCCTTCCTGGCACCACTCTCTTCTAACGTTTCCTCCACTAGACTTTAACACGTGTACTCTGCCCTTTGGTTTGTCATCCTCACCCATACCATTCTTAAAAGAGAGAGTTAACTGCCGGATCACACTCTCTCCTGTGGTCTGGGGATCCCTGGAATCGAACCACCCCTCTGCTTTGGCCTTGATCCTGGGCAGGCTGTTTGCCACCAGGGTCCTCAGCCAATGAGCCCTAGGCTCCCCCTGCAGCTGCGCCCGGTCGGGCACCCCCGCACAGGCACTCCAGTAGATGGGCCAAAGCCTGTCCGCGAAAGTCTGCAGTGCCTCCCCAGCTGACTGCAGTGTCCTTTCCACTCAGGAGAAGGGACTTCCATCATTGAGGCCCATAGCCTCTAGGATGTCATCCTTTATCCCCTCTAACGTACCCTGCCCCCTTTTGCTAACTGCCGAGAGCGACTGGTACAACTTACTATCCAGGGAAAATAAAAGTAATTTTGCTGTCTCAGCTTCGTTACAATTATTGATCCCCCCCACCTGCTCCACATCCGTAAAATGGACAGATGGGTCCCCTGTGCTGGTCAGTTTGGTCAGGTTAGAGACCATTGCCTGCAGCTGGGGGGTTGTATACAGGACCACGAAGTCACTCTGCAGTGCTCCTTGCTCGTGACCATCTACAGGCGCACTGTATTTCTGCTGCCGGACAAGGCACATGGGTCCTGGTCCCGGCATTTCGGGCGGTGGTCGAACGTCCTCCTTATCTCCCTCCTGCTCTTCCTCATCTTCCCGGGCCACTCCCGGAGCTACCAAGCAGACCATCCCTTTGGCCTTAGATACAGCATCGGTCCAATTACGGATCTGCTCCTGGCAAGGACCATGATTAACCTTATCAAACCCTCCAGTACTGGCGACTCTGTATGACACCTGGATATCCTTCAACTGCTCTCCCAGCACCTTTACCTCACTCGACAAGTGAGCGTTCTCCTCCCTAACCACCCTCTCGTTCCCCTTTGCCTCAGTTACCTGGCATTGCAGGAACCCCTTGGGCTAGAAATTCAGTTGGTTGCGCCAGCCGTTAGCGCCTTAGGAGGAGTAGATGTCGAGCGCTAGGCGGCTAGCGCCCGGGCGCTGCGCGATCTGCGCCTCGCCCCAACTTCAGTAGAGATTTAGCGCCGGCGCAAAGTCTTTGCGCGCACTCAGCTGCGCGCGCAGATCATGACGTCATTTCCTCGTGCAACGCCCTTTGTGCGCCCCAATCCGGAACTTGAGTCGCGCCGCCCCATTGTGCGCCTGGCGCCCCTAGCGACTGTTGAGTGGAACGGTGCTCAGCCGATGCGGGGGGCGCAAATTAAAGGGCACTCCTCCTGCAGTAGAAATGGCAGCCGTGTTGCAACACTCCTTCTTTGTGGGAGACGGATCTTCTGGTTTGGGGAGGAGGAGGAGGAGGAGGAGGACTGCCCGTACCACATAACAAACTAATGTCGGCCTTTCAGAAACACAAATGCACCCTCCCCCTTTAAGAGCTGACCGGCGGCAGAGTGTCTGCCGTCAATCAGCAGCTCGTCGCACCTGCCCTGCGCCCGACTTCCGGGGTTTCGCCCCAGCCCGCCGGCTTAGCGCCTAATGATAGTCGTGCATCGCCTGTTTTAGCGCAGCAGCAACCTCTTAGGGTGATGCGACTGAATATCGGCGAAGGGGGCTCGACTTTGCGCCGGGCGCAAACTTTAGCGGCCGCCCGACTTTACCGCCCCAAAAGTGGCTATACTGAATTTCTAGGCCCTTATATTTACGGAAGGTTTCCTCCTGGCTTATTCTTCCCTGCTTCTCATCCCTTAGCTCCATGCATAACCTGCTCCCTACTACAGCCCTTGCGTCTGACTGTGCCTCAGACTCTCTGAGCTCTGCCTCTAACTTAGTAACCTGCTTATCCAGCAGTTACACTTGTCTTCGTAGACAGACGAGCCGTATCACCTTTTCAATGCTGCGCCTATGCTCTTTGCCCTCCGTCCATTCTGCCGCTGCGTCCACCAGACGCTCAGCACGCAACAAGCCTAGCACCCACTTCTTAGTGACGTTAACCTTCTTCAACACATATGAAGAAGTCCTTTCCTCCATTTGGGATCTTTCGCCAGAAGCGCTTTCCATAACTGATTTACATTCCTTTAACCCAGGTCCAGCCGCAGTCGCCAAGAGATGTAAGCGGTTTTGATCCTAGCCCAATTGCTAGATGGACAGTTCGAATCGCCCCCGCCATACGAAAGTTCTATACCAGGGAATTATTATTCAGAGTGTAAATGGAATAATGCTTCGGTGAAAAATCAGACATATTTATTTGGTCTAACATACACTGGCTAAAACATGCACTACTAAACGAAATCACTGTCTCTGTGGAGAATAAAATCCAGGTTACAAACAACATACATACAGTACACAACTGGGGACTATAACAAGCAGCAATTCCCTTGTTGCTATGGTGGACTCTAATTCCACCCCTACCAACGAATTACCCAGTCGCATAAACCCCTTCGCCTGGCTGAACCAAATGAAGCTCCCACCCTCGGAATAGCCCAAAAACTTCACTTCTGAAAAAAGCCCAGAGCCGTTACACCTCACCCAGCTTGCCTGGGATATCTGGTTACTGGCTTGGGACACTCGAGACCATGCTTACCACCACACACAGTCGGTCTCGATCGCCCCGCTTGGCGGTTTCTTCCTCTGGTACTTCTTGTTAGGTCGATCTTAGTGGAGCGAGGGCAAGAGAGAGAAAGAATGGTGGAAAAGAATCTATATTTTATAGGAGTCTGGCTACCCCTATCTTTTCCACCAACCTTTAAAATCCTTTTGTTTCTAAGCACTCCGGTGCTTAATCAGTGATGGGTCATCATCGGACCCATGAGTATTCCGTGATTGGATTAATGGCCCTAGGTCTGGGACATATCTTTCGGTGTTTGTGTTGGGAAAAACTGGCTCCTCTTTGGCTGGCTAGACTAGTGGGGTCATTGTTCTGCTTCTCTTCTGAGATGGAGGTGAGAAGTGCTTTTGCATATTAGAGTGGCTTTCTAATAAGTTCAAATTCAATGGCCCCCTTCCTTTTTCCAGGACTGTTGGGCGAACCCATACATTCTGGATGACTGACAGTTCTTTTGTCACAGCCAATTGCCATGCGTTCTCTGGAGTTTTAACAAACCAGTCCCCCACGCATCTGCACAGGGCGATCCCACCACGGGGAAAACACCCTCAGCCCATAAAGTCCACAAAAATATTCTCGACTGAGTCTATTCTTCAAACAGAGACTTTGTGATCTCTTCAGAAGCTAACATTTTGGACAAAGGGCAGACTTGTGAAAGTGGAAGGTAATTACGTATAGCTGCATCGGTACCATATTGTGACCAATCAGTTTTCTCTGCAAGTCACCCGGATCATTTAGAGCTGTTTTTCACAACATAAGTCATAGTTAAAACAGATCAAATATCGTGAGCACCATGGGAATGAAACATTTACATTTTCTTATACCACTGCTACTTCTTTCTTTTATTGTGTGAAGTAATGCTCTGAATGTCAATAGATATTAAACTCGCTACAAGACAATTGAGCAATGAGATGGTGGTAATAAAACTACAGCAGCTGCGAGCAGTTGGGGAATTTTTGTTGCACCTCATCATTAATCAAAAAAAACCTGGATGCTCAGTTCAAAAGTCCTCTGGAGTGAAATGTTTGGCATTGAGACTTCATTCTGAGACGTAATGAGATTTTTGATATGTGAATAGCCCTGTCCAATTGCTAGCATGTAGATTTTACCTCTGTCATTCACTGTGTTTTCTGTGGTATCACTTTTATTGTGCCTGTGCTCCCCTATTGCAAATCATCTTAAAAAGGTTTCGGAGAAACAGAACTGGATTTTCTGGCGTCCTGTTCGGTGGGAGGACGTGCATTCCCACCCACCCACTGACCCTGCAGCTAACCCTGCCACACTTCCTGGGGTCAGACTATTTGCATATGTTTTGGTGGCTTTCCGCTGCCTAGAGACGTGCCGAGAGTTGGCTGCATTCACCCGTTGGGCTGGAAACTGAGGCGCTGCTTCAGGAATTAAAGGCCCGTAACAACCTTTCCAGGAGAGGAGCTGCAAAGTCGTGGCAGCCAGCAGATTTGCAGGAAAGGGAGCCTCTGCTGAAATGGAAATCTAGCACAAGTGTTGTACTATTGGAAGCGATAAGGGCAAGGAGGGCAGGGTGCTTTGGCACACAGGGAAGGATACCATCTCATGCCACGGTGAGGGAAGAATAAAAGAGAGGTCAGCTCCACAGCTGCTAGATTAGCAACTCAAAGCTGTAAAAATTAATAACTTGGCTATAATGGGAAAGGTCAGTGTACCATCCACCCCAGCTGAACTCTTCCATGCAACACTTTGTATGATGACTACTTGGCACAATCAATATCTTAGTTTTGCATGCGCTGCCAGTATAGACATTGTGATGCACCAATTCTCTCATGCATAGTTGTCACCCCTGATGAATAATGTTTGATTAACAGCACTCCCCAGGCCTTCTAATGAGATTGTCACTGTCAGCCCTCTGTGTGTCACAGTTATGAGTCTTCCAATTTGCATGCAGTCAAATTCAATAATGAGACTAATGTAACTTAGGTTGCATTTGTGTTGCAGAAAAAGAGAGTACCAAATATATGTGATTTGTGATTTGACTCTTCCCCCCCTTCCCTCCCGCCTTTGCCCGCAAGGAGAAGGTACTGATCATCTGATGGCAGCAGGAGCTGGTGATGTAGGGATTGGTGAGCAGGCGGCACAAACAAGTTTCTGCATAGATGAAACATTTCTGGCTTCCAAGGCTTCAGCAGGTAAACATTCCCTCACCTAGCCTACTGCAATTGATTTGCACTCTGAAAGATTCATTGTTGCTCACTATTGAATGGCCTTATGTTAATTTCTGTTCCACTGCCATCCATCCAAATGAAATGCAGCCTGCTGAGTCTGAGGAGATGAGGGTGGGCTTATCCAGGCCTGGAAAGCAGGAGTGTGGTTTAGATGTCATGTGAAAGTTGAAGCCACAGGGCAGTGATAGAGTATGGGTTTGGTGCTGCTGTGGGGTGGAACAGAATATCCGGGCCCAGAGCCACACAGTAGTTTACATTGCATCAGCATCACAGTACAACTGCACTCTTTGCACATGTTGTGAGGGAGGCTGGGTTATATAATCAGAATTTTTGATTACCATGATTTAGCATGCTCGAATAACACTGATTGGAAAATATAAGCTTTTGGCTTTTAAAAAATGTTGTAAAGTAGTGGATCTTGTCTGTCCCACACTCTCTTTTAAACGAATGGAGCTGATTTCCCAACTAATAAATGATGCAGGCCTATGACCTGCAGGGATTTCAGAATGGAATACACACTTAGCAGCCTGGGAATATCAATCCAGGTGCAATGTTTTATCTTATCACTGAGGCAATTAAGGTATGTAATAAACATTAATCTGATGAATCACAAAACACGCTTTGCATGGGTGTAATTCAATTTGTTTCATCTTGGCTAATTTTAAACTTCAGCTATGGTCCTAAGTGGAGTAGACTGTATAAAAGAATACTGGAGGTTGATATCAGAAATAATGGGAGTGAAATTGGCCTTCGCCAGTAGCGCAAAATGGGCTAATAGTGAATCAGCAATGGAAAAGAAAATTGGACACCATGTAAAACAGGCTGCCAATTTATTATGAACCCATTTCGTGCTACTAGCAAAAACTAATTTCACCACCAATATGCCTAGTTGATCAAAAAATTCCCCATTTTTCAATGGCAGATTGACAAACAATCACTTAAAGGAAAGCTGCAGATGGCTGTTATAATTATTCTGTCTACACAGTCAAAACAAAAGTCTAGATTTGTTACTCCTGCCCACCTAATATACCAGTGTAAATTGGGCAGCTGGGAGCAAATAATGGGCAATAGTCCAACTCTGCTCACTTTAGCACCCACCACATCTTCCTCCGTCATTCCAGCCATCTCGTAATGGAGGACATTTTGGGCTGGTGCATTCAATGAGGCAGCATTAATGTGGTGATGCCACATGTGCCATTTTCCATTTCTCATTAGTGCCAATTCATCTTCTCACCATGTGAAATAGGTATTGCTAAGCATAAGAGAAAGGGTAGAAGACAATTTAAATGGGTCCACAGTTAAATTGGTAGGATTTTTAGAAACCTTATTTACTACTTTTATTTTAGTAGTTTTGCTACCACCCACTACTTTTAAATCTCTCTTTATGTCAATTGCTGTGGACTGCCACTCCCATCCCCAATTCCAGACAGACCCCAGTGGGAATTCTGCTGAAGCACCTCATAGCGGTTGAAAGGACTCAGGTTTGGGAGGTCAGTCCACCTTTTGCCAGTCTCTTCCAACTGTTATGGACTTTCCACTTCTTAAAAAAAACACACAGGGCTAAAAATGGCACTCCTATGTGCCTCCTGTTAGTGCCTCCGGGGGCGCTAACGGGACACAAATGAGTTTGCGACCGGGTACAGCGATATCAACGCCTCCTGCTAAATTCGGCGGAAGACATTGCGCCCCGATCTCCTGCGCCCGGAGATCGTGACTGTAGGGGGTGGTGTGTGTGTGTCAGCTTCACCTCTGACTCCTTTGAGCGGTTCGAATCGCTCCCACTCCCTTGGTTCTAGACCTGGACTTATTTGGGGGTTGTAATGAAATTGCAACAGACAACTGAGTTGGTGAAAAGAACTTGGATTTTATTTGAGACACGAAAATATACACAACACAATAAATCTTATCACTCTAAAAGGGGGAACACTTCAGAATATGCGAGGGAGAATGACAGTGGACAAAAATACCTTACCCCTCCCAAACCCACTATACTAACTAGGTTGAATTCCAGAGGACCAGGAAATGCTCACCAAATGCAGGAATAGTTTGTAGAGTGGGAAAAACTTGCAGATCTTCGGTTTCTTCCAGGTTGGTTTCTTGTTGGTCGTGGTGGCCCAATATTACCTAGTTGTTGGTAATATTGTTGGTTGTTTGTTTTGTGGGGCCCTTGGTTGCTGCGATTCCTTCTGTTGTCCCGAGGCTGATGTCTTTCGAATGAACTGTGCCTTTTTCTGTGTCTGTCTGAACTGTACTGATCGAACCCATTGAATGACCTGCTTTCTTGTGGAGACAGGTCTTTAGTTTATACAAAAACAAAACCTGCTAATCTTGTTAGATTTTCAGCTGGCTCGTTAAGGGCCACTTGATTGGTCCCATTTAGTTAACTGGTTTTGGGATAGCTTCCTGAGTAGTTGAAGAAGGTGTAAAGTGGTTTTGAATGTCTCAAAGTCTTTTAATCTTAGACTTCCTGTAAGGCCTTCAAATTCTGTGCAGGTTCTTTTATGCATGGGTTTTAATGGGCTTTGGGCTTTAGGTGAGGCTGGGGTTTTCATTGATTTATTGATTGAATGCAAATTCCCAGATAGGGGCTGAGTTTCATTTATTGTTCCTCCCAGACAGTCTGGCTACTTTCGAATACACAAACTGTTCCTCTGCAGAGGTCAATCCCACATTCCTGTCGCAGCCTTTCCTACATGTCTTTTTAAACCAGCCAAATCTTCCTGGGATTTTTATTTTAAACCCCTTTGGCCCAATATTCCTTAAAACAGCCCAAAATCTCTTCCTTAATTTAACTCTTTGAAATTCTTCTGTTTGGCCCAACCACACATTTATCCCTTATACAGATTACTTCTATAATGTTCCAAAATCATTTTAAAAATAATGCTTTTCTTCTGTTCTGAGGTTGTGCAGAAATTTTCCAACCTTACAGTGACATCATTGCAGTGAGCAGCGCCCCAGTTGCGCCCTGGATGAAAAATTCCCTCTCGCCCCCTGCTTGTGCGCCTGACGTTAACAACGACAGGTAGAGGAGGCAGCTTTCAGTCGGATGTCCCCTGGAGAAGTGCTATTTAAAGGCCTCCACATCCGGTTTAGTTTTCATCGGCCAACAATGCTGCATTGTTAGTTTCACATAGGCAAAGAAGCCTTTTAACCGATTTGTGCATTTTGCATTTTAACGAGTGTTCTGGCACATAAAGATTCTTCAGTTTCATCGAGGGGCGATTTGAAAGTGCAATATTTGGATCCTTTCATGCGGGCTATACTGGCACTGGACCTTGCCCTCCAGCGTCAAATGTCGGAGGCAACTGAGGCACAGAGAAAGAGTGCAAAATGAGGTAGGAGGGCCAACAGGGCTCTCAACAGGAGGCCTTACCCACCCAGGGTATTCCGGCAGCAGTTCTCCTACATGAATTTCACTGAGGACCAGTGTGTTATAAGGCTCCACTTCAGCAAGGACATGGTCACAGAGCTCTGCCACCTCCTGCAGCCAGACCTCAAGCCTCAGATCAGGATCACCACGGCTCTCTCAGAGGCAGTCAAGGTCACCATCACCCTCAATTTCTACACCAGCAGATCATTCCAGTGTGCGACAAGCAACATCTCCAACATCTCCCAGTTTGCCGTCCATTGCTCAATCCGCCAGGTCACAGATGCTCTGTACAGAAGGAGAAGGACCTACATTTCCTTCCCCATGACCAGAGAGAAGCAGCGTGAGCGTGCATGTGGCTTTGCCAGGATAGCGGGCTTCCCCATGGTGCAGGGCACCATTGACTGCATCCACATCGCTTTGCGGGCACCCCCTAACAACCCTGAGGTATTCCCTAACTGCAAAGGCTACCATTCACTTAATGGGCGGTTGGTGTGCGACCACACACGGTGAATCATGACCGTCAAAGCCCACTATCCTGGCAACAGCCACGATGCCTTCATCCTGTGTCAGACCGGTGTGCCAGATCTATTCCAGCCATCACATCAACCTTGAGGCTGGCTGCTGGGAGACAAGGGCTATTCGCTCTCCACCTGGCTCATGATTCCACAACCCCAACACTCCTGGCCAGCAGTCATATAATGAGAGCCATGCTGCCACCAGGAACATCATTGAGCAGACCATCGGGGTGCTCAAGCAATGGTTCCACTGCCTTGACCGCCCATGAGGAGCCCCCCAGTACTCGGCTGAGCGGGTGTCACTTTTCGTCGTCGTCATCTGCTGCATGCTGCACAACTTGGCCATTATGAGGACGCAGCCATTGCCACCAGGTATAACTCCACCATTTCAGGAAGAGGATGAGGAGGAGGAAGAAGAGGAGGAGGAGGAGGAGGAACAGGAGGACAAACAGCAGCGACAGAGGAGGCAGCCACTCAATCAGTGTTCTGCAAGGTCGGTCCGTGACCGCCTCATCAGACTTTATTTCCAGTGACTTGGAGACCTCTTTCCGGTTGCTGAGCATGTCGCCATCATTCCATCACTTTGAGATTCCATACCACACCCCAAAACTGAAATGAGACACAGCACCAAATCTGCAACATTCCAGTAATAAATTTATCAAAAACCATTAACCACATATATAAAACAACAATATTGACTAATCACCCTTGTGCAAACCCTTGCCTCCCCTTTTTACAGTTCTCTTTCCTAATCTACTGCTCCTACGTAGTGTCTCCCCCGTGCCTGCAGCAGGGCTGGTGGAAGGCTGCTGAGTGTCGGTGTCAAAGACTTGCAGGATGCATTTGGCCTGCTCTGGGACTGGAAGGCCCAGCTGTAAACTGCACCACCTCAGGCTGGGCGACGGCTGTCTAGGCTGACTGGATGACGGGCAGTGACAAGTGCAATGGCGGAGTGCCAGTGGTGGGATCAGGAATGCTGTCATCCTGAGAGAGGACAGTAGGTTCCTGCTCGACTCTCCCACTCCCCCGGAGCAGCACCTCAGCATCCCTAGCAATCTGCTGGAGCACAGATTGCTGACCTGCTGCGACACCGTGAGATCCCCGGTAGACTGTGGTGGACCCAGTGACGATGGCAGCAGTCAGAGCTTTTGTGGTATCAAGCTGAGACAGCATGAGAGCAGTCTGAGACTGGATGGCAGCAACCATTTACTGCATTACTGCACTAAGACGTTGCATCGCTTCTGCCTGTCCTGCAATGGAAGCTGCCACATCGCCCGTGACATGCGTCATGTGGTCTGCATCCGCACGGTCTCTCTGGGAGTCCATCATCCTCTGCAGAGTGGAAATAATGGGCTCCATGGTGTGCACAGAGCTCTGTGCAATGTTGGAGGTGGACTCCTCTATGTTCCTTACCATTGCCGACAGGCTCTTGGGCACCATTGTCATTGCACCTATCATCTTGGTGTGCATGGCCATCACCCTTCTTGTGAACATCACCCCATCAAGGTCATCATCTGAGTCATGTGCAGCAGAACTCACACGTGAACTCGCCCTCCGGTTCCCAAGCTACCCTTTCCCCCTGGCCTTGCTGCAGCCCACTCACCCCCCGTGCATCACCCAGTGCAAACCCCTGTACTAAATTTGCCTCTAAAGATCACGTAGTGCTAATATCTGAGGTGGTGCCTGCGGGTGAGAGATACAGTGACACGGAAAGCATAAAGGCACAACACTCACGTTAAGGTGAAGGCAGGGGGACAGGAATGGAGCAAAGAATGCAGACATTCTCAGAAGGTGGAAAATGAGATAGGTTTGTGGTGTGAGGGGGAAGTGAGATGAGAGAAGAAGAGGGGCTGAACATACCATTTTTGCCCCCAATGGGGTCGACGTTGCCGATGGCTACAGCATCCACCACCTGCTGCCCAATGAGTCGCAGCACTTGCTCCTCAAGGTCTGGGAGCTGCTGGAGCTGCGCATTACTCCTGCCTGTTCTCTGCTGCTCGCTCCTATTGTGGGCCATCTTGGCCCGCAAGAAAAATAAAATGTGTGTGAGTCAGAGTCGAGCTGTGTGTTTGGGAGAATTGCCTGCCGTCGTTGAATAGCTGTGATTGTAGGCAAGGCATGGGATGTGGATGTGAGTTTGAATAGGTGAAGATGTTTGGTGGGTGAGTGGTGGTGGTGTGGTGGTTTGCGCAGTGTGCACAGACTGAGGTTCAGATGCTGGTATGTAGGAGCTGTTGAAGCATGTACTCACTGTGACCACCTGACTGAGGTTGTTGAATTTCTTGCGGCACTGTGTCAGACTGCGTTCCACCACACTACTGGCCGAGACCTCCTGGGCTACTTTCCTCCACATTGCCCTGAACACCTGAGGCAATAACTTCCTTCCAGTGGCCGGGAACAGCACTGCCCTCCTTCGCTCCACTCCAGCCACCAATGCCCTCCAATGCCATGTCTGTGAACCAACGAGCTCTCTCCCTGGGAGTGGGAACAGCCATAGTCATCAGGGGATTCACTTGCTTGCAGGTCACCTCAAAGCCAGCAATGATGAAAATGAGCATCTGCACAATGATGCAACCTCCCCTTTAAGAGCTGGAAGGAACCAATGTGAAGGATCATTGCTGAATGCATTGCACCTGAAATTCATTAACGCTCTGCTGGTAGTACCCTGGTAGCGCCCCACTGAGGTCATTAGTGATTGATTTAATGCCCCACTTCCTTCCTGGGGCGCGAGCACCCAAATTAGTAGAGGTTCAGAATCTTTAGCGCCTGGCGATAAATTTTCTAAATTTCAAAATTTAACGCCCCAAACGGGGTGATACTCTGTTTCACCCCCACAATGTTAGGATTCTATTTTTCCTATGACATGCAGTAGAATCCAGGTGTCGCCATGCAGCCCCATTGGGCGATGACAAGTGCATGCAGAAAGCAATTATATTGCATGTGAGGCTTTACCTCTCCAGCACCTTTTTCAATCCTTCCACTACCAGTGACCACCGCACAGTCATTGTGGAGATGAAGTCCCGCCTACACACTGAGGACACCCTCCATCGTGTTGTGTGGCACTACCACAGTGCTAAAAGGGATAGATTCAGAACAGATCTAGCAGCTCAAAGCTGGGCTTCCATGAGGCACTGTAGGCCATCAGCCACAGCAGAATTGTATTCCACCACAATCTGTAAACTCATGGCCCAGCAAAACAACAACAACAACATCAACTTGTATTTATATAGCACCTTTAACGTAGTAAAACGTCCCAAGATGCTTCAAGGAGTATTAAAAGACAAAAAATTTGACACCGAGCCACATAAGGAGAAATTAGGGCAGGTGACCAAAAGCTTGGTCAAAGAGATAGGTTTTAAGGAGTGCCGTAAAAGAGGAAAGAGAGGTAGCGAGGCAGAGAGGTTTAGGCAGGGAATTCCAGAGCTTAGGGCCTAGACATAAAAGGCACGGTCACCAATGGTGAGTAATTATAATCAGGGATGCTCAAGAGGGCAGGATTAGAGGAGCGCAGATATCTCGGGGATTGTGGGGCTGGAGGAGATTACAGAGATAGGGAGGGGGGAGAACATAAGAACATAAGAACATAAGAAATAGGAGCAGGAGTAGACTAATCTGCCCCTCGAGCCTGCTCCGCCATTCAATAAGATCATGGCTGATCTGATCCTAACCGCCAATCCACTATCACAGAACCATCTCCTGAATCTAACAGAATTAGACACACGAAATAGGAGCAGGATCAGGCTAATCGGCCCCTGGGCCCGCTCCGCGACCCACAGGGCCATGACCGATCCGAACCTAGACTCATGTCCAAATTCCTGCCCGCTCCCCGTAACCCTTAATTCCCTTTACTTCTAGGAAACTGTCTATTTCTGTTTTAAATTTATGTAATGATGTAGCTTCTACAGCTTTTTGGGGCAGCATATTCCATGGACCTACCACCCTCTGAGTTAAGTAGTTCCTCCACATCTCAGTTTTGAAAGAGCAGCCCCTTATTCTAAGACTATGCCCCCTAGTTCTAGTTTCACCCATCATCGGGAACATCCTCCCCGCATCCACCCGATCCAAACCCTTCACAATCTTATATGTTTCAATAAGATCGCCTCTCATTCTTCTGAGCTCCAATGAGTAGAGTCCCAATCTACTCAACCTCTCCTCATATGTCCATCCCCTCATCCCCGGGATTAACTGAGTGAACCTTCTTTGTACTGACTCGAGAGCAAGTATGTCCTTTCTTAAGTATGGACACCAAAACTGTACGCAGTATTCCAGGTGCAGTCTCACCAATACCTTGTACAACTGAAGCAATACCTCCCTATTTTTATATTCTATCCCCCTAGCAATGAAAGCCAACATTCCATTGGCCTTCTTAATCACTTGCTGCACCTGCATACTAACCTTTTGAGTTTCGTGCACCAGGACCCCCAGGTCCCTTTGTACTTCAGTACTTTCCAGTTTCTTGCCATTAAGATAATAACTTGCTCTACGATTTTTCCTGCCAAAGTGCATAACCTCACACTTTCCAGTATTGTATTCCATCTGCCAAATCTCTGCCCACTTACTTAGCCTGTCTATGTCCCCTTGCAGGTTTTTTATGTCCTCCTCACTCACTACTTTCCCTCCCATCTTAGTATCATCTGCAAACTTTGATATGTTACACTCGGTCCCCTCCTCCAAATCGTTAATATAGATTGTAAAGAGGTGGGGACCCAGCACTGACCCCTGTGGAACACCACTAGTTACTTATTGCCAGTCTGAGAATGAACCATTTATCCCAACTCTCTGCCTTCTGTTAGATAGCCAATCCTCTATCCATGCCAGAATATTACCCCCAATCCCGTGATTTTTTATCTTAAGCAATAATCTTCTGTGTGGCACCTTGTCAAATGCCTTTTGGAAGTCTAAATACACTACGTCCACTGGTTCCCCTTTATCCACCCTATATGTTACTTCCTCAAAGAACTCCAGCAAATTTGTCAAACATGACTTCCCCTTCATAAAACCATGCTGACTTTGTCCTATTAAATTATGATTATCCAAATGTCCTGTTACTGTCTCCTTAATAATGGACTCCAAAATTTTACCTACCACAGATGTTAGGCTAACCGGTCTATAGATTCCAGCCTTCTGTCTACTGCCCTTTTTAAATAAGGGTGTTATATTAGCAGTTTTCCAGTCTGCCGGGACCATTGCCGAGCCCAGGGAGTTTTGGAAAATTATTACCAATGCATCCACAATCCCTACCGCCACTTCCCTCAAGACCCTAGGATGTAAGCCATCAGGTCCAGGTGATTTATCCGCCTTGAGTCCCATTATTTTACCGAGTACCACTTCCTTAGTGATTTTGATCGTGTTTAGCTCCTCCCCGCCTTTAGACCCCTGTTTGTCCAGTGTTGGGATATTCTTCGTGTCTTCTAATGTAAAGACTGATATAAAATATTCATTCAGTGTTTTTGCCATCTCCATATTTCCCACCATTAATTTCCCTGCCTCATCCTCTAAGGGACCAACATTTACTTTAGCCACCCTTTTTCTTTTTATATAACTATAAAAACGCTTACTATCTGTTTTTATATTTTTTGCTAATTTACTTTCATAATCTATCTTCCCTTTCTTAATCAATCTTTTTGTTATTTTTTGCTGTCTTTTAAAGTTTTCCCAATCCTCTATCCTCCCACTAGATTTGGCTACCTTATATGCCCTTGTTTTTAGTCGAATACTATCCTTAATTTCTTTACTTAGCCACGGATGGCTGTCTATTCTTTTACACCCTTTTCTTCTCAGTGGAATATACTTTTTTTGGAAGTTGTAAAATAACTCCTTAAATGTACACCACTGATCATGTATCGTCTTACCCTTTAATCTATTTTCCCAATCCACTCTACTCAATTCCACTCTCATACCTTCATAGTCTCCTTTATTCAAGCTTAGCACGCTTGTTTGAGATCCAACCTTCTCACCCTCAAATTGAATATGGAATTCAACCATGTTATGGTCACTCATTCCAAGGGGATCCTTTACTAGGACATTTTTAATTAATCCTGTCTCGTTTCACAGGACCAGATCTAAGGTTGCTTGCCCCCCTGGTTGGTTCAGTTACATACTGCTCAAGAAACCCATCCCTAATACACTCAATGAACTCATCCTCAAGGCAGCCCTGCCCAATTTGATTTGTCCAATTAATATGATAGTTAAAATCCCCCATAATTATAGATGTTCCCTTATTACAAGCCTCAACTATTTCCTGATTGATACTCCGTCCAACAGAGTTGCCACTGTTCGGAGGCCTATAGACTACGCCCACTAGTGTTTTTTTCCCTTTATTATTCCTTACCTCCACCCAAACTGTTTCATTATCCTGATCTTTTGACCCAATATCATTTCTCTGTATTACAGTGATTCCTTCCTTTATTAACATAGCCACCCCACCTCCCCTTCCTTCCTGCCTGTCCTTCCTGATCGTTAAATAACCAGGTATGTTTAATTCCCAGGCATTGTCACCCTGCAGCCATGTTTCTGTAATGGCCACAAGATCATACCCATATGTAGTTATTTGTGCCATTAACTCGTCTATTTTGTTATGAATGCTACATGCATTCAGATAGAGAACTTTCAAAGATGTTTTGTGACACTTAGTTCCTGCTTTTGCCCTTTTTATTACTTTACCTTTTACTCCATACCTTCTGCCCCTTCCTGACATGCTCTGGTTTTTAATTTCCCCACTGCTACCTAAGTCTATGACCTTCTCTGTTGTCATTTTTATTATTTGCTCTCTAGGAACCTCCCCCCCACTAGTTAGTTTAAAGCCCTCTCTACAGCCCTAGTTATATGATCCGCCAGGACTCTAGTCCCAGCACTGGCCAAGTGAAGCCCGTCCCAATGGAACAGCTCCCTCCTGCCCCAGTACTGGTGCCAGTGTCCCAGGAAGCAAAACCCATTTCTCCCACACCAGTCTTTGAGCCACGCATTTAACTCTCTAATTTTATTTGTCCTAGCCAAATTCGCTCGTGGCTCAGGTAATACCCTTGTGGTTCTGCTTTTTAATTTGGCCCCTAGTTGCTCAAACTCCCTCAGCAGAACCTCCTTCCTTGTCCTATCTATGTCGTTGTCATGGACCACGACAACTGGATCCTCCCCGTCCCACTCCAAGTTTCTCTCCAGTCCAGAGGAGATGTCCTTAACCCTGGCACCGGGCAGGCAACACAGCCTTCAGGACTCTCGCTCTCGGCTGCAAAGAACTCTATCTATCCCCCAAACGATACTATCCCCTACCACTACAACATTTCTTTTAACTCTCCCCACTTGAATGGCCCCCCACTCCACGGTGCTGTGGCCAGGTTGCTCATCCTCCACGCAGTCCCTGTTCCCATCCTCACAGGCCATGGAGGGATTTGAAAACAAGGATGAGAATTTTGAAATCGAGGCGTTGCTTAACCAGGAGCCAATGTAGTTCAGCGAGCACAGGGGTGATGGGCGAACGGGACTTGGTGCGAGTTAGGACACGGGCAACTGAGCATTGGATGACATCAAGTTTACGTAGGGTAGAATGTAGGAGGCCAGCCAGCAGTGCATTGGAATAGTCAAGTCTAGAGATAACAAAGGCATGGATGAGGGTTTCAGCAGCAGATGAACTGAGACAAGGGCGGAGGCGGGTGATGTTACGGAAGTGGAAGTAGGCGGTCTTTGTTATGCCACGGCTATGTGGTCGGAAGCTCATTTCAGGGTCAAATATGACACCAAGGTTGCGAACAGTGTGGTTCAGTCTCAGACAGATGTTGGGGAGAGGGATAGGTTCAGTGGCTAGGGAACGGATTTTGTGGCGGGAACCAAAGGCAATGGCTTCGGTCTTCCCAGTATTTAATTGTAGAAAATTTCTGCTCATCCAGAACTGGATGTCAGACAAGCAGTCGGACAATTTAGAGACCATGGAGGGGTTGAGAGAAGTGGTCGTGAGGTAGAGCTGAGTGTCGTCAGCGTACATGTGGAAACTGACGCTGAGTTTTTGGATGTCACCAAGGGGCAACATGTAGATGAGAAATAGGAGGGGGCCAAGGATAGATCCTTGGGAGACACCAGACTCTACCATTAACATCAAGCCAGGGGACCAACCCTGGTTCAATAAGGAGTGTAGAAGAGCATGCCAGGAGCAGCACCAGGTGTACCTAAATATGTGGTGCCAACATGGGGAAGCTGAAACACAGGACTACATGCATGTTAAAAAGCGGAAGCAGCATGCTATAGACAGAGCTAAGTGATCCCACAATCAACGGGATCAGGTCAAAGCTCTGCAGTCCTGCCACGTCCAGTCGTGAATGTGGTGGACCATTAAACAACTAACAGGAGGAGGAGGTTCCATGAATTAATTGGGATAGTCAGAGTGTGAAAGGCTTAGAGGGTGCAGAATTCTTAAAGTGCATCCAGGAGAGCTTTTTGAGCCAGCGTGTAGAAAGTCCTACAAGAGAATGGGCGGTACTGGACCTAATTCTAGGGAATGTAGCCGGGCAAGTGGTGGAAGTGTCAGTAGGAGAGCATTTTGGCGACAGTGACCATAATTCGGTGAGATTTAAGGTGGTCATGGAAAAAGACAAAGACGGCCCGGAAATAAGGGTTCTAAATTGGGGGAAGGCCGATTTTAATATGATAAGGCAGGATCTGGCCAAAGTGGACTGGGAGCAGCTACTTATAGGAAAATCCACATCAAAGCAGTGGGAGACTTTCAGAAGGGAAATAGAAAGAGTACAATGCCAACATGTTCCCGTAAAGGTCAAGGGTGGTACCAACAAGCAAAGGGAACCTTGGATGAAAAGGGATATACAAAAATGCATTAGGAAAAAAAGGGGGGCTTT
Organism: Somniosus microcephalus; assembly: GCF_052327205.1. NCBI lineage: Eukaryota > Metazoa > Chordata > Chondrichthyes > Squaliformes > Somniosidae > Somniosus > Somniosus microcephalus. The sequence continues at coordinate 89,309,557 of NC_140998.1, read as the reverse complement.
TGGCAGTTACAAAAGACTAAAGACGGAGGAAGCCCTAGAGGAGTATAAAAAGTGCAGGGGCATACTTAAAAAAGAAATTAGGAGAGCGAGGAGGGGCCATGAAATAACACTGGCGAGCAAAATAAAGGAAAATCCTAAGATGTTTTATAAGTATATTAAGGGCAAGAGGATAACCAGGGAAAGGGTAGGGCCCATTAGGGACCAAAGTGGCAATCTGTGTGTAGAGCCAGATGATGTAGGCGGGGTTTTAAATGAATTTTTTGCATCTGTGTTCACTATGGAGGAAGACGATGTAGACATAGAAATCGGGCAAGGGGACTGTGACATACTTGAACATATTAGCATCGAGAGGGAGGAGGTACTAGCGGTTTTAGCAGGCCAAAAAGTGGATAAATTCCCAGGCCCGGACGATATGTATCCCAGGCTGCTGTGTGAGGCAAAGGAGGAGATTGCAGGGGCTCTGACACAAATTTTCAGAACCTCTCTGGCCACAGGGGATGTACCAGAGGACTGGAGAACAGCTAACGTAGTACCATTATTCAAGAAGGGTAGCAGGGATAAACCAGGGAATTACAGGCCAGTGAGCCTAACATCTGTGGTAGGGAAATTATTGGAAAAAATTCTGAGGGACAAAATTAGCCTCCACTTGGAGAGGCAAGGATTAATCGGGGATAGTCAGCATGGCTTTGTCAAGGGTAAATCATGTCTGACCAATCTGATTGAATTTTTCGAGGGGGTGACTAGGTGTGTGGATGAGGGAAATGCTGTGGATGTGGTATACATGGACTTCAGTAAGGCTTTTGACAAAGTCCCGCATAGGAGACTGGTCAAGAAGGTAAGAACCCATGGGATCCAGGGTGCCTTGGCACGTTGGATCCTAAACTGGCTGAGTGGCAGGAGGCAGAGGGTGATGGTCGAAGGTTGCTTTTGTGACTGGAAGCCTGTGTCCAGTGGGGTACCTCAGGGATCGGTGCTGGGTCCCTTGCTGTTTGTGATCTACATAAATGATTTGGATGAGAATGTAAAAGGTATGATCAGTAAGTTCGCAGATGACACGAAAATTGGTGGGGTGGTAAATTGCGAGGAGGAAAGCCTCAGGCTACAGGATGATATAAACGGGTTGGTCAGATGGGCGGAAAAGTGGCAAATGGAATTTAACCCTGAAAAGTGCGAGGTGATGCATTTTGGACGGACAAATAAGGCAAGGGAATACACAATGAGTGGTAGGGCCCTAGGAAGCACAGAGGGTCAGAGGGACCTTGGTGTACATGTACATAGATCCCTGAAGGCAGCAGGACAGGTAGATAAGGTGGTTAAAAAGGCATATGGGATACTTGCCTTCATTAGCCGAGGCATAGAATATAAGAGCAGGGAGGTTATGATGGAGCTGTACAAAACGCTGGTAAGGCCACAGCTGGAGTACTGTGTGCAGTTCTGGTCGCCTCACTATAGGAAGGATGTGATTGCTTTGGAGAGGGTGCAGAGAAGATTCACCAGGATGTTACCTGGGATGGAGCGCCTCAGCTATGAAGAAAGACTAAACAGGCTGGGGTTGTTTTCCTTGGAGCAAAGAAGGCTGAGGGGGGACCTGATTGAGGTGTACAAAATGATGAGGGGCATAGATGGGGTAGATAAAGAGGAACTTTTCCCCTTAATAGGGGGGTCAATAACAAGGGGGCATAGATTCAAGGTAAGGGGCAGGAGGTTAGAGGGGATTTGAGGAGGAACTTTTTCACCCAGAGGGTGGTTGGAGTCTGGAACTCACTGCCTGAAAGGGTGGTAGAGGCAGGAACCCTCACAACATTCAAGAAGCATTTGGATGAGCACTTGAAATGCCATTGCATACAAGGCTATGGACCAAATGCTGGAAAATGGGATTAGATTAGACAGGGCTTGATGGACGGCGCAGACATGATGGGCCGAAGGGCCTCTTTCTGTGCTGTATAACTCTATGACTCTATGACTCTAATATCCTCATCCTCAAAGATGGTGGAGCCCAGCACGTGAGTGTAAAAGACAAAGCTGAAGCATTTGCAAACATTTTCAGCCAGAGGTGCCGAATGGATGATTCATATCGGCTTCCTCCTGAGGTCCCCACCACCACAGAAGCCAGTCTTCAGCCAATTCGATTCACTCCACATAATATCAAGAAACGGCTGCGCGCACTGGATACAGCAAAGACTATGGGCCCCGACAACATCCCAGCTATCGTGCTGAAGACTTGTGCTCCAGAACTAGCCGTGCCTCCAGCCAAGCTGTTCCAGTACAGCTACAACACCGGCATCTATCCGACAATGTGGAAAACTGCCCAGGTATGTCCTGTCCACAAAAAGCAGGACAAATCCAATCTGGCGAATTACTGCCTCATCAGTCTACTCTCAATCATCAGTAAAGTGATGGAAGGTGTCGTCGACAGTGCTATCAAGCAGCATTTACTCACCAATAACCTGCTCACTGATGCCCAGTTTGTGTTCTGCCAGGACCACTTGGCTCCAGACCTAATTTCAGACTTGGTCCAAACATGGACAAAAGAACTGAATTCCAGAGGTGAGGTGAGAGTGACTGCCCTTGACATCAAGGCAGCATTTGACCGAATGTGGTATCAAGGAGCCCTAGTAAAACTGAAGTCAATGGGAATCGGGGGGAAAATTCTCCACTGGTTGGAGTCATACCTAGCACCAAGGAAGATGGTTGTGTTGGTTGGAGGTCAATCATCACAGCCCCTGGACATTGTTGCAGGAATTCCTCAGGGCAGTGTCCTAGGCCCAACCATCTTCAGCTGCTTCAACAATGACCTTCCCTCCATCATAAGGTCAGAAGTGGGGATGTTCGCTGATGACTGCAGAGTATTCAGTGCCATTCACAACTCCTCAGATAATGAAGCAGTCCATGCCCACCTGCAGCAAGACCTGGATGACATTCAGGCTTGTGCTGAGAAGTGGCAGGTAAAATTTGCGCCACACAAGTGCCAGGCAATGACAATCACCAACAAGCGAGAGTCTAACCACCGCCCCTTGACATTCAATGGCATTACCATCGCCGAATCCCCCACCATCAACATCCTGATGGTCACCATTGACCAGAAACTTAACTGGACCAACCACATAAATATTGTGGCAACAAGAGCAGGTCAGAGGCTGGGTTTTCTGCGGCAAGTGTCTCTCCTCCTAACTCCCCAAAGCCTTTCCACCATCTACAAGGCACAAGTCAGAAGTGTGCTGGAATACTCTCCACTTGCCTGGATGAGTGCAGCTCCAACAATACTAATGAAGCTTGACACTATCCAAGACAAAGCAGCCCGCTTGATTGGCACCCTATCCACCACCTTAAACATTCACTCCCTCCATCACCGGCGTACCGTGGCTGCAGTGTGTACCATCTACAAGATGCACTGCAGCAATTCACCAAGACTTCTTCGGCAGCACCTCCCACACCCACGACCTCTACCACCTAGAGGTTAAGGGCAGCAGGCGAATGAGAACACCACCACCTCCAAGTTCGATTGGGCTTGTACTCGCTGGAGTTTAGAAGAATGAGAGGGAATCTCATTGAAACTTATAAAATTCTAACAGGACTAGACAGACTAGATGCTGGAAGGATGTTTCCGATGGTCGGGGAGTCTAGAACCATGGGTCACAGTCTAAGGATAAGGGGTAAGCCATTTAGGACAGAGATGAGGAGGAATTTCTTCACCCAGAGAGTGGTGAACCTGTGGAATTCTCTACCAAAGAAGGCAGTAGAGGCCAATTCATTAAATATATTCAAGAAGGAGTTGGATATATTTCTTAAGGCTAAAGGGATCAAGGGATATGGAGAGAAGGCAGGGACAGGGTACTGAATTTGGATGATCAGCCATGATCTCATTGAATGGCGGAGCAGGCTCGAGGGGCCGAATGGCCTACTCCTGCTCCTATTTCTATGTTTCTATGTTTCTATGTTTCCCCTCCAAGTCACATATCATCCTGACTTGGAAGTATATTGCCGATCCTTTATCATCGCTGGGTCAAAATCCTGGAACTCCCTCCCTAACAGCACTGTGGGAGTACCTTCACCACAAGGACTGCAGCGGTTCAAGAAGGCGGCTCACCACCACCTTCTCAAGGGCAACTAGGGATGGGCAATAAATGCTGGCCTTGCCAGCAATACCCACATCCCATGAACAAATAAAAAAAATACTTTGTTGTCAGACTGCTTGTCCAACATCCAGGCTTGGATGAGCTGCAATTTCCTCCAGCTAAATTTTGGAAAGACTGAAGCCATCATCTTCCACCTCCAGCATAAACTCTATACTCTTACCAAACTGGTCATAACCATTCTCTCCTGTTTGACCCCGAATTGAGCTTCGGATCCCATATCCTCTCCATCACAGTGTCCACCTCCATAAAATTGCCTATCTCAACCCCATCTCAGCCCATCTGCTGCTGAAATCCACATTCACGCCTTTGTCACATCCAGATGACTAATCCAATACTCTCCTGGCTGCCATTCTATTTGCCAGCCTTTATAAACTCATTCCTAAACTCTACTACCCATATCAAATCTCAAAGCACTGACCTACATTGTCTCCCAGTCCCCCAGGCATCAAATTTAAAAATCTCATCATTATGTTTAAATGCTTTCATGTCCTCACCCCTCCCTCTTTCTGTAACCTCTGCCAGCCCTACCTCCCTCCGAGATCCCTGTGCTCCTTCAATTCTGGCCTCCTGCACATCCCTGATTTTAATGGTTCCACCATAGGCAGCTATGCCGTCAGCTTCCTGAGACCTAAGCTCTAACCTCCTCCAGCCCTACACTGCCCCCTAAGTCTTAATTCCTATAACTCTGACCTCTTGCGCGCACCCCCGCCCCCCAACCCCTCACTTCCTCCCACCAGTTGCAACCATTCCTAGGGCCAACACTCTGGGATTTCCTCTTGAAATCCTACTACTTCCCACCTCCTCTCCTCCTTTAAGACCCTTCTTATAACCCATCCCTTTTACATTTGGTCACTCCTCCTAATCTTTCCTTCTGTGGCTCAGCTTTCATCTTTCCTTGTGCCTATGTGGAGCACATTGGGATTCCCCCCCCCCCCACCCTTAAAGGTACTATATAAAAGCAAGTTGATGTGTAGACAGTGATAATAAGAGGCTGTCTTGTGCTGATAACAATATCAGTCTGCGAAGGCTTTTAATCAGATTTCTTGATTGTTCAGTAGTTCTTTTATATAGTGATGAAGTTGTGGTTTCAAATGTGTTAATGACAATTTTACACTCGGGGTCCTTCTTCTTAAAATTATGTTTTAATTGACAGAGAACCAATTAGAAGACACTGGTATATTATCTAAGCTTAGCGCCATGCATAATTATGTAAACATGCACCATGTTTGCAAAATTATGACTAATTTGTTGATCTTTACCAATAAGTAGTTGTTTTCGTATGTGTGACAACACACCAGCAAGTGCTCCATTCAATCGCTCAACCCAATACATTGATTTTCAAACCAGGTCCAAAGGGAATTTGTGAGGGAACTCTAGGGAATAAGAACATAAGAACATAAGAAGTAGGAGCAGGAGTAGGCCATACGGCCCCTCAGGCCTGCTCCGCCATTCAATAGGATCATGGCTGATCCGAACCTAGACTCACGTCCACTTCCCTGCCCACTCAATACAATACAATACAATACAAATCGCTTTATTGGCATGATAAGGTACATCTTATGTTGCCAAAGCATCAAAATACATTTATGGTTGAACACATAAACGCGGTTCCATTCATACAGTGTATAAACAGGTATATCCCTGAGTTTATAAATATATTTTCGCCTTGTTTATATATACTCTTGTCTTAGTTTACTGGTTGTCCCTCTGTTCATGGCAAGCTGTAACATAGTGTGCCGCCAGTGTTACACAGCTTCTCTCCTCCCCCAGTAGGAATGGGAGTTTTTGGTTGTCAGTCAGATTTCTGAATTCAGGGCATATTTGTGAGAATTTTTGATAGAAATTCTCTCTGATGCCCTGATATTTTCCACAGGCTGTGAGGAAGTGCATCTCTGTCTCAACTACTCCCTGACTGCAGTGAGAGCATATCCTGTCTTCTCTTGGCAGCCTGGTCTGCCTGTGTCTGCCTTTTTCGATCGCTAGGCTATGTTCGCTAAGTCTGTACCTTGTCAAGGTTCTTCTCAGTTTGTTATCCTTTACCATGGTCAGGTAATCAGCTATGTTGTATTGTCTGTTTAGGGCCAAGTAGCAATTGAGTTTGCTTTGGGTTTTTGTTGTTTCTGCCCAATATGACAGATATTTTTCCTTTTGCTTAGCGACGATTGTGTTGGGTCGAATTCTTTGTGTTACCCTGTCACTGTCCTGGGGCTGGTTATTGTTAGTATTGTTATTAGTTACTTTATTGAGTCCCAGGACTAGTTGACTGAGGGTATTCTTCTTTATGGTCAGCTCTTGGCATTTCAGGGCGTCGTAGTGATAGCATTGGGGGTTGCTCATTTGTAGGTGATTCCAAAATTTGGTGGCTCTTTTTTGGATAGTGATTATTAATGGGTATTGGCCTAGTTCCGCCCTGCATGCGTTGTTTACTGTTTTCCTTTGAGTCCGGAGGATACTTTTACAGAATTCCGCATGTAGGATCTCAATTGGGTGTTTGTCCCATTTTGCAAAATCTTGTTGTGTTAGTGGTCCCCAGACCTCACTGCCATAGAGTGCAATTGGTTCAATTACTGATTTGAAAATTTTGAGCCAAATGCTAATTGGGATTTCTATTTGGATTGATTTTTTGATGGCATAGAAAGCCCTTCTTGCTTTCTCTTTCAGTTCATTCACAGCCAGTTTGAAGTTTCCCGTAGAACTGATTTTTAAGCCCAAGTATGTGTAGTGAGTGGTTTGTTCAATTTTGGTTGTTCCTACTGTGAAATTTATTGTGGGTCCATGTTGTTTGGATCTTTGCTGGAACACAAGGACTTTGGTTTTTTGGGGATTTATTGTCAGGGCCCAAGTCTGGCAGTACGACTCCAGCAGGTCCAGGTTCTGCTGTAGACCCTCCTTAGTTGGTGACAGCAGAACCAGGTCGTCGGCATAGAGGAGGAATTTAACCTTGGATTCATATAGGGTGAGGCCGGGTGCTGTAGATTGTTCAAGTAGTTTTGCCAATCCATTAATGTAAATATTAAAGAGTGTCGGTGAGATTGGCGAGCCCTGCATCACCCCCCGCCCCTGTGGGAAGTATTTTGTTTGTTTGTCTCCAATTTTAACTGCACATTTATTGTTTGTATACATTGATTTAATTACATCATATGTTTTACCTCCTACCCCGCTTTCGATAAGTTTCAGGAATAAACCGTCATGCCAGATGGAGTCGAAAGCCTTCTGGAAATCTACAAAGCATGCGTAGATTTTGCTTTTGTTATGGTGAACGTGTTTGTCAATTAGGGTCTGTAGGGTGAAGATATGATCGGATGTTCTATAGTTTGGCAGGAATCCAATTTGGCTTTTACTCAAGACATTGTGCTCTTCAAGGAAGTTTATAAGTCTTTTGTTTATGATGCTACAGAATACCTTCCCCAGGTTACTGTTTACACAGATGCCTCGATAGTTGTTTGGGTCGATTTTGTCCCCACTTTTGTATATGGGTGTTATGAGTCCTTTGTTCCAGATGTCAGGGAAATAACCGACACTCAGAACCAAGTTGAAGAGTTTTAGGATAGCCAGTTTCAGTTTGTCGTCTGCGTGTTTAATCATCTCGTTTAGTATGCCGTCTGCCCCGCAAGCTTTTCCTGGTCGCAGGTCCTTGAGTTTTTCAAGAAGTTCTTTTTCTGTTATTATGGCGTCTAGCGGGTTTTGGTTATCTTTTATGGCCATTTCAAGCTTTTCCAGTTTTTTGCGTATTTGGTGTTGCTCTGGTCTTAGTGTGTTTTTCTGGTATAATTTTTCAAAGTGGTTTACCCATGTGTCCCCATTTTGAATGGACAAATCGTCGTGTTGTTTTTTGTGTCGTGTTTTCAAGTTGTCCCAGAAACAATTCGACTCAATGGATTCCTCCATGGAGCTGAGTGTATTCTTAATAAATTGCTCTTTTTTGGTCCTGAGTGTGTTTCTGTATTGTGTTAGCGTCTGACAATAAGTAAGGCATAATTCCTCGTTTTCTGGATGTCTGTGTTTTTGGTTTGATAGTTTTCTAAGTTTTTTCCTCATGTTATGGCAATCATGGTCAAACCATTTTTCATAGTTTTTTGTTTTGGGTTTGTTCTTGCGAGCTTTCAAGTTTGCATTTGTTGCCAAATTATCAAAAATATTGTTTAGTTTACTAACTGCCCGGTTTACGCCTTCTTTATTGTGAGTGTATATGTTATCCAGAAAGGTGTCTAAGAGAGCTTGAGTTGATGCATTGCTAATTGTTTTCTGGTATTTTTCCGTGTCGTTTTTGGCCCATCTGTACGATTTTTTGGTGTTGTACAGTTTACTGGGTTGTGTTTCTATGTTGTTTGTTTCTGTCTTTTTGAGAAACATAGTAATTTGACTGTGATCTGACAGTGTTGTTTGTGGTTTGACTGTGAATGCTCTGAAAGAGGATGGGTCCAAGTCTGTAATCATATAGTCTACTGTGCTGCAGCCAAGAGGTGAGCAGTAGGTCGATCTTCCTAGGAGGTCTCCTATGAACCTACCATTGACAATGTACAGACCCAGGTTTCGACAGAGCTGTAGTAGCTGTTTACCGTTGGTATTTGACTGCTTGTCGCAGTTATGCCTGTATGGAAGGGAAGGGATGTAAAAGTGGTTATTCCCGAATACGTAATTGTTTCCCTGATTATTGGTGAAGTCTGGTTCTTCGCCCGTTCTTGAATTGAGGTCCCCACAGATCAACACGTTCCCCTGGGCCTGGTATTGGATAATTTCCCCCTCCATGTTGGAGAAGGTGTCCTCTTTGTAGTACGGGGAATCGATTGGAGGGATATAAAGTGCGCAAATGTAAACATCTTGGGTGTTTGAGATAATCTCCCTCTCAAGTTTGAGCCACATATGGTTTTCGCCCTTTTTTATAAATTTGATGTAATTCTTAAGTTCTGTTTTAAACCAGATCAGTATGCCTCCGGAGTCTCTGCCTTGGGTTACACTTGGTAATTTATTGGAGGGGACCACTAGCTCAGTGTACCCTTGGGGACAGCCGGTGTGTCCTTTTCCTTTATACCAAGTTTCCTGTAAAATGATAATATCTAGATCTTTAGTTTCCTCTATGAACTCTGGGGTCCTACTCTTCACTTCTCGCAGTGAAGAGCGTAGACCTTGGATATTCCAGGTCGAAATATATAAGGATTTCATGTTAAGTTTTATCTTTTTCTATGATAGGTTAAAGAGTGGTACGTGTTTGTCGTGTCTAAGTGTGGGGAAAAAAAAGATCACCCCAGTTGTCTACAAAAGTTAATACAATTTGGTTACAGTTCTTTCTATTAATTAGTCCTTGATCCATAAGGCGGAAGTAGATGCTGCTGCACATCTGCTTATTGTCTCTTAATGGATTGTTTCTGTCTGAGGTATTGCGTACGTCCTGTGCATCTCTCCCTCTGTCTGGCTGGTAGCGGTCCTATTCCCCTGTGGGACAGGAGTGGTGCAGGTCTGATAATGTTGTTTTGCATGGGGATCCTCTCCGGTCTCGGTTGGTGTGGTGGTGGTCTTTGTAGTGTTCCTGATATGTACCCCGCTGATCTCTGGTGGTCGGGGGGGGGGTCCTCTTGGAGTCTGGGTATGGACCCGGTTAAAAGCGACGTCCTTCAGGGCTTTAGCAAAGATCGATATTTTTTGCCTTTGGATGTGGACGTGGTCGTAAAGACATTCTTCATCGAGGGTGGGGTGTTGGGCCAGGTGTACGTTGTGGTTTGATTCGCATTCTGTTGCTATGCTGGCATTTATCTCATGAATTGTGTTGTTGTTGAAGTCTGTTCTCGGCAATATTGTGGAAACAGTGATTCTAGTGTTTGGAAATGTACTGCTTGCCTTCCTAATCATTGCTCTGAGCGATGTTGCTACCTCTTTCTGTTTGGCCTTTAGGTCATTTGTGCCCGTGTGTATTATTATGTGTTGGGGGGAGCCTAATCTGGCTTTGGTCAGCCATCCCATGGCTCTGTCTGTTGTTGGGCACCAAATCTTTTCTACTTTACTTCTAGGGAAGAGCTTTTTCTCCCATAGAAATTTCCCATTTGAGTCTATGAGTATTACGACGTCAGCCTTGTTTGTGTTTACTGTCTGGTGGCTTTCGCCTGGACTCATAGTGTGTGTGCTGGGCTGGGGTGTCTGGTGTGTGCGTACCTCTTGTGAGCGGCTCGCTTGTGGTTCCATGGTGGTGGGGGAAGATTGCGAGTCAGCATGCTGGTCGGTCTGTGTGGCACCCCTTGTATTGTGTGTCTGTTGCTTTTGTTCCGTGTGGGAGTGCAGCCGTTCCGTCCGGCTCTGTCTTGTCTTATCTCTAGTCTCTGGTTGCTGGTCTAATGGTGTTTTCTCTCCTCTATGGCTCTCTTCTTTTTCCTGCAGCTCTTTCACCTGATTCTTAAGTAGATTCACCTGGTTATCAAGTCTATTCAGCTCTCTCTTGTGTCTCTCCCTCTCCTGCTTTTGTTTGTCATTCAATTTGAGGACCTCCTCTCTAAGTTTAACCATCTCTATCTCCAATTGATAAAATTTATCTTTTGGTTGTATCTGGCTGTGTGATCCCGGGGTATGTGTCTGGTCGGCCCTGGAAGGCTCACTCACTTCCTGGCTAAGCTGGTCGGCCCTGGAAGGCTCACTCACTTCCTGGCTATGCTGCTCTTCTCTTGGTGGGCTGGGAATGGTAGGGGAACTATGTGTGGCTTCCTCCGTGGTAGTTATGCTGGGGTTTGTCAGTTGTATCGTGTGGCTGTGGTTCCCCGGGGTTAGTGTCTGGTTTGAACTGTGTGGCTCGTGCATCCCTTGACCATGCAGATTTTCTCCTGGTAAGTTGTCAATGTTGGGGGGAGTGCGGGCCACTCTGGGGCTGTTCATTCCCCTCGTAGTTGATCTTTTCAGTGTCCTGAAGGCCGTTGCAAATTTGTCGAGGTTGCCTTGCACTAATATTGTTCCGGTATTGTACGCGTTGACAGTCGTGATTGAACTGTCTCCTGGTGTGTTAATTTTCATTATGGACCCATTTGCGGTATTTTTTAGCTTAACACTGGTATAGTGTGATTTTATTGCTCTGATCCAAGCCGCTGGCTGATCTGAGTAGAATATGAGGTTACTTTTTGTCCCATTGTTGTAACAGTCAGTAAAGAGAGTTTCTGGTTTTTCTCTCATCTGAGCATGCTTGATCGTTTTTATAGCTTTTTTTGTGGTGTTGGGGGGAATCTGGAAGCGGGGCTGTTGTGGATCTTCTGATTTGCTCATTTTTGGTAAAGTATTGTTGATCTTAGAATAAGCTTTTCTGGGGCCCCGGGTTTGGTGTTACCCTCTCCCTGTTCGCGAACTTTCCCGGTCCCCCTCTCCGACCCCGTGGTCCCTGGGCCTCGGCTCCTGGGTTCACCCTTCTCAGGTCTGAGTCTGTGAGCCACTGTTTCCCGGTGCCTTCGGGCTGTTCCCCTCCCCCTCAGAGGTCTCTGGGCCTCTGTTTCGGCCTGGCTCCTCGGGCCTTTCCCTGGGCCTCCCTCCCTGGGCCCTGTACTCACGGTCTTGGTTGCGAGCCTTCTGGTTGCTCTCCTTCTCCTCAGAGGTCTCTGTGCCTGCTGGCCTGGCTCCTCGGGCCTTACCCGTGCTGGATTGTTGGGCTGTGGCCCGAGTCCCCTCGGCTGTGCTGATTGCTGGATTTCCGGGCTGCGTTCCGAATCTCCTCGGCTGTGCCGATTTCTGCGATGCGGCCCGAGTCCTCTCCGCTGTGCCGATTGCCGGGCTGCGTTCCGGATCTCCTCGGCTGTGCCGATTTCTGGGATGCGGCCCGAGTCCTCTCCGCTGTGCCCGTTGCCGGGCTGCGTTCTGATTTCTGGGATGCGGCCCGAGTCCCCTCGGCTGTGCCGGTTGCTGGACCGCTGGGCTGCGGCCCGAGTCACCTCGCCTCCTCGAACTCGGTCCCGATGCCGCCGACTCAACCACCGCTGCTGAAGCCCCGTGTGGCTGCCGTTCACTGGTTTGTGTAGTTCTTCTCTTGTTTCTTTTTTTTTTTTGCTTTGGCTTTTTTTTTCCTCTATTTTCCTCTGGGTTTTTTTTTTCTTTGGTAGTCTTTCTGGCGGTCTTTTCCTTCTCTACTTTGTCTAGACTAATCTAAACTTAAACTAACCTAAACTAAACTAACTTAACTAGAACTAAATTTAATTTTAAAACCTTTTTAAAAATTGAAATGAAATGAAACTTTTTTTTCCCCACTTTAGACACTAAAAACACTAAAATCTCAGCAGCCCATCTTCAGCATGTGTATTCACTCCGTCTGCAATTCTCTCTCCCCGTAACCCCTAATTCCCTTATCAGCTACGAAACTGTCTATCTCCTTTTTAAATTTATTTAATGTCACAGCTTCCACAGCTCTCTGAGGTAACAAATTCCATAGATTTACTACCCTCTGAGTGAAGAAGTTTCTTCTCATCTCAGTTTTGAAATGGCAGCCCCTTATTCTAAGATTATGCCCCCTAGTTCTACTCTCACCCATCAGTGGAAACATCCTCCACGCATCCACCCGATCAAGCCCCCTCACAATCTTATATGTTTCGATAAGATCGCCTCTCATTCTACTGAATTCCAATGAGTAGAGGCCCAACCTACTCAACCTTTCCTCATAAGTCAACCCCCTCATCTCCGGAATCAACCGAGTGAACCTTCTCTGAACTGCCTTGAGAGCAAGTATATCTTTTCTTAAATATGGAAACCAAAACTGTACGCAATATTCCAGGTGTGGCCTCACCAGTACCCTGTATAACTGAAGCAAGACTTCCCTGCATTTATACTCCATCCCCCTTGCAATAAAAGCCAAGATTCCATTGGCCTTCCTGATCACCTGCTGTACCTGCATACCAACCTTCTGTGTTTCATGTACCAGGACCCCCAGATCCCTTTGTACTGTAGCACTTTGCAGTTTCTCTCCATTTAGATAATAACTTGCTCTTTGATTTTTTCTGCCAAAGTGCATAACCTCACACCTTCCAACATTATATTCCATCTGCCAAATTTCTGCCCACTCACTTAGCCTGTCTATGTCCTTTTGCAGGTTTTTTATTTCCTCCTCACTCATTGCTTTCCCTCCCATCTTTGTATCGTCGGCAAACTTGGATATGTTGCACGTGGTCCCCTCCTCCAAATCGTTAATATAGATTGTAAAGAGTTGGGGTCCCAGCACTGACCCCTGCGGAACACCGCTAGTTACTGATTGCCAACCCGAGAATTAACCATTTATCCCAACTCTCTGTTTTCTGTTAGATAGCCAATCTTCCACCCATGCCAGTATATTACCCCAATCCCGTGATATTTTATCTTGTGCAGTAATCTATTGTGTGGCACCTTGTCAAATGCCTTTTGGAAGTCCAAATACACCACATCCACTGGTTCCCCTTTATCCACCCTGTTTGTTACATCTCAAAGAATTCGAGCATATTTGTCAAACATGACTTCCCCTTCATAAAACCATGCTGACTCTGTCCGATTAAATTATGCTTATCCAAATTTCTTGTTACTGCTTCCTTAATAATGGACTCCAACATTTTACCAACCACAGATGTTAGGCTAACTGGTCTATAGTTTCCAGCCTTTTGTCTACCTCCCTTTTTAAATAAGAGCGTTACATTAGCAGTTTTCCAATCTGCTGGGACCTTTCCTGAATCCAGGGAGTTTGGGAAAATTACCACCAATGCATCCGCAATCCCTACCACTACTTCTCTCAAGACCCTAGGATGTAAGCCATCAGGTCCAGGGGATTTATTTGCCTTAAGTCCCATTATCTTACCGAGTACCATCTCGTTAGTGATTTTAATCGTGTTTAGCTCTGTAAGGAATTAGCACATGCTAGCGGGGTTGGGGTTATTTGCCTCTGGCCAGTCAGAAGCCTCTGAGCTGCTCCAGGGACCCCCTTGCAGTTTCAAAGCGCTCCCCTATTCTCGAGTTCTGACCGCTGGACTTATTCGGTAGTGATGTAGACAGAAAACAACGTGACTCGTGGTTTGGGTGCAAAACAGACCAGTATTTATTGAAAACAAAAGAAACAACTTAAAATAATCGATATAGCTCTTATGCCTGGTACAACACTTTTGCTTAAACGCAGTACACTTAATGTCCACTAGAGGGCTCCCTGCCCAGTGCAACACTACCTTATTTAATACACACAGTACGCTCAGTGTTCACTAGAGCGCTCCCTGCCCAGTGCAACACTACCTTATTTTAAATACAGCACTTTAATATAGACTTTAAAAAAATAGCTACACAGCGTTCACCACAGCACTACAGCTTGATGCAACACCCCTTTTAATATAGTTTTACATACAGTACTTGAAAACAGCTACTCCTTTTTAATACAGTTTTAAATATCGAATTCAATGTTCACTATAGCACTTCTCTGCTTGGTGCAACACTGTCTTGCTTAAATAGGGGAGGAGAAACGGACACAGTGAAGGAAATCGACTAAAATCACAATTCTAATGAAATTCCCACTTTACTCCCACCCCTATACCTATCCTAAGTTGCCTTGTGGAAGGCCAGAAAAATATATGCTCACCACTGGAAATGCCTGCTCCATGTCCTGCGAACTTAGATCTTCACTGCCCCGAAGTGAAAAACACCCCAGTGTTTTAAAAGTAAACTGCTGGTGTTTCGCTTCTACAGACAGACTCCCACGCTGTAGAGGGACACGGAGGCGAGGCCAGAGAGAGGGAGAGCTTCTGGGAAGCTATCTTTTATACCCCCTTTTGGGGCCCATTTCTGGGCTAAAACAAAAGGGATCCAACTGCCCCATTGCCCAGTAATGGGTGATTCATCCAAACCCATTCATTTTCAACTGTTCCTTTTCTCAGTTCAAATGTCTCTTCTGTGCTGAGTTTTGAATGTAAAGCTGCAGTTTGGATGTGTCTTCATTGTGTGTGATGGGCTATTGAACCATTTCCATTCATCCTGATGGGTTTTGAATGGAGCTGTATTACTATGTAAACAGCTTGGGAGGAGTGTAAACAGAAGGCCATTGTTCTGTGGTCACCCGAAACCGCAGTCTGAAGTGGATAATCCCTTGTGTACACAAAGTAGCAGTTCCTGTAAACAAACATCGATTGTCTCTGCAGGGAGGGAACTCCCCGAACTGCCTTTGATTGGCAGTTTAGTCAGCCATCTTTGATCCTCCTTTTTCATGTCGATTGTCTCTGTGTCCTGACACGAGGTCGGGCAGCCATCTTTGATCACCTCTTTTTCACAGACACACACACAAGCTGCTTCCAAGTCCTTTTGTCTTTGGCCATGCGGTCTGACGGCCATTTTTATCCCTGGAAATTTAAAGGCACATCACCCAGGGATTCTTTAATCAAAAAAAATAATCTTCAGAACTGTAAATTATTGCGAATTCTTACAGCTCCTCCCCCCCATAGCCCCCTGTTTGTCTAGTGTTGGGATATTTTTAGTGTCCTCTACTGTAAAGACTGATACAAAATATTTGTTCAGCGTTTCTGCCATCTCCATGTTCCCCACCACTAATTTCCCGGTCTTGTCCTCTAAGGGACCAACATTCACTTTAGCCACCCTTTTTCTTTTTATAAAACTGTAGAAACTCTTGCTATCTGTTTTTATATTTTTTGCTAATTTACTTTCATAATCTATCTTCCCTTTCTTAATTAATCTTTTAGTTATTCTTTGCTGGCTTTTAAATGCTTCCCAATCTTCTACCCTCCCACTAGATTTGGCTACTTTATATGCCCTTGTTTTCAGTCAGATACTATCCTTTATTACTTTACTCCACAAGGTCATCAGATTTCTATCTGTCTGGGGTGGGCACACCTCGTTCCATAATCACATTATCTTGAGAATGCTAAATTCTATTTTTTTAATTTAGTATAGCGTGTCATTTCTATTATACATAGGAGTTTATTTTTAAAGAAACATTTTCTGCAATGAAACCACTGCCTTCCTTTGGATAGCTGGGTCGTGAAAATCTACAGCCATTCTGGTGAACTCCCGCTGTTTGTCTGGCAAAGGTCTGCCAGAAAGGCTATAAACTGGTCTCAGGGCAGCCTGACCATTCTTTAGTTGTGGGTCTCAGCCCACCCTTCCCCCAGGGCCAGCCTGCTACCGCTGGCATTTCTGGGATCCTCGTCAAGGGTCCATCACAGATGTGGGTCCACACTGGTAAGACTCTGCCCTTGTTTTAATTGCACCCCGATCCTCATCCTAGCCTCCCCCCCACCAGCTCAGTTTTCGCCAGGCAGAGGAAGTTAAAATCAGCCTATGTCAATCTCAGCAAAATCAATTTAAGATTCTATGACAACCTTTATTTGTGAGCTGTGTGTTAATGACTAGTGCATTGCACTGTGAATACCACACAAATGAATAGCAATGAATCACACTCTTAATACCTCACAGCACTCCACTGTTTGGATAGAACTCAAATAAAGCATTGTAAACAGTCCAATGTATTTTTTTTGTTCTGGGAAGAAATGAATAATTGATAAGATCAGATGGTGACTTAACCTACATTTTTTTTAAAGTTGGACTTACTCTGACACTATGGGCTGAATTTTAATGGGGAAGGCGGATTAGGAGCGGTGGGGGGAGGTGCTCCAAAGCAGTCGGGAAACCCAGGAGAACGGCAGGTCCTAATTTGCATGGGAAACCTCTGTTTCCCACCCACAGCCAACCAGATTGAGAGGCTGGCTGGCTCCGGATGGGTAGGCCTGCGGCTCTAGGCCGCAGAGAGGAGGGAGGGTTCACGTGGGGACCCGGGGTTGACCGGAGGAACACTGGGTGGGCTGGGACCAGCATGAAGGGGGGGTCGCTGAGGCTAGGGGGCCGGGTCCGGCACGGTGGTGGGGAGTGGGGGAGGATGTAAATCGTGGGCCGGGACCAGCATGGGGGGTTTAGGGGGGTTGAGTAAGGATTGGGGGCTGGGACCAGCACGGCGATGTGGAGATCAGGTGAAGGTCGGGGGCCGGAGGAGTGGGTGGGGGGAGAGGGGGTGTTCAGGTGAGGATCATGGGCCGGAGGAGCAGGGGTGTCGTCGGGTGAAGTTCAGGGGCGTGGAGGGCAGTAGGCCTTGTGGGGGGTTCAAGGCCTGTTGGGGGGGATCGGAGGCCTAGGGAGTGTATTGGAGGCCTGGGGGTTGGGATCGGAGGCTTCGTGGGGGTGTCCCCGATCACAGGGGTTGTGTTAGGCAGGGACGCTGGATCCAGGAGGTAAGTATAAAGGCACTTACCTTCTGGATCCACCAGTCCTTGCCTTGCATTAGCTAGCAGGTTTTACGAGGCCTGCAAAACCCAACCAGCTAAAGCTATGTTCAAAATGGAGGGTAAAGCAGAGGCTTCCAGCCTCATTATAATATTGAAATAGGTGACCCCCTCCTGGGAGTAGGTTGGCTGCCTGTCCCCGTTCCGCCTCCGTTAAAATCGGAAGGAGGCGTGTTCTGGTCGGGATTCAGATTTTCAACACTTTAACTTCCCACAGGACCCCAACCCACCCTTTTTGTTCAGCTAAAACACCCCGTATAGAACTATTTCGCTGATACCTCGCAGCGAGGCACAAAGGATCCATCAAATTCTAGTAACAGAAGATAGGTACAAGATATGTGGAAATTCCTTTATATTTGGTACTGCGTGGCTAAAGTCATTTCCTATAATGTAGCAGGCATTAAATGAAAGGTATTAATGGGCCACATGTGCATGGGTACTGAACGGGTGAGATACCAGAGAACTGCTTCTACCTGGGAAAACATATTCCAGCGGGATCCAGTGCTTTCAGGAGAAAACGGGAAGAATATTGGCACAAAATGTGGTTAATCTATAAGTGCATACAATTTATATCAATTCCCCATCATAATCAGGCCGTTTTTATTCAACTTTTCAGTACTTTTATAGTTTATGTTAAATATGCTCTTGTGGTATATTAGCAGACATAATCCATCCTTTTTTAAATTCATCTAGAAATTAAATATTTACCATCCGGCAATGCCTCAATTTTAAAATTCTCATCCTTGTTTTCAAATCCCTCCATGGCCTCACTCCTCCTTATTTCTGTAACCTCCTCCAGCCCTCCGAGATCTCTGCGCTCCTCCAATTCTGGCCCGATTTTAATCACTCCACCATAGGCGGCTATGAAAGGATTCGCAAATTTCATGTTTTCCCTCCCCAAAGATTTACTTTTGGTTTAGTATAGAAACCCTGGTTGGACTGAGTTTAGAATCCAGGGCTCAACAAGATGGCTGTGGTCAGCCTCATGGCCAAGGCCAAGGCCTGTAAGTTTCAGTTTGGACTGACAAACTTGTATTCCGATGGCATAGTGGTTAGCACTGTTGCCTCACAGTGCCAGGGACCCGGGTTCGAATCCGGCCTCGAGTGACTGTCTGTGTGGAGTTTGCACATTCTCCCCGTGTTTGCGTGGGTTTTCTCCGGGTGCTCCGGTTTCCTCCCACAGTCCAAAGATGTGCGGGTTAGGTTGATTGGCTATGATAAATTGACCCTTAGTGTTAGGGGGATTAAATACGTGGGGTTACGGGGATAGGGTGGGCTATGTGTTGGTGTAGGGGTTACGGGGATTGGGTGGGATATGTGTCGGTGCAGGCTCGATGGGCCGAAATGGCCTCTATCTGCACTGTGGGGTTTCTGTGATTCTGTGACTGTGAGAAGGAACTTTCCAGAAACTCGAATGCAGACAGACCTTCTGCATTTATGCATGAGAAGCAAACCCAGTGGCATTTGAGCCTCTGATTAAAGCCATCAAGGTTGTTTACACAAGCAATCAAGAGCAGGCAAGGCCTATTCAATATGTAATGGGACAAGCTTAGCTGTATTTCAGACCTTCGTCAGAGAACATCAACACTGTTTACAAATGATTAACGGGGCATTCGGACTGGAATGGCCCCATCACAAAACCAGTTGGATAAAGGGGAACACTGATGAGACATTTAAAACTAATTAACCGACCATCCAGGTCGATGGGCCCAGATCGGTACCCTTTGTATGAGTTTTAACACGTTCAGATCAGACAAAAGAAATGAGCTGATCTGGCGGGAGATAAGGGCTACCAGGAAGGGTATAACTAGTCCCTCGGGAGGCCATCTCTCTCTCTCTCTCTCCTGCCTCGCCTCCGGTGCCCTGCCGTACTATCACCCCAGCGAGAAGATCGTCGACGAAGAGCCCATCCAGGGAAGTAGAATACCCGTAATTACGTTTCAAATACTGGGGTATCTCTGCTTTGGGCAGTGAAAACCTAAAACATCGACAGGCAACAGGGCACAGAGCAGGCGTTTCAACATCCTAGACTGGTGAGCATCAATTTTCTGGCCCATCACAAGACAATCTAGATAGGTGTAAAAGGTGGGAGTTAAAGAGAATTGCTAAAGTGTCATTTTCGTCATTTTCTCTCGATGTGTCCGTTTCTCCTCCCCCGTTAAGTGTAATTGTGCTGCATCCATAGTGATTTTCTCTGTATAGTAACTGTTTTCTCTATTTTAATAAACATTGGCTTTTCTTTGCACCGAACCACTGGTCTCGTTTGTTTATATCGCTACTTGTAAATAAGTCCGGTGGTCAGAACCAAAGGGGAAGTGATTCGAACCACACAGGGCTGGAGCAGCTCAGATACGACTGACTGGCCAGACACAAACCCCAAACCAAAACCCCCTACAGAAATGGCGACTGCGGCAGGACCATCGGCGACAGTATGCGATATAACAGACAGTGGTGCGGAGGTAGAAACCGCAATGGAAGAGAGGTTGTCCACTTATGTGTGCAGAAAGGTCAATATCGCCAAGAAATGGGTGGGTGCTATGTTAAAGGCCGAGCGTCCCATAGACTCCGCCGCCCAGTGGACGGCGGTAAACAGCATAAGAGGGCAATTGAAAAGGCAGTCTGGTTAATGTGTTATAAGGAACAAGTCCTAGTGCTGGACAGTGTTGTAGCAGCACAGGCTGCCAAGCTCAAGAAATTGTCCCTAGAAATGCAGGATAAGGTTTTAGCGGAGGAGAAGGTGCTAGTGGCGCTTCAGGCGTTAAGCCAAGAAAGAGCACAGACGGCCAAGGAACACCAGGCAAAGGTAGAGTGCCTGATGGCCCCGGCCCTCGGAGTGCAACGGGAACACCAGACAAAGGGAGAGCGCCTGGAGGCCCGTGCCTTCGAGGTGCAACGGGAACACCAGGCAAAGGTAGAGCGCCTGGAGGCCCGGGCCGTCGAGGTGCAACAGGAACATCAGGCAAGGGTAGAGCGCCTGGAATACCAGACTGCTGAAAGTAAAGCCAGCGCTAGGCGCAAGATGGAGCACTTGGAATACCAGGTTAGAGAGGCGAGGGGCAGCGAGACAAGGCTGCAGGACACGATTTGCGACCTCACCGAAGAATTAAAAGAGCAGGAGGAGAATGTAAGGGAGGTAAAGGCAGCATACAAGCTAGCCTGTGACCGGGGGTTTGAGGAGGCAGATCACGGGCCCTGTAGGGAGGAGATAGAAAGTTTGGGCATGGCCTTATAGAGGGCGAAGGGCATGGTATGCTTCATCAGCCCGAAGGCGGGCCAGTCGGACTTTACCGGCAACCCAAACAGAACCGTCCCACAGGCAGCACCCAGGACAAAGTTGGCTAGGGAATCAGAGGTCCCACGGCCGCCACCCATAGCTCCAAGCTTTCAGGAGTCCTGGCAGCACGGGGAGGTGGAGGATGAGGTGATAGGGGAAGCAAAGCTGGCCCCGCTAGATAGGCTGGGACCAGGACCGGTGTACCCACTCCGACAACGGAAGTACGGCCTGCCCGTTGATGACGAGGACCATGGGGCCATCCAAAATCAGTTTGTGGTGCCGCATGGCACCCAACAGCTCATGGCCATGGTTAGCCACATCCCCAAGCTCACGGAAAAAGGAGACCCCTCTCTGCACTTCAGGGAGATAGAACAGGCAGCGTGCGTCAATGACTGCGATGACGCAGAGCAAGCTAAGATGCTGCTGTTTTCTCTGGGGAGTGATCTCCTCCAGACCCCATCTGATGAATGTTAAAAGGGGCAGAAAGATTATGAGGATTTGAAGAACGAGATATTGGAGGTCATGGGACTCAATGACAGTAGTCCGTTCGCCTGGGTGGAAAAAACGGTACAGCTCCCAGGGGAGTCCCCGCAGGCGTTCGCAGACAGGCTGTGGCCAGTCTACCGGAGTGCATGCCCGGGAATGCCAGCGCGGACATTACTGAACGAAGTCCAATTGACCCACTGGCTCCGTTGTCTAATGACAAACTGCCTGCCCCAAATCCGAGCCCAGGCTGTGGCCTGGTTTGAGCCCAGTAGCCCCCAGACCACCGAGGAAATGGTGATCCACCAGCTCACGATAGCATAAAAAAATATAAGGGGTACCGAGACGCCCCAACCCAAGGGGAAAGTCCATGAGGTTAAACCTGGGGGCCAGAATAGGAAAGAGTGGCACCAGGAGGGGAACCGTCCCTCCCAGACTAAGTTAAACTGTTACGGGTACGGGAAGGACGGCCACTGGTGCAAGGATTGTAAGAATCCCTGGAAGGAGAATAAGGGAAAGAATTAATCAGCCCCAGCCCAAAAGGCAGAGCCAGGTATCCCTCCCACTGCGATCGAGCCACTCTTGGAGTTGATACGATCTCTCCTCCTGACCAGCCAGGGGAAAATAGCAGCCACCGCCGGTGTGGTGGTTCCCTCGGCAGCCTTTGACGCCCCACAATGACTGGAGCCCGCACAGCCTGTCTACCTGTGTGCTCTCCGGTATGACGGATGGAAGAGACCGCTCATGCAGATGGAGGTAGAGGAGGTTAAAGGAACTTATCTGCTGGATACAGGAGCATCATGCACCGTGATCCACGCAGCTAACCCCACCACCTCACCTCTGTCTAGCGGGGTTCCATACGTTCTATCGGGGTTCACCGGTAAGGAACAGGCGGGAGTATTCTCCAAGCTGCTCTCAATCTGCCTGGGCATGCTCCGGACCAAGTGGATGTGCATCCTGGTGAAATGGGAAGCGGAGGGAGGAAAGGGGATCCTAGGGGCCAACTTCATTGTGGGCCACGGGATCCTCATGGATCTCCGCAATCATTGCCTTTGGGGAGCCAATACGGGTAAAGGGGGAGGTTTAGTAGTCATCCCGAGCAAGGAAGGGAAGGGGACCCTGTGTACTGTGAAGCCGAAAGAAGGTTACAACCTCGGGCTCATGGTCGATGGTGTCCCGGGGGAATTTCGGGCATTCGTGCAGGCTAACCTAGCTGCGTTTGCCACGCACCAACACGACTGCGGGAGGGTCACTGGGTTTGAGGTCGGAGTAGACGGGGACCCCATGGCCCGGCCCCAGAAGCAATATAACTTCCCCAGAGAAGCAGAGCCCGACATGGAGGCAGCTATGTCCTCTTTAGTACAGCAGGGAGTGTTGAGGCCCATAGCCACCCATGTTAACTCTCCGCTTTGGCCGGTCAGAAAACCGGACAATTCATGGAGAGCCACGGTGGACTATCGGGTGCTCAACAGCAATATCCCCGCATGCGCCCCCACAGTGGCAGCAGTGGCCGACCTCATCGGGAATATTGCAGCATCTGCGACCACATTCACGGTGCTGGATATTTCAAATGGGTTTTGGTCCATCCCCTTGAGGAGGGAGGACCAGGATAAGTTTGCTTTTACTTTTAAGGGGCAACAGCATACTTGGAACTGCTTGCCACAAGGCTTCCATAACAGCCCCAGCATCTTCCACCAGTGTATGGTGTATTATGTCCGTGTATAATTGAGACACGGACTGCAGGAGTTGATTA
Source organism: Somniosus microcephalus (assembly GCF_052327205.1). Classification (NCBI taxonomy): domain Eukaryota; kingdom Metazoa; phylum Chordata; class Chondrichthyes; order Squaliformes; family Somniosidae; genus Somniosus; species Somniosus microcephalus. The sequence goes on along the minus strand of NC_140998.1, from coordinate 89,286,667 downwards.
TAACAACAAGTTTTTGCTGAATGGAGACAACATGGAAACTGAAACTACAGAAGCCTGCTAGGGCCTTTTATACAGGGGTGGTCACTGCTGGTACTGCAGTCTGAGACCAGTTATTCCCTTAAAGGTACATACACAACTATTCCTCCCCTTTTAGATAAACAGTACATAACATTCTACATAACAACTAAATAATAACTAATTACAATTACAGTTACTAGATACGTTGGTTGAAGTTAAGCAATTATAAGTTCAGTCTTTGAGGAGGCTTCCTGATTCTGTCTGGATAACGCCTCTTTGGGGTATCAGGTTCTCCTGGCAAGGTTGAGTCGGGATCAATGTCGTTGTTTGGTTCGTCTGCTTCCAATATCACCGATTCTGCGGTAGATGCAATTGGTACTTCGGTTTCATCGCCAGGTGTATCAGATCGTGGTGTGGAGTTGACGTTTTCCAGTGACTCTAGAATCTGGTCAGCATGGCGTCTTACAATGCTCTCTCCAACGTCCACGGTATACATTAGAGGTCCTTGCCGTGTACAGATCGTTCCTGGCTGCCATTTCTCTGTGCGGTAGTCCCGGGCCAAAACTGGCTGACCTATCTTAAAACTCCTGGTCGGCCTTTCATTCATATTCTGAAACTGCCTGTTCTCCACATCTCTTCTGATGTTTGGCTTAACCAAATCCAAGCGGCATCGTAGTCTTCGATTGAAGAACATCATGGCTGGAGTTTGGTTGGTAACCGCATGTGTCGCATTCCGGTAGGCAAACAAGAAGTTATCCACCTTGTGTTGTAGAGGTATATCTTCATTACACATTGCCTTGATAGCCTTCTTGAATGTTTGAACAAACCTCTCGGCCAATCCATTAGTGGCTGGATGATATGGGGCGGATGTGTAATGCTTAACACCATTGTTCTTTAAGAAGCTCCGGAACTCTTCAGACACAAACTGTGGTCCATTGTCAGAGCAAATCTGTTCAGGCAGCACATTCCTGGCGAATATGGTTCGTAAAACTGTGATCGTTTTTTCTGTAGTGGTTGAGGACATTTTTATTACCTCTGGCCACTTTGAATGTGCATCCACCGCAATTAAAAACATCGAGTGCATAAAGGGACCAGCAAAATCAATGTGCACCCTTTGCCATGGAGATGAGGGCCACTCCCATGGATGTAGAGGGGCTTGTGGTGGGGCATTTTGGACCTTCTGGCATCCTGTACAGCTCTTGGTCATCTCTTCGATTTCTCTATTGATTCCCGGCCACCACACAAACGCTCTGGCTAAGTTCTTCATTTTTACCCCTCCCAGATGACCCTCATGAAGCTCATTGAGCACTCTATCCTTCAATTTGGGTGGAATTACTGCTCTGGATCCACACATCAACGTTCCTCTGCACACTGACAGCTGTTCTCTTCTCGGCGAGAATGCTGGCAGCAGTGGTTCGCCATGTGCTGGCCATCCCTTCACCGTTAAATCATAGACCCAGGAGAGTGTCGGGTCATTTCGTGTTTCCTTTTCTATGTTTGCATTCGTCACAGGGAGACATTCGACTATAGTCGAGTGGAATAACTCCACTGGATCCACTGCCAGTTCTTCTTCCACCGTCGGCAATGGTAGGCGCGACAATCCATCAGCATTCCCATGCTGTTTAGTTCCTTTGTACTCAATGTCATATTGGTGTGCCCCTAGGAAAAGGGACCACCTCTGTAGCCGTTGTGCCGTCATTATCGGTACGCCCTTCTGAGGGTTGAAAATGGAGACGAGAGGTTGATGATCAGTTAGTAGAGTAAATTTCTGACCGTGCAGGTAGTGATTGAACTTCTTCACCCCCCACACCAGGCTGAGGGCCTCTCTGTCAATCTGGGCATAGTTACGCTCGGCTGAAGTTAACGAGCGTGACGCAAAAGCTATCGACCTCTCTGAACCATCAAGGAATTTATGTGACAGTACCGCCCCAACACCGTAGGGAGACGCATCACACGCCAATCTTATCGGTAGTGATGGGTTGTAGTGAGCCAATACTTCTCTTGAAGTGATTAGGTCCTTACTCTTCTGAAAGGCCCGCTTACATTCAGCGCTCCATTTCCATGCTACTCCCGTTCGTAGTAGGGCATTCAGTGGATGCAGAATTGTGGACATATTCGGCAAAAACTTATGGTAGTAATTCACCAATCCGAGGAATGACCTCAGTTGTGACACATTTTCAGGCACTGGAGCCTTAACTACCGCTTCAATTTTGTCAGGGGACTTATGCAACCCCTCTTCATCAATCATGTGGCCACAATACGATATCGGTTTCTTAAAAAACTCGCACTTAGGGCGATTGGCTTGTAGCCCATGTTCACGTAGCCTAGTGAGCACCTGCTCTAGGTTGGCAAGGTGTTCACTGTCATCTTCACCTGTCACTTGGATGTCGTCCAAGTAACACTGAGTCCCCGGAATCCCTTGCAGGACTTGTTCCATCGCTCTTTGCCATATCGCCGGAGCTGATGCTACTCCGAATACCAGTCGATTATACTGGTAAAGACCTTTGTGAGTGTTTATCGTGAGATACTTCCTAGAGGATTCTTCAACCTCCATCTGCAAATATGCTTGTGCTAGGTCAATTTTTGTAAAACGCTTCCCTCCAGATAGTGAGGCGAAGATATCTTCTCTCCTTGGAAGAGGATATTGTACTGTGTGAAGGACTGGGTTCACCATCACCTTGAAGTCCCCACAGATGCGAACCTTCCTTGGCTCCTCAGACTTATTGTTTAACGTTTTCTTCATGACAGGAACGATGGGTGTCGCCCACTCGCTCCAGTCTACCTTAGATAACACACCTGCCTTCTCCAGATTCTCCAGCTCTGCCTCGATGGCTGGGCGAATTGCATATGGTACCGGTCTTGCTTTGAAAAACTTGGGAATTGCATTCTCCTCTATTTTTATCGAGGCGGTTATGCCTTTAAGAGTGCCCAGTTCTTGTTGAAATACCCCTTTGGCGTCAGCTAAGATTGTTGTCAATCGTCCAGGAGTGACGTCGTCATCCTTTTTACCAGCCACCGTCAGTGCCTGAATGGAGTGCCAGTCTAAACTTATCTTTCTGATCCATTCACGTCCCAATAACGGTGGTCCACCATCTTGCAGAATGTAGAGATACAATTTCCGTATTTTCTTGCCGTTGTATTCAACAGGCACCCTTATTTTTCCTCTGGGGTATACTTTTTGCCCCGTATACGTCCTCAAGACAATGGATGTCTCTCTCAAGGATATGTGTGAGAATAGCCGCTCGTAGTCTCATCGATTCATGACGGTTAGAGCTGATCCTGTATCCAATTCCATTTTGACTTGGGACCCTGCTATCATGAGGGTGACCCAAATGGTTCGGTGATCCTCTTTTGCGATTACGTTGTGAAGTTTGAGACAGCTTAGTCTCTTGTTCCCGGATTCACTTTCGCTCATCTGGTCTTCGGAACTACTGTCCGTCATCTTTTGTACTTTCCTGTACGGTTCCTTAGTACCCTTTTTGTTGTCGTTGGTCTTTTTCCCAGACCTGCAAACTCATGCAATGTGTCCCATCTTTCTGCATTGCCTGCATATTTTGTCCTTGGACCAGCAGTCCTTCTGGTCATGGGTTGTTCTGCCGCAGCGATAACATTTTGCAAATCCCCGTGTCATTTCATGGGTGCCGTATTCCTGTGGCTTTTGTTGTATTTCCGCAGCTCCCCTTGCTGCTGCTTCGTACGATACTGCCACGTTGAAAGCCTTATCTAGCGTCAGCTCTTTCTCTGAGAGTAACCTCTTCTGGGTTCCTTCACTCAGGAGTCCACAGACAAATTTGTCCCGTAAGGTATCTGCCAGTCCTGCTCCGAACTGGCAGTGCTTTGATAGCTTGCGTAGTTCCGTAAGGTAATCAGCATTGCTCTCATTTTTATGCTGATTTCTCCTGTGGAATTTAATTCTTTCTGCTATCAGCAGCGGTGTAGGATTTAGGTGTTCCTGTAGGATAGCAACAATTTCTTTAAAACTCTTCGCCTTCGGTTTGGCTGGAGTAATCAGGTCCCGCAATAGGCCGTACGTTCTTGCGCCCATTAAATTTAGCAATACCGATGCCTTTTTCTCATCGGCTATTTCGTTTGCCTCGCAATATACCTCGACTCTTTCCACATACGTGGTCCAGTCTTCTATTGCATTACTGAAGGCAGTGATATCGCCAGTCTTTGGCATCTTGAAAATCTAAGATGGCGCCTCCCGTGCTTTGCCTTCATCCCCGATGGATCAAAATGGCACCTCCCGCGCTTTTCCTTCTTCCCCGCCGAGTTAAGATGGCGCCTCCCGCGCTTTCCCGCCGCTGCCGCTGCTGCCAACGCCGCTCTCCGCGGTATTTTTATTTTTCTATTGCGCTTCAATATTTGCTCCGTTAATTGAAGAACCGTTCCCGTTGTGGAGCGGACCCTCTGGGACACTTCCCTCCCTCTTCTTATGTCCGAACGCTGCCCGGCTGCGAAGCACCGGCCGCGCCCTGTGTGCTCCACCCTCTTTTTCTCTCTTTGCTTCCCGACTCACTGCCCGGCCCCGTTGCAGAGCCACCTGATCGAGCTCTAGCCCACCGCAGCCCAGGAAGGATCAGTGCACTACCTGCCACCAGCCTGATTAGCTGGGAAACCACAGACTGGAGACCAAGCCTGGCTCTCGACAGTCTCTCCTGCACTTTTCAATTCGATGATTTGGAGGGCAGTTGCCCATGGTCGACGCCCGTTTCTCGAGTTTCTTTGGATTATTATTGTTTTCCTTTCTTCTGGTTTCGACCTTCAATAACGTCGTCTGAGGTGCTGCCGAGTTGCAGGTAAGTTCGTTTTGTACTCGTCGCCAGTATTATGTCTGTGCATAATTGAGACACGGACTGCAGGAGTTGATTATAACAACAAGTCTTTACTGAATGGAGACAACCTGGAAACTGAAACTACAGAAGCCTGCTAGGGCCTTTTATACAGGGGTGGTCACTGCCGGTACTGCAGTCTGAGACCAGTTATTCCCTTAAAGGTACATACACAACATGGTGGATAGCTTAAAGGAATTTAGTCAGCCCACCCAGTTGTTGCGTATGTGGATGACCTGCTCTTGTTTACCAACTCAGTCGGGGAGCATGGCCCGCTACTCGCCGAACTGCTGGAGCTGCTACAGAGTAAGGGGTTCAAAGTCAACCCGAAAAAGGCGCAGATCGGCCAGCGGGAAGTTAAATTCCTGGGCCTAACTGTCCGCGCAGGGGAGAGAGCCAGAGACAAGGCTAGGAGGGAAGCGGCCCAAGAGTTGCCTGTCCCAAACACAGTGAGAGGTGTAAGGTCATTCCTAGGGTTAACGGGGTACTGCAGGGACTTCATTGAAGACTATGCAGCCACAGCATGTTCTGACTCCTACACAAAGGAGTGGAGTGGTCTTGGGATGAGGGTTGCCAGGCAGCATTTGTCAAGCTCAAGGGAGACTTGCAGACCGCACCAGCCCTAGGAGCCATAGCTGGGGGGATAGAGTTCTTCTTGGTGGTAGCGGCCAGCGGGGATAGTCTCAGTGCTGTGCTGCTCCAGGAGCGGCACGGCAGGCTAAGGCCCATGGTCTACTCCTCCAGAGTACTCACTGATGTGGAGAGGAGCTACTCAATTTGCGAACGGCACCTTTTGGCCACGTATTGGGCTGTGAAAAGATCCTTGATCTTCACAGGCACCTCTCCCATGACCCTCCTCACACACCACACACACACCCAGATGCTTCTGGATGGGAGGATTAAAGATGGGACAGTCAGCAGTGCACGCATTGTGCACTGGACCCTCCTCCTCTCGCCGATGGATCTGAAGGTGAGAGGCCTTTGCGAGCCAAAGCTCGCGGCCAATATGGTATATCCTGGAACAGCCCATCGGTGTTCCATAGAAGGGGTATGGGAGGTGAACGTAGGTTTACGGGCCGGGATACATCCCTCAGGCCGCAAAATCTATGTAGACGGTTCCAGCATGGTATCTGCTGGCGAACGACTCACGGGTTGTGGAGTTTATGACCCAACGGCAAACATTGCCCTGGCGATCAAGCTCCCCAGCACCATGAGCGCCCAACAGGCTGAACTGTCCGCGGCGGTGTACGTGGTTACCCACCCCAAAATCTTCCCCACCCCATACACGATTTGCTCAGACAGCATGTTCACTTGCAACTCGTGTATGGAGTACCTGGCCATCTGGTCCTGTCGCGGGTATAGCTCCGCCGACAGGAGGCCCTTAACAGTAAAGCCCCTGCTGGAGAAAATCCTGGCAGCTGTGGGGGAGGAAGGTGAGGTCTTCATCCACAAAGTGAAGACCCATTCCTCCACAGAACCCCGCAGCCAGGGTAACTAGCAAGCCAAGGAGGGTGCACACGCAGGCACTTTCTGGGACCTGTATGAGTCCGGGCCCGTGGCGGCAGTTAGAGGCAGGGATGGGACCCAAGGGGGCTTAGGAGTAGTGTTAGCCCCAGATCTTAAAACGGTCCAAGCCCAGGACCCTGTCCTGAAAGTCGTCATTAGCGCAGTAATGGAGGGCAGGAAGGTAGAAGGACCTTACGGCACAGCGGCCCTCTCCATAAGGGAAGGCATGCTGTTCAAAGAAGAACAGTGGGTAGTACCGCAGCAACACCGGAGGGAGTTCCTTCAACTGGCCCATGAGGGTCCGGGAGCGGGACACCCAGGCCTGAGACCACCTGGCAACGGGTGGAACAGGCGGGATGGTGGCCAGGACTCCGGGAAGACGTCTGCGAGTTCTGTGTAAGCTGTCTTGTGTGCGCTGCAAACAACCCCGACCCCCACAGAAGGAAGGTGCCCATGGGACACGTTAGGAGGGTAGAGGGACCATGGCAGTCGATCCAGATCGACTACATCGGGCCCCTGCCCACCACCCAGGGAGGCTACATACACTGCCTCGTCCTGGTAGAGGTGTTTTCCAAGTGGGTGGAAGCCTTCCCCTGCAAAACGGCCACAGCATTGGGGACTGCAAGGATCTTGGTGCGAGAGGTGTTCTCGCGGTGGGGACTACCCCAGTTTGTGGAGTCCGACCAGGGAAGCCACTTCACCGGCCAAGTCATGCAGAACACCCTTATGCTGCTCGGCATCAGGGGGAAGTGGCACATAGCTCAAAATGCACAGTCCTCAGGGATTGTGGAGCACATGAACCGCACCGTTAAAGAAAGGTTGAGGAAGGAGACAGTGGGCTCGCCCCAAAAATGGGCGGAGGTCCTGCCTCTAGTCCTCATGGGGATCCGGGCCAGCCAGTCCAAGGGTACAGGGTATTCCCTGCACAAACTCATGACCGGTAGGGTTATGAGGACCCCCACCCATGTCCTAGCCCCAGTTCTTACTGAAGGGCAGCTTCGGGAGATAAATCGGGATAAATTTGCTCGAACACTCCTCGAGCGCCTGAAACAGATTTATGAACAGGCAGCAAGTAGCATGGGGAAGCAGCATCGGAATAACCGGTTGCTGCTCGAGCCTAGCAAGAGTCACCAGTGGGAGACAGGAGACCAAGTGATGGTTAGGAACTATGCCCGAGTGGGGAGTTTAGAGCCACTGTACATGGGACATTATAGCATAGTCGATAAAGCCAGCCCCATGGTTTACGTAGTAAAAATGCCCCTGTGCACAAAATGGTTCCATGTGAATCAATGTAAGTTGTTTAAGCCGGAGGCAGGGAAACAGGCAGCTGGGATTCAACCCGAGATTAGAAATCCTCAGCCCGCAGCAGGTACGTGCACGCAGGCTGCACACGCAGGCGCAGTCGCGTGCGTCAAGGGAGAAGTTCCCCAGCACTTTGTCCAGACCACTCCCCCTCTCTTATGGGATTCCGAGGAGAAGGAGCCCGAATCAGATGGCCCCGAGCCCAAACCAGGTTTTGAACCTGGAGGGGAAGACCCTCAGCCGCCGGCAGCCGGTGGCGAGGGATTGCCCGTCCCCAGTTCAGGTTTGGGAGGGGAGGGACCCGAGGGAGAAGGCCCCCAGCCAATGAGGACTGTGACCCGAGCCAAGGGTCCGCTCGCCAGGATAGCCCCATCGGTAGCACTCCCTAGGAGGTCTCCTCAGCCACCCCAGCCCAGAAAAGTATGGTCACCGGTTCTTCAGTTAAAAAGGGCGGCCTCCCATGTCCGGGAGGAGCCGAAAGACAGAGGTCCCCAGCCAGCAGCCATAAGCTGCAAGGGACCAGAAGTGGAGATCAGTGCAGCCACGCCGCAGGGAGCAGCCTGCAGCAGCCCAAACAGGGATTAGGCTGGCCGCCCGGAGACGGGCAGTGGATGTATATAGTTTAGGTAGTATAATTTTAAGTAATGTGTAGAAGGTTAAGTTAGGGTGTTTCAATTTAATTCTATGTAAGGAACCGGTAGTCTATAAGTTTTAAGTATGGAACCGTTCCAGAGTGATGTCTACGTGAGCCGAGGTCGTGGGACCCAATCACATGTCCCCCGAGCCAGGGAGCCTCTAGGGAACCTGGCTAGATGCTTTTATGTCTTTTTCAGAATTTCAAAATGTGCAGAGGCATAATCCTGCTCGCCCTGTTCAGGCTGAGCCTCGCGAGAAGGGGCGATGTCGAGGACCATCACATCTTCGGATCTTCGGGGAAGAGAGTGCCCCTAGCACACGACGGAAGTGGCCTACGGGAGGTGGATGAAATCACCTCATATGTCCACGAGGGGAGCTAGCCAGGATGGCTGGGATCTAATTCAACCCAGTATTCTAGTGAGACCGGCTTCACGTATGGGGAGGCCTCCCTCCAGTGCCCGAGGACACGAATCGTCACCCCAAGGATTAGCGTCACCGTGGGCAATCGAATATGTTTGACATGTAAAGGGAACGTTCCCCTGGATAGGCGGTGGTGGCTCAGAAAGTTAAGCAAAGACATGGGGAACCCCAGGGTAGAGTGGGAAAGGGTAGGGAATGACACTCACAGGACCATTACAGGGACCCAGGGAGGGTTAAGTGTGTGCTGGGATAAATGGTGGGAACCGGATCAGGGAATCTACGTCTGTATGTGGGGATCAGAGAAAGTCTGCCCCACAGGCGTTTCCATCATTTTCCGCAGCCAGTGGCAAAATAATGGGAGGGGGATGGACTGGGAGTCCCGCCTGGACGCATGCGCGATCCCGTACTCCCCAATCTCGGTTAATATCACTGAACTAGTGATCCACCCCCGACGGCCCCTGCCCACGACCCCGACGTCACGGACAGTAGCAGAGGGATGCCCTGCCACCACCAAGGGACCAAGGAACGGCCTGGTGCTAGTACCTACAGACCAGGTGCTGTACCAAGGGGTACATTACGCGGTAGCCTCGGTGATTTTAAACCTCACCGAGGTACACTTACCCGCGTGGTGCCCCGCAGAGACTGCCAAATTGTATCAAGCCCTAGTAACAGATATGTTTCGAAAATTCCGTGAATTTGACTTTTCGGAGGTCAATAAGACCGCATTGTATACTCACCACAAGGTTCGGGACGGGGTTGGGAGGCAAAGAAGAGGTGTTTTTAATGACATTTTAATTGGTTTTAACACGGGGTCCTCGGTCATCAACAGTTTAGATGACATCGAGCTGCAGGCCCAGATTAATGGTCTAAAAACACAATTAAAGGGTATTTTAACTGATGAGAATAAGGTGAAGACCAGGCCATGACTCTCCATTTGAAGGAGATCATCGCAAAGCTGGAAAAACATGCAAAGACGGTAAATGCTCTCATCAGGGAGGACAGAAACGCTTCTGACCAGGCTGCGCAAAACGAGGTGTGCGTGCTGTATGGGGCATGATTGCTGTCGAGGGCCGCTGCAATCTGGAGGATTTAAAGCAAGGTTTAGTCCCCTCCTGGATCAGCAACAAACACCTCGCAGCCCTCCACCCTTATGAGAATGCATTAAGCCTGTGCCAGCTCCGGTTAGCTTCTGAGGCCTACCCAGTCCCAGTGGACTGTGGGCGGTCCAACCACACCGTCATGGGGATAGTTGTAAGGATGCCGGTCATGGGCGGGATGGCCCGACCCACACCAGTATACAGGGTGGAGAACATTGGAATCATTCAAGGGGGTGCACACATTCGTTTTGCAGCGGTCCCACCCTATGTCATAAAGTGGGAGCACGCTATGATGGGTACTGACCTCTCGGGGTGCCGTAGCCGGGGAGCACACATCATCCGGTGCCCCCAGCACTTGAACGCCTATTCAAAACCACAATGCGGGTTCAGAGCTGCTGACGCGAAACCTATAAATTGTACCCTGGAAGCCATGGCACAAGGCCATGTTCCCCCACAGGTAGCATATATAGGAGGTGGGACAGAGTGCGTCACCACAGGAGCGTCTCACTACCAGCACGGACAGCACAGCTGGTGCGCGGTGAGTGACAGCAGTTTCTGCTTCAAACCCGAGGCAGAAGTTCAAGTGGCACAGATACGAATTGTCCCCATTCCTGAACCATCCACTGTTCACCTCACTGTGGAGGAGAATTTTACCCACCTCCATAAATATGTCGCCCACTTCGGTTACCCGATTCCCCCTCTCCCAGAGCACCTTACCAAATTATTAAAAGCCGTTCTAGTATCACAAAAGTACTTCTACACTTTGGAACAGAAGACTGTACAGATAGGGGCCGACATTTTACATATTACGACCCCGCCCTGGTGAGAGGTTTTTGAGAGTATAGAGGTTCCCTCCTGGATTCGAATGGTGTCCCACATCTTAGTAGTCTGTCAGCTAGGGATCGTCCTCTACCTGGTTTGTGTCCAGTGTAGGAGAAAGGGTCCTGGGGTAGAATTTAAAGCAAAGGGGTTGTGGAAGGACCAGTATGCCTGGGTGGAAGAAGAAACACCCATGTGAGCTTTGTGTCATATCACTGCCGAGTGATGGCAGATCCGTTTGTTATTTTTAATAAAGCTTGTTCCTTCCGTTCGTTATTTTTAATAAATATGTTTTTGGCCTGATGTTGATTTTTATTAAAGGTTGTGTGTTGTAATAAAGTTTTATGATGTCCCAAGTAGTGCAGGGGTGTTGGACCCCCTCCGTGCTTGGACTATTGTAACAGATAGTAATTGTTTCTATCGATAGATGCCTGTCATGCACTGCAGTTTTCTCTAAGTAAGGGGAATGTATGTGTCGAGGGATCGTGGATAGATAAATATAGGGGAAGGTTGTTTGTGGGGGGTCAGAAATTTGCTCACCTTGATTGGACACTTCAAGCAAGTTTCAGTATCCTAGGGGGTACTGAAAGGATTCGCAAATTTCATGTTTTCCCCCCTGAAGATTTACTTTTGGTTTAGTAAAGAAGCCCTGGTTGGACTGAGTTTAGAATCCAGGGCTCAACAAGATGGCTGTGGTCAGCCTCATGGCCAAGGCCTGTAAGTTTCGGTTTGGACTGACAAACTTGTATTCCGATGACTATGAGAAGGAACTTTCCAGAAACTCGAATGCAGACAGACCTTCTGCATTTATGCATGAGAAGCAAACCCAGTGGCATTCGAGCCTCTGATTAAAGCCATCAAGGTTGTTTACACAAGCAATCAAGAGCAGGCAAGGCCTATTCAATATGTAATGGGACAAGCTTAGCTGCATTTCAGACCTTCGTTAGAGAACATCAACACTGTTTACAAACGATCAACGGGGCATTCGGACTGGAATGGCCCCATCACAAAACCAGTTGGATAAAGGGGAACACTGATGAGATGTTTAAAACCGATTAACTGGCCATCCAGGTCGATGGGCCCAGATCGGTACCCTTTGTAGGAGTTTTAACATGTCCAGATCAGACAAAAGAAACGAGCTGATCTGGTGGTAGATAAGGGCTACCGGGAAGGGTATAACTAGTCCCTCGGGAGGCCATCTCTCTCTCTCTCTCTCCTGCCTCACCTCCAGTGCCCTGCCGTAACATCAACCCAGCGAGAAGATCATCGACGAAGAGCCCATCCAGGGAAGTAGAATACCCACAGTTACGTTTCAAACACTGGGGTATCTCTGCTTTGGGCGGTGAAAACCTAAACATCGACAGGCAACAGGACACAGAGCAGGCATTTCAACATCCTAGGCTGGTGAGCATCAATTTTCTGGCCCATCACAAGACAATCTAGATAGGTGTAAAGGGTGGGAGTTAAGGGGAATTGCTGAAGTGTCATTTTCGTCATTTTCTCTCGATGTGTCCGTTTCTCCTCCCCCGTTAAGTGTAATTGTGCTGCATCCATAGTGATTTTCTCTGTATAGTAACTGTTTTCTCTATTTTAATAAACATTGGCTTTTCTTTGCACCGAACCGCTGGTCTCATTTGTCTATATCGTTACTTGTAAATAAGTCCGGTGGCCAGAACCAAAGGGGAAGCGATTCGAACCGCATGGGGCTGGAGCAGCTCAGATACAACTGACTGGCCAGAGACAAACCCCAAACCAAAACCCCAGCTATGCCTTCAGCTGCCTGGTACTAAGCTCTGGAATTCGCTCCCAAGCCTCTCCGCCTCACTACCTCTCTCTCCGCCTTTAAGATGATCCTTAAAACCTACCTCTTGCACCAAATTTTGGGTCACTTGTCCTAATATCTCCTTATGTGGCTTGGTGTTTGATAACACTCCTGTGAAGCACCTTGGAACTTTTTACTATGTTAAAGGCTCTATATAAATGCAAGTTTTTCCACTCCCTGCCCGGGCTTAAAACTGGTGCTGCGGATCGGCAACCCATTATTGAAACCGCCCGATCTTCATTCCCATTGATAAGTGCGTAAACTGTGTTTCTGCTGTACTTCTGGGGCGGCTCCGAGATTCAAGCTGATTTGTTTTTTAAAGACTGTTCTGAAAAATGTAAAGTGACGGACCTACTGAAACTCTAATCACCTCCACACACAACCAGTTACAAACCCCCAAAAAACACTTAAAGCAAAATCAAGATACCAAATAGTTTCAGTGTCCTCAACAAATATTTCATGGAAGAGTCCAGGCTGAAATACGATAGCAACGCAAATAATTGCCTGCTTCCAGAATTTATATACATATATAAAATATTCAGATAATTAATACTTATCACCTGGTTGTTTAAAAAATTGGTATGGACAAAAAAAAAGTTATTATATTTTCTGTACAGCCTGGAACCTTTGAAAAAAGGACAAGATAAGGATGAATTCATTTTGATGAGAATTTTTTATTGCTTAAATTTGATTTTTAAGTTTGGAAATTATTTTGCATTCTCTCACTGGTGCTTTTCTGGCAGGGCACAAAGTATGCAAGTTCATTGTATAATTTTATATATGATGTATGACTATACCATATCATAGAATGGCTGAATATAACCCTATGTGGGATGTGATGTTTTGGTCATAATTCTGTTACAAATTAATTAGTCGGAGCAAGCGTATTACTTTGTATTTCAGTACAATGGTAAGTTCACTAGTGGTGAATTTGGCAGGCTATCAATTTGAAAGAAAGTTAGTAAATGGGTTCACACCATCTAGTCTAAAGATTAGCACCAAGACCTTTATACATTCTGCTGATGCTGGAAATCTGAAATAAAAACAGAAAATGCTGGAAATACCCAGCAGGTCAGGCAGCATCTGTGGAGAGAGAAACAGAGTTAACATTTCAGGTCGATGACCTTTCATCAGAACATCAGTTATACATTAGTTTAGCTGTATTTCAGTCAGTGAAATGTTGCACAGTGGGGGGGGGGCGGTGGGGAGGAGGTGAGGACATTATTTCCATATGCTGCCCTCACTTGGTTTTAAAGTTACAGTGTGGTTATTCCCATGGTGAATCTACTTGATGAAGTAACAGAGAGAGTTGATGAAGGTAGTGCAGTAGATGTTATATATATGGACTTTCAAAAGGCATTTGATTAAGTACCACATAATGGACTTATTCTGAAAATAGAAGCACATGGGATTAAAGGGATGATGGTAAATTGAGTACGTAATAGGCTAAGGGATAGGAGGCAGAGAGTAGTGGTGAATAGATGTTTTTCTGACTATAAATGACCTGAACTTGGCTATAGGGAGAACAATTTTGAAGTTCGCGGATGCTAAAAACTTGGCAATGTAGTAAATAGTGAACAACATAGTAGCAGACTTTAGGAGGAAAGAGACAGACTGGTGAAATGGGTAGACACATGGCCGATGCAATTTAATATGGATATGTGTGAAGTGATTCACTTTTGGAGGAACAATGTGAAGAGACAGTATAATCTAAATGGTACTATTTTGAGCGGGGGCAAGAGCAGAGTCACCTGGGGTGCATATTCACAAATCCTTGAAGGTGGCAGGGCAAGTTGATAATGCAGTTAAGAAAGCGTATGAGATACTTGGCTTTGTAAATAGAGGCATTGGATACAAAAACAAGGAAGTCATGCTAAACCTTTACAAATCACAGGTTAGACCTCAGCTGGAGTATTGTGTACAATTCTGGGCAAAACACTTTAGGAAGGATGTCAAGGCCTTGGAGAGGGTACAGATGAGGTTTACTAGGACGATACCAGGGATGAGGGAGAGATTGGAGAAGCTGGGATTGTACTCCTTGGGGCTGAGAAAGTTAAGCTGAGACTGAACAGAGGTATTCAAAATTATGAGGGGTTTTGATAGAGCAAGTAGGGAGAATTTGTTTCCTCTGGCAAGTGGGTTGGGAACCGGAGGTCATAGATTTAAAATAATTGGCAAAAGAACTAGAGGGGAAATGAGGAGAAGTTTTTTCACACCAAGGGTTGTTAAGATCTGAAACGCATTACCTGAAAGGGTGGTGGAATCAGATTCCATAGGAATTTTCAAAAGGTAATTGAACATATATTTGAAGGGAACTAGTTTGCAGGGTTATGGAAAAAAAGCTGGGGTGTGGGACTAAATTGACAGCTCTTTCAAATAGCCAGCAGAGACATGGTGGGCCGAAGGCCTCGTTCTGTGCTGTAAGATTCTATGGGCTGGATTTTACCAACCTCAGCAGGTCGATGGTGGGCAACGTCAGTGACAGGTTCCGGCTCCACTGCCGGCTCCAGCCCACTGTGTAGAATGAATTTACCAAGATTGGGCTTGTTAAGCCCGCCCAGCGAGTTTCCCAGCCAATTGAAGGAAGCGGGTCTGGTGATGTCATTTGACAACGCGTCATCAGCCGGTTTCCTTAAAGGGACCACACCCAAATTTATTTTGACATTTGTGCTGTCAGTGTTCTACAGCATTGAGGTGCTGCAAACACTGACATGTGTTGCACAAAAGTGCACGGCTGCACCCAGGCTCTCCCATGACTCCCTCCATATGCTTATGGAGGTAGTCACAGCACACAGGGAGGTTCTCTTCCCTACCAATGGGTGGAAGAGACCTCCCCAGGAGATCAACACAGCCTGGTTGCACATTGCACAGGAGGGCAGAAGCAGGGGTGTGGTCAGGAGGACCTGTGTGCATTGCCGCAAACATTTCAATGTTTTCAGCAGATCACGAAACATTAGTACAAAACCACACTCAACCTCATCCTGCTGTGCCTCGCATCACATCCCCATCACGCTGCCTTCCTTATCCTACTCCTGCACATCCTTACTCACACCAACATACCTTGCAGCTCTACCCACCCCTCTCTATCTACATTATCACATCCCCATCTCACTAGCCGCCCCTCACACTCACCCTCATCCTAATATAATCATACCAACTATCAACACACAAAAGTATGCACTTGGGTGTTTTATGCAATGTTCATGTAAAGTTTCTGTTAATGTGCTGTCAAACATTGAAACCTTTATTTTCAACACATTACGTCCTTGGACAGATTTGTGTGCACCTTTGGAAGTGGCTTAGTGAGTTGCAGTGAATGGTGAGACATAACAGTCCCCCCGCAATGGTCATGATTGTGAAAGGAATGGCTTGGGCATTGTAGGGATGCTTTATGGTGTTGGTGTGGGGTGGTGCCAATCTGGCACAACATGTGGCAGCTAGGGTGTGCAGCATCAAGTGAAGTAAATCTGGCTTTGGTTAGGCCTTCCCTGGTGTCCCGGGCAGCAATGTGGTCGGGTGCTGATGCTCTGTGTCCTGTGCAGCATCAGTTGATTACGGAGAGGGTTGGTGTTGTTGTTGGTGCTGCTGGTGTGCCTGGTGTTGGGGCTGATTGTGGTGGGATTCTGAGGGCCAAGGTGAGAGAGCATAAAGTGCACCGATGCTGATGGAATAGATGGCAGGTGAAGTAAAGATGACAGAAGTGATCTGTCAATGATGGGAGAGATAATGAGGTCAGACTGTATGAAGACTTGTGTAAAGACTTGTAGCATTCTGTGGCTAAGGGAATATTTCTCAATCAGCTGGGAGTTTTGACTTAACATTTGAAGCTGTCAACTCATCAGCTGAAGCAATGGTTCTGGACACAAAAGGCATCAAGGGGTATGGGGAGAGAGTGGGAATATGATATTGAGATAGAGGATCAGCCGTGATCATATTGAATGGCGGAGCAGGCTCGAAGGGCCAAATGGCCTACTCCAGCCCCTATTTTTTTTATGTTTCTATGTTTCTTAGTGGCCTCCCACCTCAGCTTCACTGTCGAGGTCTAGGCACTGTGGGAAACCGGCGGGCAATCTGTCAAATCCAAAAAGCTGGGAAAAAAGCATTGATAAGTGGCTGTAAACAAGCCACTAATGATTTTAATTGCCTCCCCCGCCGCTGTGTGTTGGGTCTGACAGGGCTGACAGACCTGACATTTGGGAAAGGCATGTGGTGGCAGGTTGACACAACGCGCTACCGATCGCGCCCGCTGACCCCCCGCAAAATTCCCCCCGATGATTCTGTGGTGCTGAGATTTCTAACTGGCCTGCTTCCTCTATAACATGGCTAGAGCACCATCTTCAGTGGGGCAAGATTTCAGTCATGTGTTCAAATGTCTTTCTGTAGAGGGTGGGGATAATAGTATCACAACTTTCTGTCATCTCATTTCCACTGACTGATCCTGGCACTGGTCGACACTTTATTCATATTTATTAATCAGCTGGTTACTACCTTCAGTGGAAGTGGCATTGCATTAATTCTCTGAAATAAATCATTCTGCTTAAATTCCAAATTCATTCAGACAGATAAGGTTGATTTGGTTCAGAAAATGTCAGGTATTTGCAGGACCGACATTACTCGAAACTCAGCAGTGTTTACGGAGCTTTGTACAGAGTTCTAAATTTATCCCAGAGTCAGATTTATACCCAAGTGAATCTAACACTGCAAATGGAACGTCTGTGGAACTTTGTTTCAAATGTCAATGCAGATTCCGATCAAATCCAGTGCCTGTCCCAGTCCTCTCAAAAAATACCATTAGAACTTCCATACAGCTTAATTCTAACACTGCCTCCAACTGTCGCAGTCACATAAATTACATGTGCAGCTAAAATATAAAGGGAAAGTGAAATTTCATTTCTCCCCTTATCCTCCCAGCTGGGGCAGTGGTTTAATTGCATTCTGTGCCATGTCGGAGATAGTGGAATCAATCAGGCAATCCCATTCCAGGTCACTATTCAGCAACCCCTGTTGCTGGGTGATGAAGGACAAGATCAGGCTCCATTGCGATTTCTCCTTATGTTGAAATGGTCACTGTCAAGGGTCACACATAACATCATGACCACTTAGATAAGTACTGCATTGACTAGCACCTGTGTCACCGTACTCCAGCAAAGAGTCAATACCTTCAGGAGAAGGAGGAAGAAAATTTGGTGAGAAAGAACAAATAAATCATTTTTAAAAGTGACGAGACACAATGGGAACAGAAGTAATAATTGCTAGTCTTGAGTCTTTTTTTCTATATTAATTGTCCAAAACATAATTTAAGATGGTTCAACATGTTAGTGCAAAGGTTCTGTCTTGCAACAGTAGTTAGAATATAAAGGCCCCAAAAATCCAAGGGGGTGACATCCTAGTATAAGTGCCAGAATGTGGCCACCAGGAACTTCCGGCGCTAACCCTGCCAGAGTGTGGAGGGTCACGGGGAGGTTCCATATTAATTTATCAATGGTGGGCATCTGCCGCACTAGGGGGATCTCTCTTGGGTGCCCACCAATCGGAGGTGGCTGGCAATTCCAACAGAGGCTGAGGGAGGGATGAATTTCAAAATGTTCTCGTTGCGGCTAAAAAACTCAAAACAAAATTTTCAACTGGACCCCCTGGTGGGCTGCACTTCCGCCAGCTGACAGACTGCTATGCCTGCTCTCACTCGACATACCGGCTCGCTGCTCTTCCCTCAGGCCAGTGATGAGGAACCTCCCGGCCAACCCACGCTCCCTCCATAGAGGGAGAACATATTTAGGGTGAGTGGAGGTTCCATGCCAAACAAAGTCCTGCAGAAACTGATGGGGAAGGCTGGGACCCAGTGTAACCAGAATTACAGAGGGTGCGTGCCAAAAACAGCTACAGATTCTTGGTCCCAAAATGTTTAATGAAATAGATGAGTGGATAACTGTAGCTGGAAAGCTTCAAACAACTTATTTACTGTGGTACTGACTAAATGTGTTTACTTGCTGTTTACCATGTGTTAATGGAAATTATTGGACACACAGCAGTTTATTAAAAAAAGTAAACATTTACAACAGAAGCTGTTGCAAGTCTTGTTTTCCAATTAATCTGTTGCACAGAAGGAGCAGGAGCCACAGCAATGGCATTGACTGTAATCTACAGCCCTTACTCACCTTAAACACTCATCTTAAGACCAATTAACTACTCGGTACAAAATTTTGGATCAATTTGAAGGAATGAAAAAGATTGATCTGGTTGCACTTTGTTTATGTACCAATCTCCATTGCCGGTGCAGTAGGACATACAATATTGCTTGTGAATCCTCGCACATAATCATCTCATCTGGCTATGGGAGAAGAAGAAAGAGAGGGAGAAATACAGAGTATACATCTGAACAGATATGAAGGGAAGCAACCTTGGCCACCCTTGCATATGCCCAGGTAACTGGTTACAGAGTGGCATTGATGGCGATCTCCGGAAGCAAATCACCCACCTGTTCAGTTGAGAATACTAGGAGAGGAATAATAATGTACGTAAATGTACAAAGTGTGGTGAATAAGGTTGGTGAGCTACAAGCACAATTAGCCATGTGGCAACATGATGTAGTGGCAATAACGGAAACGTGGCTTAAAAACGGTGAGGATTATCTGAAAAGATAGGGAAGGTAAAAAGGGAGGTGGGGTGGCAGTGCTGATTATGGAAGTCATTGTAGTGTTGGAAAGAGAGGATGTTCTTGAGGGGGCCAGGACAGAATCCATTTGGTTAGAGTTGAGGAGCAATTGAGGGTATTCTATAGGCCTCCAAATAGTGAGAGGGAGGTGCAGTGGGGAAAGAGTTAAACTGACATTGCTGGCAGTTTCACTGAATGGTGTAACATAATAAAGACAATAATCTAATAGGCCTTTTGCAGTAGTAAGCTTTTTTCCAAGTTGCTGAATTGGCAGTGGAGATAACATAGCCGGACACGGAACCATAAGAGGCCTAAGAGGATATAAGTTCTGTTCTGGCAGGAAAGTAAAACAATGAAAGAGGCCTAGAGAGACAGGAAAGGAGGACAATGAACCAGAAGTACAATGTTGATTAGACCCATCTGGCATAAACAAAGGTCATAGGTGCAACAACAGCTTGGGGGATAAAGGCCAATAATAAAGGTGGTACTTTAATGTAACATGGCATAGGCAACCAATCAGTGAAGATGCATGCAGGCCAAGGTCTAATCAGGTGGCACGAATTAATTTTGACATGTGCATTGTAATGTATAAAAATGTAGCGTTTGCTGTACCAATTTTGAAAGGTCTGGCTAAGACAGAGCAAACTGTTTCCCCACCAGTGCAATAAAGACAACTTGACTATCGATCTAAAACCTTGTGTCGAGTGTTGATTTAAAATACTCCACAACAATTGGCGTCACGAACAGGATCCACACGGACGGGAGGCACGGGTGAGTGAAGCTGAGCCAAAAACGTGAGTACTTTTAAATACCACATACAGTTAGGGCAAGACAACACTGTCTCATGTCCACCGCCCCCTTTGGAATCAAAGAACTAAAAAGTTTGAATCGATAAGTCAAGCGGTCTTGGGGTTAGGGTGAAACACGCGGAAGTATAGGCGTGGTATGAGTTGCAAGTAGTGCGTTAACTTTGGAGTAAAAGTCTAAAGCATACCTCTGACAATTCGAGTTGCAAGTAGCGCAGAAAGTTTAAGCATACCTCTGACAACTCCAGTTGCAGGTAGTGCTAAGCATACCTCTGATAACAAATAAAATAGGCGAGTTGCAAGTAGTGCGTTAACTTTGGAGTGCTAAGCATACCTCTGACAACAAATTGCCAGAACAAAAGTGTTGCAAGTACCGTCTCACTCTGTGAGAGTAAAGTAAGGGACGTACCGCTGACAACTGCGGTTACAAGTACGGTCTCACTCTGTGAGAGTAAAGTAAGGGACGTACCGCTGACAACAATTAACCATGGGAAGTGAAAAACTCGCGTGGGGAACGATGGGGTCTCTGACACGCTATTTAGCAGACAAAAATAAAGATTAATTGACAAAATGGTTAAAAACGATTGGCAACCGAATGACCCACCGGTAAAACAAAGAGAATGGTGGGCTAAAGAAACAAAATTAAAGGAAGAAAAGGCCATCATTTTAGTGGCTCACGCATATTATGAATTGAGTAGACGTACTCGAATTTGGACCAAAAACGGGTGCCAAAATTGTACCCGAGTATCAGTAATTTATGAAAGGGAATAATGGAAAAATTAAAGTTTTATCTGCACAGATGCTATCAGCTTCTGTCCAAAACAAGTAAAATACAGGATTTGCTGAGTGAAAGGAATCTTAAAAGGAATGCTGGAATCTCAGTTTGTGTGAAAGTGTGTGTTAAAAGTGTGGATCTGTCGTGTTTGTTTTAGCTCCACCCACTCTTTTGTACAGAGAGCTCAAAGCTGTTTAACCCTTTGAAGACTTGTCTTGAATGATGGACAAGCGTGTGATGTTTCAAGTTTGTTAATTGTTTTACAAAAGATAAGCTTCAGCCTAGAAGTCACAGTTGCCAATGTGCCTGGAAGAAAATGAAGCTATGGTTTCTTTCTTTTTCAAGTGATACTGGTTAGTTAAAAAAAAATTGATCTGGATTGAATTGGAGTTATTGAGGTTAATTAACCTATTAAAACCAGACTTTTATTGTGGCCACGGTGAAATTCTGGTTGGTGTACATTTGTGTAGACCACATTGAATAAGATATTTAATGGTCTGAAACCAGACTTTAAAATATTTACAGTCTTGGATATAGCAAACGGGTTCTGGTCCATACCATTGGCAGAGGAATCACAAGGGAAATTTGCCTTTACTGTCGGGGATAGACAGTATACATGGACCAGGGTCCCGCTGTGGAAATTGACATTATACTTAGCATGCTGGGTAGAATAAAATGGTCAAGTAAAAGAACAAACTTGCTTAGGTTGTAGCTAAAGCAAGAAAAGCAAATGTGTCACAACGTGTCTAGGACCAAGAGATCTTTCATAATACCCACCCACATTGAGGATGTGATAACAGCTATAATTGACTCACTAGCACAAGGGAGGCATAAAGCTATAGAATAGATAAACTATTAATGATTGCCGCTAGACAAAGAAGCAAAACTATTGAGTAAGCTAATCATCTTGGTAACAAGATGATCAGACATGAGTAAGTAAATCATCTTGGTAACAAGATTCAGATAGAACCTCCTGACAGAATATATGATTAACTAACCTTGTCTGGAGATATTTCTGTCCTGCTGACCTTTTGTTTGTCCTTGAGCAACTCTTAATGTGTTTAAAATGATACAATACCATTACACGTGATTTATGGAATGCTTGCTTGTTTGAGTGTATAAATATGCTGCATTCGCTGATGTCCTTTAGAGATGTTGGCCTAGCCTTTGCCCAGGCAGCTCTCTCCTTGTGCAAGTAAAAATTAAACTAACAATCTGATGGTACTGCTTGTGTTTTAGAGTCTTACTCGGAGTCGAGATTTCGACACCGCAGGGTTTCCACAATAGTCCAAATATATTCCACCGTGTACCGAGTCAAGCCTTAGACGAGTTAGACCTATCAAAGTACCAGAGCGCCCTACTCCGATATGTCGATGATGTAATGATTGCATCAGAGGATGCCAAAGGATACATGGGAGCATTACTAGCCACCCTCCAGACACTTAAGAAAGCTGGCTTTAAATTGAACCCCAAAAAGGCACAGGTTGGACTGTCCAAAGTAAAATATCTAGGGCACGAAATTAGCCAGGGGTATAAGGCACTCCTGCATGAACGAAAGGCAGCCATAAAAGACATGTCAAGGCCAGTGACCGTCTGGGGAGTAAGGAAAGTGTTGGGACTATTTAACTACTGCAGGAATTTTATATCAGACTTTGCAGGGAAAACAGAGCCGATTCAACGGTTAGTTAAAGGGGGGAGACCCGCCACAGATAAGATAGAATGGGAATTGGAGCAGGACGAGGCTTATGCAAAATTAAAAGCTGCCCTGATGTCTGCACCCGCACTAGGATTGTCAAATATAGTCAAACCATTCCATATATACTATAGTATAGATGGGAACTTCTATAATGCTGTAGTCACCCAAGAGTACGGGGGAGATATGAGGCCAATTGCCTATTACTCCACCCAACAAACTCCCGTGGCTAAAGGAATGGCGAGATGCATGGCGGCCCTCGACTGCGCCGCATGGGCGGTGCGGATATGCAAGCCCGTCACTATGCCAGGACAGCTGATATTACACACGCAACACACAGTGGTGTGGACCTGCTAAACACAGGCAAAATGAAGGCTGTATCAGACAGAAGGAGGGTGGCTTGGGAAGCAGTATTGATACCCAAGGACAGATCAGTCTAGATTATAAGGAAACATAGAGTCAACCCCGCAGAGGGAATGCTATCAGAGGGTGAGGCACACGAATGTCAGTTAGTAATCAAAGAAGAGGTCAGAGGAACCGTATCAGAATCGCCCCTTGAAAATCCCCAAAACACCTTTTATGTAGACGGATCTCGCCAATATATAAATGGGGAGCCACACTAGTTGGGCAGTAGTATCCGAGAACGGAGAAACAGTCGCAAAGGGACGGCTTGAAGGAGGAACCTCAGTGCAGGTAGCAGAACTAGTGGTTCTCACGGAAGCATTGAAATTGGCAAAAGGAAAATGAGTAAATATATATACAGACAGTAGATATGCATTTGGGGTAGTACATGATTATATGATAGCGTGGAATAGAAGAGGATATGTAACCTCCGGAGGAGGACAAATACAGCATGAGGAGGTAGTGAGAGACCTAGTAAAAGTGGTAAAAGGAGCAGAAGAGGTAGCAGTGATTAAAATAAAGGCACACCGCAAGGTAGTGAGCGAGCAACAAAAAGGAAATATGCTAGCTGATCAGGCAGCAAGAGCAGCAGGGAGAATAACAGCAGAGGAAGTGAACATTAAAAGAATCCAAGAGGAGACCGAAATGGAGGAGCAGGAGCAGTGGACAAAGGAAAGTGCAGCCAAAGGTAGAGATGGAATATGGAAAAAGGATCACAGGTGACCGGACTGACACCATATGAACTCATGACTGGACGAGCAATGTGTCTGCCGGAAGGAGTAGCATCTGGTAGCGAGGGACTAGGACCCTTAAAAGATAAAATTAGGAAATACGTATAAACATTGGATAATCAATTGGAAGAGCTCAAACAAGAAGTTAAAGAACAACAAGACATAAGAGATAAAAATACACAAAAGCAGGGGGCCTCAGAGCCCCTACCCAAGGTGGGCGAGTAGGTATTTGTTAAAATATTGCCAGAGAGATGGGATTCTCACCTAGATGGACTGGACCATTTGAGGTTATCATGACCAGCAATGTATAGATATGAGGGGAAAGGGTAGATGGAAACATTGGACCCAATTAAAACGATAAAGCAATAACCCATCTGATCTTAAATCCCACAGGAACAATGGAATAAACACCAGAGATAAACTAACCTCTGGTGACGACCAGGCTTCTGCTTAATTTACAGGGAAACTTCACCATGAAGGTGGGATTACTGCTGGGACACGAAATAAGCAAATGGACATCCCACATTACATGACAAGTACATGATGAGGAAGCATCATGTTTTAATGGAACAATCACATTTGGAGTCTCATCCACGGCTCCCAATACACAGAAAGAAGAGACAAGCGAACCGAGGATGCTACAATGTCCAGATATGAAACCTGGACCTAGGAATGGACTAGTATTATTTACCGAGGGAGAACAATTGTATGGTAATGTGAGACACGAAATTGTACCGGTACTAATGAACTTAACCATGTTACAATGGCCAGGATATTGTGAAAGGTTTACTAAAACTAGAGAATTGTATGCATATATGATAAAGAATGTAATTAACCAAGCTGCTGATGCAACAGGGGCTACTAGTTTCAGGGGACATGCTGCATTCCACCAAAGGATTAAGAGGAGCTTAGGAACCGATATACTCACGGGAATAAACACAGGGATATCATTCATTAATGCCCTAGATATACAAGGAGTCCAAAGTAGTGTGGGACAACTACAAAGGGTAATACAACAGATTTTAGAGAAGGAAACTGGTTTGGTTCGACAAGGATCAGAGTTGGGAAGACATACGATAAGGAAATTACTCGAGGGAATCAAGGTTATAGAGGACCATGCTAGCATTATCAACAAACTAAACCACAGAGATGAGGAACAGGCAAAAGACAGGGTAGGGAGAGGCTTGTGTCATGCCTATGGCCAATGGATCACCGGACAGTTAAAACACAATCTGGCACAGATACAGTGAGGCAAGGTACCAGACTGGATTAACAGCACACAGCTCTATGGCCTGAGCCAGAATCCAGGTCCTCTGAGTGCTTGTACCCTCAAAGGGATGACCAGAGTATATCCAATGATACAAAAATGTAAAGCAGAAGTGACAGCAATGATAGGCATGGTACTCCTGATACCAGTGGTGGGACTAGGCATGACATCATATCCACAGTACCAGGTAACAAACATAGGCATAGTGAGGGGTGAGACATACCTATAATATTATCCAATTGATACCTATGCCATCAGGAAGAATGGTATTATGAGAGGAGTCTCCCTAAACGGATGCCACGGGAAAGGCACGCTTACGATATGCCCACATCTGGTAGGAGAAGGCCCTAAGGATGAGTGCGGCTATAATAAGACAGAGGGGTGTGTGTTGGAATTATCACATGGTGATCATCATCACACCCACTCGGGATATAGAGGTGAAGGGGAGTATTGTATAGTCACCACAGAGACTGAGTACCAACATAGTAACCTTGTATGTGCAATCTCAATGCCTAACTTTTGCTTTACGCCAAAGATCCCTGTGACAATTGGACACACCAGATGGTTGTATGCACATTCAAGGGAGGAGATAAAACTAAATGTGCCAGATAGTCTAAAGGACGAGTTGGTCAATTATGAAGATCCGGTAGGGGCCCCAATACCTCGCCTGCAAGAGGATCTGCAAGAAATGAAAGAGGATTTAAGTAAGCTGGTGAAACAATATATAGAGTTGCAAAGGAATCTTGGGGAATTAGAAAGGGACAAAGAGGTAGAGCTACAGGAAGTCCCATGGTATGAGAAGCTGTGGGATTGGGGAATGAATGTCAACATACACCCATGGATCCGCATTATTTCTCATATATTAGTGATAGTACAGTTAGTCATGGCTATAGGATGGGGAATAGCAGTATGCACCACTTGTAAAAAGAAACGGACCAAACAAAGGGCTAAAGTAAGTCAGAATGAGTTGGAAAACACAAGTTTGCTCTAAACATGATGGGTATGCAGGGCCTCCCTAACCAGCGCCTGATCACCGCATGGGGCAGGAGGCACAGCGATGCTTATACATGTGGTTTAACTTGGGCAAGGGCCAAGTACCAGAAGGGGAGGATTGCAGTGGGGAAAGAGTTAAACAGACATTGCTGGCAGTTTCACTGAATGGTGTAATATAATAAAGACAATAATCTAATAGGCCTTTTGCAGTAGTAAGCTTTTTTTCCAAGTTGCTGAATTGGCAGTGGAGATAACATAGCCGGACATGGAACCATAAGATGCCTAAGAAGATGTAAGTTCTGTTCTGGCGGGGAAGTAAAACAATGAAAGAGGCCTAGAGAGACAGGAAAGGAGGACAATGAACCAGAAGTACAATGTTGATGAGACCCATCTAGCATAAACAAAGGTCATAGGTGCAACAACAGCTTGGGGGATAACTGTAATGTATATACCTTTAAGGGGGGAACTATCTTTCACAGCTCATGTATACTGCAGTACCGGCAGTGACCACACCTGTATATAGCACTGAGTAGTAATCTGTACAGATCAGTTCCCGTGTGAGCCACGTTGAGTAAGCACCTGTTGTACCGTTCTCCTGCAGTCTGTGTCTTATTATACATGGACACAACATTGGCGACAAGTCAAGTTCGAACCTATCTGCAACTCTGCATCACCTCCCGGGGATTCGTTCCTGGAGATCAGTGGATTGGAGGTCAAGGCCAGAGACTCGGGCGTCAACCACGGGCAACCGCCCAGTCATCCAGCAGAGACGCGAGAATTGCGGGGGAGGCTGTCGAGAGCCAGGCTTGGCTTTCCAGTCGAGGTGGTCCAGCGAAACGGGCTGGCAACAGGTAGTGCACAGACCCTTCCCGGACAGCGGCGGGCTAGAGCCCGACCAAGTGGCACAGCAAAGGGCCGAGCAGCGTCGACGGGGGAGAGAGAAAGAAGGCAGAGCGCACAGGGTGCAGCCGGTGTTCAGGGGCCAAGCAGCGTCGAAGAGAGGGAGAGAGAGACGCGCAGAAACCCGTGAGGCGCCGCCATTGCCACGAGGACTGCCAAGAGTGGCGTTGGCAGCAGTGCAGGAGAAGCGCGTGAAACCTACAGGGCGCCGCCATTGCCACGAGAACCGCCGGAGCGGCGTTGGCAGCAGCGGGGGAGGAAGGAAAGCGCGGGAGACGTCATTTTAAGCCATTGGGAGACGCCATTTTAAACCACACCCAAAATGCCGAAGAGTGGCAGTATCACCGCATTTGACAATGAAGTCGAAGATTGGACTACATATGTCGAACGAGTAGAGGTATACTGCAAGGCAAATGAGGTGTCAGATGACAAGAAAGCGTCGGTATTGTTAAATTTAATGGGTGCAAAGACGTATGGTTTATTACGAAATCTAGTAACCCCAACGAAGCCAATGGAAAAGAGTTTTGAAGACATAGTAACGATACTACAGGAACATTTAAACCCCACACTGCTGCTGATAGCAGAAAGATTCAAGTTTCACAAACGGAACCAGCATAAGGATGAAAGCAATGCTGATTATTTAACAGAACTGCGCAAACTATCGAAACACTGCCAGTTTGGAACGGGACTGGCAGATACCTTAAGGGACAAGTTTGTATGTGGGCTTCAAAGTGAAGGAACCCAGAAACGGCTTTTATCTGAAAAGGACCTTACGCTGGAAAAGGCTTTCAGCATTGCGGTATCATATGAAGCAGCAGCATGGGGCGCTGCAGAGATACAACAGAGACCGCAAGAATATGGCACAAACGAAATGT
This sequence comes from Somniosus microcephalus, assembly GCF_052327205.1. Taxonomy (NCBI): domain Eukaryota; kingdom Metazoa; phylum Chordata; class Chondrichthyes; order Squaliformes; family Somniosidae; genus Somniosus; species Somniosus microcephalus. The sequence goes on along the minus strand of NC_140998.1, from coordinate 89,259,121 downwards.
CATATGGAACAGAGAAGTGCTATCGCTGCGGCAGAACAACACACGACCAGAATGACAGCTGGTTCAAAGACAAAGTGTGCAGACAGTGTGGAAAAGTAAGACATATAGCACGAGTCTGCAGGTCGGGAAAGAAAACCAGCAATAAGAAACCTACCAAAAAAAAGTACAAGAAGGTACATAAGATGACGGAGAATAGTTCAGATGAACAAAAGAGTGATAACGACTCCGAAAGCAGGGAACTGAGTTGTCTGAAACTACATAATGTGATCACAATGGAGGATCACCGAACCATTTGGGTCACTATCAAGATAGCAGGAGTCCAGGTAAAGATGGAATTGGACACAGGATCAGCCCTAACAGTCATAAACCGATGGGACCACGAGCGGCTATTCTCACACATACCCTTGAGAGACAGTGAACCCGATCCTTCGCACCATACAATATCCACTTCCGTGGATTGAAGATATTTTCGCCTCGCTATCTGGAGGGAAACACTTCACTAAGATTGATCTGGCCCAGGCGTACCTGCAAATGGAGGTAGAAGAAGCATCAAAAAAATACCTCACAATCACACCCATAAAGGTCTCTACCAATACAACTGGCTGGTATTCGGGGTAGCATCAGCTCCGGCTATTTGGCAGAGGGCAATGGAACAAGTCCTGCAAGGGATCCCAGGGACCCAGTGTTATTTGGACGACATCCTGGTCACGGGCAAAAATGACAGTGATCACCTTGCCAACCTGGAGCAAGTGCTCACTAGATTGCAGGAATATGGGCTCCGAGCTAACCGCCCCAAATGCGAGTTTTTTAGAAAACAGATCTCGTATTGTGGCCACGTTATCGATAAAGAGGGGTTACATAAGTCCCCAGAGAAGATTGAGGCAGTAGTCAAGGCTCCAGCACCGGAAAATGTGTCACAACTGAGGTCGTTCCTCGGGCTGGTAAACTACTACCATAAGTTCTTGCCAAATTTGTCTACAATACTACACCCACTGAATACCCTATTGCAAACTGGGGTGCCATGGAAGTGGAGTGACGAATGTAGACGAGCTTTCCAGAAGAGCAAAACACTAATCACATCGAAAGAGGTATTGGCCCATTACAACCCAGCATTACCAATTCGGTTGGCATGTGATGCGTCACCCTACGGCATTGGAGCGGTGCTGTCGCACAAATTCTCGGACGGCTCAGAGAGGCCAATAGCCTTTGTGTCACGATCACTAACCTCAGCCGAGCGTAACTACGCCCAGATTGACAGGGAGGCCCTCAGCCTAGTGTGGGGAGTGAAAAAGTTCAATCACTATCTGCACGGGCAGAAATTCACCTTGCTGACTGATCACCAGCCTCTTGTCTCCATTTTTAATCCGAAGAAGGGCGTTCCGGTGATGACTGCGCAACGACTACAAAGATGGTCACTTTTTCTAGGGGCGCACCACTATGAGATTGAATATAAGGGCACGAAACAGCATGGAAATGCTGATGGGCTATCACGCCTGCCACTGCCTACTGCGGAGGAAGCACCAGCAGTGGATCCTGTTGAAATATTCCATTCGACTATAGTTGAATACCTACCGGTAACTAACGCTTGTATCGAAAAGGAAACCCGAAATGACCCGACACTGTCTCGGGTATATGGTTTGATGGTGAAGGGATGGCCAGCACATGGCGACTCACTGTTGCCAGCATTCTCGACAAGGAGAGAACAGCTGTCAGTCTGCCGGGGGACCTTGATGTGTGGATCCCGAGTGGTAATTCCACCCAAGTTAAGGGATAGAGTGCTCAATGAGCTTCATGAGGGTCATCTGGGAGGGGTAAAAATGAAAAGCCTAGCCAGGGCTTATGTGTGGTGGCTGGGAATCGATAAACAAATTGAGGACCTGACCAAGATTTGCTCAGGATGCCAGAAAGTCCAAAATGCACCACCACAGGCCCCACTACACCCATGGGAGTGGCCCTCATCTCCATGGCAACGGGTGCATATTGATTTTGCTGGTCCATTCATGGACTCAATGTTTTTAATAGCCGTGGATGCGCACTCGAAATGGCCTGAGGTCATAAAAATGTCCTCCACCACCACGGAGAAAACTATTGCAGTCCTACGGATCATTTTTGCCAGGAATGGCTTGCCAGAACAGATTTGCTCCGACAACGGACCACATTTTGTGTCCGAAGAGTTCCGGAGGTTCTTGAAAAAGAACGGGGTAAGGCATTACACATCTGCCCCATATCATCCAGCCACAAATGGATTGGCTGAGAGGTTCGTACAAACCTTTAAGAAGGCAATAAAGGCTATGTACAATGACAACATTCCGCTGCAGCACAAGGTGGACAATTTCCTGTTCGCCTACTGGAATGCGACACATGCAGTCACCAACCAGGCCCCAGCCATGATGTTCTTTAACCTAAGGTTAAGATCTCGCCTGGGTTTGCTCAGACCAAACGTACAAAGAGATGTTGAGAGTAAGCAATTCCAGCACATCCATGAGAAGCCAACAAGGAGCTTCAATGTAGGGCAACCAGTCTTGGCCCGCGACTACCGAACAGAAAAATGGCAGCCAGGAACGATATGCACACGGCAGGGCCCACTAATGTACACAGTGGACGTTGGGGAGAGCATCGTGAGACGCCATGCTGACCAGATCCTAGAGTCACAGGAACAAGTCAACCCCATGCCTCGCCCATACGTACCTGGTGATGAACCCGACGTACAGGTCGCATCTACCCCAGAAACAGTAGCATCGGAAGCCGATGAACCAACCGACGACAGGGGGCCAGAATCGCCTCCGCAGCAAGAGCAAGACACTCGGGAAAGGCGTTATCCAGAAATGATCAGGAAGCCTCCCCAAAGACTGAATATATAAATAGACTTTTTTCAGCTAATGTTGCATGTTAAAAGTGTTAATTGTAATTAGTTTGATATTTAATTGTTAAATGAGTGTTATGGTACTGTTAATCTAAAAGGGGAGGAATTGTAATGTATATACCTTTAAGGGGGGAACTATCTTTTATAGCACATGTATACTGCAGTACCGGCAGTGACCACACCTGTATATAGCACTGAGTAGTAATCTGTGCAGATCAGTTCCCATGTGAGCCACGTTGAGTAAATACCTGTTGTACCGTTCTCCTGCAGTCTGTGTCTTATTATACACGGACACAACAATAACGGCTGATAATAAAGGCGGTACTTTAATGTAACACGGCATAGGCAACCAATCAGTGAAGATGCATGCGGGCCAATGTCCAATCAGGTGGCAGGAATGAATTTTGACATGTGTATTGTAATGTATAAAAATGTAGCGTTTGCTGTACCAATTTTGAAAGGGCTAACTAAGACAGAGCAGACTGTTTCCCCACCAGTGCAATAAAGACAACTTGACTATCGATCTAAAACCTTGTGTCGAGTGTTGGTTTAAAATACTCCACAACAGGAGGTGAAGGAGCAAATCTGAAGGGAAATCGCAGAGATATGCAAGAGCTATAGAGTGATGATATTGGAGGACTTTGCTTACCCAAATATTGATTGGGATAATGCTAGGGTAAAGGGAAAGGAGGGGGAGGAATTTCTGAAATGTGTTCAGGAGAATTTCCTTGACCAGTATGTCCTTCGCCCAACTAGGAAGGAGGCATTAATACGATAGCAAAATACCGCGGATGCTGGAAATCCGAAATAACAACAGAAAACGCTGGAAAAACTCAGCAGGCGAGGCAACATCCGTGGAGAAAGAAATAGAGTCAACGTTTCTGGTCGAAACCCTTCTACAGATTCTGTAGATTCTTGGTGAGACCACATCTTGAGTATTGTGTGCAGTTTTGGTCGCCTTATCTGAGGAAGGATGTTCTTGCCATGGAAGGTGTTCAGCAAAGATTCACTAGGCTGATACCTGGGATGGCAGGAATGATGTATGAGGAGAGATTGTGTTGATTGGGCTTATACTCGCTGGAGTTTAGAAGAATGAGAGGGGATCTCATTGAAACTTATAAAATTCTAACAGGACTGGACAGACTCGATGCAGGAAGGATGTTCCCGATGGTCGGGGAGTCCAGAACCAGGTGTCACAGTCTAAGGATAAGGGGTAAGCCATTTAGGACAGAAATGAGGAGGAATTTCTTCACCCAGAGAGTGGTGAACCTGTGGAATTCTCTACCACAGAAGGCAGTAGAGGCCAATTCAATAAATATATTCAAGAAGGAGTTGGATATATTTCTTAAGGCTAAAGGGATCAAGGGGTATGGGGAGAAAGCAGGGACAGGGTACTGAATTTGGATGATCAGCCATGATCGCATTGAATGGCGGAGCAGGCTCGAGGGGCCGAATGGCCTACTCCTGCTCCTATCTTCTATGTTTCTATGGAAAAACTGTAACGGAACAATGGGTGATCTTTAAGGAGGAGATTTTCCAAGTACAGGCTAGGTACATTCCAACAAGAAGGAAGGGCAAGGGAACCAAAGCAAGGGCTCCTTGGATGACTAGGAAGATAGAGAAGTTGATGAAACAAAAAAAGGGGGTGCATGATGCATGTCAGGTTAATTCACCAAGGGAGAACCAGACCAGAAGTTGAGATGGAAAGTGAAGATGAAAATAAGATTGGCAAAGAGGGAATGTGAGAGTAGAATGGCGGTTAACATAAAAGGGAACCCAAAAATCTTCTACCGGCATGTAAATAGTAGGCGGGTAGTAAGAGGTGGGGTGGGGCCTATTAGGGACAAAGAAGCTGATATATGCTTAGAGGTGCAGGTCAAGGCTAGAATACTCAATGACTACTTTGTATCTGTGTTTACTAAGGAGGTGGATGCTGAAAAATACCAGTAGAAGTGAAAAAGGCAGAAGCAATGGAAAGGATGAAAATTGATAGACAGAATGTACTAGAAAGGCTGGGTATGCTTAGAGTGGATACGTTGCCTGGTCCAGATGGCTTGCATCCCAGGTTGCTAAGGGAAGTGGGGGAGGAGGTAGCGGAAGGGCTTGCCATAATTTTCCAATCTTCCTTAGATGCAGGGGAGGTGCCTAAGGATTGGAAAGTGGCAAATATGACACCATTGTTCAAGAAAGGGTGTAAGGACAATCCTAGTAACTACAGGCCGGTCAGTTTAACATCAGTGGTGGGTAAAATTTTAGAAACAATAATCAAGGAAAAAATTAACGGGCACTTGGAGAGGTTTAAGTTAATTAAGGAGAGCCAACACGGATTTGTAAAAGGCAGATCGAATTGAATTTTTTAATGAAGTAATAGGAAGGGTTAGGGTTAGGGTTGCAGTGTTTGACAAAGTACCACATAGAAGGCTGGTTAACAAAATGAGGCTCATGGAATAGGTGGGTCAGTGGCAGCTTGGATAAGGAATTGGCTTAAGGACAGAAAATAGCGAGTTGCGGTAAATGGCTGTTTTTCAGACTGGAGGATGGTAAACAGTGGTGTTCCCCAAGGGTCAGTGCTGGGGCCACTGCTTTTATTGATATATATAAATGACTTGCATATTGGAATACAGAGTAGAATTTCTAAATTTGATGATGACACCAAACTTGAGGGTGTGGCAAACAGTGAAGATGATACCAAGCAACTTCAACAGGACATAGAAAGGCTAGCAGGATAGGCAGACAAGTGGCAGATGGAATTTAATACAGAGAAGTATGAGGTGATGCATTTTGGCAGAAGAAACAGAGAGAGGCAATATACACTTAATGGCACAGTTTAAAAGTGTGTGCAGGGACAGAGGGAACTAGGAGTTAATGTACATAGGTCCCTGAAGGTGGCAGGACATATTGAGAGAGTGGTTAGCAAAGCATATGGGATCTTGGGCTTCATAAATAGAGGTATTGGGTACAAAAGCAGAGAAGTTATGCTGATCCTTTATAAAGCGCTGGTTAGGCCACAACTGGAGTATTGCATTCAGTTCTGGTCACCACACTTTAGGAAGGATGTGAAGGCCCTTGAGAGGATGCAGAGGAGATTTACCAAATTGGTTCCAGGGATGGGAGATCTTAGCTACAAGTACAGGTTGGAGAAGCTGGATTTGTTTTCGTTAGAGCAAAGGAGGTTGAGGGGTGATTTGATCGAGGTGTACAAGATTATGACAGGTTTGGTAGGCTAGACAGAGCAAGGCTGTTCCCACTAGATGATGGTACAAGGACTGGTGGACACAGATTTAAGGTTCTGGGCAAGAGATACAGGGCAGATGTCAGGAAAAACATTTTTACGCAGCAAGTGGTGAGGACCTGGAACTCGCTGCCGATGGAAGTGGTGGAAACGGAGACAATCAATGTTTTCAAGGGGAGACTGGATAGGCACTTGAGGGAAATAAACTTGCAGGGCTACGGAGATCGAGCGGGGGAGTGGGACTGGCTGGATTGCTCTGCTGGCGCGGACTCGATGGGCTGAATGGCCTCCTTCTGTGCTGTTATGACTCTATGGGGGAAAAATTCAGTATCGTCCTGTTTGGGGCGGGATTACTGGCCGTGCGCAAAGTTTAGCGCCTGGCACTAATTATTGCCTCCAACTGCAAACTTGGCTTTTATCGCCCCCAGAGTTGATTAGAGTGCTAAATCAGGCGCTACACACCTCTCTTAAGGCGCAAAGGCCGAGCAGCGAGGCGCTACCTCAGAGCGCTGGCGAAGCTCATGTGATGTCAGTCAGCAATGGAACACAGACACAATGGCGCCGGCCAGTTATTAAACGGGAGGGTTGATCTTGTTCTCCATCCACATCCTGCTCATTGCAGCCTTGAATCTCGGCCTGGAGAGACCTGTATATCAAATCTGCTGGAAAAACAATGGAGAGGCCTAGGGAAAGAGCTCAGAATGCAGCCCCCACAGTCTCTTCTAAATCGATACAAGGAAGGGCAAATCAAAATGAAACTGCAAAACTCGTTCACACAGCATTGAATCTTTCCAGAAGTCTCTCCCTCTCTCTCTCTCTCAGAATGCATTGTGCAAAAATGTCACCAACAAAAAAAGGCAGGAAGCAGTCGCCTTTAAATAGCGCCCCCCCAGTCCCTTCCTGACTGCAAAATGCGCCCCTCAACCTGTCATTGCTAGCGGCAGGCAGTAAGGCAGGGGGCGCCACTCAATATCCGGTCCGGGGCGCTACCGGGGCATTGCTCACTCGACTGATATCACGATCTGCCGGCGCAGGAGATCGTGGCGGTAGTGTTTAACTCCGCCGCAAAATGTCTAGTTAATTTTGTGAGCGGCACAAACATCGCCGCTCATGGGCGCTAGTTGCTTTGCGTCCTATTAGCGCCCTCTTAAGGCACTAACGGGAGGCGCAAACCAACTGAATTTTGCCCCCTATGACTCAGTGGCTGCGATTTTGTGCTTCGAGGTGTCTTGGGAGCGGGTCAGCTGCGTTCCGGGTTCCAGTCCCGCCCCCAACTACATCCAGCCCAGAGGCATGATTTTAGGTCAATTGGCCTTGTTTAGACCATCCTGCAGGCTTGCCAGCCATTTAAGAGGATGTCGGTGTCAGATGACATCATTTAACGATGCGTCATCTGCCGCTTTTCTTAAAGGGTCCACAAACAATTTTTTTTGACAGTTGATTTTTCATTGTGGTGCTGCAAACAATGCCAATCACTATACAAAGGTGAACTCTTTCACCCAGGCTCCCCAGTGACTCCCTCCTTAGGCTAGAACAGATAGCAGCTACAGGCAAGGTTACAGAAGCGATCTGTCACTGGTGAGAGAGGTTCTCCCAATGAGGTGGGACTACACATACAATTCAAAACCTGTTACCTACAGAAAAGTCAAAGGGGGAAAAATTGAGTCGTGCCCCCTTTGGGGCGCTAACTTCGCCGGGGCACTACTTTTAGCACCCCCGCGGACAAAATTGAGTGGTAGTGCCCCAAGAGTGAAGTGGGGCGCTACTGGAAGTGCCCCACCTCCCTCCTGGGGCGCTGCGAGGGAATATATTGCACCGCGGTATTGCAGGCCTTCCTCCCCTTCTTAAAGGGGAGGGGTCTTATAACGCGACCCGGGGTGCAGCTGGGCAATTGGGAATCGGAGTGCTGGCAAAAGAGCTCAGCACTCAGGAGAAGTGCCAGGCTCATGGAGCGCAGCTGGCATTCCGTGGGGGGGTGGGTCAGGAGGCCGGGAATGGCAGCGGAGGCAGGTGCTGGCAGGCGGCTAGCAACAAAAATGGCCGCCCAGCACCTCGCCTTTAAATAGCGCCGCCCCGGCCGCAAGTAGGCCCCCGTGACCCCGTCGGACATAGTGTCTGGCGGTAAGAACATAAGAACATAAGAACATAAGAAATAGGAGCAGGAGTAAGCCAATCGGCCCCTCGCGCCTGCTCCGCCATTTAATAAGATCATGGCTGATCTGATCCTAACAGCCAATCCACTATCACAGAACCATCTCCTGAATCAACAGAATTAGACACACGAAATAGGAGCAGGATCAGGCTACACGGCCCCTGGGCCCGCTTCGCTACCCACAGGGCCATGTCCGATCCGAACCTAGACTCATGTCCAAATTCCTGCCCGCTCCCCGTAACCCTTAATTCCCTTTACTTCTCGTAAACTGTCTATTTCTGTTTTAAATTTATGTAATGATGTAGCTTCTACAGCTTTTTGGGGCAGCATATTCCATGGACCTACCACCCTCTAAGTGAAGTAGTTCCTCCTCATCTCAGTTTTGAAAGAGCAGCCCCTTATTCAAAGACTATGCCCCCTAGTTCTAGTTTCACCCATCATCAGGAACATCCTCCCTGCATCCACCCGATCCAACCCCTTCACAATCTTATATGTTTCAATAAGATCGCCTCTCATTCTTCTGAACTCCAATGAGTAGAGTCCCAATCTACTCAACCTCTCCTCATATGTCCATCCCCTCATCCCCGGGGTTAGCCGAGTGAACCTTCTTTGTACTGACTCGAGAGCAAGTATGTCTTTTCTTAAGTATGGACACCAAAACTGTACGCAATATTCCAGGTGCGGTCGTACCAATACCTTGTACAACTGAAGCAATACCTCCCTATTTTTATATTCTATCCCCCTAGCAATGAAAGCCAACATTCCATTGGCCTTCTTAATCACTTGCTGCACCTGCATACTAACCTTTTGAGTTTCGTGCACCAGGACCCCCAGATCCCTTTGTACTTCAGTACTTTCCAGTTTCTTGCCATTAAGATAATAACTTGCTCTACGATTTTTCCTGCCAAAGTGCATAACCTCACACTTTCCAGTATTGTATTCCATCTGCCAAATCTCTGCCCACTTACTTAGCCTATCTATGTCCCCTTGCAGGTTTTTTATGTCCTCCTCACTCACTACTTTCCCTCCCATCTTAGTATCATCTGCAAACTTTGATATGTTACACTCGGTCCCCTCCTCCAAATCGTTAATATAGATTGTAAAGAATTGGGGACCCAGCACTGACCCCTGTGGAACACCACTAGTTACTTATTGCCAGTCTGAGAATGAACCATTTATCCCAACTCTCTGCCTTCTGTTAGATAGCCAATCCTCTATCCATGCCAGAATATTACCCCCAATCCCGTGATTTTTTATCTTAAGCAATAATCTTCTGTGTGGCACCTTGTCAAATGCCTTTTGGAAGTCTAAATACACTACGTCCACTGGTTCCCCTTTATCCACCCTATATGTTACTTCCTCAAAGAACTCCAGCAAATCTGTCAAACATGACTTCCCCTTCATAAAACCATGCTGACTTTGTCCTATTAAATTATGATTATCCAAATGTCCTGTTACTGTCTCCTTAATAATGGACTCCAAAATTTTACCTGCCACAGATGTTAGGCTAACCGGTCTATAGTTTCCAGCCTTCTGTCTACTGCCCTTTTTAAATAAGGATGTTACATTAGCAGTTTTCCAGTCTGCCGGGACCTTTGCTGAGTCCAGGGAGTGTTGGAAAATTATTACTAATGCATCCACAATCCCTACCGCCACTTCCCTCAAGACCCTAGGATGTAAACCATCAGGTCCAGGTGTTTCATTATCCTGATCTTTTGACCCAATATCATTTCTCTGTATTACAGTGATTCCTTCCTAATCAGGGGGCGCTACCGAAGATCATGGCCGGCGGCGCAGTGCCATGGGGCGCTAACGGTTACCACCACTGCTAACCTCCCACTGAATTTCGCGGGAGGCCTTGGTGGCACCGCGCCTGGGTGCTAGTTACTTTGCGCCCCATTAGTGCCCTCTTAGGGCGCTAACGGGAGGCACAAAGCAACCAAATTTTTCTCCCAAAATGCATTAAAAATGAATTTTCCAACATTTTCTTACCTCTGAAACTCACCAGTGCACCATTGGATCCTTCGCACCACTTCTGCAGCTGTCATCAATGCATAAACATTACAGTAGATTCACAATACGCCACAATTACCTGACATGGTGTCCGGATGTTGGGAAGCCCCCAGTAGAAGTGTCAAAATTGGAAATAGCCTATTAACTGCCAATTAACAAGCAGTTAAGTGGTTAAAATCCTCTTCCTGCTGCTAGGTGTCGGGTCTATGCACAAATCATGGACCTGATACTTGGGAAGATTGGTTGGCGACGGGTTGACAGCGGGTTTCTGACCGGATGTCCCGCCTCCAAACCCGCCCCCTGAGTGTCGGCAAAATTCTGGCCTATGACTCTAATGTTGGTTAAATTTCTGATGAGAGCAATTCCTATTCAGAATGAGCTGTCTTTTACTTTCTTGGAAAATCCTTTTGACTTTTAATTGTCTATATTTGGCAGAGATATTTGAGTAATACATATTTGTCATTTTCTTCAATATTATGCCAAAATATATCTTAGCCTTGTTACTTGGCTTTGAAAATATTATACAAATAATGTGAAAAGTCACTTAAAATGCTGAATATACACATGCACATGAAATTCACTGTGCATGAATGGGAGCATATGGGAAATGAGAGAATATGCATGGAAAATGCTTTGTAGACATTCACTAGAATTAGGATAGAGAACCAGATAACATTAATCATTATGAATTATTAAATATTTCTATGGTCATCAGCATTAACTGAACACTCTTGTCAGAATTTTGTAGGTAAGTTCCCTTAAGGCACTCTTGTAAATGTGGAAGAATATGCAAGGAATATGCAAACATTGCTTACATAGTCATTTAAAGAACTTTTGTCATCAAGGTACCTTAAGGATTTCCTTGCGCTTTCTATACCAACAGACTTCTTCAAGTATGTGATATTTAATATCGGAACTCTTTTGCTTAAGTTTTTTTTAGTTAGCTCCTGAAATTCAGGGCTCTTTTTTCTTGTGAAAATAATCATTAAATATGGAATAAAAGACTGAATTACAAAGAAAATAGATCAACAACAACAAAGCCTTGCAATTTTATAGCGCCTTTCACTTAACAAAATATCCCATGGCATTATGAAGGCCCCAGAGAGATCAATTGTTTTCTATTTTATTTTTCATGAGTTAAATATTTCAAAGGAATTAGAGTATAAGAGTAAAGAAGTCTTACTACAATTATACAGGGCATTGGTGAGGCCACACCTGGAGTATTGTGTACAGTTCTGGTCTCCATACCTAAGGAAAGACATACATGCCTTAGAAGGAGTGCAACGAAGGTTCACTAGACTGGTTCCTGGGATGAGGGGATTGCCCTATGAGAAGAGATTGAGTAGACTAGGCCTATATTCTCTAGAGTTTAGAAGAATGAGAGGTGATCCAATTGAAACATCTACAATTCTTAAGGGGCTTGACAGGGTTTAAACAGAGAAAATGTTTCCCCTGGCTGGGGAGTCTAGAACATGGGGTCACAGTCTCAGAATAAGGGGCCGGCCATTTACGACTGAGATGAGGAGAAATTTCTACACTCAAAGTGTTGTGAATCTTTGGAATTCTCTATCTCAGAGAGCTGTGGATGCTCAGTCGTTGAGTATATTCAAGGCAGCGGTCAATAGATTTTGGGAACTAAGGATATGGGGATAGTGTGGGAAGGTGGAGTTGTGGTAGAAAATCAGCCATGATCTTATTGAATGGCGGAGCAGGCTCGAAAGGCCAAATGGCCTACTCTTGCTCCTATTTCTTATGTTCTTATGTTACTATGTTCTTAAAACATGTCTTTTCTTACACACACATGCTTTTCCATCTCTGGTGCCATACTTAGTCATAGTGTGAAATTTAACTGCACCCTTCCACAGAACTGTAAATTCACTCCTATTTCATTGGGACCTTCAATAGAACCAATACAGGGACCACCTAATAAGAAAATAACTTTTCATAATTTTAGCACTGTATCTAAACTAACTAGCCATCCCGTGAATACTTAGTTTGTATCAATTCCAAGCTAAAGTGATCCCCTAGGAGAGGGCATATTCATTATGTCTTTCTCATGGAGTTGAGTAGTTTTATAAGACTCATATTTATTGGAAATCCTCTTTCAATCTCATGCCTTTGCTAGTTTGCATGTATCCCTAAGCCTGCTGCTTGGCATTTTACTAGTGTCCAATAAAATTTATAGAACGTTCTATTAGGCCAGGGATTGTACCAACAGGGATCTGACTAGAGTTTGAAGAGATGTCAAACAATTTAAAAGATTTTTAAAATTTAATAATTTCTCCACCTCCCAATTTGAGGCCCACTCTAAAAAAGAAATTTGTCTCTTTATATTGGAATAATTTGTATTTGTTCCTTGTTTCAAGCAGCGCTCGTGACATAAAAGGTCATTAAATTACAGGAACTCTCGATGGCAACCATGTTATGGCCCTCTTTCCTATCTTTTGAACGGTGGGGAGGGGGTGTTGCAAACACTCATGACTTTGAAAAATCTATTGGTTTTATAGTATTATTATAATGTGTGATCCAATGGAAAGAAGGGAGACTGAGAGAAACATTCACTCCTATCTTAAATCCTTCGGCCTAGAAATTGGGTTTTGGCTTAGCCAGGGCTTTAGCGCCGGAAGTTAGTGCCGGCGCTAAGTCCCCCTGCGCGCGCCAAAAATTCAGCAGGGCCGCGCCCAAACGGCTGCCGGCGCTACTGAAGGGTCTTTGCGGCGGTAAATCGGCGCTAACTGCCGTTTCACGCCGCAATTCCGGCGCTGCGGCACCCGATGCGGTGCGGCAGGCTCGGGAAGTGCAGGCCTCCTCCTTCCATTAAGGAGGAGCTGCCTGCACCCGGCCACGGCCCGCGCAAATCTGTCTAAAAATGAGCCCGGCACCTCGGACAAGTGCCGGGCTTGCATCTGTTCCGGGGGGTGGGGGGGAGAAGTCCGGGGAGGGAGCTGCGGGCAGGCGGCCGGCGGGAAAGCGGCCGGCCGCCGCGGGGCCTTTAATGCGCCGGCGCAAACTCATGCAAGACTCTGTTGCCAGAGTTTTAGTTGCGGCTGCCACGGGCGAGGCGGCCGCAACTGAATTTCGGCGCTAGGGCCCGTCGGCATGGCAACCGGGACGCTGCGCACACCGATGACGTCATCGGTGCCGGCGCAGCGCTACCGGTGCAACGCCGATTTAGGGCCCCAGGGAATTTTTAAACTGGCCATAACTCTGGCGCTAGTCCCTCTAGCGCCTCAAAAGCGGCGCTAAGGCAACTGAATTTCTAGGCCTTCCTTAGAAAAGAGAAGGCTGAAGGGTGACCTAATAAAGGTCTTTAAAATTATGAAGGGGTTCAATAGGGTAAGCATAGAGAAAATGTTTCCACTACATATAGATTGGGCTAACCAAATTAGTAACAATAATGTGGAGGAGGAATTCCTAGAGTGTATACGGGGTGGTTTCCTGGACCAATATGTCGAGGAACCAACTAGAGATCAGGCCATCCTAGACTGGGTATTATGTAATGAGAAAGGATAAATTAGCAATCTTGTTGTGCGAGGCCCCTTGGGGAGGAGCGATCATAATATGATAGAATTCGTCATTAAAATGGAGAGTGAAGTAGTTGACTCAGAGACTAGGGCCCTGAATTTGAATAAAGGAAACTATGATGGTATGAGGCACGAGTTGGCTAAGATGGATTGGGGAATGTTACTTAAAGGGTTGACGGTGGATAGGCAATGGCAAACATTTAAAGATCGCATGGATGAACTACAGAATTTGTTCACCCCTGTTTGCCGTAAAAATAAAACAAAAAAGGTGACTCAAACGTGGCTAACAAGGGAAATTAGGGATAGCATAAGATCCAAGAAGAGGACATATAATTTGGCTAGAAAAAGCAGCAAACCTGATGATTGGGAGCAGATTAGGATTCAGCAAAGGAGGACAAAGGGATTAATTAAGAGGGGGGAAATAGATTATGAGAGTCAGCTTGTAGGGAACATAAAAACTGACTGTAAAAACTTCTATAGATATGTGAAGAGAAAAAGATTGCTGAAGTCAAGCATAGGTCCCTTGAAGTCAGAATCAGGGGAATTTATAATGGGGAACAAAGAAATGGCAGACCAATTAAATACAGACTTTGATTCTGTCTTCACAAACATAGAAATATAGAAGATAGGAGCAGGAGTAGGCCATTCGACCCTTCAAGCCTGCTCCGCCATTCAATGTGATCATGGCTGATCATCCAAATTCAGTACCCTGTCCCTGCCTTTTCCCCATATCCTTTGATCCCTTTAGCCTCAAGAAATGTATCCAACTCTTTCTTGAATATATTTAATGAACTAGCCTCCACCGCCCTCTGTGGCAGAGAATTCCACAGGTTCACCACTCTCTGGGTGAAGAAATTCCTCCTCATTTCAGTCCTAAATGGCTTACCCCTTATCCTTAGACTATGACCCCTGGTTCTGGACTCCCCGGCCATCAGAAACATCCTTCCTGCATCTAGTCTGTCCAGACCTGACAGAATTTTATAGGTTTCGATGAGATCCCCTCTCAATCTTCTAGACTCCAGTGAGTATAAGCCCAATCGACACAATCTCTCCTCATACGTCATTCCTGCCATCCCAGTTATCAGCCTGGTGAATCTTCGCTGCACTCCCTCCATGGCCAGAATGTCCTTCCTCAGGTAAGGTGACCAAAACTGCACACAATACTCAAGGTGCGGTCTCACCAAGGCCCTGTACAACTGTAGCAAGTCATCTTTGTTCCTGTACTCGAACCCTCTTGCTACGAAGGCCAACATACCATTTGCCTTCTTAACCGCCTGCTGCACCTGCATGCTTACCTTCAGCGACTGGTGCACAAGGACACCCAGGTCTCTTTGCACTTCCCCTTCTCCCAATCTATTGCCATTCAAATAATAATCTGCCTTCCTGTTTCTCCCACCAAAGTGGATAACCTCACATTTATCCACATTATAGTGCATTTGCCATGTTTCTGCCCAATCACCCAACCTGTCCAAATCGTACTGGAGTTTCCCGACATCCTCCTCGCAGCTTACCCTCCCGCCCAGCTTTGTGTCATCTGCAAATTTGGAGATATTACATCCAATTCCCTCATCCAGATCATTAATATATATTGTGAACAGCTGGGGTCCTAGGACTGATTCTTGCGGTACCCCACTAGTCACTGCCTGCCACTCAGAAAACGACCCGTTTATTCCAACTCTTTGCCTTCTGTCCGCCAACCAGTTCTCTATCCAAGTCAATACCTTGCCCCCAATCCCATGTGCCTTAATTTTGCACGCTAATCTCTTGTGTGGGACCTTATCGAAAGCCTTCTGAAAGTCCAAATACACCACATCCACTGGTTCTCCCCTATCTATTTTACCAGTTACATCCTCAAAAAATTCCAGTAGATTAGTCAAGCATGATTTACCTTTTGTAAATCCATGTTGACTTTGTCCGATCCTGTCACTGCTTTCCAAGTGCTCTGCTATTACATCTTTTATAATAGACTCTAGCATTTTCCCCACTACCGATGTCAGGTCTATAATTCCCCGCTTTTTCTCTACCACCTTTCTTGAATAGTGGGGTAACATTAGCTACCCTCCAATCCATGGGTACCGTTCCAGAGTCTATCGAGTTCTGGAAGATGACCAGTAATGCATCTACTATCTCTTGGGCCACTTCCTTAAGTACCCTGGGATGTAGACCATCAGGCCCTGGGGATTTATCGGCCTTTAGTCCCATCAATTTTCCTAACACCATTTTCCTACAAATACTGATTTCTTTCAGTTCCTCTCTTTCATCAGACCCTATGTTCCCTGGCATCTCTGGGAGGTTATTTGTGTCCTCCTTTGTGAAGACAGAACCAAAGTATGTATTTAGTTGGTCGGCCATTTCCTTGTTTCCCATTATAAATTCCCCTGATTCTGACTGTAAGGGACCTACACTTGACTTCACTAATCTTTTTCTCTTCACATATCTATAAAAGCTTTTACAGTCAGTTTTTATGTTCCCTGCTAGCTTACTCTCATATTCTATTTTCCCTTTCGTAATTAATCCCTTTATCCTCCTTTGTTGACGCCTAAACTGCTCCCAATCCTCAGGATTATTGCTTTTTCTAGCCAATTTATATGTCCTCTCCTTGGATCTTATGCTATCCCTAATTTCCCTTGTTAGCCACGGTTGAGTCACCTTTTTTGTTTTATTTTTATGCCAAACTGGGATGAACAAATTCTGTAGCTCATCCATTCGGTCTTTGAATGTTTGCCATTGCCTATCCACCGTCAACCCTTTGAGCACCATTCCCCACTCAATCCTACCCAACTCGCTCCTCAGACCATCGTAGTTTCCTTTATTTAAATTGAGGATCCTTGTCTCTGAGTCAACGACTTCATTCTCCATCTTAATGAAGAATTCAATCATGTTATGATCGCTCCGACCCAAGGGGCCTCGTACAACAAGATTGCTAATTAATCCTTTCTCGTTACATAATACCCAGTCTAAGATGGCCTGATCTTTGGTTGGTTCCTCGATATATTGGTCCAGGAAACCATCCCGTAAACACTCCAGGAATTCCTCCTCCACAGTATTGTTACTAATTTGGTTGGCCCAATCTATATGTAGATTAAAGTCACCCATGATGACTGCTGTGCCCTTATTGCACGCTTCTTTAATTTCCCTTTGAATGCCATCCCCAACCTACACCTTACTGTTTGGAGGTCTATATACCACTCCCACTAATGTTTTTTTCCCCTTAGTATTTCTCAATTCTACCCATACAGATTCCACATCATCAGAACTAATATCCTTCATTACAATTGTATTAATCCCTTCTTTAACCAGTAATGCTACCCAACCTCCCTTTCCTTTTTGCCTATCTTTCCTGAATATCGAATACCCCTGGATGTTGAGTTCCCAGTCTTGGCCATCCTTGAGCCACGTTTCTGTAATCCCAACCAAATCGTATTCGTTTACCTCTATTTGTGCAGCCAATTCATCCACCTTATTATGAATGCCCTGTTCCTGGGACTAGGGACAGGGTCACTGGAATCAAGGCTTGGAAGCTAAGCAGAGCCAGGCCTGGTTAGTACCTGGCAGGGGTGACCATCAGGGAAAACCAGGTGCCGAAGGTCACGGAAGGAGGGGCAGTTGGTGAGAAGGTCACAGAAGGAGCCCTGGGAGGGGCGGCTGGTGAGCAGGCCCAGGCGTTGGGCTGAAGATTGTCGGACAGGAGGAATGGTGGAAATGGAATGGCGGCGCATACAGACACAGCGGCTTTGCTTCTCCCAGGATGGTGCTATTTACGTTTAATGTTAATGTTATTTGTACTGGACTCATGGGAGCTTGCAAAATCACATTTCGTTGTTCATGTACTTGTGCATTGTACAATGACAATAAAGTTGAATTATTATTATTAAAATGCTCCTCGCATTAAGACACAAAGCCTTCAGGCTTGTTTTTTTAATGCTCTTAGACCTATTCGAATTATTATTTACTGTGGCCACGTTTGATTTAAACCGTTGATTTCTCTGACTGCTACTTTTGTTTTTCTCCTTCCTATCTTTTGCTTTTTTCCCTGTTTTCCTTTCCTCTGTCTCCCTGCTCAGGTTCCCAACCCCCTGCCATTTTAGTTTAAACCCCCCCGAACAGTGCTAGCAAACCTCCCCGCAAGGATATTTGTCCCGCTCTGGTTCAGGTACAACCCGTCCGACTTGTACAAGTCCCACCTTTCCCAGGAGCAGGCCCAGTGATCCAGGAAACTAAAGCCCTCCCTCCTGCACCAACTCTTTAGCCATGCATTCATCTGCTCTATCCTCCTATTCCTATACTCACTAGCACGTGGCACCAGGAGTAATCCAGAGATTACAACCTTTGAGGTCCTGCTCTTTAATCTGCTACCTAGCTCCCTAAATTCTTGTTGCAGGACCTCATCCCTCTTCCTACCTATGTCGTTGGTCCCAATGTGAACCACGACCTCTGCCTGTTCACCCTCCCCTTTCAGAATGCCCTGCAGCCGTTCAGTGACATCCTTGACCCTGGCACCAGGGAGGCAACAAACCATCCTGGAGTCACGTCTATGGCCACAGAACCGTCTATCTGTTCCTCTTACGATAGAATCCCCTACCACTATTGCTCTCCCACTCTTTTTCCTCCCTTCCTGAGCAGCAGCAACACCCCCGGCGCCAGGAAGTTGGCTGCTGCTGCCTTCCCCTGGTGCGTCATCCCCCTCAACATTATCCAAATTGGTATACCTGTTTGAAAGGGGGATGGCCACAGGGGTCTTCTGCACTATCTGCCTGCTTCTACTGCTCCGCCTGGTGGTCACCCATTTCCGTTCTGCCTGTGCAGCCCTACCCTGCGGTGTGACCAACTCATCAAACGTGTAATCCACGACCCTCTGAGCATCATGAATGCTCCACAACCCATCCATCCGCAGCTCCAGCATCTCAATACGGCCCGTTAGTAGCTGCAGCTGGATACATTTCTGGCACATGTGGTCATCAGGGACAACGGCAGCGTCCCTGAATTCCCACATAGAGCAAGAGGAGCACAACACGGGGCTGGGCTCTCCTGGCATGACTTACCCTTTAATTAATTTAAATTAATTCAATACCACCAGTTAAAGATATACTCTAGGGTGCTTATTTATCAACTGTCCCCACTACACCACAGAGACCCAAGAAAATATAAACCGCAGAATTTAAGCTTGTAATAAAAGAAATACTCACCAACCAATCACTTACCTGCTTCCTGCTGACATCACACTTGGATTACTTTTTACCTATCTCCCGGAACCTGGATTGGTATGTCTCTGGTGATCCCTCGCAGGTCCGCTGCCTCTCCGGTCTCGGGGCTCTGGGCCTCGCTGCCTCGGGCTGCTGTTTAAGTACCTCTGCTTCCTCTGGCGATCCCTCACAGGTCCGCTGCCTCTCCGGTCTCGGGGCTCTGGCCCCGAGACCGGAGGAGGACACAACTAATCTTCCACAGATGTCAGGGAACATAGGGTCTAATGAGAGGGAGGAATTGAATGAAATCAGTATTTGTAGGGAAATGGTGTTAGGGAAATTGACGGGATGGAAGGCCAATAAATCCCCAGGGCCTGATAATCTACATCCTAGGGTAATTAAGGAAGTGGCCCTAGAAATAGTAGATGCATTGCTGGTCATCTTCCAAAATTCTATAGACTCTGGAACAGTTCCCATGGATTAGAGGATAGCTAATGTAACCCCACTATTTAAAAAAGATGGTAGAGAGAAAACGGAGAATTATAGACCGGTAAGTCTGACATCAGTAGTGGAGAAAATGCTAGAGTCCATTATAAAAGATGAAATAGCAGAGCACTTGGAAAACAGTGACAGGATCGGACAAAGTCAACATGGATTTACAAAAGGTAAATCATGCTTCACTAATCTACTGGAATTTTTTGAGGATGTAACTGGTAGAATAGATAAGGGAGAACCAGTGGATGTGGTGTATTTGGACTTTCAGAAGGCTTTCGATAAGGACCCGCATAAGAGATTAGCATGCAAAGTTAAAGCACATGGGGTTGGGGGTAAGGTACTGTCTTGGATAGAGCACTGGTTGGCAGACAGGAAGCAAAGAGTTGGGATAAACGGGTCTTTTTCCGAGTGGCAGGCAGTGACTAGTGTGGTACCGCAGGGATCGGTGCTAGGACCCCAGCTATTCACAATATATATAAATGATCTAGATGAGGGAACTAGATGTAATATCTCCAAATTTGCAGATGACACAAAGCTGGGTGGGTGTGTGTGCTGTGAGGAGGATGCAGAGAAAGTCCAATATGATTTGGACAGGTTGGGTGATTTGGCAGATGCATGGCAAATGCAGTATAATGTGGATAAATGTGAGGTTATCCACTTCGGTGGCAAAAGCAGGAAGACAGATTATTATCTGTACGGCAATAGATTGGGAAAAGGAGAAGTGCAATGAGACCTGGGTGTCCTTGTGCACCAGTCGCTAAAGGAAAGCATGCAGGTGCAGCAGGCGGTTAAGAAGGCAAATGGTATGTTGGCCTTCATAGCGAGAGGATTCGAGTACAGGAACAAGGATGTCTTGCTGCAGTTGTACAGGGCCTTGGTGAGACCACACCTTGAGTATTGTGTGCAGTTTTGGTCGCCTTATCTGAGGAAGGATATTCTTGCCATGGAAGGAGTGCAGTAAAGATTCACCAGACTGATACCTGGGATGGCAGGAATGACGTATGAGGAAAGATTAGGTCAATTAGGCTTATATTCATTAGAGTTTAGAAGAATGAGAGGGGAACTCATTGAAACTTATAAAATTCTAACAGGACTAGACAGACTAGATGCAGGAAGGATGTTCCTGATGGCGGGGAGTCCAGAACCAGGGGTCACAGTCTAAGGATAAGCGGTAAGCCATTTAGGACTGAGATGAGGAGGAATTTCTTCACCCAGAGAGTGGTGAAAATGTGGAATTCTCTACCACACAAGGCAGTTGAGGCCAATTCATTAAATATATTCAAGAAGGAGTTAGATATATTTCTTAAGGCTAAAAGGATCAAGGGATATGGGGAGAAAGCAGGGACAGGGTACTGAATTTGGATGATCAGCCATGATCTCATTAAATGGTGGAACAGGCTCGAGGGGCCGAATGGCCTACTCCTGCTCCTATCTTCTATGTTTCTATGAGTCCAGAACTAGGGGCCATAACTATATGATCATCACTAATAAATCCAATATGGAATTCAGGAGATACTTCTTCACCCAGAGAGTGGTTAGAATGTGGAACTCGCTACCAGAAGGAGTATTTGAGGCGAATAACATAAAAGCATTTAAGGGAAGCTAGATAAACTTGAGGGAAAAAGAAATAGACGGTTATGCTGATAGGGTGAGATGAAGCAATGTAGGAGGAGCCTCATGAAGAGCATAATAACACCAACATAGACTATTTGGGCTGAATGGCCTGTTTCTGTGCTGTAGATTCTATGTACTTCTATGTGAATTTGCACATTAAAATAATATAAAATCAATAAATTATTAACAAATTTGTGCATGTTGGCAGCACAGGGCTTACTATGCAAAAGGGATGAAACCTGATCCAAGGGTATTTGACTTGGTGCTGCCTAGAGTGTGTAAATATCAGATCTAAAAACCGGGGGAGTGAGCTAAAATTAGGGTTTGGACAACAGTGCACTCAAGAGGAGGACTGCACACTTTCTCTTTCAGCCAGAGTGGACCAAGTCACCTTATTTAATTCTGATGAGATAGAGCTCCTGAGGCAATTGCAAACACATTCTGAGAGAGAAGGTTAGGTATAAAAGTAAAAATAAAATAGGAAAAAATAGCTAGTTGTAGCTCCCGTTGTAAAAATGATCTCTTGTACAACAATGCCATTCTGTTCAGGCTGGATGTATTTCATTTTTGGTTCCGTGGGGGAGGATACCTTCAGTAAAGAGTGCTCGGAATATAATTGTGTCAGAGGACGGGAGAGACAGGAGAAAAAAACCATAAAAACTAAAGAGAAGCTGGCTGGGCAAGATTGTATCAGCCTACTATAACTCATGTAGTTGAAGTGTAATGTTTGCAATAAGGAAAATTTATTTTCTCTGTTTTTGCAAACCATTTGGACAAGGCAGACAAGGTTGTGTCATCAAAGGTGAAAAGTGGCCTAGAGAACAGCACTGCGGCCAAAGCATGTGCTACACATTGTTAGCAATAGTGACACATACCTTATTTTTACCTCAATAACCTATGAGTTGGGGAAGTGGAGAGACCTCCTCCCCACTACACATTACACTATTAAATTACAATATTAAAAACAAACAAACTGAGGTGCTTACTGCATTTGTCAGGGAGATGGCTCGTGAATAATGTTAATTGATTCCCAAGAAATGCACCAGTGTATATTAACAGGTTATTATTTTCACAGGTGCCTCCTTATTCCTTGGCAGAGGCCAGTGGAGACCACACTGTAACATTGCATCACAGCCAGCAGCCATATTGCAAATCATCTCATTATCTTGCAGTAGACATAAAAGCTAGCGATTCAACACTTCACTAAATCATTAAAGATAAAAGATTCAGTGATTAAATTCCATTGTAATCTGAGGCAAACTTCCAGAACAATTCCTTACTGGAAGCCTTCCTCGTACTGTTATGCTAGATTGACAAAGTAAAGTAAGGTTGAACCATACCCTATGTCATGACCAAGATAAACATCTAAGAAAACTTACAAAACTGAAACAGGATTCAGCAACACTGGTTAATGCACGTAAGACTTAAGATTGTGTGACACCAGATGCATATTTTCTCTGCACAGGTTATTCGATTTGTTCCTCTTGGAGAAATCTGAATTCTTTCCACTAAGAAGAAAATGAATCCCTTATACAGGAGCGTAGATAAAACAAGCAGCTGATCATGCACCAATGAAAAAGATCCTCTCTTAGAGAGAAAAAGATTAACACAATGGCAACTATAACAACCATCAAATTAACAAATCAGTGTTACTATGGAGGTGATTTTAATCCTACACACCCTGCAGAAACTAGGCAGGTGGGCAGTCAAAATCGCCCAAGTTACTTACCCGCTCTGGAGTCAGCGGAAGGTGGCAGCTTCCAATTTTCACTTGCTCTTCTGAACAGGCAGTAAATACAGCCGCCTGAAGCCAGCGGGGTCCTTATCAAAAGAGGAATGTTGGGTTCCGATGATGTCATCAGGACCCGACTGCAATTTTAACTAAGCGGGAAGTGGCAGTGATTTTCCCACCAGGCCAACCCAGCGGCTAAGAGGATCAGGGCCAGAATGGGCCCAAAGAGGTCATTTTCTCTGGGCCCCACAGGAAAGCTTAAAGCTCCACGACCACGACCTTGCCACCTCCTCCCAATCGCGGGGCCTCCCACGGTTCGGGCCGGCAGCCAATCCCGCCACTTACCTGCTGTCAGCAGGCGGCCACCAGGTCCCCCCACCCCGATATTTTGTTGCTTCCCGACAACTTCCTGCCTGGAACGGATGGGAAGTCGGCTGGTGGCATTTAAATGAGGCCCAGGCGTTAAATATCCTGGGCCTCATTTTTGGAGCAGCAAGTGAGTTTCTAACTCGCACTGCTGCTCACTCACCCAAAATTGGCCCAGAGTTAAAAACGAGGGCTATAATTTTTTTAATGATTGCTTTGTAAGTATTTGGATATTTGAGCAAGTTGGTGATCTAAAAGATGATGTCAAAAATCCAGGAGGGACTAAACTCTCAGCGATTGAAAATTACTTTTGCCATTAATTCATATATATTACATAATGGCCCAGAAATTCGGGTCGGGGGCTTCCAGCGGGTCATAGAGTCATAGAGTTTTACAGCACAGAAAAAGGCCCTTCGGCCCATCGTGTCTGCGCCGCCAAGCCCCCGACCTGCACTTACCTTGCGCGCCGGCCATTGTGCTGTGGGCCCCCATGGAATTCCGATCCTGGGCCTGCTCCAACTGCCAGCGCGCAGTGCTTGCATATCCCAGGGGCGCAGTTAGTTCGATGCGTCCATTGGGATCACGTGGGCCATGGGGAGCCAATCGGAGCAGGGAAATGCCCATTCATAAGTTTGACAGGAAGAGCTGTCAAAACTTAGAAATACTACGGGCCCCAAAACATCACTAAATCTTCAAATACATTTTTAAAAAACATCACATTTTTTAAATAAACTATAAATTACATGAAATAACTATTTTAAACAATAATTTAAATTTTTGAAAAACAAAATTTTATTTTCTAACGGGGCTAAAAATAAACTTACCTTTCTTTAAAGTATTAAAAAATAATAAACCTGTGGAAAAAATGTTTTAATTTTAATTAATTCACCACTTACCTTGTAAAAAGCAGGCCTTATGCCTGCTTTTTAAATGTGTAACTTCTGGAGACTTACCCTCCCGGGAAAACCTGCAGAAAAAACGTAAGTTCGATGCGCACGCGCAGCCTCTCCCGCGCACGTGTTTGAACTCTGAACCCCTTCGTTCAGGGGAACGGAAGTGCCGGTTTCCCGCGCATGCGCAGTGCATGCAGGAAACCGGCACTTCCATTGGGCTTACGGGTGAGTACCCCATTCGTACTCACCCGTGGAGGCCCGAAGTTCTGGGCCATTGTGATTTCCAGTTCTTTATTTGTCACTTAAAAGTGAGAAAATATTAAATGATCTGAGCAAAGGTTATAAATCAACCACATTTTTATTCACTAATTACAAATACAGCACCTACATGCTACACTGTCTGTCTAAATTGGCGAATAGTCATGGTCATGCCGATTAACCCATTTAAACAGCATCTGTTAATTTGGTTTTGTACCAAATTGGCAGCCAGTCTAAGGTAAAGCACATCATGTAAATGGTACAAATATGTTTACTCCACTATTGCCTTGTGCTAAAAATGCCTGCCAGCTAATACCAGTTTTGAACTGACAGGCTGTGAATCAGCATGATTCTAATCAGGTTGATGTAAAAGGTTTAATGCGTGTCCTATTGTGCAACACGGTGCCTGTACTCCTACAGGAAAAAGATACAATGTCAAAGCACAGGAAAATCAGATTTACTTTGGATCAAGATAGCTTAACTGAATTTGATCACCTGCATGACCAGGGTGTGCTGAATGTTTGATTACAGCTAATTGCTTAAGGCAAGCCATGAAAGCTGGATTATTTTCTTGAGGAGTGAATGGAGAAGCAGGGACATAATCATGAGTTAGATCAACACAGCACTGTTTGTTAAGTTGGACTGTATATGACTTTACACCAGTTATAATAATTAACATAGGATAGCAAAAGACTGAATGGAATGATATTTATATTGTATCAGTAAGGAGCATATCAGCTTATCTAAAGGCTAACAGGGATATTCTTAACTTTTACTCCTGGTGGAAAACGGATGGCAGCGAATCCGCTGCCCGGATGCGGGTAAATGGAGTTGAGCTAAAACAAGAAAGCTTTTGTCCTTTCTTGCAACATGAGAGCATTACATCTTTTCTATTGAAGTCAATGGAGAAGAAAATCAGGCGAGATGTAAAACGAGCAACCATTTAACAAGCACCAATTCTCTGCCCAGCGATAAAAGATAAAATTACCCGTTTAACATTTTTACTTTCAATGCCTGAATTGCATTCCTTTATTTATGAACTGGTTTTGTGCTCAACTGCTGGGCGCTGGTGTTTTATAATTCTATTCTATGGTATTACTGCAAAGCTGGAATGCTTGTGTATTCAATATTTCTTGAAAAAATGATGTTATTGTAAATTGAATTTGGTAAAAGAGGTTGCAATGCTAAAACAAGAAAGCTTTTGTTCTTTGTTGCAACACGAGGGCATAACAACCATAGGAACATAGGAGCAGGAGTAGGCCATTCAGCCCCTCGAATGGTAGATCTCAACTCCAGGTACTCACTTTCGCTTCATAGACCTTGATACTCTTACCTAACAAAAATCTATTGCTTCCACTCTTGAAAATTTCAATTGACCCAGCATCCACAGCCCTTTCGGGGAGAGAGTTCTTGATTTCCACTCCCCTTTTTGTGAAAAAGTGCTTTCTGATTTTACACCTAAATAGCCTAGCACTAATTTTAAGAATGTGCTCTTTTGTTAATTATTCCCCACCAGAGGAAATAGTTGCTCTGTATCTACCCTTAATAATTTTAAACACCTTGGTTGTAATTCATCCCTAAAAAAGGGTGGGTTTGGAGCATGAGGGCAATTAAAATGTTAAAAATAAGATTCCCAACCTGATCCCAACTCCAACACACCCACTTCCGGTTTTGCCGGGGGGGCGGGGCGGGGGGCGGACAACCAACCCGCTCCCAGGGGTGTTACCTTAATTTAAATATTGTAATGAGGCTGGAAACCTCTTTTTCCCCATTCATTTTGCTTTATACCTCCCGTCGCCTCCAGCGATGATGTCATCGCTGTGTGCAGCGCCCCGCTCCTGCCCCGGCCGCAAACTTCAGTTGCGCCCCCTGACCTACTGCTGTGTCCAACAGGGTCTGGGTGCCATTTTTGCAGCCGCACCGGTGCTAATTAAAGGGCAGGTGCCGGGCGACCATTTTTTTGGGGCCGCGTGCCAGCACCTGCCACCTCTCACCTCCTTACATGGGGTGCCGGCCGCTATCGGTCTTGAGTGCCAGGCTCTTTTTCCGGCACCCCACTCTCCGGTGTTCCAGCAGGGCTCCAGTGCACGCTGCACTAGGCCCCTCCCCTTTAATCAGTGGAGGGAGCATGGCGCTGTTGCATGTAACGCTGCGATATTGAATGGTAGTGCCCCAGGAAGGAGGGGGAGCACTTCCAGTAGCGCCCCACCACCTGCTTGGGGCGCTACCACTCAATTTACGGTGCGAGGGTGCTAACTTTTTCAGGGCACTATAAGTAGCGAAGTTAGCGCCTCAAAGGAGGTGTGACCGAATTTTTCCCCCTTTGTGTTTAACTGCCTGTGGACAGGTTTCACACAATTTGTGAAACCTGGCAGTTACAGCAAGGCCAAGACTGCTGTATCCAGGAGGTAAGTGGATTTATACCTACCTCCTGGATCCAGAGTCCCGACCATACCTGTAGTGTATGTAACCTGTACCACCTTAAGAGACTACCTTAAGGTGATGAACTACTTTCTGATGGCTCCTGTATATTGTAGTACCGGTGGTGACCACACCGGTATATAAACCCTGTGGAGCAGTTTGTATTTCAGTTCAGCCCTGACCCTCAATTACTAAAGACCTGTTTAAGTATTCTGTTGTCTGTGTCCAGTTATTCAGCATAACTACATTTGGAAAACACAGACTCAACAGTGGCGACGAGTCTGATCGTACCTAGCGGCAGTTTTGCATCCAAGGAAGCTTCGTCCTCAGAACGGGCGTCGAAAAGGGGCATCCGCCCTCATCATCCTGCTGAGCACCGCATCGCACGGGAGGCATCGAGAACCCGGTTTGGATTTGCTGGCCACGAAGTCCACCATCAGCAACAGGCAGTGATCATCCCTTCTACGACAGCAGCGGGTAAGCCCGATCTAGCGACACGGAGAGAAAGTCGGCCGAGTTGTCAGTGGGAGAAGGGGAGGGAAACCGAAGAAAAGGGCGGAGAACACGACCGCAGCTGGTGAAAAGGGCCGGACTGCAATCGGGCAGAGACACGCAGCAGCCAGGAAAGCGTTAATGTCCACGAGGACCGCGGGAGCGGCGGGGAACAAGAGCAGCAGCGTCAGGGGAAATAAGGACCGCTGGGAGGCAAGAACGGCAACAGCGCGGTAATCGCCATTTTAGTCGGCGGGGGAAGAAGATAAGCGCGGGAAAAGCCGCCAAGCGTGGGAAGCCGCCATTTTGGAAAAATAAATAAAATAAAGGAAACTCAACAAGATGCCAAAAACGGGTAACATCACTGCTTTTGATAGCGATGTAGAAGATTGGGCCACTTATGTGGAACGCATTGAAGTTTACTGTACAGCGAATGAGGTACCGGCGGATAAGAAAGCACTAAACATATTAAACTCGATGGGTGCGAAGACGTACGGGTTATTAAGGCACCTTGTAACACCAGATAAACCGGTAGGAAAGAGTTTCGCTGAGATTGTTACTATCCTGCAAGAGCATTTAAACCCCACGCCGCTGCTGATAGCGGAACGATTTAAATTTTATAAAAGAATTCAGCTTAAAGAGGAAAGCAACGCTGAATTCTTAATCGAACTGCGCAAGTTATCAAAGTACTGTCACTTCGGTACAGGACTAGCAGACGCTCTAAGAGATAAGTTCGTGTGTGGGCTACTAAAGGAAGGAACCCAGAAGCGACTGCTAGAGGAAAAGGATCTTACGCTGGACAAAGCTTTCAGCATTGCAGCATCGCACGAGGCAGCAGCACGAGGCACTGTGGAAATGCAGCAAAGGCCATCGGAATTCAGCACCAATGAAATGGCATTGGGTGCAGTAAAGTGTTATCGCTGCGGAAGGACAACGCATGATCAGAACCAGTGCTGGTTCAAAGATAAAGAATGCAGGAAATGTGGCAGACTTGGTCACATAGCGAAAGTATGCCGGTCAGGAAAGAAGACCAGCAACAAAAAGTCGCCGCAGGAGAAGTACAGGAAAGTACACAAGGTGACAGAGAACAGTTCGGATGAACAAAAGACGGATTCAGACTCCAGCAGTAAGGAACTGGGTTGTCTAAAAATACATAATGTGGGTAACACAGCAGACCACCAAACTATCTGGGTCATGCTTCGGATAGCAGGAGTCCAAGTGAAGATGGAATTGGACACTGGATCGGCATTGACGGTCATGAATAAGCAAGAGTACAAAAGGTTATTCTCACACATTCCCCTGAGGGATACGGAGATTGTATTGAAAACATACATGGGGCAAAGAGTATACCCCATCGGAAAGATAAAGGTAAAGGTGGTCTACAATGGTAAAGAAAGTCAGGGAATGGACTTGTATGTGTTACCTGAGGGAGGTCCACCACTACTGGGACGGGAATGGATCCGGAGAATAAATATGGACTGGCATTCCTTACAAGCACTAACTGTAGATTCCTGTAAAGAGGACGATGTCAAACCTAAACGACTGTCCAAAATATTGGACGATGCTAAGGAGGTGTTCCAACAGGGACTGGGAACACTGAAAGGAATTACGGCAAACATCAAGGTTGAAGAACATGCAAACCCAAAATTTTTCAAAGCCAGACCGGTACCTTATGCAATACGACCTGCTGTGGAAGCAGAGCTGGAAGGGCTAGAACATTCAGGAGTACTGTCAAAGGTGGACTGGAGCGAATGGGCCACGCCCATTGTTCCCGTCATGAAGCGTTCGTTGAGCAACAAGCCGGGGGAACCTGCGAAAGGTTCGCATCTGTGGCGATTTCAAGATCACTGTTAATCCGGTTCTTCACACGGTGCAATATCCGCTTCCGCGGATTGAGGATATCTTCGCTTCGCTGTCTGGCGGGAAACACTTCACCAAGATAGACCTGGTGCAGGCGTACTTACAGATGGAAGTTGATGAAGCGTCACGCCAGTATCTCACGATCAACACACATAAGGGCTTATATTGGTATAATAGACTGGTTTTTGGAGTGGCATCGGCTCCAGCGATTTGGCAAAGGGCCATGGAGCAGGTATTATAGGGAATTCAAGGCACACAATGCTACCTGGACGACATTCTGATTACAGGAGATGATGATAAGGAACACCTCGCGAATTTGGAGCAGGTGCTCACCAGATTGAAAGAATATGGACTCAGAGTTAATCGCCAGAAATGTGAGTTCTTTCAGAAGCGAATCTCGTACTGCGGTCACATCATTGACCAGGAGGGGCTTCATAAGTCACCTGACAAGATCGAAGCTGTTGTGAAAGCTCCCGCTCCGGAAAATGTATCCCAGTTGAGGTCGTTCCTTGGGTTGATTAACTATTACCACAAGTTTCTTCCAAATTTATCCACGGTGTTACACCCGCTGAACACTCTTTTGCAAATGGGAGTACCATGGAAGTGGAGCGAGGACTGTAAGCGGGCTTTTCAAAAAAGCAAGGCACTGATCACCTCTAAGGAAGTGTTGGCTCACTTTAACCCAACGCTGCCTATTCGTTTAGCTTGTGATGCTTCTCCATATGGTATCGGGGCAGTGCTCTCACATAAGTTGCCAAATGGCTTGGAAAGGCCAGTCGCGTTCGCATCCAGATCATTGACCTCCGCTGAGCGCAACTATGCTCAGATAGATAGGGAGTCTCTCAGCCTCGTGTGGGGAGTTAAGAAATTTAACCATTATCTGCAAGGCCAAAGGTTTATGCTGCTGACAGATCACCAGCCGTTGGTTTCCTTCTTTAACCCTAAGAAGGGTGTTCCGGTTATGACGGCGCAGAGGCTTCAGAGATGGTCCCTTTTCCTAGGGGCACATCAATATGATATCGAATTCAAAGATACAAAGCAACATGGTAATGCTGATGGGCTGTCGTGCCTGCCACTACCTACAGCGGAAGAGGCACCGGCAGTTGACCCTGTCGAGATATTTCACTCGACTATCATCGAATGCTTACCAGTCACCAATGCGAGTATTGAGAGAGAGACCAGAAACGACCCGACACTGTCTCGGGTCTACGATTTGACAGTGAAGGGATGGCCAACACATGGTGAACCATTGTTACCGGCATTCTCAGCCAGACGAGAGCAGCTGTCCATCTGTCAAGGAACATTGATGTATGGAACAAGGGTGATTATTCCTCCTAAATTAAGGGAGAGAGTTCTGAAGGAACTGCATGAAGGTCATCTGGGGGGAGTCAAGATGAAAGGCCTTGCTAGGGCTTATGTGTGGTGGCCAGGTATCGACAAACAAATAGAGGATCTGACTAAAAGCTGCTCAGGGTGCCAAAAAGTTCAAAATGCACCTCCAATGGCACCGCTGCATCCGTGTGAATGGCCTTCAGCCCCATGGCAACGTGTGCATATCGACTTTGCAGGTCCATTCATGGATTCCATGTTTTTGATAGCGGTAGACGCACATTCTAAATGGCCAGAAGTGATTAAGATGTCGACCACTACCTCTGAAAAGACGATCGCAGTTCTAAGAACCATATTTGCAAGGAATGGGCTGCCGGAACAAATATGTTCAGACAACGGACCACAGTTCGTGTCAGAAGAATTCCAGAAATTCATGAAGAAGAATGGGGTGAAACGCTATACATCTGCCCCATATCATCCGGCTACAAATGGGTTGGCCGAGAGATTTGTACAAACGTTCAAAAAGGCGATAAAGGCCATGAGCGAAGACCATATTCCACTACAACACAAGGTGGACAATTTCCTGATGGCATATCGAAACGCCACGCATGCAGTGACAAATCAAAGCCCTGCCATAATGTTCTATAACAGGAGGTTGCGGTCCCGATTGGATTTGTTAAAACCCAATGTGCGTAGGGAAGTCGAAAACAAACAATTCCAGCACGTAAATAACAAGGGCACTCGGAGTTTCGAAATAGGACAACCAGTGTTGGCCAGGGACTATAGGAATGATAAATGGCAATCCGGAACAATTCGTGCCCGACAAGGACCCTTGATGTACACGGTAGACGTTGGTGAGAACGTAATACGATGTCATGCTGACCAACTTGTGGAATCGAGAACAAGGGTCGACCCCATGTCTACGGCAGAGACACCAGTTGAAGAAGTTATTGAGCCTGTAGCATCTACCTCAGACTCGAACGTACATGATGATGTTCAATCCATAAGAGATCAAATGGATGAGTCACCCCAGCAACGAGAACCAGAGACCCCTGAAAGGCGTTATCCGGCCCGGATCAGGAGTCCTCCTCAGAGACTGAATCTTTGAACAGTTTTGTATGAAAGTTGTATATATGTTATCCATGTTATGTTTAAATTGGGGTGTACACTGTTAAGCTAAAAGGGGAGGAATTGTAGTGTATGTAGCCTGTACCACCTTAAGAGACTACCTTAAGGTGATGAACTACTTTCTGATGGCTCCTGTATATTGTAGTACCGGTGGTGACCACACCGGTATATAAACCCTGTGGAGCAGTTTGTATTTCAGTTCAGCCCTGACCCTCAATTACTAAAGACCTGTTTAAGTATTCTGTTGTCTGTGTCCAGTTATTCAGCATAACTACATTTGGAAAACACAGACTCAACAATACCCACCCCCCCACGATCGGAGAAGCCACCCCGGGCCTCTGATCACTTTCCCAGGCCTCCCCCCCAACTCCCCAATGATGATGATGAGGCCGGCCATGATCCTCCGGTGGCCGACCCTGATCCTCTGCCTCCCACCACCCTGCGATCCCCGTCTGACCCGCCCCCCACCACCACCGATCCTTGGCCACTCCTCTCCCCCCCAACCCCTGAGCCCTGCCGACACTCTCCCCCCAACACCCCGCGATCCCCGGCCGACCCGCCCCCCACCACCACCGATCCTTGGCCACTCCTCTCCCCCCCACCCCCGACCCCTGCCGACACTCTCCCCCCACCACCCCGCGATCCCTGGCCGATCCGCCCCCCACCACCACTGATCCTTGGCCACTCCTCTCCGCCCCCACCCCCGAGCCCTGCCGATCCTCTCCCCCCGCCACCCCACGATCCCCGGCTGACCCGCCCTCCCCCCACCACTGATCCTCGGCCACTCCTCTCCCCTCCACCCCTGACCCCCGGGCAATCCGCCCCCCCACCACCGACCCACGAGCCCTGCCGATCCTCTCCCCCGCCACCACCCCCTGATCCCTGACCCCAGCTGATTGCCAAACCGCGCCCCCCCCCAGCGATCCCTCCCTTGGACCGGTCCCTCACTTTTGAGGCCTACCCGCACGCAGCCAACCAGCCTCTCAATCTGGCTGGCTGTGGGCGGGAATCCGAGGACTTGCATTCAAATCAGGTCCTGTCGCTAAAGTCGGTAGGTCCTGTGGGAAACCTGCCCTCCCGGGTTTCCCGCCCCCCTCCCCCAACCCCCCTCGCTTGAGAAAATTCCAGCCCTTGATTAGATCCCCTCGGCCATTAAGCTTAAAGGAATGTGTAATTCTCATAACTTAACTCTTTAAGCCCCAGTATAATTCTGGTGCATGCGGGCTGTATCCCCTCCAAGACCAAACTATCTTTCCTGAGGTACGGTGCCCAAGACTTAACACAGTGCTCTAGATGAGGTCTGACCAATGCTCTGTACAACTGAAGCATGACTTTCTCCCTTTTGTATTCCAGCCCCCATGAGATAAATGCCCACATTCCAATAGCCTTTTTGATTACCTGTTTGTAACTGTGTACTAGCTTTTATTGATTTGTGCACATGGACACCTAAAATCCCTTTGCAACGCCACATTTCCTAGTTTCTCACCATTAAGAAAATATTCAGATTTCTCTTTCTTGGGTCAAAACTGGATGACCTCACACTTCCCCATATTGGACTCCAACTACCACATTTTAACATAAGAACATAAGAAATAGGAGCAGGAGTAGGCCAATCGGCCCCTCGAGCCTGCTCCGCCATTCAATAAGATCATGGCTGATCTGATCCTAACCGCCAATCTACTATCACAGAACCATCTCCTGAATCTAACAGAATTAGACACACGAAATAGGAGCAGGATCAGGCTCACAGGGCCATGTCCGATCCGAACCTAGACTCATGTCCAAATTCCTGCCCGCTCCCCGTAACCTTTAATTCCCTTTACTTCTAGGAAACTGTCTATTTCTGTTTTAAATTTATGTAATGATGTAGCTTCTACAGCTTTTTGGGGCAGCATATTCCATGGACCTACCACCCTCTGAGTGAAGTAGTTCCTCCTCATCTCAGTTTTGAAAGAGCAGCCCCTTATTCTAAGGCTATGCCCCCTAGTTCTAGTTTCACCCATCATCGGGAACATCCTCCCCGCATCCACCCGATCCAACCCCTTCACAATCTTATATGTTTCAATAAGATCGCCTCTCATTCTTCTGAACTCCAATGAGTAGAGTCCCAATCTACTCAACCTCTCCTCATATGTCCATCCCCTCATCCCCGGGATTAACCGAGTGAACCTTCTTTGTACTGATTCGAGAGCAAGTATGTCTTTTCTTAAGTATGGACACCAAAACTGTATGCAGTATTCCAGGTGCGGCCTCACCAATACCTTGTACAACTGAAGCAATACCTCCCTATTTTTATATTCTATCCCCCTAGCAATGAAAGCCAACATTCCATTGGCCTTCTTAATCACTTGCTGCACCTGCATACTAACCTTTTGAGTTTCGTGCACCAGGACCCCCAGATCCCTTTGTACTTCAGTACTTTCCAGTTTCTTGCCATTAAGATAATAACTTGCTCTATGATTTTTCCTGCCAAAATGCATAACTTCACACTTTCCAGTATTGTATTCCATCTGCCAAATCTCTGCCCACTTACTTAGCCTGTCTATGTCCCCTTGCAGGTTTTTTATGTCCTCCTCACTCACTACTTTCCCTCCCATCTTAGTATCATCTGCAAACTTTGATATGTTACACTCAGTCCCCTCCTCCAAATCGTTAATATAGATTGTAAAGAGTTGGGGACCCAGCACTGACCCCTGCGGAACACCACTTGTTACTGATTGCCAGTCTGAGAATGAACCATTTATCCCAACTCTCTGCCTTCTGTTAGATAGCCAATCCTCTATCCATGCCAGAATATTACCCCCAATCCCGTGATTTTTTATCTTAAGCAATAATCTTTTGTGTGGCACCTTGTCAAATGCCTTTTGGAAGTCTAAATACACTACGTCCACTGGTTCCCCTTTATCCACCCTATATGTTACTTCCTCAAAGAACTCCAGCAAATTTGTCAAACATGACTTCCCCTTCATAAAACCATGCTGACTTTGTCCTATTAAATTATTTTGATCTGTCTATGTCCCTTTGTAACTTCCTGCTCCTATCTATGCAACTTTCTGTGCCTCTTAACTTCACATTTAAGATGCTCCTTAAAGCGTACTTCTTTGACCACACTTTTGTTCACCTGTCCTAATATCTCCTTATGCGTCACTATGCCAAATTCTGTTGGATAAAGCTCCTGTGAAGGGCCTCATGGGACATTTTACTACATTTAAGGCACTATATAATTGCAAGATTTTGTTGTTGATTACCATCATCTGAGGGCAGTTCTTAGTCTGAATTGATTTCAGTGAAATCTGTTTTCTTACCTTTAATAAAAAGCTTTTTGAAAGAATCATCAGTTTATTGGCCACTTTTCTACGCAAATTTAAGTTTGAAACTTTTGACTCCTATGAAACATAATCGCAGTCACAACTGGGTAAATTATATGCTGATCTAAAATAAAATCGCAAGGATAGATTTTCTAACACTGGCCGGCATGCTATCATGTCACATTGCTGAGGTGCTTGACTGAAGCTTGCTGCTCCCAACGGAGATATTCCAATCCAGTAATACGCCTGACAAATTTTATAATGAATTTGTCAGTTCTTAACTAGGTCACCTCCTGGAATGGTTCATTCTGCTCATCCTCTACATTCTGTGTTTCCCTCCTCCCAACCTGCATCGTGGAACAGAAGCTTCTGTCATATATTAGGAGCCCTATTTGTAGCAGTACTGCAAATGACTGGTATAGTTCATCGTTGCTTCTGCCAAAAACAGAGGTAGGGTTATCCTATTTACGCTACAGTCACAGTGGGGCATCTCTGATAGAAACATAGAAAAATAGGAGCAAGAGTAGGCCATTCGGCCCTTCGAGCCTGTTCCACCATTCAATATGATCATGGCTGATCCTCTATCTCAATACCATGTTCCTGCTCTCTCCCCATACCCCTTGATGCCTTTTGTGTCTAGAAATCTATCTATCTCTTTCTTAAATATATTCAGTGACTTGGCCTCTATAGCCTTCTGTGGTAGAGAATTACACAGGTTCACCACCCTGAGTGAAGAAATTTCTCCTCATCTCTGTCCTAAATGTCCTACCCCGTATCCTGAGACTGTGACCCCTCGTTCTAAATCCCCCCAGCCAGGGGAAACATCCTCCCTGCATCCAGTCTGTCCAGCCCTGTCAGAATTTTATACGTTTCAATGCGCTCCCCTCTCATTCTTCTAAACTCTAGTGAATACAGGCCTAGTCGACCCAATCTCTCCTCATACGACAGTCCTGCCATCCCAGGAATCAGTCTGGTGAACCTTCGCTGCACTCCCTCTATGGCAAGTATATCCTTTCTTAGGTAAGGAGACCAAAACTGCACACAGTACTCCAGGTGTGCTCTCACCAAGGCCCTGTATAACTGTAGTAAGACATCCTTGCTCCTATACTCAACTCCCCTATCACCATTTAAATAATATGCTGCCTTTCTGTTGATGATAACATGTGCATGGGCCTAATTGAAATGAATGGGTAAATGCCAATCGATGATGTCAGAAGTAGCTTATCACTTCAGTGTGCACATGATGAGCAAATGGAGATTCACCCCCTCTGTGCTTGGATTTTGTGAATCCTTCTGACAGAAAAATATACATTCACAATTAATAGTCAAAATAAGAAATTCAATTGCGGAGTGCCTTTTTATCAGAGTAGATCAAGATATCAGGATTCAGCTATTGCACTGCACAGGGTTTGAAAGTGTGAAATCTAAAAGAAGTTAATATATAAATGGAATCAGCAAAAGAGTGCATAGGGTTAGATGGTGAGTGTAGGATGTCATCAATATGAACAAAGAACAGGCAGAGATAATAAAGCCTGGGGGACCCCAGAATTAATGAAAAAGAGTTGATGTGCAGCATGATTAAGATAAAACTAGATAGCTAAGAACACAGCTTTGGTGAGAGACCTTATGATGGTAACATTAAAAGTACCTGTGCCAGACCTTGTCATAGGCTTGGACATGTCCAAAGTAATGACAGGGAATTCACCAAAGTGCTCATGTGCAGTATTGCAGAAGTGCATGGCAAAAAGATCAATATCGGAATATGGATGCTGAAAATCATACCGGCAACAAAGATTATCTTTCAAAATGATGAATAATCTGAGAGTTATCAGCTGCTTCCAAAATTTTAGAAAATGCAGATGTAAGGGCAGTAGTTAGAAAGGTAAGGCTGATCATTTTAAGAATAGAGTTTGCATGAACAAACTTCTAAGGAGAATTAAAAGTGGGTTAAGGTTAATAGGACAGGGGACATTCAGAGCCACACATCTTGAGGATAATGGGAGCGATATCATCAGGACCAGGGATCATCTTACAGTCCTGAATTAGACAGACCTTCAAGGACAAAACCTGTTGTTGGTCATACTGATCATTCAGAATGGAGCAACGAAGGAAAGTCCTTTAACAAGATTAGAGTCGGGGGAGAAAAGTGAGCCAAAAGTATCGCTTTCTCTTTACATAAGAACATTAAAACATAAGAAATAGGAGCAGGAGTAGGCCATACGGCCCTTCAAGCCTGCTCCGCCATTCAAAATGATCATGGCTGATCTTCTATCTCAACACCACCTTTCCGCACAATCCCCATATCCCTTGATTCCCTTAGTGTTCAAAAATCTATCAATCTCTGTCTTGAATATGCTCAATGACTGAGCATCCACAGCTCTTGGGGGTAGAGAATTCCAAAGATTTACAACCATTTGAGTGAAGAAATTTCTCCTCATCTCAGTCCTAAATGGCCGACCCCTTATTCTGAGATTGTGACCCCTAGTTCTAGACTCCCCAGCCAGGGGAAACATCCTCCCAGCATGTTAAGCCCCATAAGAATTTTATATGTTTCAATGAGATCACCTCTCATTCTTCTAAACTCTAGTGGGGGGAAATTGAGTTGCGCCCCCTTTGGGGTGCTAACTTCGCCAGGGTGTTACTTCTAGCACCCCGAAAAAATTAGCGCCCCAGCGGCTGAAATTCACCAGTAGCACCCCAAGAGAGAAGCGGGGTGTAACTGGAAGCGCCCCACCTCCCTCTTGGGATGCTGTGAGTGAATATCGCAGCGGTATGTGCCGCAGCGCCACGCAGCACATCGCGCTGTGGTACTGCAGGCCTGCCTCCCCTTATTAAAGGGGAGGGGCCTAGCACAGCGCGGCCCGGGGCCCAGCTGGGCACAAGGATCGGAGTGCCGGCA
This sequence comes from Somniosus microcephalus, assembly GCF_052327205.1. Lineage (NCBI taxonomy): Eukaryota > Metazoa > Chordata > Chondrichthyes > Squaliformes > Somniosidae > Somniosus > Somniosus microcephalus. The sequence continues at coordinate 89,221,359 of NC_140998.1, read as the reverse complement.
AAAGACCTTGGCACTCAAGAGAAGAGCTGGGCTCACGGAGCGCAGCCAGCACTCCACGGGGGGGCTGCAGAGGAGGCTGGGGACAGCAGAGGGGGCAGGTGCTGGCAGGCGGCCAGTAACAAAAATGGCCGCCCGGCACCTCCCCTTTAATTTGCATCACCCCGGCCGTAGGTAGGCCCCCCTGACCCCGTCGGACATAGCGTCCGGCAGTAAGTCAGGGGGCTCTACTGAAGATCGTGGCTGGGGCGCGAGTGGGGCGCTGCACACGGCGATGATGTCATCGCCAGCGGCTCAGCGCCACGGGACGCTAACAGTTATCGCCGCCGCTAACCTCCCGCTGAATTTCTAGTCCTGGAGAATATAGGCCTAGTCTACTCAATCTCTCCTCATCCCTGGAATCAGTCTAATAAACTTACATTGCACTCCCTCTAAGGCAAGTATATCCTTCTTTAGAAAAGGAGACTAAAATTGTACACAGTACCCCAGGTGTGGTCTCACCAATGCCCGATATAATTGCAGCAAGACTTCTTTACGCTTATACTCCAATCCCTTTGTAATAAAGGCTAGCATACCATTTGCTTTCCTAATTGCTTGCTGTACCTGTATGTTAACCTTCTGTGATTCGTGTACAAGGATACCCAGGTCCCTCTGAATACCAACATTTCACAAACTCTCGCCATTTAAAAAATATTCTGCTTTTCTATTTTTCCTACCAAAGTGTATAACTTTGCACTTCTCCACATTATACTCCATCTGCCATGTTCTTGCCCACTCATTTAAACTGTCTAAATCCTTTTGACGCCTCCTTGCACACTCCTCACAGCTTTTGCACCTAATTTTATATCATCAGCAAGCTTGGATACATTACACTCTGTCCCCTTATCTAAGTCATTGATACAGATTGTAATTAGTTGAGACCCAAGCATTGATCATTATAGTACCCCACTAGTTACAGCCTGCCAACCCGAAAATGACCCATTTATTCCTACTCTCTGTTTTCTGCCCGTTAACCAATCATAAGTCCATGTTGATATATTACCCCAATCCCATGAGCCCTAATTTTGTGTAATAACCTCTGTGTGGAACCTTATTGAATGCTTTTTGAAAATCCAAACTACATCCACTGGTTCCCCCTTATCCACCCTACTAGTTACAACCTCAAAAAACTCTAACAGATTTGTTAAACATGATTTCCCTTTCATAAATCCGGGTTGACGCTGCCCAATCATATTATGATTTTCTTAGTGCCCTGTTATAATGTCCTTAATAATAGATTCTAGCATCTTCCTTACTACTGATGTCAGGCTAATTGGTCTGTAGTTCCCTGTTTTTTCTCTCCCTCCTTTCTTGAATAGCGGAGTTACATTTGCTACCTTCCAATCCACGGGGACCATTCTAGAATCTAGGGAATTCTGGAAGATCAAAACCAAAGCATCCACTATGTCTGTATTTAGAACATTTAAAAGCCATTAGTGCCAGGGGATTTGTTAGCTTCTTTAGTCTGATTAATTTCTCCAGCACTATTTCTTTACTAACAGTAATTTCTTTAAGTTCCTCATTCTCACCAGGCCCTTGGTTCCCCACTATCTCCAGAGAGCTGTGGAGGCTGGGTCGTTGAATATATTTAAGGTGGAGATAAAGAGATTTTTGAATGATAAGGGAGTCAAGGGTTATGGGGAGCGGGCAGGAAAGTAGAGTTGAGGCCATGACCAGATCAGCCATGATCTTATTGAGTGGCGGAGCAGGCTCGAGGGGCCAAATGGCCTACTCCTGCTCCTAGTTCTTATGTTCTTATGTTCTTTTGTGTCTTCTACCGTGAAGACAGATACAAAGGGCTGGATTTTCTCTATGGTGGCGGGATGTTGGCGGGATAGCTAGTTGCCGGGTTCCAGTCCCGCTCCTGACTGCAGCCACTGCGTCAAAGGGATTTTCCCTTGATTGGCCTTGTAGTGTGAAGGAATAAGCCATAAAACCTATTCAGAAACATACACCATTCTATGAAAGAATTCTGGCCTTATTTAAACATGACAAACTGGGTTTGGAAATCTAGAAACCTAACTAGGAAAAAGCTGTGAAAGCATTCTGGCTATTGAGATAAGATAGTTGTTGACACTGAATCAATAACCTTATTGAAACAGAAGGTTAAAAGCTCCGGCAGGCTGAACCTTTCAGAATGAAACAATGGTTCACCCTGGATAAGGTATTCTAATCTACACTTCGTAAAGAAGCATGTAAAGTAAGAAACATCTGCCTTCGTAAAAATGACATCAAGTAAAAAACACACCTGCCGCAACACCGTATTTTATGGTAAACTTAGAACACCTAGAGAGGAGATATAATTCTGTAATGCTACCAGCTGAGGTGACTGTTGGTATTGCAGGGGTCAGCAGAAAAATGACTAGAGATAATTAGCTTACATCAGCAGAAAACCTTAAAGGAAATACCACTGGAAAAGTGTATAAATATTGAACTCTCAAATGAGATAGTAGACTCGCTTTAAAGGGGCAAAGCAATTCTCAGCTTCAGAGGCGGCTCTGTACATCTCCAACTCTTTGTACCTCGGGGATCAAAGGTATTTGATTTTGGTGGATATCCTGAATAGAACTTTAAGAACTGTAAAACTGGCGAAGTTAAGATTTGAGAGTAAGGTTCTCTGATAATAAGATTGTAAGCTTTCTCTTTTTAGAACTGTTAATGTTGCGATTGACTCAACAACTGTAAATTACATGTCGGTTCTTTAATAAATCTATATATTTTTAGAATTGTCTCACATAAGACTTCTGTATCAAAAACTCACGAACTCAATCTCTGTACGCTCTTTGGTGAGGAGTTGCAGAATTCTGGGGGAGTTTTCCAGACCCTCATAATATCCAGTCTAACGTTACAGTCTAGCTAAACTTATTAAAAGTGCTATCTGGAGGACGGTAACATTTTCAGGTTGTTCCTTTCCTTTAGGGAGAGATAGTCCGGACCTTTAGACCCAATTAAGCATCTTTAGGATTCGGCTACCTCAAACTTTAGTTGAAAGTGAACATCTGAGAAATACGCCTGATCTGGAGTAGACCTAAAGGGGCTAGGACTAGTAATTATTCCTTCAGTTAAGCCCACCCTGCGGACTTCCTGGCCAATTAGCAGGAAGCGGGTCTGATGACATCATTTGATGATGCGTCATCATACAGTTTCCTTAAAGGGACCATGGCCACATTGAGTTTGACAATTGTTCTGTCAGTGTTTTACAGCATTGAGGCGCTGCAAACACTGACAAGGACTGCACAAAGGTGGACACTTGCACCCAGGCTCTCCAATGACACCCTCCATATGCTTATGGAGGGAGTTGCAGCATGCAGGGAGGTTTTCTTCCCTTCCAAGGGCAGAAGAGACCTCCCCAGGACACCAACGCAGCCTGGTTGCACATTGCATAGGAGGGCAAAAGCAGGGCTGTCATCAGGAGTCCCTGGCTGCAGTGGCACCAACTTTTCAATGACCTCAGTGGTGATGAAACATTACTGCAAAGCCACACTCAAACTCACTCTGGTGTGCCACTCAACAATCCCCATCACTCTGCCTTCCATACCCTTCTCCTGCACATCCTTACTCACACCAACTTACCTTGCACCTCCACCCAACCCTCTCTATCTAAATGATCACTTCCCCATCTCACTAGACACCCCTCACACTGACCCTCATCCAACTGAAAGCATATCAATTAACAATACACAAGGGTCGGCACTTGAGAGGTTTAGCCAATGTCTATGTGAAGTTTCTGGTAATGTGTTGTCATACAGTGAAATCTATATTTTCAACGCTGCACCTTATTAGACAGAGCTGTACGCACCTTGAGAAGTGTCTTACTGAGTTCCAGTTAATGTTGAGACATAACTTCCCCCCCACCAATGCCCCTCTCTGCCCCCGCTATAGTGATGATTGTGAAAGGAATGGCTTGGACATTAAAGGGATGCTTTATGGTGCTGGTGTGGGATGGTGCCAACCTGGTGCATCATGTGGCAGCCAGGGGTTACAGTGTCAAGTGAAGTAAATTTGGCCATGGTGATGCCATCGCTGGCCTCCCAGGCAGAAATGTTGTCAGGGGCTGATGCCCTGTGTCCTGTGCAGCATCAGGTGATGGCAGAGAAGGTTGGTGTTGTTGTTGGTGGTGCTGCTGGTGTGCCTGGTGATGTTGGTGTTGGGGCTGAGTGTAGCAGAAATCAGAGGAGCAAAGTGAGATAGTTTCTAGGGCACCGATGTTGCTGCAATAGATGGCAGCTACAGGTGAGAAGACAGAAGCGATCTGTCAATGGTCAGAGAGGTTGTTCTAATGAGGTGCCACTGGACATACAGTTGGCTCTAAACACTTGCAAGCTAAAGAACTCTCTATATGTCTTACAAATGCAGTAACCAACAGTTTTTGCGCTCTGACCATCTACAACATGGCATCCTTTACACGACTTCTTCAACTGTCTGCTTATCAGATACATCAGAGCAGACTCAACTCATGCCAGGGTGAGCTGGCGTGTTGCCCGAGCAGTGAGTAACCCATGGGGGAGCACGTAAAATTGGAAGGAAGTCTCAAAATAGCATTAAATTGGCTGTTAACTAGCCATTTAATGATCTCAATTGTCTCCCCTGCCACCTGGTGTCGGATCAGTTCTCCGCTGACAGACCTGACACCTGGGAGACTCGCATGGAGGCAGGTTGACAGCAGGTTTCCAACCCACTGTCAATCTTTGCTATTTTAACAGTGGACCCACCTCCAAACCCGCCCTCTGAGCGCTGGCAAAACTCAATCCAGTGTTTTTTTTCTGCCATTTTCATATTTCCCATTATAATTTCTCCTGTCTCTGCCTCTAAGAGACCCACGCTTACTTTTGCTAATCTCTTCCTTTTTACATACCAATAGAAACTTTTACAATCTATTTTTATGCCTCTTGCTAGTTTACTCTCATATTCTATTTTCTCTTTCTTTATCAATTTCTTGGTCCACCTTTGCTGAATTCTAAAATCCTCACTATCCTCAGGATTACTACTCTTTTTGGCAACTTTCTAAGCCTCTTCCATTAATGTAATACTATCTTTAACTTCTTTTGTTAGCCATGGTTGGACCATTTTTCCATGGGTTTTTTATTCCTTAAGGGAATGTATATTTATTGGGAATTATGAAATAATTCTCTAAATATTTGCCATTGCTTATCTACGATCATATCTTTTAAACTAGTTTCCCAATCTACAGGTATACTGATTTGGATACTGTTGAGGGGGATGACTTACCAGGGGAAGGCAGCAGCAGCCAACTTCCTGGCACCAGGGGTGCTTCTGCTGCTCAAGAAGGGAGGAAAAAGAGTGGGAGAGCAATAGTGGTAGGGGATTCTATCGTAAGGGGAACAGATAGGCATTTCTGTGGCCGTAGACGTGACTCCAGGATGGTTTGTTGCCTCCCTGGTGCCAGGGTCAAGGATGTCACTGAACGGCTGCAGGGCATTCTGAAGGGGGAGGGTGAACAGTCAGAGGTCGTGGTTCACATTGGGACCAACGACATGGGTAGGAAGAGGGATGAGGTCCTGCAGCAAGAATTTAGGGAGCTAGGTAGCAGATTAAAGAGCAGGACCTCAAAGGTTGTAATCTCTGGATTACTCCCGGTGCCACGTGCTAGTGAGTATAGGAATAGGATGATAGAGCAGATGAATGCGTGGCTAAAGAGTTGGTGCAGGAGGGAGGGCTTTAGTTTCCTGGATCACTGGGTCTGCTTCTGGGGAAGGTGGGACTTGTACAAGTCAGATGGGTTGCACCTGAACCAGAACGGGACAAATATCCTTGCGGGGAGGTTTGCTAGCACTGTTGGGGGGGGGTTTAAACTAACTTGGCAGGGGGATGGGATACAGAGTGGAGCAATAATAGGGGGAGATGTACAGCCAAATATAGAGGAAAAAACAAGTCAGCTTGGAAGGCAGAGCAAATATGTAATGGCACAAGGGAGTAGGGCAAGGCTGGATGGCATTTATTTTAATGCAAGGAGTCTTGCGAATAAGGTGGATGAACTGAAGGTGTTGATGAACACATGGGAGTATGATATTGTTGCTATCACGGAGACATGGTTGAGGGAGAGGCAAGACTGGCAGCTCAATATTCCAGGGTATAGAATCTTCAGGTGAGACGGGGGCGGGGGGGGTAAAAGAGGAGGGGGTGTCACAATATTAATTAAGGAGTCAATTACTGCTGTAAGGAGAGATGATATATTAACAGGTTCCTCTAATGAGGCCATATGGGTAGAACTTATAAACAAAAAGGGGGCAAGCACTTTGCTGGGAGTGTACTATAGGCCCCCAAACAGTCAGGGGGAGATAGAGGAACAGATATGTAGGCAAATCTCAGAGAAATGTGCAAATAATAGGGTAATAATAGTGGGGGATTTCAACTTCCCCAATATTAACTGGGATAGTCAGAGTGTGAAAGGCTTAGAGGGTGCAGAATTCTTAAAGTGCATCCAGGAGAGCTTTTTGAGCCAGCATGTAGAAAGTCCTACAAGAGAGGGGGCGGTACTGGACCTAATTCTAGGGAATGTGGCCGGGCAAGTGGTAGAAGTGTTAATAGGTGAGCACTTTGGTGACAGTGACCATAATTCGGTGAGATTTAAGGTAGTCATGGAAAAGGACAGAGATGGATCGGAAATAAAGATTCTAAATTGGGGGAAGGTCAATTTTAATATGATAAGGCAGGATCTGGCCAAAATGGACTGGGATCAGCTACTTGTAGGAAAATCCACATCGGAGCAATGGGAGTCTTTCAGAAAGGAAATTGAGAGAGTACAATGGCAACATGTTCCCGTAAAGGTCAAGGGTGGGACCAACAAGCCCAGGGAACCTTGGATGTCAAGGGATATATGAGAATGTATTAGGAAAAAAAGGGGGGCTTTTGGCAGATACAAAGGACTAAAGACAGAGGAAGCCCTAGAGGAGTATAAAAAGTGCAGGGGGATACTTAAAAAAGAAATTAGGAGAGCGAGGAGGGGCCATGAAATAACACTGGCGAGCAAAATAAAGGAAAATCCTAAGGTGTTTTATAAGTATATTAAGGGCAAGAGGATAACTAGGGAAAGAGTAGGGCCCATTCGGGACCAAAGTGGCAATCTGTGTGTGGAGCCAGAAGATGTAGGTGGGGTTTTAAATGAATTTTTTGCATCTGTGTTCACTATGGAGAAGAACGATGTAGACATAGACATCGGGCAGGGGGACTGTGATATACTTGAACATATTAGCATCGAGAGGGAGGAGGTATTGGGGTTTTAGCAGGCTTAAAAGTGGATAAATCCCCAGGCCCGGACGAGATGTATCCCAGGCTGCTGTGTGAGGCAAAGGAGGAGATTGCAGGGGCTATGACACAAATTTTCAGAACCTCTCTGGCCACAGGGGGTGTGCCAGAGGACCGGAGAACAGCTAATGTAGTACCATTATTCAAGAAGGGTAGTAGGGATAAACCAGGGAATTACAGGCCAGTGAGCCTAACATCAGTGGTAGGGAAATTATTGGAAAAAATTCTGAGGGACAGAATTAGTCTCCACTTGGAGAGGCGAGGATTAATCAGGAATAGTCAGCATGGCTTTGTCAAGGGAAGATCATGTCTGACTAATTTGATTGAATTTTTCGAGGGGGTGACTAGGTGTGTGGATGAGGGTAGTGCAGTGGATGTGGTATACATGGATTTCAGTAAGGCTTTCGATAAAGTCCCGCATAGGAGACTGGTCAAGAAGGTAAAAGCCCATGGGATTCAGTGTGACTTGGCACATTGGATCCAAAACTAGCTTAGTGGCAGAAGGCAGAGGGTGATGGTGGAAGGTTGTTTTTGTGACTGGAAGCCTGTGTCCAGTGGGGTACCGCAGGGATCGGTGCTGGGTCCCTTGCTGTTTGTGGTCTACATTAATGATTTGGATGTGAATGTAAAAGGTATGATCAGTAAGTTCGCAGATGACACGAAGATTGGTGGGGTGGTAAATAGCGAGGAGGGTAGCCTCAGTCTGCAGGACGATATAGATGGGTTGGTCAGATGGGCGAAACAGTGGCAAATGGAATTTAACCCTGAAAAGTGTGAGGTGATGTATTTTGGAGGGACTAACAAGGCAAGGGAATACATAATGGCCTAGAAATTCAGTGCCCTTAGCGCCGATTTTGCGGCGCTAGAGGGCCTAGCGCTGCAATTGGCGCCGGCGCCTAAATTGCCTGGGGCCCTTCCGCCGCGGTAGACCGGTAGCGCTGCGCCGGCACCGATGACGTCATCGGTGTGCGCAGCGTCCCGGTTGCCGTGGTAACCCGCCCGAACTGGGAAATTGACTTGCGGCCGCCTCGCCCGTGGCAGCCGCAAGCAACGTTCTGGCAGAGGTGCCTTGCACAAGTTTGCGCCGGCGCATTAAAGGCCCCGCGGCGGCCGGCCGCTTTCCCGCCGGCCGCCTGGCCGCAGCTCCCTCCCCGGACTTCCCCCCCCCCCCCCCCGGAACAGAAGCAAGCCCGGCACTTGTCCGAGGTGCCGGGCTCATTTTTAATATGATTATCGCGGGCCGCGGCCGGGTGCAGGCAGGTCCTCCTTAAGGGAAGGAGGAGGCCTACACTTCCCGAACGTGCCGCACCGCAGCGGGCGCCGCAGCGCCGGAATAGCGCCGAAATTCAGCGCATAGCGCCAGTTTTCAGGCGCTAACAGCTTTCAGCAGCGCCGGCAGCCGTTTGGGCGCAGAAGTACTGAATTTTTGGCACGACCAGCGCGACTTAGCTCCGGCACTAACTTCCGGCGCTAAAGCCGTTGCTGCGCCAAAACCCAATTTCTAGGCCAATGAATGGTAAGACCCGAGGAAAGACAGAGGATCAGAGGGACCTTGGTGTGCATGTACATAGATCCCTGAAGGCAGCAGAACAGGTTGATAAGGTGGTTAAAAAGGCATATGGGATACTTGCCTTCGTTAGCTGAGGCATAGAATATAAGAGCAGGGAGGTTATGATGGAACTGTACAAAACGTTGGTTAGGCCACAGCTGGAATACTGTGTGCAGTTCTGGTCGCCACACTATAGGAAGGATGTGATTGCTTTGGAGAGGGTGCAGAGGAGATTCACCAGGATGTTACCTGGGCTGGAACGGTTCAGCTATGAAGAAAGACTGGACAGGTTGGGGTTGTTTTCCTTGGAGCAGAGAAGGCTGAGGGGGGACCTGATTGAGGTGTACAAAATTATGAGGGGCATAGATAGGGTAGATAGAAAGGAACTTTTTCCCTTAGTAGAGGGGTCAATAACAAGGGGCCATAGATTCAAGGTAAGGGGCAGGAGGTTTAGAGGGGATTTGAGGAAGAACTTTTTCACCCAGAGGGTTGTTGGAATCTGGAACTCACTGCCTGAAAGGGTGGTAGAGGCAGAAACCCTCACAACATTCAAGAAGCATTTGGATGAGCACTTGAAATGCCATTGCATACAAGGCTATGGACCAAATGCTGGAAAATGGGATTAGATTAGACAGGGCCTGATGGCCGGCGCGGACGTGATGGGCCGAAGGGCCTCTTTCTGTGCTGTATAACTCTATGGCCTAGACATTCACTAGCCTTAGCGCCGCTTTTGAGGCGCTAGAGGGACTAGCGCCAGAGTTATGGCCATTTGAAAAATTGAGTGGGGCCCTAAAGCGGCGTTGCACCGGTAGCGCTGCGCCGGCACCGATGACGTCATCGGTGTGCGCAGCGTCCCGGTTGCCGTGGTAACCCGCCCGAACTCCAAAATTGAGTTGCGGCCGCCTCGCCCGTGGCAGCCGCAAGCAACGTTCTGTAAAAGGTGCCTTGCTGAAGTTAGCGCCGGCGCATTAAGGTCGCGCGGCGGCCGGCCGCTTCCCCGGCGGCCGCCTGCCCGCACCTCCCTCCCCGGACTCCTCCAAGACCCCCCCGCGGCACAGATGCATGTGGGCCGCGAGCCCGGCACTTCTCCGAGGTGCCGGGCTCATTTTTATTCAGCCGTCAACGGCCAGCGGTCGGGTGCAGGCAGCTCCTCCTTAACGGAAGGAGGAGGCCTGCACTTCCCCAGCCTGCCGCACCGCATCGGGCGCCGCAGCGCCGGAACAGCGCCGCAATGGGGCAGGTAGCGCCCATTGGGAGGCGCTGAAACCCTCCAGTAGCGCCGGCAGCCGTTTGGGCGCGGCGCTACTGAATTTTTGGCGCGCGCAGGGGGACTTAGCGCCGGCACTAACTTCCGGCGCTAAAGCCCTGGCTGCGCCAAAACCCAATTTCTAGGCCTATGACTCTATGACTCTACCTTAGCCAACTTCCCCTCATAACTACGTAGTTTGCTTTATTCAGATCACTCTTCCCCAGAGTCTCCTTTACTACAAGGTTATTAATTAGTCCTGTATTGTTGCACAATGCTTATTCTAAGATAGCGTGTTCCCTAATTGGTTACTTGATAAATGCAAGCCTTTCTTTCTTTTTAACATACTGATCTAGAAACTTGAATGCATTCCATGAATTCGCCCTACAGACTATTATTGCAAATTTTGTTTGCCCAATCTGTATGAAGATTAAAGTCCCCCCATGATTACTGTATTACCCTTGTTACATGCACCTCTAATTTCCTGATTTATATTCTGCCTGACATGACAACTACTGTTAGGGGGCCTATAAATTACTCCTACCAGTGTTTTCTGCCCATTGTTGTTTCTTAGCTCCACCCAAACTGATTTTAAGTCTTGATTTTCTGAGCTAAGATCCTTTTGGCACTATATTCGGGTAGGCCCCATTTGGGGGCGGTTACCGAATTAGCGCTGGACATTTAGCGCCCAGCGTGGAACTACTACCCCGGCCGCTAAATTCGGCTTACCACCCCGGAGAGGAAGTGGAGCGTTATCTCAGGCACGCCACTTCCTCTCGGGACAGTGTCGGGTACGCAAAGCGCTCGAACGCCGGTGCGCTACGCGGCCGCTCTGTGAAATGCTGATGCGTTTCATCACCCCTCCCCTTCTGTTAAAGGGGAGTGATGCTGCGAGCTCAGCAGAGCCTCCGATGGCCTATGCTAGGCCACCAGGGCCACAGCTGGGCACCGAGACGCGTTGCCGAGCTGCGCGATGGTGGCCACGGACCACACCAAGGGCTGCCACAAAAGGCTGACCTGGTGGTCAGCCAAAAGAAGAAAATGGTGGCACGGGTCGCAGCCGCATCTCCCCTTTAAATACCACCACACGAGCGGAGATTTGCCCGGTTCATGGCCCGCGAGGCTGGCGCTGACATCACCCGCGGCAGCCTCGTGGGGCGCAGTCGAATTTCTGCCATGGGGCAGTAAGGCGCTGCAGCGGGGCACTAAGGGGTCACGTCGCTTGGTGATGACATCATCGCCGGCAGCGCAGCGGCACAGGGCACTATCGTGCCCTGCCAAATTTCTCGGGAGGCGCTATTATCGCCCAATAACCCCTTTGCACCCCATTAGCGCCCCCGGAGGCGCTAACAGCAGACGCAAAGGAGACGAATTTCATCCCCTTTCTCTCTACTGCTTTTATGCCATCCTTTATTACCAGGGCTATCCCTCCTCCTTTTCCATTTTGCCTATCTCTTCTAAAATTTAAGTATCCCGGAATATTTAGTTCTCAACCTTGGTCACACTGCAACCACATCTCCGTAATGGGTATGTAAGATTCGCAAAATTTCTGCATTTTCCCCAAAGGTTATTAGTAATAAAAGGGACCCTGCATGGACATTTTAAGGAAAATGGTACCCAAAGATGGCGTCCGTGCCTCGTGGCTAAAAGCCTGCAAGATTTAAAAAGCTTGGGCTCTGTGGCACAAGCAGCTTTTGGGAAATCGAAACCCAAGCTGCAGTTTCTGTGAAGAGAAACTTTTGTATTTTGAAAGCAGACAGGACTCTGAATTATGCATTAAGTCAAATCGGAGACAGATCAAAAACCAGTGAGGCCTATACTTAAGGCCATCAAGTTGTTTGCATAAATAATCGGAAACAGCTTAGGGAAGCCATCGAAGCTGGGCAGGCCGATTAAGATGTATTTATAACAAAACAACTCAGGAATCTGGCCAGTAGGTGCGATTACCGGCCATCTAAAAACAGTTAGTTTAGATTGCTACAATTATTTAAACTAGCCCGCCAAGATTGGGACAATGAACCTACCTGATTTGGCGCGCAGATAAGGGTTATCGGGAGGAGTATAACTGAAGGCCCCGGGTAGCAATCTCTCTCTGCTCCCTCTTGCTCTTGCCCTTGACTCTGCTCTCGCGGCTCCGGCCTCTTGGGCTGCAGCTCGTACTCGTGCCCTGGCCTCGTGGCGGGTTCTCTCCCCGGAGCAGATTTTCAGTAGCCAGAAACACCATACCAACTGCTAGGAAGGGGAGCGAGACCCAAGTCCACAGCCATCCAGGATGCCCAAGCCGCAGAAAGGGGCGAGATGAAATTGAGCAGGTAGCCCAGGACTTGTATGGTAGTCCGACGAGATGAGTGGAGATGAAGAAGATGATAAAAACTCGATAAGGGCAGAGCAGGGCAGCGAAAAATGTATCGATAAGTAAACCAAGCGCCTAGTTTTAAGCTGACGCTTGGGGAAGAAAGCCCTTGAGGACGGTGAAGACAAACACCTTGTTGAGCAATGCGATAACGCAGGCGTCTATGCCACAATGAATATACAGGCGTTTGATGCATGGCTAGTAAAATCTAAATGGTAACGACTGGTGACTGTCCGATAAATATAACGTTACCGCCAACGACCGCCCGAGGGAGAAGAAGAGGAGAACCCATCGAGACGAGACGACGACGGTAGCGGAGGGGAGAAGGTGTGTCGCAGTAGTCGGCCCAGCGCTGCACCGCTGAAGACCACGTGGCAACGGGGTACCTAGAAGGACCAGAAACCAAACTTCAAAACTCGCACTCGTTAACAGTTGGCTTTTATCTTTGGATTGGTGAGCATGAATTCTGGCCCCTCATAGCTTAATCTCGTTAGGTATAAGGGGTGGGATAAGGATAAGGGGATTGTTAAGATAGTCATTTTCCCTCGATGTGCCGTGTGTTCCCCATTCCCTGTATAAGTATAGATATTTTGTATTTGCCTGTAATTTTATACGAGTAACTTTTCATAAGATTGTTCATTTCTATTTCAATAAAATCTTGGTTTTCTCACATCCAAACCACCTGTCTACTCGAGTCTTTTCTGTATCGCTGCCTGTACCTACATCCGGTGTCTAGAACCCAGGGGCGTGGGAACGATTCGAACTGCTCATAAACAGTCAGAGGCATAACTGACTGAGCGTACGCGCCACCCCACAGGTATTAGATCAAACTTATTTATTACTATCTGAGCAGAGATACTAACTGTACCATTGCGATACATGAAGAATGGAAGGGAGTATTCACATTAGATGCCATTGGCCACCTTGACAAGAGACCATGAGGCCAATTATCCTGCCCTACTCTGCCCTGGCTTTGGACAGAAGGAGTACACCAAAAGTGCCATGTTTTTGTCGATGTCCTGGAATGCTGGTATTTCCTGTCCCATGGCCTAGACACAGATCTGTCCCCTGGCAAGGGCTATCACTGTTAGAAGGAGGAGTGGATCTGAGCACAGCTGCATGCCTCTCAGACCTATGGTTAAGTATCAGGCTTCCAAGATCGGGCCCTTCTGGCTGCGGATGGAGAGCGATAGCCAGAAGGCCCTAATTGCCTCTAAACATCCTTGGGTGGTGAAGAAAATTGAAGTGCCACCTTACCTTCCTATCTTCGGCCTGCCCATGACAGCCCGCAAGCTGTAGTGCCATGTTTCACTGGATGCCATATCCTGGGTGTAGTGTATGTACCCGTCTACCTTTAAGAGAACTATTGTATGTAACCGTTCACCTTTAAGAGAACTATTTTAGGTGTGGCACTACTTTGTTTGGCTTCTGTATACTGTAATACCGACGGTGACCACACCAGTATATAAGTGTTGTGTCAGGATTTATTGGGCAGATTCGCCCTGACCTTCGAATAGTAAAGTCCTGTTTTAAGTTACTCTGGTAGTCTGTGTATTAATTAACTAAACAACCCACAGACTTTACAGTGGCGACGAGTCCGATCGTACCCTGCGGCAACAATACTTCCGAAGCAGTTAACAAGCGTCGAGAAGAGGCAACCGCCCTCGTCGTTCTGCTGGGAGAAAACTCGAGGCTGCAGAACTAGAAAGGAGGAAGAATTTAGAGACAAAGACTTCCATCAGCAACAGGCACTGACTGTCCCTTCTGCCACGGTGAGGAGTGAGCCGATCAGCACGAGAAGCAAGGCGGCCACGGTGACTGTGAGTAAGGGAAAGTAAAAAGAATAACCGGAGGATAAGGGCGGTGCACTCGACCACGGTCGAGGGGGAAAGGAGCCGGACAGAAGTCGGGTCCAGAGGCGCTGAGACTGGGGCAGCGTGGAGCAAGGAAGCCGCGGTACAGACAGGCTGGGGGACGCAACAGCGTCGTGAGACAGCTAGACCGCGACCGGCGAAAAAGGCCGGGCAGCGACCGAAACCATGAAGCGCTGCGACTGGGAACGTAGGCGCGGGAAGAGATAAACTCAGCCGCAGCCGGGGAGGGAAGCACCGGACTGCGAGAGGGCTGGGAGGCGCGATTGGGAGCCGAGCGAGCGGGAGAGGCAGAGCCGACCAAGGGAGACTGAGCGAGAGCCAGTCCAGCGGCTGAAACTGTTCTCCGTCAACGGGGTGTACCCAGCGCCGGTAGAGCCGAGCGAGCGGGAGAGAGACAGAGCCCGAGCAAGGGAGACTGAGCGAGAGCCAGTCCAGCGGCTGAAACTGTTCTCCGTCAACGGGGCGTACCCAGCGCCGGTAGAGCCGAGCGAGCGGGAGAGAGACAGAGCCCGAGCAAGGGGAACTGAGCGAGAGCCAGCCCAGCGGCTGAAACTGTTCGCCGTCAACGGGGTGTACCCAGCGCCGGTTGCCCTGCCGAGAAAAGGGAAAGCACTGAAGCCGACGCGCAGGCTGTGAACCTGAAAGCCAGCGGCCGTCGCCCGTGGGGAAAGTGTACCCCTTCCGCCAGGGAAGAAACGCGGGAAGCCGCCATTAGGCGGGGAAGAAGGCAGAAGCGGGAAACCGCCATTGAAGTGGGCGGGGAGAGAAGATAAGTGCGGGAAACCGCCATTTTTGCGGGAACCGCCATCTTGGAAAAAAAAAAAAAAAATTTAAGAAATAATTCGTGGTGTTTATCAGGAAGAGAGGAAGATGCCTAAGCGTGGTAACATCAACGATTTTAATTCCGAGGTAGAAGACTGGGCCACGTATGTGGAACGCATTGAGATCTATTGTGAGGCCAATAAAATAGAAGAAGATGACAGAGCTATAACCTTGCTAAACTCGATGGGCGCGAAGACATACGGGCTCTTGAAGCATCTACTATCACCAGCTAAACCGACGGATCAGACTTTCGATGATATTGTGGCTGTTCTGAAGGATCACTTGAACCCCACACCGTTGATGTTGGCGGAACGATTCAAATTCTATGCGAGAACGCAACGGAAAGACGAAAGCAACGCAGAATACTTGGTCGAACTGCGTAGACTAGCGAAATACTGCCAGTTTGGAGGGAATCTGACAGAGGCATTGCGAGACAAGTTCGTGTGCGGATTGGCAAAGGAAGGAACGCAAAAGCGACTACTCGAAGAGAACGACCTTACACTTGACAGGGCTGTCCTTATTGCAGCATCGCACGAAGCCGCAGCGAAGGGAACTGCGGAAATGCAGCTAAAGACAGCGGCACTCAGTGTGGATCAAATTACCTCGACAACAACAAAATGTTATCGTTGTGGGAAGACAACACACGACCAGAACCAATGCTGGTTTAAGAACCAGGAATGTAGGAAATGTGGCAAACTGGGTCACATAGCTAAGGTATGCCGGTCAGGGAAGAAGACCAACAACCAAAGGACCAACAACCAAAGGAAGCCATCACAGGAAAAGTACAACAAGGTGCACAAGGTGGCTGAGAAGAGTTCAGACGAACAGAATTCAGACTCAGACCCAAACGGCCAGGAGCTGGGTAGTCTGAGAATTCACAATGTGAGTAAGGAAGCTGACCTACAAACTATCTGGGTCATGCTAAAAATAGCTGGAGTCCAAGTGAAAATGGAGTTGGACACTGGATCAGCTCTATCAGTCATAAATCGAAGGGATTACCACCAGCTATTCTCACATATACCCTTAAGAGATACCAAGTTCGTATTGCAGACATACACGGGGCATAAAGTATACCCCATGGGAAAGATAAGAGTCAAGGTGAGAGATAGGGGTAAAGAACACCCAAGAATGAACTTATACGTACTACCTGAGGGAGGAGCACCACTTCTAGGATGGGAGTGGATCAAGAAAATAGACATGGAATGGCACTATCTAAAAGCCATAACGAGTGAGGACTCGGTGCAGACAATCAGCTCAGATTCTGAATCGGATGACGATAAGACCAACCCAAATGTGAAAGACAAGGCTAAAATGGACTTGCCGACTAAGGTTGGAAAAACGAAGGCATGCAGAAAGGCAGCTGCTCCAGTAGAAGGATTGAATAGCCCGATCAATCAATCCCCGATGGAAGGGGAAGTATTGGAATCACAAATGAGGTCATTAGTGAAGGATTGGCAGGAAACCCAGGAAGAGCGGGATGAATATGAACGCATGAAGAAGTCTCTTCAGGAAAGATGTCTAGGGAGGGAACAACAGTCGGCTAACGTCCAGTTGGGTAAGGAAGAAGTAGCAGGGCCTCTCGCTAGACTAGCTCAGGACGACACCGAATATTACCATGACCTGTTGAGTGACACGGAGTATTACGATGACTTGGTCTGCCCAGCTTGCGATGAAAACTCCCAAAGTGCAGAAATCAGGATGAAGCACTTAAAGTCTAAGGAACATAGGGAGATGGTGGCGCTACAGCTGGCAGCGGATAAGGGAGCCCCGAGAGTCTCCAAGAAGCAGAAAAGAAAAAGACGAAGCAGAAGACGATAACCATCTAAATCATTATCACTTCTATCAGATCATGCACGTGGGCCCTACGAAGGGGGCCAAATCAGTTGGAAAGTAGGAAAAATTACCAAGGCAGTCCAGCTGTTTGTAAAAGTCAGCACTGCTGGTTCAGCAGGATGGAAGTTCAAGCTGTTAAGCCAAGGGAAAGACTATTGGATGAGTCACGCTAGAAATGTGAACCGGCTACACCACAGAGATGTTGTTCGGACCGAGTCAAGACCAGAGACTGAATCTGTGAACTGTTCCCGCAGAGACTGAATCTGTGAACTTTTTCCCGCAGAGACTATATCTGTGAATTGTTTTACATGAAGTTGATTATATGTTATGTTTAATGGGGAATAAGTATGTTGTAAGCTAAAAAGGGAGGATTGTAGTGTATGTACCCGTCTACCTTTAAGAGAACTATTGTATGTAACCGTTCACCTTTAAGAGAACTATTTTAGGTGTGGCACTACTTTGTTTGGCTTCTGTATACTGTAATACCGATGGTGACCACACCAGTATATAAGTGTTGTGTCAGGATTTATTGGGCAGATTCGCCCTGACCTTCGAATAGTAAAGTCCTGTTTTAAGTTACTCTGGTAGTCTGTGTATTAATTAACTAAACAACCCACAGACTTTACACTGGGAAGGTGTGGTAAACCACTGTATTGTATATTGCCACCTCTGGGTGGCGCTGTGTATGGAGGCATGCCTCAGCTGACTCCACCCACCACTGTGTGGGTTTCGTTCAGACTTGTTCAGTCACTCACGAAGAAGCATGGTCTCTTCTTAGCTAATAAAAGCCTTATTCATCTCTTCTTTCGACTCATCACCTTTTATGAAGTAATTGATAAGCGTATCAATTTTATTAGCTAAAAGTTAAATGGCGACACCTGAGGAGCAACAACAGCAACGGATACAGCAGACATTGCTGAGAGCCCTCAGACCACCACGCCTGGACCTCGACCCTCAAGATGTGGGTGCATCAGCCAAGTTTGAACACTGGCTGAGCTGCTTTGAATCCTTCCTCGCAATCTCACAGGTTACAGAGGAGGATCACAAACTGAAAATTTTGACCGCCCAGGTGAGCCATCAAGTATATATGCTAATCCGGGACTCTAATACGTACGTGGCGGCCCTCGAGCTACTAAAAGGGCAATATACGCGCCCAGTGAACACAATTTACGCCCGACACCTCTTGGGATCCCGCAGGCAGCAACCGGGAGAATCGGTAGGGGCATTTGCACGGGCGCTACTGGCACTCTGCAGAGACTGCGATTGTAAAGCGGTAACGGCTGTGGAGCACGCGCAGGGACTCGCCTGTGATGCCTTCGTCAGGGGCCTCCAGTCAGACCACACCCGGCAGAGACTGCTAGAAAGCAAGGAACCCGACCTGAAGACGGCCATTGCCCTTGCGCTCTCGTTAGAGGAGGCCCACCGAAACCTCGAGGCATACCCCCGTAACGGCGCCGAGACATGGCAATCGAAACCGTGGGACACGGGACCGCCGCCCCCGGCACCAACCGCTGCAGCGACCCAACCGAGACAGCAGCCTCCGGTAAGAACTGCTTCGATGCCCAGTAACCAGGCCCAAAAATGCTATTTCTGTGGCCAGTTAAAACATCCCAGAGCGCACTGCCCAGCTAAGACAGCTACCTGCTCGGGCTGCGGGAAGAAAGGCCATTACGCTAACGCCTGCAAGGGGAAGCCAGCCAGCAGCGCAGCGTGCGGGCCGTGGGAGCAGCCATCTTATCCGCCATTTTGTGTACCCCCGGCCGCATGGCATCCGCCGCCATCGTATCCAACGCACTCAACCGCCATTTCGTCACCGGAACCGACCACCGTCTCGGCGGATGACTATAGTGACTCACTAAGCCACATACTGGCCTCCGTGACGCTGGATCAAGGCCACCCTCACCATCTATCCAGCTCCATGATGGATATCGCGGTAAACGGCCGTGCCACCAGTTGCCTGATCGACAGCGGGAGCACAGAGAGTTTCGTCCACCCCGACACGGTACGTAGCCACTCCCTCACGATTCTGCCAACGCACCATCGCATTTCTATGGCGTCCAAGTCCCAGTCAATGGACATCAGCGGCTACTGTGTGGTGACCCTGTCAGTAGGGGGCACTGAATATCAAAAATTTTAACTGCTAGTCCTGCCCCGTCTTTGCGCTGCCGTCCTGCTAGGGTTGGATTTTCAGTGCCACCTTAAGAGTGTCACACTAGCATACGGTGGACCCCTCCCCCCACTCACAGTCTGCAACCAACAACTTTTAAATCGCCCGCTGCAAACCACCTGCAGCCTTTCCACATTAAAAGTCCCCCCCCCTCCCCTGTTCGCTAACCTCACCCGCGACTGTAAACCCATCGCTACCAAAAGCAGGCGGTACAGTGCCGGGGACAGAGCTTTTATCAGCTCTGAGGTGGAGCGGCTCTTGAAGGAGGGCATTATCGAAGGTAGCACTAGCCCCTGGCGAGCCCAGGTTGTAGTCGTTAAAACCACTGCAAAACGCCGCATGGTAATCGACTACAGCCAAACCATAAACCGGTACACCCAGCTGGACGCGTACCCCCTCCCTCGCATATCTGATATGGTCAATCAGATTGCGCAATACAAAGTATTCTCCACCATCGACCTTAAGTCAGCGTACCACCAGCTGCCCATCCGCCATGAGGACCGCCAGTATACTGCCTTCGAGGCAAACGGCCGCCTCTACCACTTCCTTAGGGTCCCCTTCGGCGTCACCAATGGGGTTTCGGTCTTCCAAAGGGAGATGGACCGAATGGTTGACCAGAACGCGCTGCGGGCAACCTTCCCCTATTTGGATAACGTCACCATCTGCGGCCACGACCAGCAGGACCACGACGTTAATCTAGCAAATTTCCTCCGTACGGCCCAACGGCTGAACCTAACGTACAATAAGGAAAAATGTATGTTTCACACCAAGCGCCTGGCCATCCTCGGCTGCGTGGTGGAGAACGGAGTCATCGGGCCCGACCCCGACAGAATGCGCCCCCTAATGGAGCTACCCCTTCCCCACTGCCAAAAAGCACTGAAGAGATGCCTGGGGTTTTTCTCCTACTACGCCCAGTGGGTGCCCCTCTATGCAGACAAAGCCAGGCCCCTCATCAAAGCCACCTCCTTCCCCCTGACACCAGAGGCGTGTGCAGCCTTCACTCTTATCAAGAACGATATCGCGAAGGCCGCAATGCACGCGGTGGATGAGTCCATCCCCTTCCAAGTGGAGAGCGATGCCTCCGACTTCGCCCTAGCCGCGACCCTTAACCAGGCGGGCAGACCCGTGGCCTTTTTCTCAAGGACCCTCCAGGGCCCCGAGACGAGACACTCCTCCGTCGAAAAGGAGGCCCAGGCTATTGTAGAAGCGGTGCGTCACTGGAGGCATTACCTGGCCGGGAAACGATTTACCCTGCTCACTGACCAGCGTTCAGTAGCTTTTATGTTTAATAATAAGCAGAGGGGTAAAATCAAGAACGACAAGATCTTGAGGTGGAGAATCGAACTCTCCACCTACAATTATGATATCTTGTATCGGCCAGGGAAACTCAATGAGCCCCCAGATGCCCTATCACGTGGTACATGCGCCAACGCGCAGAGTGATAGGCTGCAGTCCCTCCACAATGACCTCTGCCACCCGGGGGTCACCAGGTTTTTCCATTTTATCAAATCCCGTAACCTGCCCTACTCCATCGAGGAGGTCAGGACCATGACCAAGAGCTGCCAAATCTGCGCCGAGTGCAAACCGCACTTCTATAGGCCGGACAGAGCAAGCCTGATCAAGGCCACCCGCCCCTTCGAACGCCTGAGCGTCGATTTTAAAGGGCCCCTCCCCTCCGCTGACCGCAATGTGTACTTCCTCAACATAGTTGATGAGTACTCCCGTTTCCCCTTTGCCATCCCTTGCCCAGACATGACCAGTACCACGGTCATCAAGTGTCTGAATGACATCTTCGCTCTGTTCGGGTTCCCCAGCTATATACATAGCGACAGGGGCTCATCGTTCATGAGCGACGAACTTCGGCAGTACCTGCTAACAAGAGGTATCGCCACGAGCAGGACCACCAGTTACAACCCCCGGGGGAACGGCCAGGTGGAAAGGGAGAACGCGACGGTTTGGAAGGCAGTCCTCTTAGCACTAAAATCTAAGGGCCTTCCGACCTCCCGCTGGCAGGAGGTCCTCCCTGCAGCGCTTCACTCCATTCGGTCACTGCTTTGTACTGCCACTAATGCGACCCCTCATGAGAAAATGTTCGTTTTCCCCCGGAAGTCTACATCGGGAACCTCGCTACCGGCATGGTTGACTTCTCCTGGGCCCGTCCTACTGCGGAGGCACGTGAGGACGCATAAAACGGACCCCCTGGTCGAGCGGGTGCACCTCCTACACGCCAACCCCCAGTATGCCTGGGTGACATACCCAGACGGGCGGGAGGACACGGTCTCCATACGAGATCTCGCACCCTCGGGTACCCCTGAATTACCACCGTTATCCCCCTTACCACCGTTATCCCCCTTACCACTGTTATCCCCCACCACCCCTCCCAACCCAACCCCTGCAGACGGCATGCCAAAGCCCCAGGAATCTTCGCCAACCACCCAGACACCAGACCCGACGTCGGATGCTGCAACACCACCGCCGCCACCACGACGATCAGGACGTCAGACAAGGCCTCCTGATAGACTTAACTTGTAGTACCCTTCACCCCGCCGGACTTCACATTAAACAAGGGGTGAATGTGGTAAACCACTGTATTGTATATTGCCACCTCTGGGTGGCGCTGTGTATGGAGGCATGCCTCAGCTGACTCCACCCACCACTGTGTGGGTTTCGTTCAGACTTGTTCAGTCACTCACGAAGAAGCATGGTCTCTTCTTAGCTAATAAAAGCCTTATTCATCTCTTCTTTCGACTCATCACCTTTTATGAAGTAATTGATAAGCGTATCAGAAGGCCAGTGAGCATTCTCCCAGGATGCTTGGGAATGCCTGTTCCCACCTCATTTACATGCTTGCCGCATAGCTGCACCTCCTGCATATTCAGGTGCAGACCCAGCTGGTCCCTGCCAGGGAAACTCCGAAACACCCAGGACAATGTAGAGTGAGCAGAGACCTGGCAAAATGGGGTGACACCCTTTGCACTAGGGTGCTGGCCAACCTGGGGCAAAGGTCAAAATAATTAGCCTCCATATCATCGGGCTGGAAATGCTTTGTAACTCATATTTACATATATTTTATTATTTTATTGTAACCGTCACAATTTTGATTTTACACTTGAAACAGACTTAACTAAAATTAATAGATTTCTAGCAGTTAAGGTTTCAGACAATACTGTGTGCAAATTGCCAACCTCTATGGCAGAGGCAAATGCAAAATGATAATCACATAACTATGAGAAGGACTTATATATATTTTTTATATCAGTGAAGTACCAGGCCATTTGTTATATTTTATCTATTATATTGGGAAAACAAGTATTTAGTTCAGAATAAAATGCATCACAAACAGAATAAGCATGTGTCCCTGTTTCAGCATAGAATCATAGAAACATAGAAGATAGGAGCAGGAGTAGGCCATTCGGCCCCTCAAGCCTGTTCCGCCACTTAATGAGATCATGGCTGATCATTCAGATTCAGTACCCTGTCCCTGCTTTCTCCCCATATCCCTTGATCCCTTTAGCCTTAAAAAATATATCTAACTCCTTCTTGAATATATTTAATGAATTGGCCTCAACTGCCTTGAGTGGTAGAGAATTCCAGAGGTTCACCACTCTCTCGGTGAAGAAATTCCTCCTCATCTCAGTCCTAAATGGCTTACCCCTTATCCTTAGACTGTGACCCCTGGTTCTGGACTCCCCCGCCATCGGGAACATTCTTCCTGCATCTAGTCTGTCTAGTCCTGTTAGAATTTTATAAGTTTCAATGAGATCCCCACTAATTCTTCTAAACTCTAGCGAATATAAGCCTAATCGACCAAATCTCTCCTCATCCTTGCTCCTGTACTCGAATCCACTCGCTATGAAGGCTAACATACCATTTGCCTTCTTAACCGCCTGCTGCACCTGCATGCTTACCTTCAGCGACTGGTGCACAAGGTCACCAGGGTCTCTTTGCACTTCCCCTTTTCCCAATCTGTTACCGTTCAGATAATAATCTGTCTTCCTGTTATTGCCACCGAAGTGGATAACTGTAAGGGGTTTTCCTCGAGAGGTTTCCCTGAGGTTTCTCTCTCTAGAGGTCTCTCTCTCTTGCACAGTAAACCTTGAGTGGTTCGACCCACTCGCCCCTTAGATTCTATACTCTGGACTTAGGCGCAGGAACTACAATGTAGAGAAAACTCTTGTAGACCAAGTTTGATGAAACAAAATGAAATTTATTGCATAAGGAAAAATATCAAATCAAATGCAAGCAGATAAGGGAGTACATGGGAGGGAAAAACACACAAACAAATCATAACGACACAGTACTAACTAAAGCAAACACAGGCATCTTATACTCTACAAAGATCATCATGAAATAAGGAAACACACGGAACATCGAGGGACAACAACTCATGTTAGTTGTACCCTTAAATCCACCCCCTTATTAAACCTATCTAGATCTGATTGTGAAGGGCCAGAAACATGCTCACCAATCCCACTAGGAAGTGCAAGGTTTTGAAATCGAGTCTGTGTTTGGTCCTTTCAGGCATTTCGTCTCCACGTGGATCGTGGAGCCCCTGCGAGCTGCGCCACACCTCTCTCCTGAGGTGGGGGTCGGGGGCGGCTGGACACCGGCGGGCCTGGATGTCAGCGGGGTCGAGGATCGTCGGCTCGACCCTGGTTAGAGGAGCCTTGGGCTGGCTCCCATTGCTTCTTCAGTTTCCTTTTCTCTCTTCTCCCGAGCCGGGGTGGCTGGAAGGTTTCTTCTCTTGGGACCTTTATTTTTTTGTCTCGTCTCCCAAGTTGGGTCGATGCCCTCTCGTTCCGGCAACGGCCCGGGGACGGTCGATGATCTCCTGATGTGTTTCCCCGGGGCGGAACGCCGGTTTCGAGACGGCCTTCTCGATGTTGGCATTCTTCTTCCTCCTGCGATTCCCTGCTTCTTCTTCTGGGTGTCCGGATTCAAGCTGTGTGTTTCCAGCTCTCCAAGCCTGCTTGTCTGTCTGTGTGTTCCCAACTGCCAAAAAAGTCTTCCAGATATACTTTCTTCCAGAAACCTCCGTCCCCCGCCCAAATCAGGTTAGTCTTTGTGTAATTTTTGGCGGGCTGGGAGCACAGTGGGGTAGTCATTATATTTTTTAATGTCTTAAACGGATAGTAAAAGGCCCATCTCTGGTCTGGAATTACCTTCATTGTTTTTAATGTCCTGCTGATCTCGTTATCTAGTCCTGGGTGCTGTTCTCATGAATATGAAATTGCCCCCTTTTGTCTGGGTCAACATTTTGATGGCCTCTGTCTCCAGGCCGATCTTGACTGGATCTGCATCTAATCCATATGCATATGTGTGGGTCTGGTTTCGTTCTCTCAGAAACGGCTTCCAGAACTTGCTGTAGGTTGAATCCACAAAGCTGTCGGAGGTTGCGCAGGAACCATTTTAAAGTGTCCCAATAAGCTGGTCACATGGTATGGCGGCCATTTTGTATGCCGCTTTTTCTGGGCTTCTTTTAAAACAGTCTTTAAAATCATGACCTCTTCTGCCATTTAACCCTTATTAATATAAAGTCCAATTTTGTGAATCCTGCACTCCCCACTGATGATACTGTAACTTGCTTGAAGTATCGTAATTCTGGGTGAGCAACATTTTCTGACTTTCCACAATCTAACCATCCTCAGTATTTACCTATCTATGACCCCACGACACATGCATTTCCCATTTCAGAAAAATCTAGTGTACATTAAGCATCTATAGACGGCAATACCTTGGAGTTAAAAATCTAACAATTACTTCCAGGCGTGGAGGGGGTCCTTATACCCCTACATCACCTAGTGCATACACATTACTTTCTAATAATAACATCACATCTAATAAAACTTCAATAAGAAAATAAAGTACATACACGAAAAATTCAAAATGCACATGAATACATATCAAAATAATACAGAGGAGGGAGGGAAAACTTTAACTTTATACAAACAGCAAAAATCTAAACGGGTGTCTCTTCTTCTACCCGCACATAATGCTCCCTCCATTCCCCTCTATTCTCATACTTTTGCGAATGTTTGACCTTTTTACAGTGTACAAACAGTAAATAAACTACAATGACAACTTGGCACACTACAAGAATGTGGGAGGCTATACTAATCCAGGAAGGGACTTCTATATTAGTGAACAGGTCCCACCATGGTGGTGTCACTAAGTCCAATATGTCTGCCCCTATCTCTAAAGTTTTCTGCTCCAGTGTGTAGAACTGTTTCTGTGAAACAACAACGGCTTTTAATATCTTGGTGAGGTGTTCAGGGAGAGGGGGAATGATATATCCAAAATGTGCAATGAATCGCTGCAAATTGGTGAAATTCTCTGTCACAGTGATGTGAACAGTGGAAGGTTCAGGAATGGGGACAATTCACTCTTGGGCCACTTGAACTTTTGCCCTGGGCTTGAAACAGAAGCTGCTGTCACTAACCGGACACCAACCATACTGTCCATGCTGGTAGTGGGGCGCTGCAGTGATGACACAGTATGTCCCACCTCCTATATATGCCATTTGCGGGGGCACATGGCCTTGTGCCATTGCCTCCATGGTGCAATTTATAGGCTTCGCGCCAGCAGTTCTGAACCCGCACTGTGGTTTTGAAGGGCATTCTGTTAGATCCGTGGTTCAGTGGATAAATAATTACACGGATGCTGTACATAAACAAACAACAGGTCTTTACTGGAGGAGGGTCATCTCTAGACTGGGGTACAGAGGCATGCGCACAGCTTATATACCGGTGTGGTTACTGCCGGTACTACAGTATACAGGAGCTGTAAAAAGTAGTTCTGACTTAAAGCACATACACTACAATTCCTCCCTTTTTAGATTAATAATAACCCCTTAATAATCAAATAACAATTACATTTTTACATGTACATTTAATAACAAAAGTCCATTTATAGATTCAGTCTTTGGGGCGGCTTCCTGACCCTTTCGGGATAGCGCCTTTCCGAAGGTTCTTGTTCTTGGTGCAGGGGCGATTCTGACCCCTTTTCATCGGGTAGTTCATCGGTTTCCACTGCTACTGGGTCTGAAGTAGATGCTACCGGTATGTCGGGTTCATCCCCAGGTACTCGAGACATAGGGTTGACGCCTTCCTGTGACGCTAAGATCTGATCGACGTGGCATCTCACAATGTTCTCCCCGACATCCACGGTGTACATTAATGGCCCCTGCCTTGTACATATCGTTCCGGGTTGCCACTTCTCTGTTCGATAGTCACGGGCCAAGACTGGTTGCCCTACATTGAAGCTCCTTGTCGGCTTCTCGTTGGTGTGCTGGAATTGTTTGTCCTCAACATTTCTTCACACATTTGGTCTGAGCAAGTCCAGACAAGATCTCAACCTTCGGTTAAAGAACATCATGGCCGGGGTCTGGTTGGTAACTGCATGTGTCGCGTTTCGGTAGGCTAATAAGAAATTGTCCATCTTATGCTGTAGTGGAATTTCCTCGTCGCACATGGCCTTTATCACCTTCTTAAAGGTTTGTACGAACCTTTCAGCCAATCCATTGGTGGCTGGATGATACGGGGTGGATGTGTAATGCCTTACCCCATTCCTTTTCATGAATTTTTGGAACTCGCCGGACACAAACTGTGGTCCATTATCAGAGCAGATCTGCTCTGGCAAACCGTTTCTGGCAAATATGGTCCGTAGGACTGCAATCGTTTTCTCTGTAGTGGTTGAAGACATCTTTATCACCTCAGGCCACTTTGAATGAGCATCCACTGCTATTAAGAACATTGAGTCCATGAATGGACCAACGAAATCAATGTGCACTCGTTGCCATGGAGAGGAGGGCCACTCCCATGGGTGTAGAGGGGCATCTGGTGGTGCATTTTGGACCTTCTAGCATCCTAAGCAGCTCTTAGTTAGGTCTTCGATTTGTTGATCGATTCCCGGCCACCACACATAAGCCCTAGCAAGGCTTTTCATTTTCACTCCCCCCAGATGACCCTCATGTAGCTCGTTTAGCATTCTCTCCCTTAACTTGGGTGGAATCACCACTCTGGATCCACACATCACTGTCCCCTGGCATACTGACAGCTGTTCTATTCTGGATGAGAATGCTGGCAACAATGAGTCGCCATGTGTTGGCCATCCCCTCACCGTCAATTCATATACCCGTGACAGCGTCGGATCATTGCAGGTCTCCTTCTCTATATCCGCATTTGTTACTGGCAATCGTTCAATTATCGACGAATAAAATATATCGATAGGGTCCACTGCTGGTGCTTCCTTCACGGTAGGCAGTGGCAGGCGCGATAGCCCATCAGCGTTCCCATGCTGTTTCGTGCCTTTATATTCTATTTCATATTGATTCGCCCCTAGAAACAGGGACCATCTTTGTAATCGCTGTGCAGTCATTACTGGATTACTGGCACGCCCTTCTTAGGATTAAAGATGGAGACAAGTGGTTGGTGGTCAGTCAGCAAGGTGACCTTCTGCCCATGCAGTTAATGGTTGAATTTTTTTACTCCCCATACTAGGCTGAGGGCCTCCCTGTCAATCTGGGTGTAGTTGCGCTCGGCTGAGGTTAGTGACCGAGACGCAAAGGCTACTGCCTCTCCAACCCGTCAGGGAATTTGTGTGACAGCACCGCTCCAATGCCGTAGGGTGATGCATCACATGCCAAACGAATTGGTAGTGCTGGGTTGAAATGGGCCAACACCTCTTTTGATGTGATGAAGTCTTTACACTTCTGGAAAGCTCGTCTAGGTTCGTCATCCCACTTCCATGGTACCCCTGTTTGCAGTAGGGTGTTCAGCGGGTGTAGTACCGTAGACAAATTTGGTAAGAACTTGTGGTAATAGTTTACCAGCCCGAGGAACGACTTCAGTTGTGACACATTTTTCGGTGCTGGAGCCTTGACTACTGCCTTAATCTTGTCAGGGGACTTATGTAACCCCTCTTCATCGATGACGTGGCCACAATACGAGATCTCTTTCTGGAAAAACTCGCACTTGTGGCGATTAGCTCGTAGCCCATATTCCTTTAATCTGGCGAGCACTTTCTCCAAGTTAGCGAGGTGATCACCGTCATTTTCGCCCGTGACCAAGATGTTGTCCAAATAACACTGGGTCCCTGGAATCCCTTGCAGGACCTGATCCATCGCCCTTTGCCAGATAGCCAGAGCCGAGGCTACTCCAAACACCAGCCGGTTGTATTGATAGAGACCTTTATGGGTGTTGATCATAAGGTAATGTTTCGAAGCTTCTTCTACCTCCATTTGCAAGTACGCCTGGGCTAGATCAATTTTGGTGAAGCGTTTACCACCAGATAGCGAGGCGAAAATATCCTCAATTCGTGGAAGCAGATATTGCACCGTGTGAAGGACTGGGTTCACTGTCACCTTAAAATCCCCACAGATGTGGGCCTTCTTTGGTTCCCCAGGCGTATTACTCAACGACCTCTTCATTACAGGGACGATGGGTGTAGCCCACTCACTCCAGTCCACTTTGGACAGTACTCCTGAACATTCCAACCCTTCCAGCTCTGCTTCAACTGCTGGTCTGATCGCAGAAGGCACTGGTCTGGCCTTCAGAAACTTTGGGCTTGCATTATCCTCTATTTTAATTGTTGCTGTTATTCCTTTTAGTGTTCCTAGTCCCTCCTGGAACACTTCTTTTGCGTCAGTTTGCATTTTTGACAGTCGTCCAGGTGTGATGTCATCATCCTTTTTGGCCTCCACCTTCAGTGCCTGTATGGAATGCCAATCTAAATGTATCTTCCGGATCCACTCACGTCCTAGCAGTGGTGGTGCTCCATTTGGCAATACATATATATCCATTTTAGGTATTTCCTGACCTTTATATGTCACTTTCACCCTTATTTTTCCTTTGGGGTAGACTTTTTGCCCCGTATATGTCTTCAAGATAATCTCTGTAGCTTTCAAGGGTATGTGTGAAAATAGCCGCTTGTAGTCTCTTTGATTTATGACTGTTAGAGCTGACCCTGTGTCCAATTCCATTTCCACTTGGACTCCGTCTATCTTGAGTGTAACCCAGATAGTCTGGTGATCCTCTATTTCAGTTACATTATGTAGTTTCAGACAACCCAGCTCCTTGCTTCCGGAGTCTGCGTCACTTTTCTGTTCATCTGAACCACTGTACATCACCTGGTGTACCTTTTTGTACTTCTCCTGTGGAGATTTCTTACTGTTGGTTTTCTTCCCAGACCTGCAGACTCTTGCTATGTGTCCTGCTTTCCCACACTGTCTGCACACTTGGTCCTTGAACCAACAATCTTTCTGGTCATGTGTTGTTCTGCCGCAGCGATAGCACTTCCCTGTTCCATAGGTCATTTCGTTGGTGCCGTATTCTTGCGGTCTCCTTTGTATCTCTGCAGCGCCCCTTGCGGCTGCTTCGTGTGATACTGCCATATTGAAAGCTTTGTCCAGTGTAAGGTACTTTTCTGATAGAAGCTGTTCCTGGGTTCCTTCACTTTGTAGCCCACACACAAACTTGTCCCTTAACGTGTCTGCTAGTCCCGCTCCAAACTGACAGCATTTCGATAGCTTGCGCAGTTCCATTAGGTACTCAGCATTGCTTTCGTCTTTGTGTTGGTTCCTTTTATGGAACTTAAATCGTTCTGCTATCAGCAGCGGTGTGGGGCTTAAGTGGTCCTGTAGGATTTCTGCTCTGCTTCCAAAATCCTTGTTTACCAGCTTCTCTGGGGTTATTAGATTTCGCAATAACCCACAAGTTTTTGCACCCATGGAATTTAACAGAACCAGTGCTTTATTAGCATCTGGCACTTCATTCACCCTGCAGTACACCTCAATACGTTCCACATATGTCGCCCAATCTTCGACTTCATTGTCGAACGTAGAGATACTGCCACTCTTCGGCATCCTTGGTTGTGCGTTAACTATCCCCAATGGCACCTCCCGTGCTTCCCCTTCTTCTCCGCTGGCACAAAATGGCATCTCCCGTGCTTTCCTTCCTTCCCGCGCTCGCCCGTCTTCTCCGCTGCGGCTTCGCAAAATGGCGTCTCCCGCGCTCTTCCTTCTTCTCCGCGGCTCAATGGCGCCTCCCACGCTCTCCCTGCTTCTCCGCAGCTCAATGGTGCCTCCCGCGCTCTCCCTGCTTCTCCGCGGCTCAATGGCGTCTCCCCTTGCTTCGCCCCGTGGACCCTGATCAGCCCGTGATCCCTGGCTGTGCTCTGCGCGTTCTTCTCTTGATATTTGTCGACGCCGCTCACTCTAGAACCCGGCTGTTTCTTACCCTCTCTCTCTCCGGTTTGCAGTATTTTTCCTCGACGCCGCTCGGTGATCAATCCCCGGCTGCGCGCTGCTCTCTTCACCCTCTTTCTTACCCCATCGACGCTGCCCAGCTCTCTCTCTCTGCCGTCGGTCGGCTCCAGCTGCCGCTGCTCGGGAAGGGTCTGCTCTGGACCTGTCGTCGGTCTCTTACTGCTCGTTGTGGCTGGGGAACCAAGCCCGGCTCTCCACAGCCTCCCCAGTGAAGTTGGATCTCTGCCTGACTGCTGGGCGGTTGCTCGCGGTCGACGCCCGTGTTCCTGGACTCGACTATTTTTTTTTTATGTTGCAGGTAGATTCGCATCAACACTCGTCGCCACTGTTAGATCCGTGGTTCAGTGGATAAATAATTACACGGATGCTGTACATAAACAAACAACAGGTCTTTACTGGAGGAGGGTCATCTCTAGACTGGGGTACAGAGGCATGCGCACAGCTTATATACCGGTGTGGTTACTGCCAGTACTACAGTATACAGGAGCTGTAAAAAGTAGTTCTGACTTAAAGCACATACACTACGCATTCAAGTGCTGGGGGCACAGGATGATGTGTGCTCCCCGGCTCCGGCACCCCGAGAGGTCGGTACCCGTCATTGCATGCTCCCATCGAATGACGTAAGGTGGGACCCCCGTGTAGCGAATGTGCGCACCCCCCTGAATGACTCCAATGTTCTCCACCCTGTATACCGGGGTGGGTTTTGCTGTCTTTCCCATCACCGGCATTCTTACCACTATACCCATAATGGTGTGATTAGACCGTCCACAGTCCACTGGGACTGGGTAGGCCTCTGAAGCTATTCTGAGCTGGCGTGGACTCAATGTATTCTCAAAAGGGTGGAGGGCTGCGAGGTGCTTGTTGGTGATCCAGGAGGGGACCAAGCCTTGCTTTAAATCCTCCAGATTACTGCGGCCCTCGCCCAGTAACCACGCCCCGTATAGCACACAAGCTTCGTTCTGCGCAGCCTGATCAGATGCATTCCGATCCTCCCTGATGAGAGCATTTACCGTTCTGGCGTGTTTCTCCAGCTCAGCTATTATCTCTTTTAAGTGTAGTGTCATGGCCTGGTCCTCATGTAACTCAGAACCCACTACCTTATTCTCATCAGTCAGTATCTTTCTTAGCTGTGTTTTTAAACCATTGATCTGGGTTTGCAGCTCCACATCATCCAGTGTGTTGATGACGGAAGTTCCTGTGTTAAAAGCTGTGAAAATATCATTTACTGCACCCCTTCTTTGTCTCCCTACTCTGTCCAAGACCTCATGTGGTGTGGTGTACAATTCGGCTCTGTCGACATCGGCAAAGTCGAATTCGTAAAACTGTTTAAACATGTTTGTTAACAGGACCTGGTATAATTGCTCCATTTCCTTGGGGCACCATGCTGGCAATCTTACCTCGGTGAGGTTTAAAATCACCGAAGCCACCGCGTAGTGGACCCCTTGGTACAGTACCTGACCTGTGGGTACCAATACCAATCCGTTCCCGGGTCCCTTTGTCGTGGTGGGGCACCCTTCCTTGAGGGCTTTAACTACCGGAATTGTGGGCAGGGGCTTGCGGGGTCGGGTGATGAGCTCCGTGGTGTTTACTTGGATCTGAGAGTATGGGACTCTGCACGCCCATGTGCTGACGTCCCACCTCATTCTTTGTCCAGCGTCCTGCCACTGTCTCTGGAAAAAGATGAAGACGCCTGTGGGGCAAGTGCGTTCTGAACCCCACATACAGATGTAGATCCCCTCATCTGGTTCCCACCATTTGTCCCAACAGACACTCAACCCCCCGTGAGTTCCCGTTATTGTCCGATGGGTGTTATTACCCAGTGTCTCCCATTCCACCGTCGAGTTCTTCATGGTGCTGCTCAAATTTCACAGCCACCACCAGCGGTCCAAAGGTACATTTCCCAAACAGTTCAAGCAAATCTTCTTGCCCACGGTGACGCTGATCCTGGGCGCAATGATCCGCACCCTGGGGCACATCAGAGATGTTTCTTTGTATGCAAACCCCGTCTGGCTGGAGTATTCAGTGGAGTTCAACCCCAGCCAGCCTGGCCATCTCCCTTCATGGAAGTAGGCAGCAGTCTCTTCAGCGTCCCGTGAGCCGGTTCCGTCAGTCGCGATGGGGCCTCTATTTCCAGAGCACCCGTATATGGTGGAGTGCTTGGTGTGGCCCCGATAGGCCCAGCTCCATCCGATTACCACGAACGCGGCGAGGATCCCTCTCATCTTTCTCCTGGTTCCTGCAATAAATCAAACAATATAGCCAGGCTCCCGAGAGATTCTGGCTTAGGTGACAGCATGATCGGGTCTTTCGACCTCGATCCAAAACTCACACATACTGGGCAGATTTAAAACTACTTAAACTCTAATCATTTTAATACTTACACACCTTAAACTTAAACCTAAACTTATGTACAGCGCTGCCCGTCCCCGGGCGGCTTGCCTAATCCCTGATTGGACTGCAGCTTGCCGCTCCCTGTGGCAGGCTGCAGTGACCTGTGGCTCTGGTTCCCCGCAGCCTTTTGCTGTTAATCGGGGACTGTGTTTTTTCAAGGATTTCTGAAGTCGGCGTCTACTGGGAGCGGGGGAATCGGGCCAAGGTTTTACAGGCTGAGGCGTTCGAGTCGACCTGCGAAAAGGTACTTTGGGCGTGGCTCCCTTAGCGAGTGGACCTTCGGGTGGGACCTTAGCTCTCACAGCCCGTGACTCTTCCACGACTGTAGGGTTCGGCTCCCTTCCCTCAGGCTCCGCCCATTTGGGATTTGGGCAGGCTCCCTCGGCGAGTGGACCTTTGGGTGGGACTTCAGCTCTCACAGCCCGTGGCTCTTCCACGACTGTAGGCTTCGGCTCCCTCCCCTCAGGCTCCGCCCCTTCAGGAATTGGGCCTGTGGCAGACGGCTCCTCCTCACCTGTCCCTACAGGTGGAGAATCTCTGCCCCCAATTTCTACCTCCCCCATGCTCGAGTCGAGGGCGGGATCTCCGTCCTCCGACTCCACCTCTTCCAGAATCGTGTCGAGGGCGGGACCTTGTTGTTCGGGCCCCTCCTCGTCCGAGTCCCAGGCCATCGGAGAAAGCTCCCCCCAGGTGGGCGGGACCTCTTCTCCTTCCAAGCAGGCTACAACGCCAGCTTGTGTGGTCTGTGACTCATCGCGCGCCTCAGGCTGAGGATCTTTATCCCCAGACCTGGCTTCGGTTGCTGATGCTCTCGCACCCGGTTTAAACAGTTTGCACCGCTTCATGTGAAACCACTTGTTGCATCGTGACACCTCCACTGTGCGAGTGGCGTAGACCGCCGGATTTTGCACCGATTCCGGCTAATTCCTGGTCTACAGCTCTCTCGCCAGCGCATAGGGTTAGACCCAAGAATTTTACTTCTCGCTGGCCAACCCGCGCCTTCGTAGGGGTTTCCTTAACACTCTCTATCTCCTTCACACTCATACCCTCTCCCCAGAGACAATGATTCCTTAAGTCCACGTGGATCCCGTGGGCTACCAAGAAATCAGACCCCAGGACTCCCGTTCCACCTCTCACCTCCCACTTCATTTGGGTACACTTCCACGTGGTGTGGAGTGGTCCTAGATGAATGGAGAGGGGAAGGGAATGTGCGCCAGCCTGTTCTTCGCCCATGAAGCCCGACAGAAGATATGGGACCCCGGTGGACAGAGGCGAGGCGGTGGGGTTATCTGCGTGGATTACGGTGCACGATGCTCCCGTATCCAACAGATAGGTTCCCTTCACCTCCTCCACCTCCACCTCCATGAGGGGTCATCTCCATACATCATATCGCAGCGCACACAGGTAGACGGGCTGCACCAACTCTAGGCACTTGGATACAGCAATCGGGGTTTTGGGAGCGACAAGGCCGGTGGTGACAGCTATTTTCCCCTGCGAGGTCATCAGAGACCACATTGTCTCTATGATTGACTCAATCGCAGCGGGATTCATAACTGCACCAGCTCCTTGCGCTGGGGCAGGAACTACAGCTTGGGTTTGGGCTGGTGCTGGGGCGGTGGTCTGGGCTTGGGCTTGGGCTGCAGGAAATCTCCCTTTATTATCCTTCCACAGATTTCTACAGTCCTTGCGCCAATGTCCATCCTTCCCACACCTGTAGCAATTGAGCTTGGCTTGGACAGGGCGATTCCCCTCCTGACACCACTCCTTCTTGCTTGGGGCTGCGGGTTTTGCCTCATACACCTTTCCCTTCTGGGGAAGTGTTTCCTGACCTCTACAATTCTTGTATGCCACATTAAGCTGACAGAGTACTGTCTCCTCCGTGACACCAGAACCTTGGGGATCAAACCATGACCTGGCTAGGGTCCGTATCTCTGGCAAACTGTTGGTAACCAAACAACGGAGCCAATGAACCCGCTGTTCGTTGCTCATTAAAGCCCGTTCAGGCATACCCGGACAGCTGCGTCGATATACTGGCCACAGCCTTTCTGCGAAAACCCGTGGGGGTTCTCCAGATAGCTGCACGGTCCCTTCTACACGGTCGAACGGACTACCATCGTCCACTCTCATTACTTCTAAAACTTCCTCCCTGAGATCCGCATACCCTTTCCGTCCCCTTTTACCACCCTCTGAGAGGTACTGAAGGATTGTGGAATCCAGGGAGAAAAGCAACAGTTTGACCTATTCCTGATCATCACAGTCATTGATTGCTGCTGTTTCCTCTATCTCCCTGAAATGAATCGAGGGATCTCCCTTTACTGTGAGTCGTGTGAGGTGGCTCACCATGGACCTTAATTGCGGGCCAGCGTAGGGCACCACGAGTTGGTTCTGGTGTGGTCCGACACTGCCATCGGCAGCATTGGGACCGAACCTCTGGTGCCGAGCGGGACACATCGGTGCCGGTCCCTGTAATGATATCAGCAAATAGTGATGTTATTTGCCTGTTCGATTATGATGCCTTAATAGCATGATTGCAGGTATTGATTGCTTGTGCCTGACCAGCAGAGGTCATGTGACCAGACAAGCAGGCTGAGAGTTTTTTAGTTTCACTTTAGCTGCAGCTCAAGCATGGTGTGTCCTGAAAAGCTGTATGAATTCGTGAACAAACCTTAGATGAAAAGTTATTCTCTTTTATATAAATGTCTCATCATTGAACCCACAAGGAAATCAATACATGGTGTCAGAAGTGGCTGAAAGAGAATCGAAAAAAAAAAATCGGGAAAAAAAAAAAATCGAAAAAAAAAAAAATCGGAAGTTAAATCAGCTCTCCACATATTAGCAAGCCAAAAGAGAAAATCGTTACTTACCTTGGAGAATAGCTAACAAAGTGAAAAAATGGAAGGATTACACCCACCAGCGACGCTTCAGTTGTCAGTTAATGTGGCTGAAAATTGGAGAAAGTTCAAACAGCGTTTGGGGTTGTATTTAGCGGCAATCGGAGCTGACGAGAAAAGTGATAAACAGAAATCGTCCGTGTTCTTACATGTCGTGGGTGATGAAGCGCTCGAGGTGTATAATAACTTCACATTTGATGTTGATGGAGACAAAATGAAGCTAGATAAAATAATGGAACAGTTTGAGGCCTACTGCATACCTAAACGCAACGTGACCTTTGAGAGGCACAAATTTTTCACATGTGTACAGAAAATCGGCGAGACTATTGATCAGTATGTGACTGAACTGAGAAACCGAAGCAAATCATGTGAATTTGGGGGACTCACAGACTCGCTGATAAAAGACAGACTGGTGTGTGGTATTCCAGATAATGGTCTAAGGGAAAGACTGCTAAGAGAGCAAGATCTAGACCTGGGAAAAGCCATAGCACTGTGTAGGGCTACAGAGACTGTGAAGTTGCAGGCAAAGGA
The DNA here is from genome assembly GCF_052327205.1 of Somniosus microcephalus. Classification (NCBI taxonomy): domain Eukaryota; kingdom Metazoa; phylum Chordata; class Chondrichthyes; order Squaliformes; family Somniosidae; genus Somniosus; species Somniosus microcephalus. The sequence goes on along the minus strand of NC_140998.1, from coordinate 89,185,137 downwards.
GCTGTTCAGTGACAGTAGCTGCAACGTGGATGCAGTGAGAAAGAACGGATACAAACCGTTTAACAAAGAGAGCGCCAATGTGAAAAAAGAGACGTGGCCAGCAAACGAAAATGAAAGGGACAATCGGAAGTCATGTAGTCGATGCGGTACACAGCATCCACCAAGAAAGTGTCCAGCATATGGTAAAACATGCAATAGATGCAACAAAAACAACCATTATGCCCGTTGCTGTAAGAACCAAGCGCAACAAAGCAAGGTCTATACAGTAGATGAAAGCAAGATAGAGGAATTCTATGTAGATGTGGTGTCTGAAAACAAAAAAGAAGAAAGAGACTGGATGTTGACACTAAAAGTGAACGACATACATATTCCATTTAAATTGGATACTGAAGCACAAGTTAATGTGATATCAGGGACCGATTTTAAGAGAATTAGACCCAGACCAAAGTTACATGGAATACAAGTGAAAGTGACCGGATACTCAGGTACTGATATACCAGTGAAAGGAAAATGCATTGTCAAAGTAACACACAAGGACAGAGAGCACACGCTAGCATTAATCGTGGTGCCAAAGGATGTGCAAGCCATACTAGGTTTAAAAGCCTGTGAGAGACTGAACCTGGTAAAGAGAGTCCTCGTTGTGGAAAGCGAAGGAGAGACAGTCTATGATGAACTCATGAAAGAGTACAAAGACCTATTTAAGGGTCTAGGCTGCATTCCAGGAGAACACACGATCAGAGTAGATAAAAGTATGACACCGGTCATACATCCATGCAGAAAAGTTCCATTTGCTCTTCAAAAGCAACTGAAGGCAGAGTTGGACAGGATGGAAAACCTGAACGTGATTCAGAAGATAGATGAGTCAACTGAGTGGGTGAGTTCCCTCGTCGTAGTGGACAAAAAGAATGGAAAGCTCAGAATTTGCCTGGATCCAAGAGATCTAAACAGAGCAATAAAGAGAGAGCACTTCAAGCTTCCTACACGTGAGGAAATCATGGCACAGTTTGCAAATGCAAAATATTTCAGCAAGTTAGATGTATCCTCAGGATTTTGGCAGATGAAGCTGGACGAAGCAAGTTCAAGACTGTGCACGTTCAACACTCTATATGGCAGATACAGATTCCTAAGGTTACCATTTGGCATTGCCTCAGCTCCTGAAGTGTATCACAAGACTATCCATATGATCTATGAGCACCTGGAGGGTGTTGATACATCAATGGATGACATCATAGTATGGGGAACCACGAGAACTGAGCATGACGAGAGACTGAAAAAAGTGCTGGAAGCAACAAGGAAAACAAACCTGAAGCTGAATAGAGAGAAATGCCAGCTCGGGGTGACAGAACTGACATTCGTGGGAGATATCCTTAGCAGTGAGGGCATCAGACCAGATCCCAGAAAGGTGTCCGCCATTGAGAATATGCCAAGGCCACAATGCAAAAAGGACGTGCAGAGGTTTAATGGAATGATCAACGACATGGGTAAATTCATACCCAACCTCTCAGAAAAAATAGCACCACTGAGAAGACTAACTGAAAAGAACATAGAATGGGAATGGAATCATGAGCATGAGAAGTCATGGAGCGATCTAAAGAAACTGCTCACAGAGGAACCAGTTCTGAGGTTTTATGACCCAGCGAGACCCATCAAGATATCATCAGATGCATCACAGAGTGGGCTCGGTGCCATTCTTCTGCAACAATATGACTACTGGCAACCTATTGCATATGCATCGCGCTCAATGACAGACGCGGAGACGCGATATGCTCAAATAGAAAAGGAGCTGCTCAACATCACATACGCCTGTGAAAGATTTCACCAGTTTGTGGCAGGACAAGCAATCAGTGTAGAGACTGACCATAAGCCCTTGATTGCATTGTTCCAAAAGCCACTAAATAGCTGTCCGCTTAGAATACAAAGAATGATGATCAGGCTGCAACGCTATACACTGAATGTTGCGTACACACCGGGTAAGCTGATGTATACAGCAGACACGTTGTCCAGAGCTGTTGACCCAAGTGAGCCCGCAAACACCACAATGGATGAAAAAGTGAACACCTACGTGGACATGATCACAAGTGCACTGCCCATAGCAGATGCAAAAATGGAGCTCATAAAGACTGAGACAAACAAAGATGAAACAATGAGACGACTGAAGAAAAGCACCTTGGATGGATGGCCCAACATGAAGCAAGACTGCTCACCTGACATAGCAGAGTACTGGAACTGCAGGGCGGAACTATCAGTGGTCGAAGACACATCATCTACAAAGGAAGTAAAATAGTTATCCCAAAGAATCTGAGAAAAGAGATGCTAAAAAAGATCCATGGAGGACATCTGGGAATCGAAAAGTGTAAGAAAAGAGCACGAGAGGTGATGTACTGGCCACGAGTCAACCAAGATGTGACAAATGAGGTGTCAAACTGCACAATATGCCTGAAATATCGAGCAAGCAATCCGGTAGAACCACTAAAGCCACACCCAGCACCAGACAGACCTTACCAGAAGGTAGGCGCTGACCTATTCGTATGTCAAGGGAAGGACTATCTTGTCATCACAGACTATTACTCCCTCTATCCAGAGGTTTGTAGACTGTACACCACCACTGCAGAAGCTGTGATAAGAAGTATGAAAGCCATATTCTCCAGACATGGTGTGGCAAGTGAGGTCTTCACAGACAACGGACCCCAGTTTAACAATGCAAATTTCCGACACTTTGCCAAAGAGTGGGACTTTGTCCACACAACGTCAAGTCCTCACTATCCACAGTCCAATGGACTAGTGGAAAAATCGGTCCAGACAGTGAAAAGACTGATGTACAAGGCAAAAGACAGTGGAACTGACTTCTACCAAAGCATGCTTGTATACCGCACAACGCTCTCGAGTGTGGTATGTCACCAGCCCAACTCCTGATGGGACGTCGGCTAAGGTCAAACCTACCCATCCCGGAGAACCTCCTGAAAACAAAAGAGGGGGAGAAAGTGAGGAAGTTCAAAGAACAACAGAAAGAAAAGCAAAAGTATTACTATGACAGAGGAACACAAAACCTACCTGAACTCCACACTGGTGACCAAGTAAGGTTGAAAGACAAAACAAACACATGGACTCAGAAGGGAACTGTCCTGAGTGAAGTTCAACCAAGATCATACACCATTCAGACAGATGTGGGTGCTGTTCTGAGAAGAAATCGTCGAGATCTTCTCATGGGACCAGCCACAGCAGGTCAAGAGACTGACACTGTTGAACAACCTGATCACACAGCTGAGAACACATCATCTGAGGCAACAACTCAGATTCAAGGACAATCAATCAGAAAATCCTCAAGACACGTGAAGCCTGCTGAGAGACTCATTGAGCAAATTTAAGGACTATTGTTATAGAAGGAAGTAGTGTTATCTTATTCTTTCTTCAAGTTCTAGCGTATTGACATATTTCATGTGAACACACAAAGCAAGGTTAAAAAAACCTTGATCATGATAATGATAATGTAAGTTCATTAAGTGTTACAGTTAAAATGCAGATTAATACAAAGAAAACATGTTGTTAGTTAAAAGTAAAATACTTTTGTTTTAAGAAAGGGAGATGTAATGATATCAGCAAATAGTGATGTTATTTGCCTGTTCGATTATGATGCCTTAATAGCATGATTGCAGGTATTGATTGCTTGTGCCTGACCAGCAGAGGTCATGTGACCAGACAAGCAGGCTGAGAGTTTTTTAGTTTCACTTTAGCTGCAGCTCAAGCATGGTGTGTCCTGAAAAGCTGTATGAATTCTTGAACAAACCTTAGATTAAAAGTTATTCTCTTTTATATAAATGTCTCATCATTGAACCCACAAGGAAATCAATACAGTCCCGTCTTTGCTACCAGTGGTTCTTCCACACACTCCACCTCGGCTACCTCCTCTTTCGCTACCCCCTCCTTTTCCGACCAAGTCTCTCTATAGCTCGGCGGTGCTGAGGGCTCGGTGGCTGGTACCACAATTACCTCAGCTGGAATCGGCTGTATTGATTCCTTTAAAAAGTCCATGTGACTGGCTTTCGGGCTGACGAGACACACCATGCCTCTTGCCTTAACCAGGGCCGTTCTTAGGCCCTCTATGGTCTTTTGGCAGGGTCCGTGGTCTGTGCTCTCAAACCCGTGCTCGAGGGCTAGCTTGTGAGCTGCCTTAACCTCCACTAATCTCTCCTCCTGCGCTCTTAGCTGTTGTGTGAGGCGGGCGCTTTTCTCCCGTATCCTCGTTTCATTAATCTTTGTCTCAGTAACCTGGCACTCCAGGTACTCTATCCTGGCCTGATGTTGACTAGCTACCACTTGGCGTTCCTGATTCAGCGCGTGAAGCGCTGTGATAAGTTTTTCGCCACCCATGGCCTTTTCCTCTATCTCTGCTGCCTGGGTTGTGATCTTGGCTGCCTGTGCTGCAATGACCCGGTCCAAGATCTGGACCTGCTTCTTGTAACACATCAGCCACACTGCCTTTTCCACTGATTTCTTATGCTCTTTGCTCTCTGTCCACCTGATGGCTGCGTCCACCAGACGCCCATCCAGCAAGAGATCGGAAATCCACTGCTTAGTGAGATTTACCTTGCCAAAAACATTTTCCGCTATCCTCTCATCCATTGCATTTCGACCATTCAAACTTGGATCTACTACATTGCAATCCTGCTGCCAGACTCCTGCCGCGGTCGCCATTTTCTGTAAGGGGTTTTCCTCGAGAGGTTTCCCTGAGGTTTCTCTCTCTAGAGGCCTCTCTCTCTTGCACAGTAAACTTTGAGTGGTTCGACCCACTTGCCCCTTAGATTCTATACTCTGGACTTAGGCGCAGGAACTACAATGTAGAGAAAACTCTTGTAGACCAAGTTTGATGAAACAAAATGAAATTTATTGCATAAGGAAAAATATCAAATCAAATGCAAGCAGATAAGGGAGTACATGGGAGGGAAAACCGCTCAAACAAATCATAACGACACAGTACTAACTAAAGCAAATACAGGCATCTCATACTCTACAAAGATCATTATGAAATAAGGAAACACACGGAACATCAAGGGACAACAACTCATGTTAGTTGTACCCTTAAATCCACCCCCTTATTAAACCTATCTAGATCTGATTGTGAAGGGCCAGAAACATGCTCACCAATCCCACTAGGAAGTGCAAGGTTTTGAAATCGAGTCTGTGTTTGGTCCTTTCGGGCGTTTCGTCTCCACGTGGATCGTGGAGCCCCTGCGAGCTGCGCCACACCTCTCTCCTGAGGTGGGGATCGGGGGCGGCTGGACACCAGCGGGCCTGGATGTCAGCGGGGTGAAGGATCGTCGGCTCGACCCTGGTTAGTGGAGCCTTGGGCTGGCTCCCATCGCTTCTTCAGTTTCCTTTTCTCCCTTCTCCCGAGCCGGGGTGGCTGGAAGGTTTCTTCTCTTGGGACCTTTATTTTTTTGTCTCTTCTCTCAAGTTGGGTCGATGGCCTCTCATTCCGGCAATGGCCCGGGGGTGGTCGATGATCTCCCGATGTTTCCCTGGGGTGGAACGCCGGTTTCGAGACGGCCTTCTCGATGTTGGCTTTCTTCTTCCTCCAGCGATTCCCTGCTTCTTCTTCTGGGTATCCAGATTCAAGCTGTGTGTTTCCAGCTCTCCAAGCCTGCTTGTCTGTCTGTGTGTTCCCAACTGCCGAAAAAGTCTTCCAGATATACTTTCTTCCAGAAACCTCCGTCTCCCGCCCAAAATCAGGTTAGTCTTTGTTTAATTTTTGGCGGGCTGGGTGCACAGTGGGGTAGTCATTATATTTTAAAATGTCTTAAACGGCTGGTAAAAGGCCCATCTCTGGTCTGGAATTACCTTCATTGTTTTTAATGTCCTGCTGATCTCATTATCTAGTCCTGGGTGCTGTTCTCATGAATATGAAATTGCCCCCTTTTGTCTGGACAACATTTTGATGGCCTCTGTCTCCAGGCCAATCTTGACTGGATCTGCATCTAATCCATATGCATACGTGTGGGTCTGGTTTCGTTCTCTCAGAAACGGCTTCCAGAACTTGCTGTAGGTTGAATCCACAAAGCTGTCTGAGGTTGCGCAGGAACCATTTTAAAATGTCCCAATAAGCTGGTCACATGGTATGGCGGCCAGTTTGTATGCCCCTTTTTCTGGGCTTCTTTTAAAACAGTCTTTAAAATCATGACTTCTTCTGCCATTTGACCCTTATTAATATGAAGTCCAATTTTGCGAATCCTACATAACCTCGCATTTATCCACATTATACTGCATTTGCCATGCATCTGCCCAATCACCCAACCTGTCCAAATCATGCTGAAGTTTCTCTGCATCCTCCTCACAGCACACATCGCCCACCCAGCTTTGTGTCGTCTGCAAACTTGGAGATATTACATCTAGTTCCCTTGTCTAGATCATTTATATATATTGTGAATAGCTTGGGTCCTAGCACTGATCCCTGCCTGCCACTCGGAAAAGGACCTGTTTATTCCAACTCTTTGCTTCCTGTCTGCCAACCAGTCCTCTATCCAAGACAGTACCTTACCCCCAATCCCATGTGCTTTAACTTTGCCCGCAAATCTCTTATGTGGGACCTTATCAAAAGCCCTTCTGAAAGTCCAAATGCACCACATCCATTGGTTCTCCCTTATCTATTCTACCAGATACATCCTCAAAAAATTCCAGTAGATTAGTGAAGCATGATTTACCTTTTGTAAATCCATGTTGACTTTGTCCGATCCTGTCACTGTTTTCCAAGTGCTCTGCTATTACATCTTTTATAATGGACTCTAGCATTTTCCCCACTACCGATGTCAGACTTACCGGTCTATAATTCCCCGCTTTCTCTCTACCACCTTTTTTAAATAGTGGGGTTACAGCAGATTGCCTTTATTTTTGTGTAGGCAACGGCAATGTGTATCTCTTGTGTCATTCTATAAATGAAAAGCTTTAAAAACATTTGAAATAGTACAAGATAAATATAATAAAATTCAGTAAGAGGATTATCAGTTAAATAGAAAGTAGCATTTAAGCAAATCTAATGTTTCTTTTGAACTCCTTCCAGCTCTGGACTTCTCCCAGAATACTGATCTATCAGGCAGACTTAACAGTTTGCTCGGATGAGAACAAATTCTGCCTAAATGATTAGAAGTTAAGAGAAGTCCGATAAACCCAAGAGTAACACAAATATTGTTTATGTAAAATAATTATGGATGAGTGGCATAAACAGAACACTTGATGTGGAACTATGCACCAGAGAATTTATTCTGCTCAGGAGCAAGGATGCAGTGCATTGACGCAAAGTGGATCAGACCATCGTATCTGTTTGTTTAAAAATTGTGAAGTAATTTCCCATGCCAGCACAATTTTCAGCAGTAATACTGGTCCCACTTGACTGGAAGAAGTGAACCTTGAACTGCCATCCTTACAGTATTCTTTCAGTTGCAGTCTGCCTGCTGCCAAATTGGTCCTTCTGTATAAATGTCTGGGAATGATTTGTATGTAGATTGCATACCATTGAAGATAAAGGGGTTTGCGATTAGCTTGGCTTGTTAGTAATTGTCGGGTGAAATTAGCCTGTTTATAGTCAGTAATAAATGGATTGTGGGGGTGTTAGTTTTACATTCAAGGGAGAGATTGTCTTTTTAAAAATGAGTTAAAGGAATACAAGTAATGTTGGCTTTCCTGGTTATTGTTATTCTTTGAGTGTGATTTGGTTTGCTGGTGAAAGATAAAATTTGTATTTTTTTTAAATCAAACTGATAACAAAGAACAGGAATAGGTAGATTAACAGCAATACTTTAAAGCCTTTCACAGAGCAGTGACAGCTCCAGCATCGGAGGCACCACTTACTGCACCAAGTGATCATTTCTCTCCTCCAAAGACTGCTCATCCAAGCCTGTCAGAGCTGTGCTTGTAGAATTCACGCACAAGAGCATGAAAGAAAATGATCCAACTTATTTGAAATTCATAACATTTCATTAATGAGATAACATTACGAAGAACTTTGCTTTAAAAGAAAATGTATATGAGCTGCCCAAATGGTTTACTTGCTGAATGCATTGCCTGATGTGAGTCTGAGCTACATGACCAGCAAGGCCCTAGATTTTAGCTCCAGTTTATGCTGGGTTACCTGATCTCAGTAAACGCAGGGATGTTATAAATTGATCTCTGCATCCCTGGGCTAGAGGGATATATCAGCCAGAATTTTCCCACTTGGTCACTATCCCCCCGAGATATCTGCGCTCCTCTAATTCTGCCTTCTTGAGCATCCCCGATTTTAATCACTCAACTATTAGTGGCCTTGCCTTCAGCTGCCTAAATCCTAAGCTCTGGAATTCCCTCCCTAACCGTCTCCACCTCTCTATCTCTCTTTCCTCCTTTAAGACGCTCCTTAAAACCTGCCTATTTGACCAAGCTTTTGGTCATCTGCCCTAATTTCTCCTTATGTGGCTCGGTGTCACAGTTTTTTGTCTTATAATACTCCTGTGAAGCGCCTTGGGACGTTTTATGATGTTAAAGGTGCTATAAAAATACAAGATGCAAGCAGGATTGTGGGTGGGGGGAGTGGTGGTGTTGAATAGAAAGCAAATGGCTGGAGTGTGAAGTGTGGAAAGAATCATAGGAGGAGTTCCTTGTTCTGTAATTGCTACCACCGGCGCACCGTGGCTGCAGTGTGTACCATCTACAAGATGCACTGCAGCAACTCGCCAAGGCTTCTTCGGCTGCACCTCCCAAACCCGCAACCTCTACTACTTAGAAGGGCAAGTGCAGCAGGTACATGGAAACAACACCACCTGCAAGTTCCCCTCCAAGTCACACACCATCCTGACTTGGAAATATACCGCTGTTCCTTCATCATCGCTGGGTCAAAATCCTGGAACTCCCTACCTAACAGCACTGTGGGAGTACCTTCACCACATGGACTGCAGCGGTTCAAGAAGGCAGCTCACCACCACGTTCTCAAGGGCAATTAGGGATGGGCAATAAATGCCGGCCTTGCCATCGACGCCCACAACCTGGAACGAACAAAAGAAAATTATTTAGAGTGCTAGGATGGGGGTAGTTGGTTGTAAGGGGGGAAGGTGTTGCGGGGGGTGGGGGGTGGGGGGAGGTTGCGGGGAGGGGAGGACTGTTTCCAGGTGGTATTGAGAGAGATGGAAACATAAAGAGCTATACTCACCCTTGCTGTTCTTGTCAGGTTATTGAAACATTCCCTGCCTTGAACCCAGGTCCTGATAATGATACCCCTAGAACCGATGATCTCTGACGCCTCTCTCCAGGCCAGGTGTATGCCAATGTTTTCAATCTTCCTGCCACTGGGAAAGAATGCTTCTCTTGTCACCCTCACCTCTTCCAGCAGTACCCCCTTGTAGGCCTTAGAGAACCTGGGGACTTGGTTCTGACTCATTTCTGTGGAAAATTTTGCAGCAATCTCACACAGCAATCTGCCAGAAGGGAATGGAACCTCCCTTGAAGAGGTGCATTCCCACTTTTAATATGCCTCTGGTGGCATGTCGGAAATTATGCTCAGAAAACAGACAGGCTTCCCGTTCCCAGACACGATCAACTGGGAAGCCTACCAGTCAGATGTTAATAAGGACTGGGAGTTAAAATACTCTGGACCTGAAATTTAGGCCAACGGCTGCGTTTCGCACTCGCCCTGCCCACCGGAAATCTGCTCCGGTTTAAAATTAACCCAAAATCTTCTGTCAAGTATTCTGAAACAGACATCATAGAAATCCAGCCTGTAATATTATTTTTTTCACGACTGAGAGGAAATTGATTGTTTCTCCTGCCAGCAATAAGTTCAGAACAGGATGGCATGGGTGGGGCTATCCTTGTTGCTATGCTATGAAAGATCCACAGAATCTTGACATACAATACAATACGTATAATATTTTTCTAATGATCAAACCAATTCTTTCCAGAATGTAATCTTTATATTGGTTATTTCAGGTTCAGGGATAGTATATTAGTATCATTATGTTCTCAGGGAACTGCATACTTGAAATTAATTGATCACAATGTGTAAAAAAGCAAGCAATTATTAAACTGATTGAGTGAGCAGAGAAGGGATGTATATGTACCTGCAAATCAAATAGTGCTAGACATGTTAAATGGAGTGCTGTAGCCATCTTTCCTACAATACAACAGTGACTACACTTTAGAAGTACTTCATTGGATGTAAAGCACTTTGTGACATCCTGAGGTCGTGACAGGCACTATATATATTTCAAGTCTTTCTTTTTTTCTTCTTCTGTGATGAATCAAGTGGGACCAATGCATGCATTACTGACTCAGTTAAAACCAATTTTTCATGGACACTGGGCAGGCAGGCAGTTAAAATCGTTCGTGTGACACACCCGCCGATGTCCTCCACTGATCTCGCAGCCAATAATTTTATCCTGCTCTTCTGAGCAGACGAGCAAAAATACCCAACAGAAATGGGCTGGATCCTTCTTTAAATATGCCGATCGGGCTCTGCTGATCTCATCAAGGCCTGACTGCTGCTTTAACCATGGGACTGTGCAGTGAAGTGGTTGTAGCTTTCCTGCCAGGCCAACCTAGTGGGAAGAGAAGTCAGGGCATGAAAAGGCCCAAAAAGGTAAGATTTTTTACTTGTTTTTTGACTTCCCTTGTGGAGCCAGTTTGAGCAAGTGTGCTCTTCCGGGCCCGACAACGGAAGTTTAGACCACCCCTTCACCAGGCTCCCCTGACCCCTCGATCGGCCCACTTGAGTTCCAGGGACCGTTCTTGCGGCTTCTTACTGCCCGACAATGTGATCCTGCCCACTGGCCAGCTGCCATTTCCCACTGGTTTTGGGTGAGAAACTGACTGAGGGCATGCTGGTGAGGCCCGAGAGCTAAAATCTCCTGGTCCTCATGCTGTTGAGTTCATGATGATTTGCCACCCGCCTGAATTAAAATCAGTGCTCATATGTCTGCCACTCAACAAAATTTTTTGTTAATTTAACAAGAATTATGAGTAACTGAACCTTAAGTATGGGTGACCATGAAACCTTCTTCAGACCTTTACCTCTGTAGCACTCCCTGACTATGTTTTATTATTGTTAACTGTAGTATCTGAGTTGATTTAACTTCAGCTTTCTCGGGTTACTGGTACAGTTGTAGTATTGATTTGCTGTGCTAGCACTGTTTGCTTCACATAAGATTGAATGAATAGATTAGATTGTGATTATACCCAACCCAGAATCAACCTACAAAAAGGACAAAGTGGCACTCATAAAACAAAAAGAAAGACTTACATTTATATTGCGCCATTTCATGACCACCAGATGTTCCAAAGCTCTTTAAAGCCAGTGAAGTACTTTTTGAAGTGTAGTCACTGTTGTAATGTAGGAAATGTGGCAGCCAATTTGCAAACAGCAAGCTCCCACAAACAGCAATGTGATAATGACCAGATAATCTGCTTTTTATTGATGTTGATTGAGTGATAAATATTGGTCAGAACACCAGGGATAACTCCCCTGCTCTTCTTTGAAATAGTGCCATGGGAGCTTTTAGGCCCATCTGAGAGAGCAGACAGGGTCTCAGTTTAATGTCTCATCCGAAAGACGGCACCTCCGACAGTGCTGCCTCAGTACTACACTAGAGTGTCAGCCTAGATTTTGTGGTCAAGTCTCTGGAGTGGGAATTTGAACACACAACTTTCGGATTCAGAGGTGAGGGTGCTACCAACTGAGCCATCTGTAGGGGGTGGCCTGTGGGGTGGCGCGTGCGCCCAGTCAGTTATGCCTCTGACTGTTTATGAGCGGTTCGAATCGCTCCCACACCCCTGGGTTCTAGACACCGGATTAGGTACAAGGTGGCGGTACAGAGAAGACTCAAGTAGACAGGTGGTTGGATGTAAACAAAAACCAAGATTTTATTGAAGAGGAAAAATTGATACAATCTTATGGAAAATTACTAGTGTACATTTCTACAGGCAAAAATAAAAAAGAATAACTATACTTATACAGGGAATGGGGAATACACGGCACATCGAGGGAAACAACTATTTTAACAATCCCATTATCCTTATCCCACCCCCTATACCTAACTAGATTAAGCTATGAGGGGTCAGAACTTCATGCTCACCAATCAAAAGGGTTTGTTGGACTCAAAACAGCGGTGGGGTTCGGGGTTCGCTCTTGGTGCTCTCTGGAGCCTGCCATCATCACGTGGTCTCCGGGCTCTGCAAGGGCGTTGTCCAGGTTCGAGTACCCCAAAGTTAAAGTCTCTGTTTGGGTACTTTACCTTGCAGGGATGATTCTTCGTCGTCAGCCGACAATTTGAGTTGGTGTGCAGATATTCGCAGGTCGGCTGAGGCTGAAGGCCCGATAATTCGAAGCCTCCCCTCAGTTCGTCTCCTCAGTTGGTCTTCTTCAGTCGGTCTTCCTCAGTTAGTCTTCCTCAGGTGGTCTTCCCTCCTCCCCTCATCACGTCCCGCCTCGCCTGGCCTGAATTGTCCGTGTCCGCCCGATGCAGTGCCGAGGTGATTTTCAGATGGAGTGGCAAAAGGCACGGGCAAAAGCCAGGAGGTAAGTGCGGGACGGGGAAAGAGTGGCAGCCACGAGGGCGAGGGGCCGAAGAGCAGAGAGAGAAGAGAAGAGAGAGATTGCTACCCGGGGGCCTTCAATTATACTCCTTTCGAAACCCTTATCTGCGCGCCAAATCAGGTTAGTTCTTTGTCTTAATCTTGGCGGGCTATTTTAAATAATGGTAGCAATCCATACTAACTGTTTTTAGATGGCCGGTAATCGCATCTACCGGCCTGATAATTGACTTGTATTGTCATGAATGTTCCTTGATGGGCCTGTCCAGCCCCGATGGCTCTCTTAATCTGTTTCCGATTATATATGTAGACTGCTTGATGGCCTTAACTATAGGCCTAAACTGAATTTAGATTTGTCTCCAATTCGGTCTAATGCATAATACAGAGTCCTGTCTGATTTCAAAACGCAAAGTCTCTCTTCACAGAAAACTGCAGCTTGGGTTTCGATCCACAAGCTGTCTGCATTGCAGAGTCCATTTTAAAATCCCACAGGCTTTCTGCCACGAGGCACGGACGCCATCTTGGGTACCCTTTTTGGTTTAAAATATCCACACAGGGTCCCGTTTATTAATAACAGCCTTCGGGGAAATGCAGAAATTTTGCAAATCTTACATGGCTGACACTTCATACAGCATAGCATGTTTCTCCTCTATTTATGTTTCAGTCTGAAGGGAAGATAGCATGGGAAGCACAATAAGAACATAAGAACATAAGAAATAAGAGCAGGATTAGGCCATACGGCCCCTTGAGCCTGCTCCGCCATTCAATAAGATCATGGCTGATCATTGACCTCAACTCCACTTTCCCGCCCCATCTCCACATTCCTTGATTCCCCTAGAGTCCAAAAACCTATCTATCTCAGCCTTGAATATACTCAAAGACTCAGCATTCACAGCCCTCTGGGACAGAGAATTCCAAAGATTCACAACCCTCTGAGTAAAGAAATTCCTCCTCATACATAGATACATAGAAGATAGGAGCAGGAGTAGGCCATTCGGCCCTTCGTGCCTGCTCCGCCATTCGATGAGATCATGGCTGATCCTTTAATTCAGTATCCCGTCCCCGCCTTCTCTCCGTAACCCTTAACCCCTTTTGCCCGTAGAAATATATCTAATTCCCTCTTAAATATATTTAATGAGCTGGCGTACACTGCCCTCTGTGGCAATGAGTTCCACAGGTTCACCACTCTCTGAGTGAAGAAATTCCCCCTCATCTCTGTCCTAAATGGTTTAGCCCTTATCCTTAAATTATGTCCTCTAGTTCTGTTCTCACCCGCCAAGGGAAACATTCCTTCTGCATCCAGTCTGTCTAGACCTGTCAGAATTTTATACACTTCTATGAGGTCCCCTCTCAATCTTCTAAACTCCAGTGTGTACATCCCTAAACTACATAGTCTCTCCTCATAGGTCATTCCCGCCATTCCTGGTATCAGCCTGGTGAATCGCCGCTGCACCCCCTCCATGGCAAGAACATCCTTCCTCAGATGAGGCGACCAAAACTGTACACAGTACTCGAGGTGTGGTCTCACCAGTGCCCTGTACAGCTGCAGCAAGGTATCCCTGTTCCTGTATTCTAACCCTTTTGCTATGAAGGCCAGCATACCGTTTGCCTTCTTGACCGCCTGTTGCACCTGCATGCTCGCCTTCAGTGACTGGTGTACAAGAACACCCAGGTCTCTCTGTACTTCCCCCTCTCCCAATCTATTGCCATTTAAATAATAATTTGCCCTCCCGTTCCTGCACCCAAGGTGGATAACTTCGCACTTGTCCACATTATAGTGCATCTGCCATTTATCCGCCCAATCGCCCAGTCTGTCCAAATCGCTCTGGAGCTTCCTGGTCTCTTCCTCTGAGCCCACCCCCCCTCCTAGTTTAGTGTCGTCTGCAAATTTGGAAATGCTGCATCCGACTCCCTGATCCAGTCTTAAATGGCCTACCCCTTATCCTGAGACTATGCCCCCTAGTTCAAGGCACTCCAGCCAGGGGAAACAACCTCTCAGCATCTACCCTGTCAATCCCCTTCAGAATCTTGTATGTTTCAATGAGATCACCTCTCATTCTTCTAAACTCCAGAGAGTATAGGCCCATTCTACAGAATCTCTCATCATAGGACAGCCCTCTCATCCCAGGAATCAATCTTGTGAACCTTCATTGCACCACCTCCAAGGTAAATATATCCTTCCTTAGGTAAGGAGACCAAAACTGTGCACAGTACTCCAGGTGTGGTCTCACCAAGGCCCTGTACAATTGCAGCAAGACTTCCTCACTCTTATACTCCAACCCCCTTGCAATAAAGGCCAACATACCATTTGCCTTCCTTATTGCTTGCTGTACCTGCATGCTAGCTTTCTGTGTTTCTTGCACGAGGACACCCAAATCTCTTTGACCACCAACATTTAAAAGTTGCTCACCATTTAAAAAATATTCTGTTTTTCTATTCTTCCTACCAAAGTAAATAACCTCACATTTCCCTACATTATACTCCATCTGCCACCTTACTGCCCACTCACTTAGTCTATCTATATCCCTTTGCAGACTTGTGTTCTCCTCACAGCTTACTGTCCCACCTAGCTTTGTATCATCAGTAAACATGGCTACATTACACTCGGACATATGCACGATCATGTAAAATCTAGGTCTACAGTTTACACTTTTCAATACTATCATATAATCTGAATATTCAGTTACAGCTATTAGAATGAAACAATGTAAACAGTGTATCTTTATTAAAAGTTAAGAAAGACTTGCATTTATATAGAGCCTTTCATAACCTCAGGACATCCCAAAGTGCTTTACAGCCAATTAAGTACTTTGGAAGCGTAGTCACTGTTGTAACATAGGAAATATGGCAGCCAATCTGCGCACAACAAACTCCCACAAACAGCAATGTGATAACCAGATAATCTGTCTTTTTACTGTTGGTTGAGGGATAAATATTGGCCAGGACACTGGGGATAACTCCCCTGCTCTTCTTCAAAATAATGCCATGGGATCTTTTACGTCCATTTGATAGGGCAGTCATCGTTTTAAAATCTCATCCAAAAGACGGTACCACCAGCAGCGCAGCACTCCCTCAGTACTGCACTGGAATGACAGCATGGATTATGTCTCTAGAATAGGATTTGAACCTACAACCTTCTGCCTCAGAGCCACAGCTGATACGTTAAAGCTGTTAACATGAAAATCTCTATAGTCTAACCAGAAATCTTGCACGAACACAGGTACCCATTGTAGAATTCAGCCCACATTCAATATAAGTAAAAGAGACAAAGTCTTGTTATTTTCACTTGTTGCTTTGTGGAAAGAGTCACAAATTATACTCTATATACAGAAGCAAACAGATCTACAGCATGCAGTTCATTGCCCACACAATATTCTTATTCATGATATTCGGCACATCACTGTGATAAATAGAAACATAAAAGATAGGAGCAGGAGTAGGTCACTCGGCCCCTTGAGCCTGCTCCGCCATTCAATGAGATCATGGCTGATCATCCAAATTCAGTACCCTGTCCCTGCCTTCTCTCCATATCCCTTGATCCCTTTAGCCTTAAGAAATATACCTAACTCCTTCTTGAATATATTTAATGAATTGGCCTCTACTGCCTTCTGTGGTAGAGAATTCCACAGGTTCACCACTCTCTGGGTGAAGAAATTCCTCCTCATCTCTGTCCTAAATGGCTTACCCCTTATCCTTAGACTGTGACCCCTGGTTCTGGACTCCCCGGCCATCGGGAACATCCTTCCTGCATCTAGTCTGTCTAGTCCTGTTAGAATTTTATACTTGGTGTTGCATTGATGAATGTTGTTAAATGGGGCAAATAGCCTTTTAAATGTTAAGTTATATCCTGCGTTGGATTTATATGAAACTAAATGTTTACATTTTACATATGTTTAATGCAGTAAGGTCTTTTCTGTAAAATATTACGTGTTACTCTAATTGCAATACTGTAATACCGTATAACTGAATTGCCCATCTATCACAAGTACTTCATTGATTGTTAGATTTTTCCTGATCATGCATATGTTATTGTGCTTCCCATGCTATCTTCCCTTCAGGCTGAAACATAAATAGAGGAGAAACATGCTATGCTGTATGAAGCTGTGCATAATTCAGGTGCTGAATGATACAGTATTGATTATTTTACTTGCCTGAAAGGAAATACTGCAAAGCAGAAATGAATCATATATATCTCCCTTTGGTTCTATTGCCTCCAGCCTCTTATTGGCCCAGATTTGCTGTTAAAATTACGGTGAGGCAAATGGCGATTACCATTATTTATGCGAAAATGATACCGCAACTTCAGGCGAGGGGCAGATGCGCGGTTAATCGCGAATATGCAAAGGTTGCTGTCCGAGTTCCACCGTTCCACCGTTAACTTTGCAAAAACAGCATTCCGCTGTTTGCCTGACCATTGAGATGCAATGAATAGCGTGAAGTTGCTGTATTTGCGCGGTAGATAGAAGCTAAACTCGTCACAGAAAGCTAAATCTTGTCATTTCAAGCACAAGAACCCCTTTTAACAATGTGATGAGCGTTAATTACTGCCGATTAATCTCTCTGGCAGTGAAAATTAACTATTACAACCGTGGAGTCTCATTTCTTCAGCTATTAATTGATGTTGGAGATTTTAACAATGGCAAATTTTAAATTAATTTTTTTTTACTTTTCCTTCTGTCTCTTTTTTCTCTCTCTTTCTTTCTTTCTTTCCCTTTATTTCTTTTTCTGTACCTGATTTGACATTGAATTCACCCACTCTCATTTACACTTCCTTCTCAGTCCTTGTGCTGTTAATTTCACAATCCTTCAATCTGATTGGTTAAGGAAATACACAGTTGCTTTCCCGCCTCACTCAGGTCCAAGATGCCCTGTTTCCCTTGCTGCAACGTTATCAGCTCACACTTTCAGCAACTTGCCACGCAAAAAGCTAAAAAAAATCTAAATGTGCAAGGGCAAGCCTAACTAATAGCAAATACTGTTAGATGCCCTGCTACAGCAAATGATGGCCCAGTAAGTTAGGTCACTGCTGGACCAACCTCACTGCAAATCTTGAAGTGACTAAAACCTGATGGGATAATGTTGTAATGTAAAGAAGTAAACAACTGTCATTAGCAACACACGGTTGATGTTCCATAACACAAGATCAGTAGTTGAAATAAAAACTTAGACTAGCATCAGTAAGTATCTTATTAGAACAGCAGTGCATTATTAATGAATCGAGACTTTTCAGATATTGTTGCTGTATTGGTATTTGGTCTAATGACACTAACTTGAGTATTGTTTGCTAATGAAAAGATCAAAACGTCCCATCAAGTCAGCATTTTACAAGTGTGTTTTGTCTCCAAAATTTCCATTAAAGTGCTCTGTAAAATATTGCTATACACTGAGGTGGTTCAACACATCTGCTTGAGCCTGGAATAGGATTTTTATTCAACCTTGCTAAATACAATCCAGCCAGGATTTCAGTACACATCCTGGTCATCTGCTGTGTTTGACAATAACAATCAGTATGGCCATATAGAGAATAGAAGCAATGTCTGGTGTTGTGAGCAGCAATATTCTGATCAGCAGCAGTGTTGTGGATGCGTCCTGATATAAACCCTTCCAACTAGTAAATACAGTACTTACTATTGTCTCCAGATAGAAAGGAAACTGTTGCTTCCCCAGTACCATTAAAGAGAAAAACAACTCTGAGTTTCAAAGAAAGCACCTGATTGTGTATAACCAATCTAACCCATGAGGTGTGCTTCATTTAGCTGGTTAGTGTAACTGTAGTGGTCGATTTCACTCCTTTCGCCTGGTGTTACAGGCCTCAAAGTGGGGTCGGTAGCCTTACTGCCCCGTTAACACCGGCGATGTGTCCAGCACCATTTTAAAAGGGGCCTACTTATGGGTGTCCAAAGCGCCCAACTATTTTGTAGGATAAGCCCCTTTTAAATGAAATTGGGGTCCTATGAGGTAAATAGAACTTTGGTTGCCATTTGAGGTAGAAACTGATCGGAGCCTGTGCAGTGCCCAGAAAACAAAGTCTTGAATTATTATTTGTTATGTATTGTGTGTTCTCCTCCAACCTGCGGTGGCGCTGTCACAGCAGATAAATTGTTGGGGTTGTTCTCTTGGTTAAGTTTTAGTTCTCTTTGTTCGGTACTCTCCAGAACCTTCTTTTTGAATAAAGCACTTCATGTTTGAATCTCTGAGTTCTGAGTTCTAATTGTGGCCAGGTAGAAAGGTACAGACACAACAAAGTGGCGACGAGGATCGGAAGAATCTGCGTTGTGGGAACTTCCTTGTTTTCGACTACAAAACACTCAGAACAGAGATTGCAGCATCACATTAACGTTACGGGTGCAGTGAGTAAACAGAAATTAAAATTTGAAACGTGAGATGGCTACTATATTAGGAAACATCGGTGATTTTGATGAAAATGTGGAGCAATGGAGCACTTATATGGAACGTTTTGATTATTTTGTTTTGGCGAATGCGGTGGCAAACGAAAAGGTCGTGCCAACCTTTTTGATTATAATGGGGGCAAAGACATTCAATTTACTTCACAGCCTTGTACAGCCAGATAAGCCAGGAACTAAAACATATAAACAACTAGTGGAAATTCTTGGAGCACATTTTTCACCAAAACCTCTGGTTATTGCTGAGAGATTTAGATTTCACAAATGGAATCAAGAGGAGGGGGAATCAGTGACGATGTTTATTGCTGCGTTAAAAAGGTTATCAGAACACTGCGAGTTCAAGGAGGTGCTGAATGACAACATTAGAGACAGACTTGTGTGTGGTCTGCTAAGTGCAGCCACACAGAAGCGCCTTCTTACTGAGGACAACCTTACTCTTGAAAAGGCCATTGAAGTTAGTGTCTCCATGGAGATGGCGGAAAAGGAGGCTCACCAGTTGAGTTCAACAGGGAGAGTTCACAAGGTGTCATCTGAGCCTAAAGGTGCGCGGAACGGCACATGTTATCCGTTGTGGGAAAACGGGCCATCACGCCAAGCACTGCTGGTGTACGGAGCTGGAATGCCGAAATTGTGGCAAAAAGGTCACATTGAACGTGCCTGTAGAGGTAAAAAAAGAACAGACAGAGCTGGGAAGCATGAAAGCAAAATGTCTGTATTTGGACAAGAGAAGAAAAAGAGTGTTCATTCAGTGCAGTATGATGGAACAAGCAAAACAGAGGGGAGTAACACCTCTGAGGAGGAAGAGGTGCACATACTGATGGTTGCAGGTGGTCCAAATGGCTACTGGGTGTCGCCACTGGTGGAGGGACAATCAGTGCGGATGGAGGTGGACACAGGCGCGGCTGTGTCCCTTGTTTCAGACACTGTCTACAACAAAATGCTAAAGCATCTTACCCTTCAGCCAACAAACATTGTGCTAAAGACGTACACCGGCGAACCTGTGGCCATGAGAGGCGCCATTGAGATGACAGTTAAATTGAACGGACAGACTGCGAAACTGCCACTATATGTGGTAAAGGGAAATTACCCATCTCTACTGGGACGTGCGTGGCTAGAGAAAATCACGCTGGACTGGCCTGCAGCCCGCTTGATGTCAAAAGGGGAGTCAGGTCTGACTGCAGTTTTAAACAAACATGCATAACTCTTCAATGGTGAACTTGGGAGCATGAAAAAGATTATCGTGAGACTGGACATTAAACCTGACAGCAAGCCGAAGTTTCACAAAGCCCGACCTGTACCCTATGCAATTAGGCCAAAAGTTGAGGCTAACTTGGAGGCCTTAGTCGAGAATGGAGTCCTGGAGCTTGTGAGCGTGAGCAAATGGGCCACACCCATTGTTCCTGTCCTGAAAAAGGATGGATCTGTTCGAATCTGCGGGGATTTTAAAGTGACTATTAACCCGGTGCTGTCTGCGGAACAGTACCCTCTTCCCCTCATTGGTGAACTTTTTACGGGCCTGGCCGGAGGGCAAAAGTTCAGCAAAATAGAATTATGCCAGGCTTATCTACAAATGCATGTCAATGACAAATCAAAGGAGCTGCTGACAATTGTGACACACAAGGGGCTATACAGGTACTGCCGCCTTCCATTTAGAATTATGTCGGCCCCTGCTCTATTCCAAAGGGCAATGGATCAGATCTTGAGTGGACTGCCAGGAGTCCAGTGCTACCTGGATGACATCCTTGTCACTGGGACAAATGAGGAGGATCATCTTCTGAACTTGGATGCGACACTACAGCAACTGAAAGAGTACGGACTCAGAGTTCGTAAGGACAAATGTGAATTCTTTCAGTCTTCAGTTGAGTACCTGGGGCATGTGATTGACGCTACTGGCCTGCATAAGGCCCGGTCAAAGGTCAAGGCGATCGTGGAGGCCCCAGCACCCCAGAATGTGAGTCAGTTACGTTCATTTCTGGGGCTACTTAACTACTATGGGAAGTTTATTCCAGACTTAGCAACATTGCTGAATCCATTACATCAGTTGCTATGTCAAGGCAAAACATGGAAATGGACTGAACTGTGCAACGAAGCTTTCGCCCAAGCAAAGAAAGCATTGCTGAAGTCGGAGGTCCTGACACACTTCGACCCAAAGCTACCCGTGCAGCTAGCATGTGATGCATCACCATATGGTGTGGGAACAGTCATATCCCACATCATGCCTTCTGGGGAAGAGAAACCTATCGCCTTCGCATCACACAGCTTGAACAAGGCCGAGAGTAACTATGCGCAGATTGAGCGCGAGGCCTTGGGAATCGTTTTTGGAATTCGAAAATTTCATCAGTACCTGTTTGGGAGAAGGTTCACACTCCTGGTGGACCACCGTCCATTGACTTCAATCTTCGGGCCCCACACCGGAATTCCGTCTCTTGCTGCAAGCAGGATGCAAAGGTAGGCTTTACTGTTGTCAGGACACACATACGACATCAAATATCGCAAATCAGACTTGCACGGCAACGCAGACGGTTTCTCGAGGCTGCTCTTTCCTGTTACTCCCCCAGAGCCTCGTCAGATAGACATCTTCTACTTTAGACAAGTGGAGGGAGCACCTATCACTGCAGTTCAGGTGTGAAGGTACACCCGCAAAGATCCAGTCCTGTCTGAGGTAATGGACGATGTCATTCGAGGGAGAGCTATAGGAGATTCTCCTAGTTTGAAACCTTACGTTTCAAAAAGAAATGAGCTCTCCGTCCAGGCAGGTTGTCTTCTTTGGGGACGCCGTATCATCATTCCGCCACCTCTGAGGGAACCTATACTGCAACAACTTCATACAGGCCACAGTGGGATGGTTCGGATGAAGGAAATGGCAAGAAGCTACTTCTGGTGGCCAGGCCTCGATGGAAATATTGAGGAGAAAGCCAAAACATGTTCCCCATGTCAAAGGGTCCGGAATGTTCCACAGCTGGCAACCCTACACCCTTGAGATTGGCCTGAAGAAGTGTGGCAGCGAGTATATGTGGACTTCGCTGGTCCTTTCGAAGAGAAAATGTTTATGGTGGTTGTGGACTCTCGTAGCAAGTGGCCGGAGGTCGCTGTGATGAGGTCTACCACAGCAGAGAAAACAATTGAGAAACTTGGTGAGATGTTCAGCCGTTATGGCTCACTGGAACAACTCGTAAGTGACAACGGTCCACAATTTGTATCACAGGAGTTTGCAAACTTCCTGCATGTGAATGGTGTCCAACACATCAGGTCTGCGCCCTTTCATCCCTCTACTAACGGCCTGGCAGAAAGGTTCATGCAAACTTTGAAGCACGCCTTGAAGGCATCGCAAGGTCAGGGCTCAATCCACCAATGTCTGAATAGCTTCCTGTTGTCCTACAAGAACGAGCCGCATGCCACAACCAAAACTTCCCCTGCTTCGCTCATGATGAAGAGACAGTTGCGGACAAGTTTTGACCTACTCAAACCTCCAAGGGCAGAGCAGGTTGTCCATTGTCAACAACAAGCTCAAGTTGAAAAGAGAGAGAAAAGAGCCAAGGAGAGACGGTTTCATCCTGGAGAGCACTGTGGTAAACCACTGTTTGTATTCCTGTTTGTCCTGTTTGTATTCCACTGTGTACATGCCTGGACATGCCTCGGCTGACTCCTCCCACAGGTCCTAGTATAAAGGTGACTGCTCCCCAGCCCTTGGTATCCTGGACCGGTCGACCACTCGAGGCAGACCTCCATTCTGTTGTTAATAAAAGCCTTTGGTTACTCTTCTAACTCTCAGTCTTTTATGAGTAATTGATAGCGCATCAATTTTATTAACAACATTTTTATAATGGAGAAGATCCTCACACCAGCATGCCTGGACTTAGATCATCGGGAGGCGGACTCATCCACCAAGTTTACTCACTGGCTTAAGTGTTTCGAAAAATTCCTGACCGCCTCCGAAGCAATCAAATCGGACGAGGACAAACTGGATGTCCTGACCTCCAAGGTGAACCACCGAGTGTACTCGGTCATCCAAGACGCGACCTCGTACGCGGATGCTATCAAGCTCCTCAAGGACCAGTACACGCGCCCAGTGAACGAAGTGTACGCCAGGCACCTCCTGGGGAGTCGTAAACAACAACCTGGGGAATCGACCGTGGAATACCTTCAGGCACTGTCTGTGCTTGGCCGGGCCTGTGGTTGTAAGGATGTCAAGGCCGCCGTGTACACAGAGGAACTTATCCGGGACGCTTTTGTAGCGGGCCACAGATCCAATTACACACAACAGCGACTGTTGGAGCAGAGTAACCTCGACCTCAACAAGGCCTCTGAACTCGCACTATCGTTGGATGCAGCCTACCAGGGCATGGATGCCTACTCCTCTGCACCGTGGACGCCGCGGGGAATGACAGGCTGGGACACGGTAGGACCGCCTCATAGCGCCGTGCCACCCCAGCCACACCCCAACAACGGCCCAACTACCGCAGCAGTGTCCCAAGGCCAGACAGCAGTGCCCCAAGGCCAGAAATGCTACTTCTGTGGCCAGGCAAAACACCCCAGAGCGCGCTGCCCGGCGAAAAACGCGATCTGCTCGGGCTGCGGGAAGAAGGGACACTACGCTAGCGTCTGCAGGGCCAAAGCCACCCCGAACCCCAGCAGCGCCGCGTGTGGGCCATGCGGGCCGCCATTTTGGACCTCCCCGGCCGTGTGCGAATCACCGGTACAGCAGCCATTTTGGACGCCTCCAGCCACATGGGGATCATGGACGCCGCCATCTTGGACGACAGCCGGGACGCAGCAGGCCCCCGACACCGCCTCATCTGATACCCGCAGCGACACACCGACCCCTACGCTGGCATCCGTTACACTGGACCAAGCGAGACCGCACCAACTGGCCAGTTCCACAATGGACATTAAGGTAAATGGTCACGATACAATCTGCCTTTTTGACTCTGGGAGCACGGAGAGCTTCATCCACCCCGACACGGTGCGGCGTTGCTCTCTCCCAGTCCTGCCTGCGCAACAGCGGATTTCTATGGCCTCCGAGTCCCAGTCGGCGGACATCGGCGGCTACTGCGTGGTGACACTCGTAGTAGACGGGACCGTGTACGATCATTTTAAACTTCTGGTCCTGCCTGACCTCTGCGCTGCCGTCCTGCTGGGGTTAGATTTTCAGTGCCACCTTAAAAGTGTTACGATGGCGTACGGTGGACCCCTACCCCCACTCACAGTCCGCAGCCAGCAGCTTCCAAATTGCCCGCCGCGCACCAGGTGCAACCTCTCCACACTCAGAGTCACCCCCCCACCACTGTTTGCTAACCTCACCCCCGACTGTAAGCCCATCGCCACAAAGAGCAGGCGATACAGTGCCGGGGACAGGGTTTTCATTAAAACCGAAGTGGAGCGGCTCCTGAAAGAAGGGATTATTGAGGGCAGCACCAGCCCCTGGCGAGCCCAGGTTGTGGTCGTTAAGACCAGCGAGAAGCAGCGCCTGGTCATCGACTACAGCCAGACAATAAATCGCTACACCCTGCTGGACGCCTACCCACTCCCCCGTATAGCTGATATGGTCAACCAGATCGCGCAGTACCGCGTCTTCTCGACCATTGACCTGAAATCAGCGTACCACCAGCTCCCCATCCGCCCTGAGGACCGCCAGTACACTGCCTTTGAGGCAAACGGCCGCCTCTATCACTTCCTTAGGGTTCCCTTTGGCGTCACCAACGGGGTCTCCATCTTCCAAAGGGAGATGGACCGGATGGTAGATCAAAATGCGTTGCAGGCCACTTTCCCATATCTGGACAATGTGACCATCTGCGGCCGTGACTTGCAGGACCATGACGCAAACCTCGAAAAATTCCTCCGCACCGCCCAACTCCTAAACCTGACATATAACAAGGAGAAGTGCATATTCCGCACAAACCGCCTCGCCATCCTTGGCTGTGTTGTGGAACACGGAGTCATCGGCCCCAACCCCGACCGGATGCGTCCCCTTATGGAACTTCCACTGCCCCACTGCCTCAAGGCCCTGAAGAGGTGCCTAGGGTTTTTCTCCTATTACGCCCAGTGGGTCCCCTACTATGCGGACAAGGCCCGTCCGCTGATCAAGTCCACCTCTTTTCCCTTGACGGCAGAGGCCCGCTTAGCCTTCCACCGTATCAAGGACGACATTGCCAAAGCCACCATGCACGCAGTGGACAAATCCATCCCCTTCCAGGTGGAAAGCGACGCGTCCGACTTTGCCCTGGCCGCTACCCTCAATCAGGCGGGGAGACCCGTGGCCTTCTTTTCACGAACCCTCCAAGGCCCGGAGACCAGACACTCCGCTGTTGAGAAGGAGGCCCAGGCGATTGTGGAGGCTGTGCGTCATTGGAGGCACTACCTGGCCGGAAAACGATTTACCCTGCTCACTGACCAGCGTTCAGTTGCTTTTATGTTTAACAACAAGCAGAGGGGCAAAATCAAAAATGACAAGATCTTGAGGTGGAGAATCGAACTTTCCACCTACAACTATGAGATCTTGTACCGGCCCGGGAAGCTAAATGAACCCCCGGATGCGCTATCGCGTGGCACCTGTGCCAGCGCGCAGATCGATAGACTACGGGTCCTCCACAATGACCTCTGCCACCCGGGGGTCACCAGGTTCTTCCACCTCATCAAGGCCCGCAACCTGCCTTACTCTATTGAGGAGGTCAGGACCATGACCAGGAACTGCCAAGTCTGCGCTGAGTGCAAACCACACTTTTATAGACCAGACAGGGCCCACCTGATAAAAGCCACTCGCCCCTTCGAACGCCTGAGCGTTGATTTTAAAGGGCCTCTCCCCTCCTCCGACCGCAATGTGTACTTCCTCAATATTATTGATGAGTACTCCCGTTTCCCGTTCGCCTTCCCCTGCCCGGACATGACCAGTGCCACGGTCATTAAATGTCTGAACAACCTCTTCACCCTGTTCGGCTTCCCCAGCTATATCCATAGCGACCGGGGCTCATCGTTTATGAGCGACGAACTCCGTCAGTACCTGCTAACTAGGGGTATTGCCACAAGCAGGACCACCAGTTACAACCCCCGGGGGAACGGACAGGTGGAAAGAGAAAATGCGACAGTTTGGAAGGCCGTCCTGCTAGCCTTAAAGTCTAGGGGCCTTCCAACCTCCCGCTGGCAGGATGTGCTCCCCGATGCGCTCCACTCTATTCGGCCACTGCTCTGCACTGCCACTAACGCCACCCCTCATGAGAAAATGTTCGTCTTCCCAAGGAAGTCCACATCAGGGACATCGCTACCGCCATGGCTGACGTCCCCAGGGCCGGTCCTACTGAGAAGACACGTGAGGACCCATAAGACGGACCCCCTGGTCGAGAGGGTCGACCTCCTCCACGCCAACCCCCAGTATGCTTACATCGCATACCCGGACGGGCGGGAGGACACAGTCTCCATAAGAGACCTTGCACCCTCGGGGACCACAGTAACCCACTACCCACTACCACCCCCCCCCACGATCCGATATCCAGCCCCAGCAGACGGCAGGCCTGGGCCCCGCGACCCGCTCGACATCTACGAGGACGACACGCCTGTGCCACAGCCTACGCTGGACTCGACGCCGGAAGCTTCACTACCCCTGCCGTCGCCACGCCGATCACAGCGGCAGACAAGACCTCCGGAGATACTCCAATACACTAACTTTTAATACACTTCACCCCGCCGGACTCAATTTTAAACAAGGGGTGAATGTGGTAAACCACTGTTTGTATTCCTGTTTGTCCTGTTTGTATTCCACTGTGTACATGCCTGGACATGCCTCGGCTGACTCCTCCCACAGGTCCTAGTATAAAGGTGACTGCTCCCCAGCCCTTGGTATCCTGGACCGGTCGACCACTCGAGGCAGACCTCCATTCTGTTGTTAATAAAAGCCTTTGGTTACTCTTCTAACTCTCAGTCTTTTATGAGTAATTGATAGCGCATCAAGCACGTCCTAGCTCGAAACTACAACACTGGACCGAAATGGATTCTTGCTATGGTGATCGCGCAGACGGGCCCTGTGTCTTACATGGTTGAGACTGCTGAGGACGTCGTCTGGAGAAGACACACAGATCAACTGTTGCTAGGAGCAGAGACAGCCACAGAGGCTCCAATGGCTGGTTGGCCTGAACTGTTTCCGGATGATACCGCAAACCAGCATCCTTTGCCACAGTGCTCTTCTCCAACACAGGAAGTCAAAGAGACTGTTCCACCTGTGCAAACTCCTGACTTTCGACTGACTCAGGCACCTTCTCTATCTAGGCCTGTGTCAATGCCTACTGCTGTGGAAGCCAGCAATGACCGCCGGTATCCTGTCAGAGAGCGGCGGCCTCCAAGACGCTTGGATCTGTAGGCTTAGTGACTTACCCACAAGACTGGGGCAGAATAAACCCCAGGGTAAAGTCAGGGTTTGAGGCAGTCTACCTCTACCCTTGGTTAGTTGAGTGCATTGAAAGTAACTTACCTGTTGAGGAATAATGTGGACCTTTCATTTAAGAGGGGAGGAATATGTTATGTATTGTGTGTTCTCCTCCCACCTGCGGTGGTGCTGTCACAGCAGATAAATGGTTGGGGTTGTTCTCTTGGTTAAGTTTTAGTTCTCTTTGTTCGGTACGCTCCGGAACCCTCTTTTTGAATAAAGCACTTCATGTTTGAATCTCTGAGTTCTGAGTTATAATTGTGTCTAGGTAGAAAGGTACAGACACAACATTTTTGTGAGCCTTAGAGGAGCTGGAGAGCTGCTCTGGGATCCACAAAAATAATCTGGGGTGCAGCCGCCCCAGGTCCCCCAGCCGCCACCCCAATCGCCCCTCCTGCCACACAACTACTCTCCTGGTCGCCACTCTGGCCCGCTTTCCTCTGCCAAATCTGGCGAGCTATGTCGGGACGCCTGTCTGATGCCCTGCAGCTGGCCTGGTGAATCTAAATGAGGTCAGAGCCTCAAAATCACAGGGCCCAATTCACCAGCAGAATGGGCAACCAACCAGTGCGCTCCATCAGTCGCACACCCAAAACTCAAAATAGACACCCATGAGTGATATTTCTCCTGACCTAAAGGATAGAGTATGATTTTTCATTTTGTACTCATAGAATCCTTTTCGGTAAAACTATGAACAAGTGGAATCTCACCACATATGTTTTTTTAAACAATTTTCTTGTCTTTTAGAGGACAGCAGGGGTAATCTTCAAAGTAAAGCTCCCTCTACACTACTCCAATACTGTTACTCAATCCCAAACCCAAAAGGCACCCTTTGCAGTATGACTTTTTCTGGGAAATCCTCCACGGTTTGACACAGGCTGCCTTGGATCACCAGGGCACAGCACATATCAGATAATTGGCACAAACCCGGGCACATCTCCCCTGTTATTTTCCTATACCAGCCAGCCTTACGATCTGAGACTTGGAGCTGGTGTTTGTCAGTACAAAATTATTGTTTTTTTTATGTTGTGAATTCATTCCCATCAGCAAATGGAGTGAGATGCCCAATCCCATTTCATTCACAACCTTTACAATTAGCAGAAACTATCACCTCAATCCAGCTGTGTTCAAACTCATTTCCCAGATGTGGGAGAACATTATAGACAACTTAAAGCAGCACCTAGTCCCTTATACAAAAGCAAGGTTCCTCAAGCTCCCTGAGCGGCAAGAGCTCTACTTGACAAAAAAAAGCCATGGGGATGACTAAAGAGGTAAGGGACAGCATAAAACTAAAAGAGAAAGCATTAAAAATGCATAAAGTAGCACAGATCCTGGCGAATGGGAAAGATACAAAGAACAGCAAAGGGTTACAAAACAGATTGTAAGAGCTACAAAAAGGAAGTGTGAAAAGAAACTTGCAAGGCATATCAAAATCAATACAAAGAATTTTTACAGTTATATTAGGAAAAAGAGGGTGATCAGGAGCATAACCTCGGCCCCTATCATATAAATATATATATTTTTTTATCCGCACTTTTTGTCTGTATCTTTTTTCTTCTCCCCCACATGGCAGCTGTCTTTCATTCTGCCAGCACAATTTACACTTCATCTAGAGCCATCCTTTGTTTCTTAACCTGTTCCAATACCATCTCCTTTTGCCTTGAATATCTCTTAATGTCCCTTAATCTCTTCCGCCTTCCATCCTATCACAGACCTTCCCTTTTGAACTTTCATCCCCTCCCCCCTTTCCCAGCCTCTTCATTTGCTTAAAAATCTGTTCCATTTCCTGCTTTTTTCCAGTTCTGACGAAAGGTCATCGATCTGAAATGTTAACTCTGTTTCTCTCTTCACAGATGCTGCCTGATCTGCTGAGTTTCTCCAGCAATTTCTGTTTTTATTTCAGATTTCCAGCATCTGCAGTATTTTCTGGTTGTATTTGTGATCAGGAGCAATGTTGGCCCCTTAAAAACTGAAAGAGGTGATATTACCAATAACAATAGAGAAATGGCGGACATGTTGAATAATTACTTTGCGTCAGTATTTGCAGTAGAGGAAGAGGATAGTATGCCAGAAATCCCAAGGAAACTAATATTGAATCAGGGACAGGGACTCAATAACATTAATGTAAGTAAAATAACTGTAATGAAGAAAATAATGGCACTAAAAAGTGACAAATCCCCAGGACCAGATGGTTTCCATCCCAGGGATTCAAAGGAAGTAGGTGAGCACATTGCAGATGCCCTAACTATAATCTTCCAAAGTTCTCTCGATTCAGGATAGCTTTAGATTGGAAAATTGTGTATGTCACTCTGCTATTTAAGAATGGTGACAGAGGGAAACAAGGGAATTATAGACCAGTTAGCTTAACATCTGTTGTCGTGAAATTGCTAGAGTCTATAATTAAGGATAGGGTGGCTGAACACCTCGAAAATTTTCATTTGATCAGAGAGAGCCAGTGTAAGGGGTGGTGTGTGTGGTCAGCTTTACCTCTGACTCCTGAGCGGTTCGAATCGCTCCCACTTCCTTGGTTCTAGACTTTGGACTTATTTGGGGGTTGTAATGAAATTGAAACAGACAACTGAGTTGGTGAAAAGAACTTGGATTTTTATTTGAGACAGGAAAATATACACAACACAATAATCTTATCACTCTAAAAGGGGGAACACTTCGGAATATACGAGGGAGAATGACAATAGACAAAATACTTCATCCCTCCCAATCCCACTACACTAACTAGGTTGGATTCCAGAGGACCAGGGAAATGCTCACCAAACGACTTTCTTGACAGTTGTAGAGGTTCGCGATTTTGGGGTTCTCCTAGGTCTGGCAGTTGGGGCCTGCCGTACCCCGGAAGTGGCAGAAGATTTCACCTGCGTTGGGTTTTCAGTCTTCACATGTCCGCTGATGCGGTCGGGTGCGTATTTGGATCTATCAGGTAAGTACCCAATTTCCTTTGGTTAGGTATAGGGTTTCGATTCTTTTTCATCAAATCTTACCCAGGGGTAAGTCAGGATAGCTTGTAGAGTGGAAACAAACTTGCGAATCTTCGGTTTCTTCCAAGTTGGTTTCTTGTTGGTCGCGGTGGCCCAATATTACCTAATTGTTGGTAATATTGTTGGTTGCTTGTTTCTTGGGGCCCTTGGTTGCCGCGATTCCTTTCCATTCTCCTTCTGTTGTCCTTCCGTAGATTGATTGTCCCGAGGCTGATGTGTCTTGATGATGATGGTGAGGAGACTGCGTCTCTGTCATTGTTCCGAAAAGACTGTGACTTCAATTGACTGCAATTGCCTGCCTGTGTGTAAAAGCAGGCCTCAATTATACCATTTGAGGCCTTGCTTATCTACCCGCCAAATCTTCTCTGGCTCATTGTTAATTTTGGCAGGCTCGTTAACTTTAATAGTTTTAAAATTCTTTAACAAGTTCCTGGCTGGTCCCATCTACTTTTAATTGACTTAAGTTGGTGTAAACTAGTTTCGGGATGGTTCGGCGAAACTTAAATTGGTGTTTAATGGCTGTTTAAACTCTTGCCTGATTAGTGAGTTTTGTCTTCTCCTGCTGGGGTCAGGGTCCCTTTTGTTGATCAGTGGCATGTACTGTATTATTCATATTCTTGATGGCTCTGTAATTTTGGCGGGAACTG
The DNA here is from genome assembly GCF_052327205.1 of Somniosus microcephalus. Lineage (NCBI taxonomy): Eukaryota > Metazoa > Chordata > Chondrichthyes > Squaliformes > Somniosidae > Somniosus > Somniosus microcephalus. The sequence continues at coordinate 89,154,137 of NC_140998.1, read as the reverse complement.
TCCTTCTGTAGGCCTATTGTCATTTATGTGGAATGACTGAGACGGTCCAGAACATTCCCAGACAATCTGGCCTATGCCAATACTCAAACTGCTTGTTTTACAGAGGCCCATTCCAATTCCTTTGTCACAGCCTTCCACAGGCCTGGACATACCCTTTTAAAATAACCAAAATTCTGGGGTTTTAACTTTAAGCCACATTTTGGCCCAATATTCTTTTAAACAGTCCAAAATCTCTTCTTTTCTTGGTTTGGGAGAATCTGTAGAATTTTGCAAACCTTACATAAGCATGGATTTGTGAAAGGTAGGTCATGCCTGACAAACCTGATTGAATTTTTTGAAAAAGTGACTAAAATAGTGGACAGGGGAATGTCCATGGATGTTATTTATCTGGACTTCCAGAAGGCATTTGATAAAGTCCCACATAAGAGATTATTAACTAAGGTAGAAGCTCATGGAATTGCGGGCAAATTATTGACCTGGTTAGGAAATTGGCTGAGCGGCAGGAGACAGAGAGTAGGGATAATGGGCAGGTACTCAAATTGGCAAAATGTGACTAATGGTGTCCCACAGGGATTTGTGTTGGGGCCTCAACTATTCACAGTGGCCTAGAAGTTCAGTGGGCTGCGCCACCAGTTAGCGCTTAAAGAGGGCACTCAGTGGCTTTAGCGCCACTGGCCACGCCTCCCGCGATATTTAGCGGGGCGCTAATGGCGGCGTTAGCCTGTAGCGCTGCGCCGCCACCGATGACGTCATCAGTGTGCGCAGCGCCCCGCTACCGACCCGATCGCGATATTTGGTAGCGCCTGCCTCTGTAATGCCATTCGCAAATCGCGCCTGGTTCACGGGGCTTACCTGTGGCGGTAGTGGCGCAAATTAAGGTGGAGGTGCGGGGCGGCCATTTTTTTGGTGGCCGCCTGCCAGCACCTCCGTCCCCGGCCTCCTGATCCCTCCCCCCGGGCAGTGCCGGCTGTGTCCCGAGTGCCCAGCACTTCTCCTCGGTGCCGGGCTCTTTTGCCGGCACTCGCGATCGGTCATCGCGTTGGTGCAGGCCCCCTCCCCCTTAAGAAGGGGAGGAAGGCCTGCAGTACCACAGCGCGCCGTGCCGCAGCGATATTCATTTTCAGCGCCACAAGAGGGACATGGGGCACCTTGAGCAGTGCCCTGCGTCGCTCTTGGGGCGCTCAAGCTGAATTTCCGGCGGGCGCAACGGCTCCGATTGCAGCGGTAATTCCGGTGCCCAGGCGAGCTTGGTGCCCCGTTTGGGCCTCCACCGAATTTCTAGGCCAGTATTTATTAACAACTTAGATGATGGCATAGAAAGTCATATATCCAAATTTGCTGATGACACAAAGATAGGCAGCATTGTAGGCAGTGTAGATGAAAGCATAAAATTACAAAGGAATATTGATAGATTAAGTGAATGGGAAAAACTGTGGCAAATGGATTTTAATGTAAGTAAATGTGAGGTCATCCACTTTGGACCTTAAAAGGACAGAACAGGATAAATGGTGAAAAGCTAAAAACAGTGGAGGTCCAAAGAGACTTGGGGGTCCAGGTACATAGGTCATTTAAAATGTCATGAACAGATACAGAAAATAATCAAAAAGGCTAATGGAATGCTGACCTTTATATCTAGAGAACTAGAATGCAAGGGGGTAGAGGTTATGGTGCAGCTATACAAAACCCTGGTTAGACCACACCTGGAGTACTGGGAGCAGTTCTGGGCACCACACCTTAGGAAGGATATATTGGCCTTGGAGGGTGTGCAGCGTAGGTTTACCAGAATGATACGCGGACAGCAAGGTATAAGTTACGAGGAGAGATTACACAAATTAAGGTTGTATTCTCTAGAATTTAGAAGGTTAAGGGATGATCTTATCAAAGTTTTCAAGATATTAAGGGGAACAGATAGGGTAGAGAGAAACTATTTCTGCTGGTTGGGGATTCTAGGACTAGGGGGCATAGTCTAAAAATTAAAGCCAGACCTTTCAGGAGTGAAATTAGGAAACACTTCTATACACAAAGGGCGGTAGAAGTTTAGAACTCTCTTTCACAAATGGCAACTGATGCTAGATCAATCATTAATTTTAAATCTGAGATCGATAGTTTTTTGTTAACCAAATGTGTTAAGGGATATGGGCCAAAGGTGGGTATATGGAGTTAGGTTACAGATCAGCCATGATCTCATTGAATGGTGGAACAGGCTCGAGGGGTTGAATGGCTTAGTCCTGTTCCAATGTTGCATTCAGCTTCATTGGAACAGTGTAAGATACCGAGGACAGAGAAGTTAGAGTAGGAGTGGAGTGGAGAATTAAAGTGACAGGTGATCAGAAGCTCAAGGTCACACTTACATACTGAATGGAGGTGTTCCGCAAAGCGATCACCCAATCTGCGTTTGGTCTCTCCAATGTAGAGGAGACCACATGGTGAACAGCGAATATAGTATATTAAATTGCAAGAAGTACAAGTAAATTGCTGTTTCACCTGGAAGGAGTGTTTGGGGCCCTGGACAGTGAGAAGGGAGGAGGTAAAAGGGCAGGTGTTGCATCTCCTGTGCTTGCATGGGAAGGTGTCCTGGGAAGGGGAGGGGGTGTTGGGGGTAATAGAGGAGTGGACCAGGGTGTCGCGGAGGGAGCAGTACCTTCGGAATGCTGAAAGGGGAGGGGAGGGGAAGATGTGTTTGGTGGTGGGATCACGCTGGAGGTGGCAGAAATGGTGGAGGATGATTCGTTGAATGTGGAGGCTGGGGGAGGGTGTTGAAAGGTGAGGACAAGGGGAACCCTATCATGGTTCTGGGAGGGAGGGGAAGGGGTGAGAGCAGAAGTGCGGGAAATGGAATAGACACAGTTGAGGGCCATGTCAATCACGGTAGCAGGGAATCCTCAGTTGAGAAAAAAGGAAGACATATCAGAAGTACTAGTATGGAAAGTGACATTGTCAGAACAGATGCGACGGAGATGGAGAAACTGGGAAAATGGAATAGAATCCTTACAGGAAGCGGGGTGGGAGGAAGTATAGTTCAGGTAGTTGTGGGTGTCAGTAGGCTTATAGTAGATGTTTGTCGATAGCCTAGCCCCAGAAATGGAGACAGAGAAATCGAGCAAGGGAGGGGAAGAATCAGAGATGGACCATGTAAAATTGAGGGAAAGGTGGAAATTGGAAGCCAAGTGAATGAAATTTTCTAGCTCAGGGCAAGAGCAGGAAACAGCACCGATACAGTCATCAATGTACCAGAAAAAGAGGTAAGAGAGGGGACCTGAGTAGCACTGGAACAAAGAATGTTCCACATATCCCACGAAAAGGCAGGCATAGCTAGGACCCATGTGGGTTCCCATAGTAACACGTTTTATTTGGAGGAAGTGAGTGGAGTCAAAGGAGAAGTTGTTCAATGTGAGAACAAGTTCAGCCAGGCAGCGGAGGGTGGTGGTGGATGGGGACTGGTTGGGCCTCTATTCAAGGAAGAAGCAGAGCGCCCTCAGGACATCCTGGTGGGGATGGAGGTGTAGGCGGATTGGATGTCCACGGTGAAAAGAAGTCTGTTAGGGTCAGGAAACTGGAAACTGTTAAAGTGGCGGAGGACGTTGGAAGAGTCGCCGATGTAGATGGGAAGAGACTGAACAAGGGGAGAAAAAATACCATTGAGATAGGAAGAAATCAGTTCCGTGGGGCAAGAACAGGCTGAAACGATGGGTCTACCAGGGCAGTCCTGTTTGTGGATCTTGGGAAGGAGGTAGAAGCGGGCTGTGCGAGGTTGGGGGATGATGAGGTTGGCAGCCGTGGAGCAAGATCTCCAGAGGAGACGAGGTCAGTGACAGCCTTGGAAACGATGGCTTGATGTTCGGTGGTAGGGTCATGGTCCGGGGGAGGTAGGAGGAGGTGTTGGAGAGTTGGTGTTCAACTTCCGCAAGGTAGAGGTCAGTTCGCCAAACAACTACAGCACCACCCTCGTCAGCAGGTTTAATGACAATGTTAAAGTTGGACCTGAGAGAGCGGAATGCTGCAAGTTCAGAGGGAGGTATTTTAGAGTAAGTGAGGGGAGCAGAGAAATTGAGACGGCCAATGTCACACTGGTAGTTCCCAATGAAAAGATCTAGAGAGAGTAAGTAGCCAGAGGGAGGGGTCCAGGTAGAACAAGAATTCTGAAAATGGGAGAAAGGGGGGAAGACTCCTGGCCAAAGAAGTGGGCATGGAGACAAAGGCAACCTAGTCCCTATGTTGACTATATTTAGATGCAATTCTTTAACTCAAATCTATATTCCATTTACCCTATTGTCCTTTGCCAATTCTATGGGTATAGGTTTGAAGAAAAGGATAAGTTACCAGTAAAGGTAAATACCAACTATAACTGCATAATTATATTAATCTCATATTTGAAATTAATTAAATTAATGAAACTAATGTGTTCGATATTTCAGAATAATCACCATAATGAAAACAAATAGGTTGAGGTTTTAAACTAATTATAGTCAGAACTTGCAATATGGTAAAGGTCAAAAATTTAAATTAATTCACTTCATTTCTAAAAATCCTTTTGTAGAAGAAATGTACTTCTGATTCAGTGCCTTAATTTAGAATAAATTTTGAATCTACTTAGCTTTTTTTATTTATTAGAACTCAGCTATATTCATATATGTATTTAAATATCCTGAACTCTATTTTATTTAGAAGTCTACAGGTATAAAACTGACTATGGATGTTACATATTACTGTCTTGAATGCGTTGAAAGACGGAGAATTCACCTTAACCAGCATTATAAGCTATATGGTGTAAAGGAAGATGGGAGTAGATTTTCAACTTGTAAATATGATGATCTTGTACTTTTTGTACACTATACTTCTCCATTTGTTTTCAATATTCTGATGCTGAGAGATTTCAATGTTTATTTTTATATATTATGCAGAGTTGTTTTACTCAACCTTACCCCTGCAGTTTCAGAACATACAATTATTTAAGAACATGTTTTAAACTATCCATTTTTTGGGAAGAAAAATCAAGATTATGGTCTGTTTCACATAAAAATTCATATTGATATTTTTTTAAGTGAACATTGCCTTTGTAATTTGACAAAGGTGCCACTAAACAATCTTTTCCTTGGCTCTACAAAGTCAACTAAGGAAAGCAAAATGCAACTACAGCAAAAAAGGTAATGAAATTGCCACTGATCCATAAGGTACCTAACCCTGTGGGCACATATAACTCTGCTAGGTTGCAGTTGAGGTCAAAACTCCAAGGTCATTTGAAACATTGATTGACAAGAAATTTTATAAAATCTTTGCTGTCATTTTTAACAGTGTTATTTAACACCCGAAGACATTACTAATTCATTTCTCCATGTGAGGTTCAAAGTAGTTCTGAAATCATCATATCTACTGCATTATGAATGTCACGATCTCTAAAATTCACTAGCTCATAATAGAGTTAGAATAAATTCACTTCATGTTGTCTTTACGCGTTTTATTATTGTGATATGATTACTACCACTAATTGAAACTAAAAACAGTATGGGATCTTATAAACCATGTGAGAAACAAGTGTTGTCATTCTTGGGCACAATACAAAAAGGAAGTTATATAGAGGGCAATATTATGAAGAGGGGTTGTAATGACTTCCATTTAATTAGGTAGCTGCAAGTCATGTACATTATATCAATAGTTAGTTATATCGAAAAGAAGAATGTTATACCAAACTTTATATCATGTAGTCACTGCTCCTTGATTTACCACATTTTGTATCCACTGTGGTGATGTTCTACACTGTGGTTACTTCTTCAAGCAAAGAGGGAATGTCTAGGGCGCTCATCAGCTACAAGTACATATATGCTGCTCTTTGGCAGAGAATTACACACTGATACTCTGTCCTGCGAACGGCTCCTGATTTCACTCCCTCTCCACAACTGTCTCCAAATTGGGCATTGGTTTGTTGATATCCAAGCTAACTTCACCCTATCAACTTCATCCCACCACTGGACTTTAGGCTTTGGACTCTTACATATCGTCTCCTCACAGTCCTCTGTTTATGTCCAGGACATATCTCTCCTAATCTTTGCCACGCCATGTAACCTGAATTCAACCTGTGTCTATTCGCGTGTGCATTTTGGCTGCCACTCTGGACCTGAGCCCATTACTTCTATCTCCTTTTCTTTTCTCTTGGCCGCTCTCATGCTTGTGCCCTCCCCTTCCTGTATTTCTCTCCTGTTGGGTACTTTGTTCCTCCCCAATTACTACTCCAACCCATCACTACTCTTCTGCTTTGCTACTCTTCAGACACCATCAACAGCTTGAATCCCCATGGATAAGCCTACATCTGTCCTCTGTACCTATCTGTGCATTCTCTGAAGGGTCCATTGAGGCACCTATCACTGCCGCATCGTTCTCTCTCACGGACTTTCCTTCCCACTGCACCTGCTGGGAGCTAATCTTACCAATTTCCTTCCCATCCCATTTACCCCATCCACCACTGCCACCTTGGGCTCTGCCAATGGGTAACCACTCCTCTCCACATTTCCCTCCAGAATGTCTGTTCATTCGTGAACAAGGCCCTTTGCCATTAATGACCTTATTGCGGATGATTGCATTGACATCCTGGTTTTGATGAAGACTTGGCTCATGGGTGGGGACACCTTGCCCCTGACTGAAGGCTCTCCACCTGGCTATACTTTCCATCATGTGACCCAACTAAACTGCCACAGTGGCAGTATGGCCCTTGTCAGAAAATCACATCTTGAGGTAGAATTTCTATCGACTTTCCCAATCTCCTGCCGTAACTTCCGCAGAAACCTCAGAGAAACAGGCATTTGTGCCTTTTCTCCAGAGTTTCCATTGATTTTCCACTGGCATTGTGATGGGAGATTGGGAGAAGCCCCCACAAAAGTTGCACCCCATTGTTGTTAGCTGTGTACACTGACTTGAGTGAAGAAATAAATGGCAAATGAAAGCCATGTGAACAGTTTATTTGAATGATTTAATTGGTCAGTTTTGTGACACTGGTTGGCACACGAATGGTACCTTTTGAAGTAAAATTGATGGATTGCTGCTCATTACGTATTTCTCATTTGTACTTTTTGGTACTTATACACATTTTGACAATTGGATGCTGGTAACTTAATAGATAGGTGGTTATTTGAAACAATCAAAATATTTTACCCTAGGAAGGCGCAATGCCTCAAGGCAACACCTCATCTTTGAAAGGTGCAATGATACAGATGGCAATTTGATGTGGAATTTTAATTATAATGTAATTGAGCACACCAGGGCATGTTTCTTTAATTTAAGTGGAAAAATATGAATGCTGTTGGAACCTTTAGCAGCTTAAATGACTGGAAGTCATATAAACAAAATTACATTGTTTCATAGCTGTTTAGAATGAACATAGTTCTTTTGAGCAAGCAATAAATGTTGATACTTCTGTGAGCCAGACAAATTGAAAAAAGCAATAAACACTGGTCATGGTTACCAATTGAACTGTGCATGTAGGAGAATGATTCTGGACTTGAGCTCATGGGAATTGCTGATCCAAACCCTTCAGAACATACCAAGCTCCTCTATTTGAACCATTGAATAAAATATTGTTCCTGTCAATCCTGATGGGCAATAAAGAAACTGTACATCAGTCACAATTAGGGCCATTGTCTTATGAGATTGAACAAGTCCAATTATGCTTCCATTATATGGAATTCCAAGATTTTTACGATGTTTTGGAGATCAATGGGGAGAAATTGGGCTCTGTAGCGACCATTTTTTAGGAACTACATGGCATCTTAAAGTAATTAATATCAGTAGAGAAAAAGTACTTGAGAAACTAATGGGTCTAAAAGCCGACAAATCCCCTGGACTTGATGGCCTACATCTTAGGGTTCTAAAAGAGGTGGCTGCAGAGATAGTGGATGCATTGGTTGTGATTTTCCAAAATTCCCTAGATTCTAGAATGGTCCCAGCAGATTGGAAGGTATCAAATGTAACCCCACTATTCAAGAAAGGAGGGAGAGAGAAAACAGGCCAGTTAGCCTGACATCAGTCATCGGGAAAATGCTGGAATCCATTATTAAGGAAGTGGTAACAAGGCACTTAGAAAATCATAATATAAATAGGCAGAGTCAACATGGTTTTATGAAAGGAAAATCATGTTTAAAAAATTTATTAGAGTTTTTTGATGATGTAACTAGCAGGGTAGATAAAGGGGAACCAGTGGATGTAGTATATTTGGATTTCCAAAAGGCATTTGATAAGGTGCCACATAAAAGGTGGCTAAGTAAGATTAGGGCTCATGGGGTTGGGGTTAATGTATTAGCATGGCTAGAGGATTGGTTAATGGACAGAAAACAGAGAGTAGGGATAAACGGGTCATTTTCCGATGGGCAGGCTGTAACTGTAAGGGGTTTTAGATCACAGAGGTTTCTCTCTCTAGAGGCCTTTCTCTCTTGCACAGTAAACTGTGAGTGGTTCGACCCACTCGCCCCTTAGATTGTGTACTCTGGACTTTGGGGCAGGAACTACAATGTCGAGAAAACCCTTATAGACCAAGTTTGATGAAACGAAATGAAATTTTATTGAAACAAATCAAATGCAAGCAAATAAGAGGGTACATGGGAGGGAAAAACACAAACAAATCATAACGACACAATACTAACTAAGGCAAATACAGGCATATTATACTCTAAAAAGATCATCATGAAATAGGGAAACACACGGAACATCGAGGGACAACAACTCATGTTAATTATACCCTTAAATGTCCACCCCCTGAAACCTATCTAGATCTGATTATGAAGGGCCAGAAACATGCTCACCAATCCAACTAGGAAGTATGAGGTTTTGAAACAGGTCTGCGTTTGATCCTTCCAGGCGTCCCGTCTCCACGTGGTCGGTGGAGCCCCAGCGAACTGCGCCACACCTCTCTCCTGAGGTGGGGGTCGGGGATGGCTGGACACCGGCTGGCCTGGATGTTGGCGGGGTTGGGGATCGTTTGCTTGACCCCGGTCAGAGGAGCCTTGGGCTGGCCCCCATCATCTTTTCTGTAGTTTTATCTTATCTCTTCTCCCGAGCCGGAGCGGGTCAATGGCCTCTCGTTTCATCAACGGCCTGGGGTTGGTCGATGATCTCTCAATGTTTTACCCCGGGGCGGGACGCCGGCTCGAACCATCTTCTTCCTCTCCGATGATGGCCGCTCCGTTTATGGCTTCCTCCCGTTTTCCACGACGCAATCTTTCTACCTCTGGGTTCCCAGATATACTTCTCATCAGAAGCCCTATCTCGCGCCAAATCAGGTTAGTCTTTTGTTTTAATTTTGGCGGGCTGGGAACACAACGGGGTAGTTATTATATTTTGAACTATTCTTGGATGGCCGGTAACGGGCCATCTCTGGTCTGGAATGACCTTCATTGTTTTTAATGTCCTGGTGATGTCCTTAACGGGTCCTTGATGCTCGTCTCATGAATATGAAACTGTTCCCTTTTGTCTGGTTAAATATTTAGATGGCCTTTATTTACAGGCTGATCTTGACTGGATCTGCATCCAATCTATATGTATATGTGGGTGTCTGGTTTCGTTCTCTCAGAAACGGCTTCCAGAACTTACTGTGGGCTGAATCCACAAAGCTGTCTGAGGACTGCAGAAACCATTTTAAAGTGCCCCAATAAGTTGGTCACGGGGTCTGGCGGCCACTTTGAATGCCCCTTTTTCCTAGGCTTCTCTTAAAAACAGTCTTTAAAATTATGGCCTCTTCTGCCATTCGACCCTTTATAATACAAAGTTCAATTTTGCGAATTCTACAAACTAATAGGGTGCCGCAAGGATCATTGCTTGGGCCTCAGCTATTTACAATCTATATTAATGACTTGGATGAATGGACTGAGTGCAATGTATTCAAGTTTGCTGATGATACAAAGCTAGGTGGGAAAGTAAGCTGTGAGGAGGACACAAAGAGCCAGCAAAGGGATATAGACAGGTTAAGTGAGTGGGCAATAAGGTGGCAGATGGACTATCATGTGGGGAAATGTGAGGTTATTCACTTTGGTAGGAAGAATAGAGAAACAGAATATTTTTAAATGGTGAGAAACTATTAAATGTTGGTGTTCAGAGAGATTTAGGTGTCCTCATACAAGAAACACAGAAAGTTAGCATGTAGGTACAGCAAGCAATTAGGAAGGCAAATGGCATGTTGGCCTTTATTGCAAGGGGGTTGGAGTATAAGAGTAAGGAAGTCTTGCTACAATTGTACAGGGCCTTGGTGAGACCACACCTGGAGTACTGTGCACAGTTTTGGTCGCCTTATCTAAGGAAGGATATACTTGCCTTGGAGGCGGTGAAACAAATGTTTACTAGATTGATCCCTGGGATCCCTATGAGGCGAGATTGAGCCTATACTCTCTAGAGTTTAGAAGAATGAGAGGTGATCTCATTGAAACATCTAAGATTCTAAAGGGCATTGACAGGATAGATGCTGAGAGATTGTTGCCTCTGGCTGGGGAGTCTAGGATGAGGGGGCATAGTCTCAGGATAAGGGGGCAGCCATTTAAGACTGAGATTAGGTGAATTTCTTCACTCAGAGGGTTGAGAATCTTTGTAATTCTCTACCACAAAGGGCTGTGGATACTGAATCATTGAGTATAGTCAAGGCTGAGATGGATAGATTTTTGGACTCTAAGGTATTCAAGGGATATAGAGATAGGGCGGGAAAGTGGAGTTGAGGTCGATGATCAGCCATGATCTTATTGAATGGCGGAGCAGGCTCGAAAGGCCATATGGCCTACTCCTGCTCCTAATTCTTATGTTCTTATGTTCTCCTAATGCTCAAAAATGGGGTCCTAGATGCGTGTGCTCACTACTGGCGGGAAGTGCACAGGATGCCATCTTGCAAAAGGGATTTGTGCGCGCGCACCTAATGACCGCTGGCAGCATGCAGAGCAGGCAGATTATGACATAAATCAGTATGCAATGCTGATTTGATGTAGACACTGCCATTTCTGAACTCTACGTTCCACCTGATGCCCTGTCTTAACCTCGCATAGCTGAACACATGTTACATGAAATGAAGGACCTCCCACCAGTGCTATTTAAAGGGATCATGAACTACTTACAGGTTAGTAGCTGGATTATTTCTTCTGGCTGCTGGTGAAATTGTACGTGTATTTGGAGCCTCCCTATACTGGCTTAAAGTTTCAATAGTCTACAGGGAGTGGTCTGGCTGGTGCTGAATTACTTTTTGTTGATTTAAAGGTTTGTGCTGAAACAAGTTGATTCCTTACATGGGTGGCCTGGTAGGACTTCCTCTGGGAATTGAGCATGGCTGGGAGAATGAAGAGAGGATATGCAGAGCTAGAAGAGGGAGGAGGAGGGGGAGAAGGGCTCTTAGCAGGATGTGATATCCGCCAAGAGTCTTTAGGGAACAATTCTTTTACCTCAACTTCAACGATGACCAATGCTTGAGATGTCTTCGCTTCACAAAAGCGGTTGGGACTGAAATCTGCCAACTCCTGCAGCCACAACTGCAGCCTCAAAGTAGCAAGGACAGCATTAACTTTAGCTGTCAAGGTGTCTGTGGCTGTTAACTTTTATGCACCTGGCTCCTTCCAGGCTGCTGCTGGGGATATAGGCAACATCTCGCAGTTTGCAGTGCACTGCTGCATAAAGAAGGTCACTGAGGTTCTCCATACACAGAGAGACAGCTTCATCTCATTCCCTCTTGCCAGAGACAAGCAGGCAGAGCAACACGAGGGTTTGCACGGATTGCAGGTTCCCCATAGTGCAGGATGTCATTGACTGCCTGCACATTGCCTTGCGTGCGCCTCATCTGAACTCAGCCATTTTTATGAACCAAAAGGGATTTCATTCCCTCAATGTGCAGCTGGTGTGATGTGGACATAGATGTAGCAGTCAGACGAAGGGTAACCGAAAAGTAATTTCAAGGTTCAAGGCTGAGTACTGCCTGAATACTTTTGTTACTTGGTGAGACATGACACAGGTTAATCAAAAAAAATTTGATAACATCAAACCAACAACACAGTTTCTTTTTATTCGTTCATGGGACGTGGGCATCACTGACAAGGCTACCATTTATTGCCCATCCCTAATTGTCCTTGAGAAGGTGGTGGTGCGCCACCTTCTTGAACTACTGTATACTTCTTTGGTACAACAACTTGCTAGGCCATTTCAGAGGGCAGATGTAGGTCATGACAGCAGATTTCCTTCCCTAAAGGACATTAGTGAACCAGATGGGTTTTTACGATACCATTACTGCTACTAGCTTTTCAGTCCAGATTAACTGAATTTAAATTCTCCAGCTGCCATGGTGGGATTTGAACTCACATCTCTGGATCTATTAGTCCAGGCCTCTGGATTATTAATTCAGTAAATAACCACTATGCCACCATTCCCAATAAAGCTGTAAGGTTGGAAACATAAGAGCAGATCTGGCAAAGGCATGCTCATGTTAATGCTATACAAACACAAAGCTACAATTAAAGGTACAGCACTGTACATACAAACCACTGAAAAGTTTATGGGCTCCAGTAATTGTGTTGCAGGTACAGTGTTGGTGCTATGACCAAATGTTCTGAGGATTCTTAGTTTTCAGAGATTTATGGAAAAGAGTTTTTTTAAACTTACCAGCATCTTCACTGCATGATTCCAGTATATGCTATGCTATGCCCAAGTGAAGCTAAACACCCAGCTGCAGGGTCAGAAAAAACTACCCCGTGAAATTCTATTACTGGCAATGCAATTCCCTGTAAATATTGTCTAACTCTTTGGGTCAACATAGCTATTATATTTGTTACTTACAAAAATGCACATTAATTTATTCAGTAGCAAAGGTCTCCCACATTCTGGCTACGATTTCGCCTACCGAGGTGGGTCCGGTGCGGCCAGGGTGCAACCCTGCTGCTGGCTCCATCCCTCCCAGCACGTTTGCCGGCCCATTGAAGGAAGTGGGTCTGATGATGTCACTTGATGAATCATCAGCCAGTTTCCTTAAAGGGACCATTTGCAAATTGTTTTAGACAGTTCTGCTGTCAGTGTTCTACAGCATTGAGGCGTTGCAAACATTGACAAGCACTGCACAGAGGTACACGGCTGCACCCCCATCACTCTGCCTTCCCTACTCTACTCCTGCATATCCTTACACACACCAACTTACCTTGCATCCATCCCTCTCTATCTACATTATCACATCCCCATCTCACTAGCCACCATTACACTCGCCCTCATCCTAGTCCAATCATACCAACTAACATAACCACTTGGGTGTTTTAGCCAATGTTTATGCAAAGTTTCTGTTAATGTGCTGTCAAACATTGAAATCTTCATTTTCAACACTTTGCGTTCTTGGACAGATTTGTGTGCACCTTTGGAAGTGGCTTAGTGAGTTGCAGTGAATGGTAGCCATAACGGTATCCCCCGCAATGGTGATGAGTGTGAAAGGAATGGCCTGGACATTGTAGGGATGCTTCATGGTGTTGGTGTGGGGTAGTGCCAACCTGGCACATCATGTGGTAACCAGGGTGTACAGCATCAAGTGAAGTAAATCTGGTTATGGTGAGGCCATCCCTGGCATCCTGGGCAGCAATGTGGTTGGGTGCTGATGCCCTGTGTCCTGTGCAGCACCAGCTGATTGCGGAGAAGGTTGGTGTTGTTGTTGGTGCTGCTGGTGTGCCTGGTGCTGCTGGTGTTGGGGCTGATCTTGGTGCGATTCTGAGGACCAAGTTGAGATTTTTTCAAGGGCAACGATGCTGATAGATTAGATGGCAGATGAGGTGGAGATGAGAGAAGCGATCTGTCAATGGTGAGAGAGGTTGTTCCAATAAGGTAACACTGGATAGAGGGTTTGCTCCAAACACTTGCTAGCTGCATAATGCTCAATCTCTCTTCCAAATGCAGTAAGCAAGAGCTTCTAACCTTGGAAAGTGAACACCTATGAAATGGGAGCTTTTATAGACCATTTGCAGCTGTCAAGTAAAGAAATCATCCCATGCTGACACAACACCCGACCTCCTTACCTGACGTGATCCCCGAGCAGTGGGGAAGTTGTTGGCGAACTCTAAAAATCTAAAGGTAAGCATAAAATAGTAGTTAATTGGCTCTTAACAATCTCTCTACCTCCCCCGCCACCTGGTGTCGGGTCTGTTCAGTGATGACAAACCCGACATCTGGGAGACTAGCATGGAGGCGGGTTTACAGCGGGTTCCCTACCTGCTATCAAAAAAAAAATCCCAGCCGACCCACCTTCAAATGCCCCCGTTGACCCCCAAAAAAATTCCCCCTCTGAATTAAAATGTGTGGTCCAACAGCTCAACTGGATGAGCATTTGACTCCTAATTGGAAGGTTGCATGCCAAAGACTCAGTGCTGGCTGTCACTCAAACCTCAGTAAGTGAATTCCATCATTTGCCAGCTGTGCCACTTGGCAGAATGAAACATGGTATCATGGTGGTCCAATTCTGAAAAAAAAAACAATATAATTTAACTCATTCTGCCTGAATCACGGTATTTACATAGATCATGACATAGTGAACAGGTAATAGAGGCAAATAATTCACTAAAATATTGCCATGTTCTGCCATTTTCCCATTGTGACCAACATTATCTCACAGAATGGGATGAGTTTCAAAGTAAGTACAATTGTTATTAGTACCACCATCACGTATGATAAAAAATCTAATTCCCAAGTTTTTGGGGCAGTATATGATCTATGAACTGTATGTGCTCTTTTTTACTCTTGTGTTTCCAGCACCATGTAACACTATGGTTGCAGACTTGGTTCATCTGTCATCTTTCCAGTAACAGGAAACTATTTTTTCACCAACATTATCAACAACAATATTAGTCTCTCCTTCTCCCTGTTGAATCAAGATCTATTGATAAAATTCTGAGGAGTTTCTGATTGGAAAGAATGCCTAATTTGATACTGGTATGTTTAAAAACTCCTTTCCATAAATCCTCAGAACATTTGATCATTATCTGCCCATCCTTGTCATAGCACTAACACTGTACCTGCAACATCATTACTGGAGCGCATAAACTTTTCAGTGATTTGTATGTACAGTGCTGTGCTTTTAATTGGGTGAGCTGTAGGTTTGTGTTCGTATAGCATGAGTATGCTTTTGCCAGATCTGCTCTTCAGTCTCCAGCCTTATAGCTTTATCAATGTGTTGTTGATTTGATGTTATCAATGTTTTTTTTGCATTAACCTATGTCGTGTCTCATCAGGTAGCAAAAGTATTCAGGCTGCATTCAACCTTGAACCTTGAAATTACTTTTTGTTACCCCTCGTCTGACTGCTACATCTATGTTTACACTAGAACACAAGAATTTCCTGAACCAGCTTTCCAATTAATCAGCAAAGCAGGATAAGACCCAGTGGATGAATTGTCCATCAAACAGATAGCTGGATAGAACAGATGGTTATGAAAAAAATACTGTTAATGATGTGCTTACTTATGCATGTCTCAAACCATAGGAGAGACATACGATGGGACATGATTCTCTGCTATCTCTGGTGCCTGGGTAACTGTGACACAGTTTAAAGAAAAAATTGTGTGTAATCATCTTCAAATGCCCTCCAGCTCAGAGAAGATAATAATTGAAATGACAACTGATTATTTCCCTTTTTAAAACAAATGTCCTTGTCAAACTAAAATACAAGCATCAATCTGCACAATATCTCCGCTCCCTCGCAGCAGGGATACATGACAACTTCAAACCTCATACAAATGAAGACAATTACTGAAAACAAAATTCCTGCTGATGTCAGGCCTCTTAGTACGAGGAAACAGTTGCTTCATATTGCATTATCGGGTGGACAACAATTAAAAAAAAGTAAGTGTACAATGTAATGAAAGGTGGTTGTTATTCATCCACTTTTTTGATTTACATTCACATGAAATCAGCAGTATTGTTTTTTAAAACCTCCCCTGGTAGATTTTTTTGCACTGTTCTAGTTTCAAACCTAATACAGCATAAATGGAATTTATAATCAAGAGATAAAGGTTTACTGGCTAGAGGACAGACCCCCTTTATGCATATTTGAGGGAAGAAGAGGATGAACAGTGGAAGGATGACAGACAGGTCAGGCTGCACCAGAGGTTTTCTTTGCCTAGCCACCAATATCCTCACTCCTGTACCTACCGACAGAGATGCGCATAACTCCCTTTGACTGAAGATTAGTACATGTGGTTGCTACTATTTTCAATGCACTCATGACTGCAGATCTGATGGCATGAATGCGATATGTGAATTTTTTAATGGCGAGAGACTTGGGAGCAGCAAAGGGATTCTGGTGCCCATGCACACAAATCAAGAAAAGCTAGTGTGCAGGTACTAACGTAATCATAAGAACATAAGAAATAGGAGCAGGAGTAGGCCAATCGGACCCTCGAGCCTGCTCAGCCATTTATTAAGATCATGGCTGATCTGATCCTAACAGCCAATCCACTATCACAGAACCATCTCCTGAATCTAACAGAATTAGACACACGAAATAGGAGCAGGATCAGGCTACACTGCCCCTGCGCCCGCTCCGCTACCCACAGGGCCATGTCCGATCCGAACCTAGACTCATGTCCAAATTCCTGCCTGCTCCCCGTAACCCTTAATTCCCTTTACTTCTAGGAAACTGTCTATTTCTGTTTTAAATTTATGTAATGATGTAGCTTCTACAGCTTTTTGGGGCAGCATATTCCATGGACCTACCACCCTCTGAGTGAAGTAGTTCCTCCTCATCTCAGTTTTGAAAGAGCAGCCCCTTATTCTAAGACTATGCCCCCTAGTTCTAGTTTCACCCATCATCGGGAACATCCTCCCCGCATCCACCCGATCCAACCCCTTCACAATCTTATATGTTTCAATAAGATCGCCTCTCATTCTTCTGAACTCCAATGAGTAGAGTCCCAATCTACTCAACCTCTCCTCATATGTCCATCCCCTCATCCGCGGGATTAACCGAGTGAACCTGCTTTGTACTGACTCGAGAGCAAGTATGTCTTTTCTTAAGTATGGACACCAAAACTGTACGCAGTATTCCAGGTGCGGTCTCACCAATACCTTGTACAACTGAAGCAATACCTCCCTATTTTTATATTCTATCCCCCTAGCAATGAAAGCCAACATTCCATTGGCCTTCTTAATCACTTGCTGCACCTGCATACTAACCTTTTGAGTTTCGTGCACCAGGACCCCCAGATCCCTTTGTACTTCAGTACTTTCCAGTTTCTTGCCATTAAGATAATAACTTGCTCTACGATTTTTCCTGCCAAAGTGCATAACCTCACACTTTCCAGTATTGTATTCCATCTGCCAAATCTCTGCCCACTTACTTAGCCTGTCTATGTCCCCTTGCAGGTTTGTTATGTCCTCCTCACTCACTACTTTCCCTCCCATCTTAGTATCATCTGCAAACTTTGATATGTTACACTCGGTCCCCTCCTCCAAATCATTAATATAGATTGTAAAGAGTTGGGGACCCAGCACTGACCCCTGCGGAACACCACTAGTTACTGATTGCCAGTCTGAGAATGAACCATTTATCCCAACTCTCTGCCTTCTGTTAGATAGCCAATCCTCTATCCATGCCAGAATATTACCCCCAATCCCGTGATTTTTTATCTTAAGCAATAATCTTTTGTGTGGCACCTTGTCAAATGCCTTTTGGAAGTCTAAATACACTACGTCCACTGGTTCCCCTTTATCCACCCTATATGTTACTTCTTCAAAGAACTCCAGCAAATTTGTCAAACATGACTTCCCCTTCATAAAACCATGCTGACTTTGTCCTATTAAATTATGATTATCCAAATGTCCTGTTACTGTCTCCTTAATAATGGACTCCAAAATTTTACCTACCACAGATGTTAGGCTAACCGGTCTATAGTTTCCAGCCTTCTGTCTACTGCCCTTTTTAAATAAGGGTGTTACTTTAGCAGTTTTCCAGTCTGCCGGGACCTTTGCTGAGTCCAGGGAGTTTTGGAAAATTATTACTAATGCATCCACAATCCCTACTGCCACTTCCCTCAAGACCCTAGGATGTAAGCCATCAGGTCCAGGTGATTTATCCGCCTTGAGTCCCATTATTTTACCGAGTAGCACTTCCTTAGTGATTTTGATCATGTTTAGCTCCTCCCCCCCTATAGCCCCCTGTTTGTCCAGTGTTGTGATATTCTTAGTGTCTTCTACTGTAAAGACTGATACAAAATATTCATTCAGTGTTTTTGCCATCTCCATATTTCCCACCATTAATTTCCTGGTCTCATCCTCTAAGGGACCAACATTTACTTTAGCCACCCTTTTTCTTTTTATATAACTATAAAAACTCTTACTATCTGTTTTTATATTTTTTGCTAATTTACTTTCATAAACTATCTTCCCTTTCTTAATCAATCTTTTTGTTATTTTTTGCTGTCTTTTAAAGTTTTCCCAATCCTCTATCCTCCCACTAGATTTGGCTACCTTATATGCCCTTGTTTTTAGTCAAATACTATCCTTAATTTCTTTACTTAGCCACGGATGGCTGTATTTTCTTTTACACCCTTTTCTCCTCAGTGGAATATATATTTTTTGGAAGTTGTAAAATAACTCCTTAAATGTACACCACTGATCATGTATCATCTTACCCTTTAATCTATTTTCCCAATCCACTCTACTCAATTCCACTCTCACACCTTCATAGTCTCCTTTATTCAAGCTTAGCACGCTTGTTTGAGATCCAACCTTCTCACCCTCTAATTGAATATGGAATTCAACCATGTTATGGTCACTCATTCCAAGGGCATCCTTTACTAGGACATTTTTAATTAATCCTGTCTCGTTACACAGGGCCAGATCTAAGGTTGCTTGCCCCTTGGTCGGTTCAGTTACATACTGCTCAAGAAACCCATCCCTAATACATTCAATGAACTCATCCTCAAGGCAGCCCTGCCCAATTTGATTTGTCCAATTAATATGATAGTTAAAATCCCCCATAATTGTAGATGTTCCCTTATTACAAGCCTCAACTATTTCCTGATTGATACTCCGTCCAACAGAGTTGCAACTGTTCGGAGGCCTATAGACTATGCCCACTAGTGTTTTTTTCCCCTTATTATTCCTTATGTCCACCCAAACTGTTTCATTATCCTGATCTTTTGACCCAACATCATTTCTCTGTATTACAGTGATTCCTTCCTTTATTAACATAGCCACCCCACCTCGGCTTCCTTCCTGCCTGTCCTTCCTGATCGTTAAATAACCTGGTATGTTTAATTCCCAGGCATTGTCACCCTGCAGCCATGTTTCTGTAATGGCCACAAGATCATACCCATATGTAGTTATTTCTGCCATTAACTCGTCTATTTTGTTATGACTGCTACGTGCATTCAGATAGAGAACTTTCAAATATGTTTAGTGACACTTAGTTCCTGCTTTTGCCCCTTTTTATTACTTTACCTTTTACTCCATACCTTCTGCCCCTTCCTGACACACTCTGGTTTTTAATTTCCCCACTGCTACCTGAGTCTATGACCTTCTCTGTTGTCATTTTTATTATTTGCTCTCTAGGAATCCCCCCCCCACTTGTTAGTTTAAAGCCCTCTCTACAGCCCTAGTTATATGATCCGCCAGGACTCCAGTCCCAGCACTGGCCAAGTGAAGCCCGTCCCAATGGAGCAGCTCCCTCCTGCCCCAGTACTGGTGCCAGTGTCCCAGGAAGCAAAACCCATTTCTCCCACACCAGTCTTTGAGCCACGCATTTAACTCTCTAATTT
The DNA here is from genome assembly GCF_052327205.1 of Somniosus microcephalus. Classification (NCBI taxonomy): domain Eukaryota; kingdom Metazoa; phylum Chordata; class Chondrichthyes; order Squaliformes; family Somniosidae; genus Somniosus; species Somniosus microcephalus. Next base: position 89,134,411 of record NC_140998.1, on the reverse strand, counting down.
TATTTGTCCTAGCCAAATTCGCTCGTGGCTCAGGTAATAATCCAGTGATTATTACCCTTGAGGTTCTGTTTTTTAATTTGACCCCTAGCTGCTCATACTCCTTTAACAGAACCGGCTTCCTAGTCCTATCTACGTCGTTTGTACCAACATGGACATGACAACTGGATCCACCCCCTCCCACTGCAAGTTTCTTTCCAGCCCAGAGGAGATGTCCTTAACCCTGGCACCGGGTAGGCAACACAGCCTTCGGGACTCTCGCTCTTGGCTGCAGAGAACTCTATCTATCCCCCTAATAATACTATCCCCTACCACTACAACATTTCTATTTATCCCCCCTCTTGAATGGCCCCCCGTTCCACAGTGCTGTGGCCAGGTTGCTCATCCTCCTTGCAGTCCCTGCTCCTGTCCCCACAGGGAGTAAGAACCTCAAACCTGTTGGACAAGAGCAAGGGCTGCGGCTCCTCCAGCTCTACCTCCTGGATCCCCGTACCTGCCTCACTCGTAGTCACACCGTCCTGTCCCTGACCATGGGCTACATCTGAATTAATTAACTTCATAGGTGTGACCACCTCCTGATACACAGAGTCCAGGTACTTCTTCCCCTCCCTGATGTGTCGCAATGTCTGAAGCTCAGACTCCAGCTCATCAACACGGAGCTGGAGTTCCTGTAGCAGCAGACACTTGTCACAGACGTAATCACCGTGAGCCTCAATGGGGTCCACCGGCTCCCACATCTCGCAACAGTAACACATCACCTGCTCCATTCTATGTAATTAATTACATTTTTTATTGTTAGTTATGGACACCCTCTGCCCGATTTTAGATGCTGGTATCCCCTTTAATTAATTGGATTTAAATTAAATCAATCCCTCTAATTACACCAGTTAAATGGTTCACCAACAGCCACTCTGCACCAGAAAGGCCTTATTAACTACAACCCACAGAGTTAAAGTTTGACAAGAGCACCTAACACCCCACTTACCCTAGCTCATACTTGCCCAAACTCACAGCACTCTCTGCTGACTCGCACTCAGTGCTTGCTCACACTAGGACTGGTCTTTTTATACTGTTTGTTTGTTTGCAGCCAAATGAGTCACCCCTGCTGATTGGGTAGAAAACTGGTTTCCACTGCCTGCTGTGCCAATTTACTCCTACTACAGTGTAACCTTGTTTTACTCTTCTTAAACCAACAGAATCCCAAATATTTAACTTTTCCCCTTTACTTAAACTGCTTAAGTAATCTTATCAAGAATGATTTAAAGAGAAATAACAATTAAAGAACTCTCACACTTACCCAAACTCACAGCACTCTCTGCTGACTCGCACTCACAATCAAAAGGGTTCATGGAATGTTGGCCTTTATCAGAAGGGGGTTGGAATTCAAATATGTGGAAGTGATGCTTCAGTTGTACAGAACCTTGATTAGTCCCCATCTAGAGCACTGCATTCCATTTTGGGCACCACACCTCAGGAAGGATATATTGGCCTTGGAGAGGTTACAGCACAGATTCACCAGATTGATACTAGGGCTTAAAGAGTTAAAATATGAGGTCAGGTTGCATAAACATGGCTTTCATTCCTTTGAGTTTAGAAGGTTGAGGGGTGATTCAATTGAGGCCTTTAAAATGATAAAGGGATTTGATTGGGAAGATACAGAGGAAGAATTTCCTTTGGTGGGGAAATCCAGAACAAGGGGATATAATCATAAAATTAGAGCTGGACTATTTAGGATGGAATCAGATCGAATGGAATAATCAGCTTTAAGAGCCTTAATTCCAGCTGAGACCATTCTGCAGTTACTTCTATTAAAGCAACTATAGCTACATACCTATATAGAACAATCAGGATCATAGCACCATCTTTAGAAGGGAAAAACCCATGTAAAGTATCTTTCTCTTTATACCAAATTTGCTCTGATAAGTGCCTGAATGAACAAATTAGGTCTTTCATTGTTTTCTGATTTCTAACATAATAATGTTGTTATCGCTGCTACAATTGTCAACTATCCATTTTCCAATGTGTTTTAGCATTCCTAATACAGCTTTATTTATCCTCAGCTGATGTTATACTCATCATGTCATCGACTCGAAACGTTAACTCTGTTTCTCTCTCCACAGATGCTGCCTGAGCTGTTGAGTATTTCCAGCATTTTCTGTTTTCATTTCAGATTTCCAACCTCTGCAGTATTTTGCTTTTGGTATATTTATCCCTATTCTCTTGACAATTTCTTTTATACCTAGTGAAATATTTTTATAGGTTAATTTTACTATGAAGCTCCCTGTTTTGTCTTTTAGACTTCATCTAGTCATGCACCCTTCTTTAAATCTTAGAGACATACAAGGTTTCATTGTCTTTTCAGATAGATTTAAATAAATTCAATTTTTCTTCAATATGCAGTGATTTTTTTTACCCTTAAAAGCATCATACTGCTGTTAGTGTGATGTTGTTGGCCCCTGAAAGACTGCTGGATTTTTCTAAATAGCAAATCTATATTGTAATGCTCCAAAATTCATTGGGCTGTATTTTCTGATCCCGATGGAGGTGTATGAGCTCTGTAAACACCCGTAGGGACATCAGAAATGCCGGTTTCAGGCATGAGAAGCACATGTGCTGAAAACCAGTATTTCCGATCTGTCAAGAATGCTCTTGACAGATCGGATGCCTGCCTTGGAGAAGGGCCTCTGCGGGCGGATAGTTCCGCTTTCTGGAGAACCTCCGCCCACTGAAAACCCTTAGAAATCTTACACCTGGTAAAAGCATCAGAGTTGAAAAAAGTTTTTTTTTTAATTTCACTCATTTATAAATTAAAAATACTTTTAAAGAAGGTAAGTTTATTTTTAGCCCTGTAAAAAACTTCAATTATTTTTTTCAAAAATTACATTTTTGTTTAAAATATTTAATTTATTGTAATTTTAACTCATTTTAAAAACGTGATTAAAAAAAAATTATTTAATGTTTTACTGTGTTCTTGGGGTGATCTCCACTCATATATTTGACAGGTCTACCTGTCAAGTGTATGAAGGGAGATTCCCTTCTCCTATTGGTTCCTTATGGCCCATGTGATCCCAGGGACGCTTGCGAACTGCATGTGCCTCTGGGATATGTGGGCCCTGCACATTTCGAGTTTGAAGAGGCTCAGGAGCAGAAGTCTACGCACCTCGGGAGCCCTCAGGTAAATTCGTAGATTTTTTCCAGATCGGAGGCCTCCGCACGCAGGAATCCTCAGCCCAGAAAATATGCCCATTGTGTGAGTACCTCGAGATGTTTCAAAGTGGCATGAAAATGCAATTACAACTTTATTTTATTTTATTTTATTTTAAATGCATCTTTGTTCTGGCCAGGTCAGGGTAGGTTTTCCTCTTAGGACTCCTACGGGTGCACTGCACCTGTAATAGAGATGGCCTTGAACTTTCGACACCTTGGCCTTTTGCCCCTGGCAGGGCCTTACACTGGGAACTGAGGGTAGAAACAGGTGTACAGCTGAGGCCTTCTGCTTCCTGCACTAACAAGTGTAATGCTTTCTCAATAAACACAATTGCATGAAAACCTTGTGTGCTGTTTATATAACAATAGTTTTGATTTCATTGTCATATGCCAGTGCCATTTGCTTATATGAAATGTGATCAATTAAGGGAGGGAGGTCAGTGTTCACACTGAATGTGAAATTTCATAAATACATCGGAAGACTATATTGGTAACATGAATTTGTTCTCTTCACAAATAATTCCCATTAAGGGAGAATAGCTGAATTGATATTTCATTCAAATATATGCATGTTCTTTTAGAAAAAGTATAGTAGGATTAACACTGCCCTTATTTCTGTGGTTACTACAACTGGATCCATTATGTAAGCACTGGCCCACTTCAGTATTTTGCATATCATTTGTCGAACGTTCTGAAGCATATCTCTGTGGTTACCTGGACAACAAAAGAATGCTTCCAATTATTTTAGAAATCAGATACAAAGCTCGTGTACAGCAGCAGTTTTGTGTTCCAGTATACAGCTGAGTATATGTCTTTTATATCCATGATGATTTTCCAATCGCTTTCTGTGTTATCGATCATTTCCATCACACATTCTGTGCACAATGGATTGAGACAAATAAAAATCCTGTGGTAACCTTGGGTAGTTGGCATATACACATACAAAATTCCAAGATCTTTCACATTCTGTCTGAGCACTATCAATAAAAGATTACCTTTCTGTGTCTCTAAGTGTACTTTTACTTGATGAAGCAACAATCCTAACTTTTTTTCTTTACCTGTCTTTCCTGACTTAGTTTACAGTCTTGCCCTGGCTGAAGCCAAATTTCCATCAAGGTTATGTTATTGTTTTTTTCCATTCTAATTATTGCTTCTAATGCCTTCTAGTTTTAAATCATTCGTGCACTTTATTGTCACCCTCTGAGTTTCTGATAATGTTGGAAAAGCATTCAGGTTCCAAATCTTAATTAATGTAACTTGTTTAAAAAGCATTGTTGTTGTAAAGTAACTAACTGTCGAAAATGGCTAAATTTCTGTTCTATGTTGTGTTGCCTTGGAAGCTTTTGCAGTGGGACCATTTCTCTAGGGTTTTTGCTGAACTTCCACCGAAGTGCTAGCGGGAGATCAGGAGATTACCACAGAAATTTCAGGTGCTTAAATGCATTGCTCATGAACAAATAAAACTGGCTATAAATCATAGAAATGTAATTATGACCCCTTAGTTACAAACCTAGTCCCAAGTACAACTCTGTACCAAATATGCCATTGTTGGCAGAGTTGATGCTTCATGGAACTTTAAAAGGATTAAACATTATTTGGGTGCTAAGCAGAGGTGGAGTCAGGTATTTGATTGGAGGAATCTGTTGAGGCAAATAAACATTATTTTCTGGTTTATCTTCCACACGTGTCAAATAGTAAACCAGCAAAAACTGGACAAGAACTTAAAAAAAAAAGATGATAAATCAACAACAACAATGACTGGAGAATTGCAAATGTTACACCCTTGTTCAAAAAAGGGTGTAAAGATAAACCCAGCAACAACAGGCCAGTCAGTTTGACCTCAGTAGTGGGGAAGCTTTTAGAAACAGTAATCAGGGTCAAAATTAACAGTCAGTTGGACAAGTGTGGATTAATTAAGGAAAGCCAGCACGGATTTGTTAAAGGCAAATCATGTTCAACTAACTTGATTGAGTTCTTTGATGAGGTAACAGAGAGGGTTGATGAAGGTAATGCAGTTGATGTAGTGTACATGGATTTCCAAAAGGCGTTCGACAAAGTGCCACATAATTGGCTTGCCAGCAGAGTTGAAGCCCATGGAATAAAAGGGATAGTGGCAGCATGGATACGGAATTGGCTAAATGACAGGAAACAGAGAGTAGTTGTGAACAGTTGCATTTCGGACTGGAGGAATGTACACAGTGGTGTTCCCCAAGGGTCGGTTCTAGGACCACTGCTTTACTTGATATATATTAAAGACTTGGACATGGGTGTACAGGGCACAATTTCAAAATTTGCAGATGACACAAAACTTGGAAGTATAGTGAACAGTGAGGAGGAGAGTGATAGACTTCATAGAAACATAGAAGATAGGAGCAGGAGTAGGCCATTCGGCCCTTCGAGCCTGCTCCGCCATTCAATGAGATCATGGCTGATCATTCAAATTCAGTACCCTGTCCCTGCCTTCTCCCCATATCCCTTGATCCTTTTAGCCTTAAGAAATATATCCAACTCTTTCTTGAATATATTTAATGAACTGGCCTCCACCGCCCTCTGTGGCAGAGAATTCCACAGGTTCACCACACTCTGGGTGAAGAAATTCCTCCTCATTTCAGTCCTAAATGTCCTACCCCTTATCCTTAGACTATGACCCCTGGTTCGGGACTCCCCGACCATCGGGAACATCCTCCAGCATCTAGTCTGTCCAGGCCTGACAGAATTTTATAGGTTTCGATGAGATCCCCTCTCAATCTTCTAAACTCCAGTGAGTATAAGCACAATCGACACAATCTCTCCTCATACGTCATTCCTGCCATCCCAGGTATCAGCCTGGTGAATCTTCGCTGCACTCCTTCCATGGCAAGAACGTCCTTCCTCAGATAAGGCGACCAAAACTGCACACAATACTCAAGGTGCGGTCTCACCAAGGCCCTGTACAACTGTAGCAAGACATCCTTATTCCTGTACTCGAACCCTCTTGCTACGAAGGCCAACATACCATTTGCCTTCTTAACCGCCTGCTGCACCTGCATGCTTACCTTCAGCGACTGGTGCACAAGAATACCCAGGTCTCTTTGCACTTCCCCTTCACCCAATCTATTGCCATTCAAATAATAATCTGCCTTCCAGTTTTTGCCTCCAAAGTGGATAACCTCACATTTATCCACATTATAGTGCATTTGCCATGCTTCTGCCCAATCACCTAACCTGTCCAAATCGTACTGGAGTTTCGTGACATCCTCCTCACAGCATACCCTCCCACCCAGCTTTGTGTCATCTGCAAATTTGGAGATATTACATCCAATTCCCTCATCCAGATCATTAATATATATTGTGAACAGCTGGGGTCCTAGGACCGATCCCTGCGGTACCCCACTAGTCACTGCCTGCCACTCAGAAAATGACCCATTTATTCCAACTCTTTGCTTTCTGTCCGCCAACCAGTTCTCTATCCAAGTCAATACCTTGCCCCCAATCCCATGTGCCTTAATTTTGCACGTTAATCTCTTATGCGGGACCTTATCGAAAGCCTTCTGAAAGTCCAAATATACCACATCCACTGGTTCTCCCTTATCTATTTTACCAGTTACATCCTCAAAAAATTCCAGTACATTAGTCAAGCATGATTTACCTTTTGTAAATCCATGTTGACTTTGTCCGATCCTGTCACTGCTTTCCAAGTGCTCTGCTATTACATCTTTTATAATGGACTCTAGCATTTTCCCCACTACCGATGTCAGGCTTACCGGTCTATAATTCCCCGCTTTTTCTCTGCCACCTTTTTTGAATAGTGGGGTAACATTAGCTACCCTCCAATCCATGGGTACTGTTCCAGAGTCTATTGAGTTCTGGAAATTGACCAGCAATGCTTCTACTATTTCTAGGGCCACTTCCTTAAGTACCCTGGGATGTAGATTATCAGGCCCTGGGGATTTATCGGCCTTCAGTCCCATCAATTTTCCTAACACCATTTCCCTACAAATACTGATTTCTTTCAGTTCCACCCTTTCATCAGACCCTATGTTCCCCGGTATTTCTGGGAGGTTATTTGTGTCCTCCTTTGTGAAGACAGAACCAAAATGTGTATTTAGTTGGTCTGCCATTTCTTTGTTCCCCATTATAAATTCCCCCGATTCTGACTGCAAGGGACCTACGCTTGACTTCACCAATCTTTTTCTCTTCACACATATCTATAAAAGCTTTTACAGTCAGTTTTTATGTTCCCTGCAAGCTTACTCTCATATTCTATTTTCCCTTTCTTAATTAATCCCTTTGTCCTCCTTTGTTGAATCCTGAACTGCTCCCAATCCTCAGGATTATTGCTTTTTCTGGCCAATTTGTATGTCCTCTCCTTGGATCTTATGCTATCCCTAATTTCCCTTGTTAGCCATGGTTGAGTCACCTTTTTTGTTTTATTTTTATGCCAAACTGGGATGAACAACTTCTGTAGTTCATCCATTCGGTCTTTGAATGTTTGCCATTGCCTATCCACCGTCAACCCTTTGAGTGCCATTCCCCAATCAATCCTACCCAACTCGCTCCTCAGACCATCGTAGTTTCCTTTATTTAAATTGAGGACCCTAGTTTCTGAGTCAACTACTTCATTCTCCATCTTAATGAAGAATTCGATCATATTATGATCGCTCCGACCCAAGGGGCCTCGTACAACAAGATTGCTAATTAATCCTTTCTCGTTACATAATACCCAGTCTAAGATGGCCTGATCCCTGGTTGGTTCCTCGATATATTGGTCCAGGAAACCATCCCGTAAACACTCCAGGAATTCCTCCTCCACAGTATTGTTACTAATTTGGTTAGCCCAATCTATATGTAGATTAAAGTCACCCATGATGACTGCTGTGCCCTTATTACACGCTTCTTTAATTTCCCTTTTAATGCCATCCCCAACCTCCGCCTTAATGTTTGGAGGTCTATATACCACTCCCACTAATGTTTTTTTCCCCTGAGTATTTCTCAATTCTACCCATACAGATTCCACATCATCAGAGCTAATATCCTTCATTTCCATTGTGTTAATCCCTTCTTTAACCAGTAATGCTACCCCACCTCCCTTTCCTTTTTGCCTATCTTTCCTGAATATCGAATACCCCTGGATGTTGAGTTCCCAGTCTTGGCCATCCTTGAGCCACGTTTCCGTAATCCCAACCAAATCATATTCGTTTACCTCTATTTGCGCAGCCAATTCATCCACCTTATTACAAATGCTCCTCGCATTAAGACACAAAGCCTTCAGGCTTGTTTTATTAACGCTCTTAGACCTATTAGAATTATTATTTACTGTGGCCACGTTTGATTTAAACCCCTGATTTCTCTGACTGCCACTTTTGTTTTTCTCCTTCCTATCTTTTGCTTTTATCCTTGTTTCCCTTTCCTCTGTCTCCCTGCTCAGGTTCCCAACCCCCTTCCATTTTAGTTTAAACCCTCCCCCACAGCACTAGCAAACAAACCCCCTAGGACATCGGTTCCAGCCCTGCCCAGATGCAGACCGTCCGGTTTGAACTGGTCCCACCTCCCCCAGAACCAGTTCCAATGTCCCAGGAATTTGAATCCCTCCCCCTGGCACCATTCCTCTAGCCACGTATTCATCTGAAGTATCCTTCTATTTCTACTCTGACTAGCACGTGGCACTGGTAGCAATCCTGAGATTACTACCTTTGAGGTCCTGTTTTTTAATTGACCTCCTAACTCCCTATATTCCGCTTTTAGGACCTCATCCCGCTTTTTACCTACATCGTTGGTGCCTATATGCACCACGACAACTGGCTGTTCACCCTCCCCTTCCAAGATGTTCTGCAGCCGCTCCGAGACATCCTTGACCCTTGCACCAGGGAGGCAACACACCATCCTGGAGTCTCGTTTTTGGCCGCAGAAATGCCTATCTCTTCCCCTTACAATTGAATCCCCTATTACTATAGCTCTACCACTCTTTTTCCTCCCATTCTGTGCAGCAGAGCCACCCCTGGTGCCAGGAAGTTGGCTGCTGCTGCCTTCCTCTGATAAGCCATCCCCCCCAACAGCACTCAAAGTGGTGTATCTGTTGGAGAGGGGGATGGCCACAGGGGACCCCTGCACTACTTGCCTGCACCTAGTACTCTGCCTGTTGGTCACCCTTTCCCTTTCTTCCTGTCCAACCTCTACCTGTGGTGTGTCCAACTCCCTAAACGTGCTATTCACAATGTCCCGAGCATTGTGAATGCTCCAGTATGCATCCAATCGCAGCTCCAGTGCCGCAATGCGGTCTGTCAGTAGCTGAAGCTGGGTGCACTTCCTGCACACGTAGTTGTAAGGGGCACCGGAAGTGTCCCTGAGTTCCCACATATCGCAGGAGGAGCAGATCACAGGGCCGGGCTGTCCTGCCATGATTTACCCTTTAATTAATTGAATTTACATTAAATCAATCAATCCCACTAATTACACTACAGTTAAATAGTTTACCAACAGTGCCCGCTACACCAGAGAGACCTTAGAAACTATAAACCAGAGTTAAAGTTTAAAAAAGAGAGAAATACTCACCAACCAATCACTTACCTGCTTCCTGCTGACGTCACACTTTGATTACTTTTTACCTCTCTCCCCTGCTGCTGAGTTGGTATGCCTCGCTGCCGGTTATATGCTCTGCCTCGCGCTGCAAGTCTCACCCAGGTCCGATGCTCTGGTAGGGCCTCGCTCCTCGCTGCCGGTTATATGCTCCGCCTCGCGCTGCAAGTCTCACCCAGGTCCGATGCTCTGGTCAGGCCTCGCTCCTCGCTGCCGGCTACAAGCTCCGCCTCGCGCTGCAAGTCTCACCCAGGTCCGATGCTCTGGTCGGGCCTCGCTCCTCGCTGCCGGCTACAAGCTCCGCCTCGCGCTGCAAGTCTCACCCAGGTCCGATGCTCTGGTCGGGCCTCGCTCCTCGCTGCCGGCTACAAGCTCCGCCTCGCACTGCAAGTCTCACCCAGGTCCGATGCTCTGGTCGGGCCTCGCTCCTCGCTGCCGGCTACAAGCTCCGCCTCGCGCTGCAAGTCTCACCCAGGTCCGATGCTCTGGTCGGGCCTCGCTCCTCGCTGCCGGTTATAAGCTCCGCCTCGCGCTGCAAGTCTCACCCAGGTCCGATGCTCTGACAGACAGCCTGCTGAAATGGGCGGACACGTGGCAAATTAAATTTAATGCAGAAAAGTGTGAAGTGATACATTTTGGTAGAAAGAATGAGGCAAGGACATATAAACTAAATGGTACAATCCTGAAGGGGGTGCACGAACAGAGAGACCTGGGGGTGTATGTGCAAAAATCATTGAAGATGGCAGGACAGGTTGAGAAACCAGTTAAAAAGGCTTACGGGATCCTAGGGTTTCATGAATAAAGGTATAGAGTACAAAAGTGTGGTAATTATGATGAACCTGTATAAAACATTGGTTCGGCCTCAACTGGAGTATAGTGTCCAATTCTGGGTACCACACTTTAGGAAGGATGTGAAGGCCTTGAAGAGGGTGCAGAAAAGATTTACGAGAATGATTCCAGGAATGAGGGACTTCAGTTACGTTGATAGACTGGAGAAGCTGGGATTGTTCTCCTTGGAGCAGAAAAGATTGAGAGGAGATTTGATAGAGGTGTTCAAAATCATGAGGGGTCTGGTCAGAGTAGATAGAGAGAAACAGTTCCCATTGGCAGAAGGGTCAAGAACCAGAGGACACAGATTTAAGGTGATTGGCAGAAGAACCAAAGGCGACGTAAGACAAACTTTTTTACGCAGTGAATGGTTAAGATCTGGAATGCACTGCCTGAAAGGGTGGTAGAGGCAGACTCACTCACTGCTTTCAAAAGAGAGTTGCATAAGTATCTGAAGGAAAGAAATTTGCAGGGCTCCGGGGAAAGGGCGGGGGAGTGGGACTAGCTGAAGTGCTCTTGCAGAGAGCCGGCACAGGCTCGACAGGCTGAATGGCCTTCTTCCATGCTGTAACCATTCTATGATTCTATGAACTTGTATTTATATAGCGCCTTTAACGTAGTAATACGTCCCAAGGCACTTCACAGGAGCGTTATAAAATAAAATTTGACACTAAGCCACATAAGGAGATATTAGGGCAGATGACAAAAAGATTGGTCAAAGAGGTAGGTTTTAAGGAGCATCTTAAAGGAGGAAAGAGAGGTAGAAAGGCGGAGAGGTTTAGGGAGGGAATTCCAGAGCTTAGAGCCTTGGCAGCTGAAAGCACGGCCACCGATTGCGGAGCGATTAAAACCGAGGATGTGTAAGAGGCCAGAATTAGAGAAGCATAGCTACCTCGGAGGGTTTTGGGCTGGAGGAGATTACAGAGATAGGGAGGGGTGAGGCCATGGAGGGATTTGAAAACAAGGATGAGAATTTCAAAATCGAAGCATTGCTTAACAGGAAGACTATGTAGGTCAGCGAGCACAGGGTGATGGTGAGCAGGACTTAGTGCAAGTTAGGATACGGGCAGCAGAGTTTTGGATGACCTCAAGTTTATGTAAGGTAGACTGTAGGAGGCCAGCCAGGAGTGCATTGGAATAGTCAAGTCTAGAGGTAACAATGGCATGGATGAGGGTTTCAGCAGCAGATGAGCTGAGGCAGGGGCTGAGTTGGGCAATGTTCCAGAAGTGAAAATACATGGTCTTAGTGATGGCGCGGATATGTGGTCAGAAGCTTATCTCGGGGTCAAATATGACACTAAGGTTGCGAACGGTCTGGTTCAGCCTCGGACAGTTGCCAGGGAGAGGGATGAAGTCATTGGCTAGGGAATGGAGTTTGTGGCGGGGACCAAAGGCAATGGCTTCAATCTTCCCAATATTTAGTTGGAGGAAATTTTGCTCATCCATTACTGGATATTGGACAAGCAGTGTGTCAATTTTGCGACAGTGGAGGGGTCGAGAGAGGTAGTGGTGAGCAATGTTCCCTGTAAGCTGCTTATTGTTCCGTGCGGCCTGTTTCTTTTAGTGCGCAGTCCCTTTAAATTTCCGCACATGCGCGGTATTTACAATGTGCGGCCGCGCAACTTAGAAAGAACATTGGTGGTGAGGTAGAGCTGGGCATCGTCAGCGTACATGTGGAAACTGACGCTGTGTTTTTGGATGATGTCGCCGAGGGGCCGCATGTAGATGAGAAAAAGGAGGGGCCCAAGGATAGATCCTTGGGGGTCACGAGAGGTAACGGTGCGGGAGCGGGAAGATAAACCATTGCAGGTGTTTCTCTGGCTACAATTAGATAGATTCAACAACATATTCAGACTGTTTTTATGTTTAGAGTTGAAGGGCTGGATTTTAGCACCCAAAAATGGGTAGGTTGGGGTCAGGTCAGAGGTTAAAATTTTTAAAATCTCAACTCTGACCACAACCCGCCTCCAAACCGCCCACTTCCAGGTTTAATGGAGGTGGGACAAGGGGTCCCTGACTCCACTGACTCCCTCCTCTGCCCTGACTCCACCCCTCTCCCCAACACTCGCCCTGACATCTGCCCCTCCCCCCCCCCTCCCTGACTCCTGCCCCAAGTTAAAATTGAGTTATACTTTCAGTAAATGTTCAGGGATCAGCCCCTTTAAACTGTTGCAGCAGCTTCTCGCCCCCAATGGTAGGCAAGATTACTACCAGGAGGAGGGTTGGCAATTTAAATATTTTATTGAGGCTGACAGCCTCTGATTTAACAACAGAGAATGCTGGAAACACTCAGCAGATCAGGCAGCATTGTAGAGAGAGAAACAGAGTTATGGGGCTGGATTTTGTGAATGGAAGCCAGTTGGAGGCGGGACTGCTGCTTGTCGTATCAATGTCCCGCCTCCATCTTCGCCTGACCAACCAGAGGGATTTTCCCCTGATTGACCTAGTTAAGCCCGCCTGACGGGCTCAGCAGATCAATTAGGGAGGAAGTCACTGACAGAGCACGTCAACGTTAGACGTGCCATCTGTCAAGACTTCCTGAAAGAAGAAATGTCAGCGTTTGACAGCTCTGTGAAGCTGTCAAACACTAACATTCTCTTTAGTTTGATGAGTCCTTGTGTTTAGGACTTATCAAACCTTTCAAGTTTGTAAATTTCACATGGCTGTTGGTTCGGAAGATCCAACAGCCAGTCTGTGAAATTGACAAGGAGGATGTCGGCTCTTCCAATCCAGCATGGCTGAAGGCTGTAGGAAGAAAACAAGGTAAGTGAACACTTTTTAAAACTTATCACTCAACTTACATACTTACCACTCCACACTTGAACCCATCACTCACCTCTACACCTTACTTCCAGGTGCCACCGACCGCCGCAGCCTCCTTAACGTCTCCTCCAACCCGGCAGGGTTCTCTGAGGTCAGGAAGCCTTCATCTGTGAAGGTAAAATGGCACTAATCCTTTTTTCTGCCTGACAACTACCTGTTAACAGGCAGTTAAAAGGATTAAATACCTTTCCCGCCTCCAGGAGACGGGGCCCAAAGCTGCACATCTTCCCGCCTCCTGGCAAAAGGGCACGGAGGCGGGATGGGGGCGGGTTTACCATCCACCCCCACTTTCTCTGAATTTACCGGCTGTCCTGCCTCCATGCCCGCCTCCTCGGGGCTTGGAAAATCCAGCCCAACGTTTCAGATCAATGACCCTTCATGGAAAGTGCAGAAAATAAAGATTTTAATGTTTGGCAACACATCAACAGAAACTCTACATGAACATTGGCGAAAAAACCGAAGTGCCTACTTTTGTGTGTTGTTAGTTGGTATGATTGGACAAAGATGAGGGTGAGTTGGTGTCCTGGGGAGGTCTCTCCCGCCCATTGGAAGGGAAGAGAACCTCCCTGCGTGCTGTGGCTCCCTCCATAAGCATATGGAGGGAGTCATGGGAGAGCCTGGGTGCAGTCATGCACCTTTATGCAGTGCTTGTCAGTGTTTGCAGCACCTCAATGCTGTAGAACACTGACAGCAGAACTGTCAAAATGAATGTGCACACGGTCCATTTAAAGAAACCGACTGATGTGTCATCAAATGGTGTCATCAGACCCGCTTCCTTTTAATTGGCTGGGAACCTCGCAGGGCAGGCTTAACAATCCCAAGCATTGGATAATTCTTCACAGTGTGGGATGGAGCCGGGAGCAGGGTCGCATCCCGCCACCTACCTCGGCCGGCGAAGTCACGGCCCCTGTCTCTCGACTGCTCCCTCCCCCCAACTCCCCCCTCCCCAACTCTCCCCTGACTCCCTCCTCTGCCCTGACTCCACCCCTCTCCCCAACACTCGCCCTGACATCTGCCCCTCCTCCCCTCCCCGACTCCTGCCCCAAGTTAAAATCGAGTTATACTTTCAGTAAATGTTCAGGGATCAGCCCCTTTAAACTGTTGCAGCAGCTTCTCGCCCCCAGTGGTAGGCAAGATTACTACCAGGAACCTGTCCACAAAATGCAAATAAGACTGACCCCAGAAAATGAACCAGAGTTAACATTGGGTTACGCTGCACTTCCTGCAGCAATCACAATGCAGCAGAACATGCAGCTCAACGCCTCTCCAAACTATCACTACAGTACTTGAATTCAATAAAAATGCAGAACAGCTCCTCTGTTTTTTCACTCCCAAAACAGTGACAATTCCCCTTCTAAAATGGAGCAGCTGCAGATAAAAGCAGCAAGTGAATAAAAGCAGCAAGTGAGTAATTAGTCAGTGCTAAAGCTTAATGGGATCAATCTGCCCAAGCTGCAAACGGGGACATTTAGCAGTAAATATAACCTGCTACTGTAATTAATCTTTTTACGGAGCTACACTTACTGATTAACAAGTGTGTATGTCTCTCTGTATGGGCACAGGTAGAATGGTTTAGTGTTTGCTCTAACCCAGTGTTGAAACCAATATTCATTTAATCTTCAATTGAAACTTATTTTTTCCCCAAGGACCTCAAAACTGTGGAACTGTCTTCCTTCCTTCTATAATTTACAGGATTTTAGAACTGTAGCCTGGTGTCTTCCCGTGATTGCTCCCTGAATTTCTTACTCTTTCCCTTGGTAATGTCCTGCTGTGACCGAGGTTTTGCAATTAAACGAAAGGTGAAGTAGGTATTAATATGCAGATCACCTGATAATTGTGTGCTATAATTTGTTAAAATATTTGTTTTTGGATTTTTAAATTTTAATCCATCTGCCCATCCTACATTTTTATATGGAAAAAATGAATGTTACTTGGTGTGAGAATAAACTGATGTTAGAATACACAGATATACCTGATAATCATGTCCTTTACTGGCCAGTCCCTTGTCAAGAATGCCCATTTCATACACGTTTCACTGGAGAATTCTGTCAGTATTTATTGAGATTAAATTGATGTAGTGAGTGGCCCAGTAACCACAATGCTGGGCTGTTGAATTCTCAATTACAAGATCTAATTTAAAATTCCAGTCTCAACTGACATTCGCATTCGGCCTTCCTGTCAGAACAGGTTTGCCAAGATTACCTTCATTTGGGTGGAGAAATCCTTTACTGCGCTGGTCGAATGTGATTCTGGCTGATTAACAAATGAGCTACATTGATAGTGTCCAGGGAGATAGCTGTAGATTGGATCAGGCTAAGCACCTGACCGAGAGATTTGGCAGAAATGTTTGGATGGAACAAAGGATTCAAAAGAAAAAAGGATTGTATAAATATCGTAATAAAAGTTTAGATTTCCTAATTCAAAGAAAGGATAAACAGAACCAATTTTATTCTTCAGGGCAAATACAGTGGATATCTTATACCCGACTTATATTATAGAAAAGGTGTAGGAATTCATGCTTCTCTGACACAAAGCCTGCAGTATAATGCTACCAATCACTGAGCCACTTAATCTATGCCTATACGTGCCTGGTTCAAACAACACGTGGTCAAGAGAGAGAAAGACACATCTATGCTGCAAGATCATACTGAAATACTGGTAAGCCTTCAGGACAAATTGAATACTCCCATAAATATTAGAGATTTGTTTCTTCAGTCCATCCATCTGCTACCACCTCACAGGTGTAGCAAACAAGGCCTACTTTAAACCCTAATCTTGGATGATATATTCTGTCCATTCTCACTTTACCTCTCCGGTTCTACTATTATTTAAGAAAGGTGAGAGAGAGAAACCAGGAAATTATAGACCTGTTAGCCTAAAATCTGTTGTGGGGAAGTTATTGGAATCTATAATTAAGGACAGAGTGACTGAGCACTTAGAGAAATTTAAGCTGATTAGAGAGAGCCAACATGGATTTGTAAAGGGTAGGTCATGTCTAACAAACCTAATTAAATTTTTGGAGGAAGTAACTAAAGTAGTGGACAGTGGAATGTCCATGGATGTAGTTTATGTGGACTTCCAGAAGGCATTCAATAAGTTTCCACATAAGAGATGGTTAGCTAAAATCAAAACTCATGGAATTGAAGGCAAATTATTGACCTTATTGAAATTATCGAATTGGAGGGAAGTGACTGGTGGAGTCTGCGCTGGAACCTCAACTATTCACTATATTTATTAATGACTTAGTAACACAATAGAGAGTCATATATCCAAGTTTGCCGATGGCACCAAGATTGGTAGTATAGTAAGTAGTGTAGATGGGAGCATAAAATTACAAAGAGACATTGATAGATTAAATGAGTGTGCAAAACTATGGCAGATGGATTTCAACACAGGTAACTGTGATGTCATCCATTTGGGACCAGAAAAGTATAGATCCGAGTATTATTTAAATGCTGAAATGCTAGGAACAGTGGAGGTCCAAAGAGGTTTAGGGGTCCATGTACACAGATCACTAAATTGTAGTGGTCAGATACAAAAAATTAATCAAAAAGGCTAATGGAATGTTAACCTTTATCACAAAAGGGCGAGAGTATAAAGGGGAGGAAGTTTTGCTAAAGCTGTACAAAGCCCTGGTTAGACCACATCTGGAGTATTACGTACAGTTCTGGACACCGCACTTTAGGAAGGAGATATTGCCCTTGGAAGGAGTGAAACGCAGATTCACTAGAATGTTCCAGGGGTTAGATTATGAGGAGAGATTACATAAACTAGGCTTGTATTCCCTGGAATATAGAAGGTTAAGTCGTGATTTGATTGAGGTTTTCAGGTTTTTGAAAGGAGTTGATAGGGTAGACAGAGAGAACCTTTTTCCACTGGTGGGGGAGTCTAGGACAAGGGGGCATAACCTTAAAATCAGAACCAGGCCATTCAGGAGAGAAGTTAGGAAACACTTCTTCATGCAAAGGATGGTAGAATTGTGGAACTCTTGTCCACAAAAAGCAGTAGATGCCAGCTCAATTAATAGTTTTAAATATGAGATCGATAGATTTTTGCTAAACAAGGATATAAAAAAATATGGAGCCAGGACAGGTGGATGGAGTTAAGATACAGATCAGCCATGATCTCATTGAATGGAGGAACTGGCTTGAGGAGCTGAATGGCCTCCTCCTTTTTCTATGTTCCTATTAGTTCCCCTCCCCAGGCCCCTCTGTCAAACTCTCTGAGTTGTCTCCTTTATTCACAACAACTTGCATTTATATAGTATCTTTAATGTAGAAAAACATCCCAAGACACCTCACAGAGTCATATGGAAACAATGGAGGCTGAGCCAAAGAAGGAGCCATTAGAAAGGGTAAACAAAAGCTTGGTTGAAGAGGTGGATTTAAGGAGGGTCTTAAAGGAGAAAAGAGAGTTGGAGAGGCAGAGGGTTTAGGAACGGAATTCCAGATGTGGGGCCTAGGTTGCTAAAAGCACAGTGGGATGAATGGAGGGGGACATGCAAGAGGGTGGTGTCAGAAGAACGGAGAGAAATTGTAGTGCTGAAGGTGATTGCAGAGATAAGGAGGGATAAGATCATGGAGGGATTAAAGACAAAGGCCGGAATTTTGCCGGTCCTCAGAGTGCGGGATTAGTGGCGGGGCTACTGTCAAAAATCGCAAAGATTGACAGCGGGCAGGAAGCCCGTTGTCAACCCGCTGTCAACCTGCGTCCAATCAATCTTCCCAAGTGCCAGGTCCCCGATTTGCGCATGGACCTGACACCTAGTGGTGGGAAGAGGATTATAGCCACTTACCTGGCTGTTAACAGGTACTTGATGTTTGTTAACAGTCTCTTTTTCAATTTTGCCATATCTGCCTCGGGTTCCTAAACTTCCGGACAGCACGCCAGGTAAGTGTGGCATGTTGTGACTCTGCTGTAATGTTTCTGTATTGATGACAGCTGCAGAAGTGGTGTGAAGGATCCAATGATGCACTGGTGAGTTTCAGAGGTAAGAAAATGTTGGGAAAATAATTTTTAATGCATTTAAACTTTTCTGTAGGTAACAAGTTTTGAATTGGCTGTCTAGTCCCACCTCATTGGGAGAACCTCTCTCTCACCAGTGGCAGATTGCTTCTGTAACCTGACCTGCAGCTACCATTGTTCTAGCCTATGGAGGGAGTCATTGGAGAGCCTGGGGTCAATTTTCTGGCAGCCGTCGGGCCGAAAATCGCCAAAAAAGCAGGTCGGGACCACCCCCCCGCCTGATTCCCCGCCCCGTCCGACTTTCGGACCGCCGTTTCTCCGCGACCCGCTTCAGTCCCGGCCGCCGCTGGCGGGACTGGTCGTCGGCACACTAATAACCAATAATTACCTTGTTGAAGTAGATTTTCCGGGGCCGTTGCAACTTTGGGGCTTTCCCCACATCAAACACGCCTGTGGGGAACCCTGCTGATGAGACCTGGCGTGAAGCTTGCCGGCTTGCTTGCTGTCAGCTGCAGGTCAATCGGAGAAGCTGCGATTTAAATGGACAGCACTTGTATGTTGAAGGACGTTGTTGTTGCAGGTTTGGGGCTACTTCTTTAAGGCTTAGGCACAGCTGTGGAAGGTTGGAGCCTCACACACTTCTCCAACGCGATCTCCTGGGAAGCCCCTCTCGCCACCCTCACTCAGCGCTTCCTCAGTGGAGGCATCTATGAGAAGCATGGGACGCCTTTTTCTCCTTCCCTTCTTGCCATTAGAGGATCTCCAGCAGCAGAGGTGGCAGCAGCAGAACCAGGAACCGCAGGATCAGCAACAGGAGCACCAGGCTGCTGCTCACTCACCTGAAGCTGCACAGGCCAGAAGGGGCCAGTGCTTGGAAGTGGCTTGAGAGCACCTTGCTGCGCTTTAGGGGGCCATGGGGACCCGTATCTGCACTGGCAGTCCTACTCAGAAGGACTTCCATGAAGATCTGGTTTCTCTGTTCAACAGATGGCCAACGCTCCTCAAGAGATGTCATTCGCTTATGAGCACTCACCATGTTTTCCCTACCCTGGCAAGATATCTCCTCCATGGAGGTTGCCAACCTTTCCATGGTGATGCGTTCATGTGCCAATGACTCCACAAAGGCTCTGCTCATGGTCGCTATTGACTCCTCCATTCGCAGCGACCCTGGAGACAAAACCTGCCAGAGACTCCTGCATCAGTGCATGGAGACCCATCACCTCTTCTCTTGTGGATGGACCCAGAGGCAGAGGGTCGACATGCAGCGCAGCTGAGCTGAGCTGGCAGAGTCCTGCACCCTCCAACGAGGACTCTCCACTGCTGTCCCTGTCTCCAGAATCTGCTGAGGCTCACTTGTGAGCTGTGAAACACCACGTGACAACACTACTCTATGTCCCGAAGGTCCCCCCGAGGTGTGAGTGTCTGCGCTGGTGCTGGGTGCGCTTACTCCTGCTGACGCTGTGCCCTCAGAGGTTGGAGCTTCCTCTGAGGAGTCTGGCTGCACAGCCTCTTCCTCCTCCACAGTGAGGACGGGGGCTCTGGATGGTACTGTGGGGAAGTAAAGGAAGGAGTTAGAGATGTAATGCCAAGGTTCTTCTGGTGACTCCCAGTGAGTTGGCATCTGCTGACACCTGCATCCATGCAGCATTGGTCTCAGTGGGAGGCCTCTTCCTCCCTGACCTAGGCAAGAGGACCTCCCTGTGGGCCCTAACCCCATCCAATAATGCCTGCAGTGAAGCCTCGTCGAATTTGAAGGCAGCTCGGGGTCTGGCACTGGCCACAGCTGCTGCAGGCTCCTCTGCCATCCTGTATGGTTTGTTTGGAAGCCTTCAGAGGATGCAGTGCTTGCTATGGACCTTGAAAGCACCACAAATGATGACATCATACTGTGGGGATTTCTGACTCGAATTGGACAATTAGCAAGGCTTCCCACATGCTGGGAATTAATTGGCCACTTGAGGGAAAATTGTGTGGAGCTGGCTGACACTTTTTTTATGTGTGTCAGAAAACCCACATTCAGGGAAACCCGAACATTTCCCACACAAGCCGAAAATCGGGGCCCCTGAGTGCAAGAGCTCACCTGTGAACAGTCATTGTCAGTCTTTGCAGCACCTCAATGCTGTCAAACACTGAGAAATGAGCTGTCAAAGAAAAATTGTGTGTGGTCCCTTTAAGAAAACCAGCACATGACACGCCATCAAATAACATCATCTGACCGGCTTCCTCTTAATTGGCTGGCAAGCCCGCAGGGCAGGCTTAACAAGGCCAATCGATGTAAAATCACGCCCATTGGCCGGATGCAGTTGGGGACGGGACTGGAACCCGGAAACCAGCTGATCCGCTCCCAAGATGCATCCATTAACAAAATCGCGGCCAAAGATGTTGCGGTAGAGTTTCTGCTTTGGGCAGAATTGGCAATTCTAGCGCAAATCACACCCGTTTTGAAAAGTGTTTTTTCCACGAGTTTCCGCTCAAACTAATTTGCATATCACCCAATGCAAAATCTGCCATGAACCAGCGCAATCGGGCAGCGTTTTAAAACATAATTTTTTTTTTTAATGTTGCTTTTAAAGATATTCCTTGATATATTTAAGAGTGGTAACTTTATAAAGTCTGATTAATACAGCTGAGAATGGGTTTAATCACAAAATCCACCACCTGTGAGTAACCTGATTTTAACTTACTGAAAATGACTTTTGAAAAATATGCAAAACTATTTTCTAGTTAGATTGGGGTACACTAGTGAGTTCATCAGTAAATTTTTTAAAAATTATTCAAAACCTTTCAAAAAAATTAGTGTCCCTTCACCCAAAAGATCCAGCTTAATCTTTTATAGGGCAATTAGCGGAAACTCCTGATAGTGATTAATTCAGCCTGAGGGCGTGGCCAATTTTGTGGGCGGGGCCTGGTTCGAGTGCGGTGTTAAAATAGCACAAAAGATCGCGGAAACTCGAGTTGCGCTGAACGCAATTTGTGCTTAAAATTCCTTTGCATTGGTTATGCCAATATCGGGGAATTTCTCCGATAAAACCAGCACAATGAAATGGAAACTCCAGGCCGTTAATTTTAAATTTGAGCCATTGGCAGATCAGGAGTCAATGTAAGTTAGTATGGACAGGAACGATGACCGAGCAAGACCTGGTGCGGGATAGGATATGGGTAGCTGATTCTGGGAGCTCAGGTTCGTGGAGGATGGGAGGCCGCTCCAGACAGCATTAGAATAGTCCAACAGAAAATGCTGGAAATACTCAGCAGGCCAGGCAGCATCCAGGGAGAGAGACAGAGTCAACGTTTCAGGTCTGGGACCCTTCATCAGAACTGGAAAAAGTTGGAAATATAACAGATATTAAGCAGATGCAGAGACAGGGGGTGGGGGGTTTAGGAAGGGAGGAAGGAATTGAAAGAACATACTGTGAAAATGTTGCAAATGGGAATGGCAAAATCATACAGCATAAAAAAAGGGGGCAGGGATTATCATCTGAAATTGTTGAACTCGATATTGAGTCCAGAAGGCTGTAAAGTGCCTAATCGAAAGATGAGGTGCTGTTCCTCGAGCTTACGTTGAGCTTCATTGGAACAATGTAATAGGCCGAGGACAGAGAGGTCAGAGTGGGAGTGAAGTGGAGAATTAAAGTGACAGGCGACCGAAAGCTCAGGGTCACCCTTACGGACTGAATGGAGGTGTTCCGCAAAGCGGTCGCCCAATCTGCGTTTGGTCTCCCCAATGTAGAGGAGACCACATCGTGAGCAGCGAATACAGTATATTAAATTGGTCAACGGCTGATGAGGTTCCCAATTCACCTCACTGTTTCTCTCAACAACAACAAAACCCCCCCGATTGGTCAACGGCTAATGAGGTTATTTAGTCAGTTTTTTTGAACATTTTAAAAAACTAAACACACCTATAACACACCACCCCTCCCTCACACACACTCAATTCAATTCAAATCACTTTATTGGCATGATGACAAGAGAGAGCGCGCGAGTGGGGGGGGAAGAGAGAGAGAGCGCGTGAGTGGGGGGGGAAAGAGAGAGAGAGAGAGCGCGCGAGTGGGGGGGGAAAGAGAGAGAGAGCGCGCGAGTGGGGGGGGAAAGAGAGAGAGAGCGCGCGAGTGGGGGGGAAGAGAGAGCGCGCGAGTGGGGGGGGAAGGGAGAGCGAGCGGGGGGGAAGGGAGAGCGAGCGGGGGGGAAGGGAGAGCGAGCGGGGGGGAAGGGAGAGCGAGCGGGGGGGAAGGGAGAGCGAGCGGGGGGGGAAGGGAGAACGAGCGGGGGGGGAAGGGAGAGCGAGCGGGGGGGGAAGGGAGAGCGAGCGGGGGGGGAAGGGAGAGCGAGCGGGGGGGGAAGGGAGAGCCAGCGGGGGGGAAGGGAGAGCCAGCGGGGGGGAAGGGAGAGCCAGCGGGGGGGAAGGGAGAGCCAGCGGGGGGGAAGGGAGAGCCAGCGGGGGGGAAGGGAGAGCCAGCGGGGGGAAGGGAGAGCGAGCGGGGGGGGAAGGGAGAGCGAGCGGGGGGGGAAGGGAGAGCGAGCGGGGGGGGAAGGGAGAGCGAGCGGGGGGGGAAGGGAGAGCGAGCGGGGGGGGAAGGGAGAGCGAGCGGGGGGGGAAGGGAGAGCGAGCGGGGGGGGAAGGGAGAGCGAGCGGGGGGGGGAAGGGAGAGCGAGCGGGGGGGGAAGGGAGAGCGAGCGGGGGGGGAAGGGAGAGCGAGCGGGGGTGGATGGGAGAGGGAGCGGGGGGGAAAGAGAGAGGGAGCGGGGGGGAAAGAGAGAGCGGCCGGGGGGGAAAGAGAGAGCGACCGGGGGGGAAGAGAGAGCGACTGTGGGGGGGGGAAGAGAGAGCGACTGTGGGGGGGGAAGAGAGAGCGACTGGGGGGCGTAGAAAGCGACTGGTGGGGGAAGAGAGAGCGACTGGGGGGGGAAGAGAGAGCGACTGGGGGGGGGGAAGAGAGAGCGACTGGGGGGGGACAGAGAGAGCGACTGGGGGGGGAAGAGAGAGCGACTGGGGGGGGAGAGAGAGAGAGCGACTGTGGGGGGGGGAAGAGATAATAACACACCGTGCGCCACCACTCACCTGCTCGCTTTCTGTCCCCTGTGATCCCTGTAGTTCCCGGATTAAAGTTTAGGTTTTTAAGAACAGTAGAGAGCTTTAATCGTTATCTAACCAGTGCTGTGGTTGCACTGGCACTGTTTGATGGGGCAATGCATAGGGAGATTTACTCTATATCTAACCCAGGCCCCGCCCACTAATGAGCGTTACGATTGGTCAACAGCTAATCAGCGGATTTAGTCTGTTTTTTGAACATTTTTAAAAAGTAAACACGACTATGACACTCCCCTGATTGGTCAACGGCTGATGAGGTTCCCAATTCACCTCACTGTTTCTCTCAACAACAACAAAACCCCCCCGATTGGTCAACGGCTGATGAGGTTCCCAATTCACCTCACTGTTTCTCTCAACAACAACAAAACCCCCCCAATTGGTCAACGGCTAATGAGGTTATTTAGTCAGTTTTTTTGAACATTTTTAAAAACTAAACACACCGATAACACTCCCCCCCTCCCTCACACACACTCAATTCAATTCAAATCACTTTATTGGCATGATGACAAGAGAGCAAGTGGGGGGGCGGAGAGAGAGAGCGAGTGGGGGGGGAGAGAGAGAGCGAGTGGGGGGGGAGAGAGAGCGAGTGGGGGGGAGAGAGAGAGCGAGTGGGGGGGAAGAGAGAGCCACTGATCCTCTCCCTCACACTCCCCCCCTCTCCCTCACACTCCCCCCCCCCTCACACTCCTCCCCCCTCACAATCCCCCCTCTCCCTCACTCTCCCCCTCCTCTCCCTCACACTCCCCCCTCCTCTCCCTCACAATCCCCCCTCTCCCTCCCCCCCTCACAATCCCCCCCTCTGCTTCACACTCCCCCCCTCCTCTCCCTTACACTCCCCCCCTCATCTCCCTCACAATCCCCCCCTCTCCCTCACAATCCCCCCCTCACAATCCCCCCCTCCCTCACAATACCCCCCTCTCTCTCACACTCCCCCCCTCCTCTCCCTCACACTCCCCCCCTCCTCTCGCCGGGAGCGGGAGAGCGGGCTCTCGCGGGCGGGGCGCAGGCGCAGGCGCGGTGAGTGCCAGCGGCGCGAGGCACGGGCGGGCGGGCGGCGCAGGCTCGGTCAGTGCCAGCAGCGCGAGGCGGCCCGCGGGGAGCAGGCAGGGAAACCCCGCAGCCCGGCGGCCGTTAGCGAGCGGCAAACTCTCGCAGGCGGGTGGGCGGCGCAGGTACGGCCAGTGCCAGCGGCGCGAGGCGGCCCGCGGGGAGCAGGCAGGGAAACCCCGCAGCCCGGCGGCCGTTAGCGAGCGGCAAACTTCGGGCGGCCCGCACTCACGGGAAGAGAGAGAGGGGGAAGTAGAGAGAGAGAGAGAGGGAAGAGGAGAGAGAGGGAAGAGGAGAAGGAGAGAGAGGGAAGAGGAGAAGGAGAGAGAGGGAAGAGGAGAAGGAGAGAGAGAGAGAGGGAAGAGAGAGAGAAATTTTTTGAGCTTCAGGCCTGCCTGCAGTGGGCCTGGAGAGCAGCCCCGAGTCCCCCCTGCGCGAGGGTGAGGAGGAGGGGGGGGGACGGCGGCGGTTAGGGGATCACTTAATTTCCTACTGTTGCTAAACACAATTTAAAACTCAAATAAATTGTTATTTAATTCCCTAACACATAATTCAAATATTTACCTTAGTTCCCTAACACACAGAAAGTGTGGGGAAAAAATTGTGAAAAATCAAGATGGCGGCCACTCACCTCGGTTCAGAACGATAAGGCCCGCCCACACACGCACCGATTGGTCGACCGTCAGGTCACCGAAGCGTAGGATTGGTCAATCGTCAAGTCACTCAACACTCAACTGTAGGATGGCACGCGCCAGGAACCCGCCGTACGATTGGTCGACCTCGATGTCACACGGTCGCTAATGAGATGCTAATGAGCGGAATGTTGAACGTTTTTTGGATACCGCGGGCGCGATCTTTGTCCGGCCGAAACGTAAATATGCCTATGACCGGTCCGTAATCGTAAGTTTTCTTTTGATGTGACGCGCGCGTCGGTACGCTCCATAACTTTCAAACGTATAGAGAACGGACGGACAGAGAGACAGACAGACAGAAAGACAGAAAGACAGACAGAAGAGGTCTTTTATATATATAGATATATGTATATATGTGTATATGTAAGTGTGTGGTGTGTGTGTGTGTGGGTGGTGTGTGTGTGTGTGTATGGTGTATGTGTGTGGTGTATGTGTGTGTGTGTTTGTGTGTGGTGTATATATGTGTGTGTGGGGGTGTATATATGTATGTGTGTGTGTGTGGGTATATGTATATGTGTGTGTATATATATATAAATAATGGCCCAAAATCTGTGGTCGAAGGCTTCCCACAGGCGGATGCCTCCGACCTGTAAAAAATCTACGAATTTACCTGGAGGCCCGGGAGATACGGAGGCTTGCGATCCTGGGCTTCTCTGGCACATGCGGGTAGAGGCTTCTGAAGCTAGCCGGAGTTGGCATGGGCTTAATGCATTCTCAAACGGGTGGAGGGCTGCGAGGTGCTTGTTGCTGATCCAGGAGGGGACTAAACTCTGTTTTAAATCCTTCAGATTGCTGCGGCCCTCACCCAGTAACCAAGCCCCGTATAGCATGTACACCTCATTCTGCGCAGCCTGGTCAGAAGCATTTCTGTCCTCGCTTATGAGAGCATTTACCGTCTTTGCATGCTTTTCCAACTCGGCTATAATCTCTTTTAAATGGACCATCACGGCCTGGTCCTCATGCAACTCTGAGCCCACTACCTTGTTCTCATCCAGTAATATCTTCTTTAACTGTGTTTTTAAGCCGTTTATCTGGGTCTGCAGCTCTATGTCATCTAAACTGTTGATGACAGAGGACCCAGTATTAAACGCAGTAAAAACATAATTCCATACACCCCTTCTTTGCCTCCCTGCATTTCCCAAAAACTCTTGGTGTGTGGTGTACAGTTCGGTTTTGTCCACGTGGGCGAAATCGAACTTGTAAAACTTCTTGAACATGTCCTTTAATAGGGCCTGGTATAGCTGCTCTGTTTCTTTGGGACACCAGTCCGGCAAATGTACCTTGGTGAGATTTAAAATCATGGAGGCTACCGCATAGTGTACCCCCTGGTACAGCATCTGATTGGTAGGTACTAGTACCAACCCATTCCCTGGTCCCTTGGTGGTGGTGGGGCACCCTTCCCTGTGCATCCTCGCCACCTGCGCTGTGGGCGGGGACTTACGGGGGCGGGTTACAAGCTCAGTGGTATTGACTGGGATTGGGGAGAATGGGACTGTGCACACCTTCCAGCTGGCATCGCACCTCATCCCCTTCCCAGTGTCGTGCCACTGCCGGTGGAAAACGATGGATATGCCTACGGGGCAGAACTCCTCTGACCCCCACATACAGATATAAATTCCTTGGTCCGGTTCCCACCACTTGTCCCAACACACACTTAATCCCCCATGAGTCCCTGTAATCGTCCGATGGGCATTGTTCCCCAACCGTTCCCACTCGACTTCGGGGTTCCTCATATCTTTGCTCAGCTTTCTGAGCCACCACCACCTATCCAGAGGATGTTAAACATATACGCTTTCCAACGGTGACGCTGACCCTTGTGGTAATGACCCATACCCTGGGGCACAGGAGGGAGGTCTCCCCGTACGTGAATCCGGTTTGGCTGGAGTACTGAGACAACTTGGACCCCAGCCATCCTGGCCACCTTCCCTCATGGACATAGACGGCGGTCTCCTCCGCATCCCGTTCACCGCTTCCGTCGGTCGCTATAGGCGCCCTGTCTCCCGAGCACCCGTAGATGTGGGAATCCTGCACATCGCCTCGCCTTCCGATGCTCATCCCAATCAGGGCGAATAGGATTACGATCCCCTTCATCCTGAAAGTCTTTCTGCAAAAAGATACAAAAACATGCAGCCAGGTCCCCAAGAGATTCTCTGGCTTGGTGAAGCATGGTTGGGTCTCGCGACCTCGACCCAAATATACGCACTCTTAGCAGATTACTTCCTTACCTAAAGCTACCCACCACCTTATTTAACTTAAACTAAAATACCCAAACTTAAGCTAAATAATTCAACTTAACAATATCCAAAACTTAAATACCTAAACTATATACATCCGCCGCCCATCTCCGGGCGGCCAGGCTAATCCTTGGTTAGACTGCGGCTCGCCGCTACCCCCGGCGTGGCCGCACCATCCTGCACTATTGGTCCCTCGCAACCCGTGGCTGCTGGCTGAGGACCTCTGTCCTTGTGACCTCTCCCTGACTCAAGGGGCGGCCCTTGGTAACTGGAGGGCTGGTGACCATGGCTTTCTCGGCTGGGGAGTCCATGGGGACCTTCTAGGGGCCTTGGCGGGTGGGGCTTTCTTGGCCGGTGGGCCTTTAACCCGAACCACTGCTCCCTCAGGCTTGACCTCTCCCGAACCTGGGCAAGGGGCAGGTAACTCTTCGCAGCCTGCTGCTGTGAGCTGAGAGTCTCCGCCCCCAGGTCCCATGGCTGGGTCCGGGGCGGGGTTTTCGACCTCAGGTCCCTCCCTCTCTACACCTGGGTTAGGGGCGGGGTTTTCGCCCTCATGTTCCTCCCCCTCGTCTGGATCCCAGAAGAGTGGGGGAGTGTCCCAATCGATGGGCGGGATGGCCCCTCCCTTCAAGCAAGCCACAGCGCCTGCCTGTGCAGTCTATGAGCTCGCTCCTACTGCAGGCTAAGAATCTTTATCCTCAGACCTTTCCCCAACTGGCTGTTTTCCCCTTTCAGGTGTGAACAGCTTACACTGGTTGATATAACCAGCAGCCTGTTTTAAAACCTCGTCCGTTGCCCTGAACGGGCCTTCTAGGGACTCCCCGTTTTCTTCCCTTACCGGGACAGCCTCACAAACGGGATCTCGGGCTTGCACCTGCTTTAGGTCCGGGGCCAAAGCTACCCCCTGTGTGCCTCCCTTGTCCCAGACTGCGGCTACCGGGCCTGCTCTACAGGGATCCCATAACTCTCCTTCCCTGGCCCTCTGCTCGGTCACCTCGTTGGTCCTTTGGTTACCCTCCCACGTGGTAGGGAGGGATCCCAAATCTATGGCCAGAGGCTTGGCCATTTCCCCAGCCTGCTCGTTCCCTGTGACTCCCATTAAGCTAAATGGGACCTTATTAGACCTGGGTGGATTGGTCAGGTCTTCCGAATGGAGTACTGTGCTGGAAGCTCCAGTGTCCACCGAATATCTCCCCTGCACAGTCTCCACCCGCATCTTGACGCAGGGCCTGCTCCCCTCATCGTTTTCAAGGGGACACAGGTCGACAGGCTGCGCTGGTTCTAGTCAGGGCTGTGGGTTGGATGGGGCTGATGGGGTCAGAGCACCAGTAGTGGCTGCTACTCTCCCTTGGCCAGTCAATATGGACCTCATGGCATCTAGAAATGACTCGACCGCTGCGGGAGTGATTCCTGCCTCCGCCTTTTGGGCTGGGACTGTGGAATTCTTTCCCTTGTTATCCTTCCAAGGGTTTTTGCATTCCTTCCGCCAGTGACCATTGTACTGGCCTTGCTAGACGTGCTCCTATCTAGTTATCCAGCAAGTTAAACACTTATTCAAATAATTCCTCGTGAAGCCGGTTTGCTGTTTTGAAGCTTTACTTGAACAAATTTGTGAAACTGTAAACAAAGACAAAGTATGTTTTGTACATAAAACTGAGCACTATACATTAGACGTTACATAAGATATAAACATATTTACAACAGTAGAATAGACTAATTGTATAACTAACTAACATTTGGACTAACTTCTGTAACTACCAAATATTAACCTTTTATAAACAAAGTATTGTCAAATACGACACTGACAAAGTTGCTATCATGCTAACAAACAAAGATACTCACAGATATTGCGTCTGGCCTAACATATGAGATAAGATGCAATTGGATTGAGAATGGAATCCCTCATGGAAGATCCTCCATTACTCTGCCAGGTTCTTTCTGGGAAACTACTTCTGGGGTCAAACAGGAAGAAAGGTCAACTGACCTCTGCTGTATACTAACACTGCTAACACAATAACCACCACCAGAGGGTGCTAGCTGCATGTCAAAAGTCCATAAGTCCAGAAGACTCCCCGTCTAGGGTCGTTAACGACTCCACATAGTCCGAACTCTACTTGTCACTGGAGTCCTCTGGCGACAAGAGAAGAACCACCTCTGAGAAGTCTGTCGGTGTCGACGATAGGATGCAGCTTCCATAGACTGCTGTGAGGGGGTAGGTTGTGTTCTGCTGCTATGCACTTCAACTCTTCTGAGTAACACTCGTGTTGGACACTCTTTATCACAAGGATTGTGGCTCTCTCTCGAGCTCCTCTTCAGAGGGACTCTTATGACAGACGTGCCACCCATGACAGCTACTCTCTTGTGTAGACTGGGAGAAGGTATGAGCTATGTGGGTTAGGTGTGCTACCGTCTTTATGAGAGTGTTCCATTTGGAGAAACGCTCGAAGCGTTTGGTGCTCATCAGGTCCCTAGAGATTTGAGTAACGTTCGCTGTGACTTGTGGGCGTATCTCGGAGTCAGAAACAGGGTTGAGGAGGTCGAATGACTCGTTGATTTCAGAGAAGTGTGGGGACGGATCCTGAAGAAAAGCAGGTCCTGACAGCCAAGTCGTGCTGCTGAGTAGGGATGCTGTTACAGATCTAGACCCATGGTCAGCTGGGTTCAGGTCTGTAGGGACGTACCTCCACTGGTCGGGGGATGTGGACTGTCGAATACGTTGGACCCTGTTGTTCACGTATACGTAGAACCATCTACTTTGATTATGGATGTATCCTAGCACCACTTTGCTGTCTATATAATATGTGATGCTGTCGAACTTCAGAACAATCTCCTCTTCTATGAACTCTGCAATCTCAACTGCTAATACTGCTGCACACAGTTCCAATACGGGTATGGTGAGGTCTGGCTGGGGTGCCAACTTGGCCTTACCAAAGACGAAGCCGATTTTGCTTTGTCCATCTTGAGTGGTGACCTTCAGATAAGCCACACTTGCAATGGCCTTAGCGGATGCGTCTGCAAAGACACAAAGCTCTTTGAATTGGGCATTTAAGGGAGAGAAAGACGTATAGGAGCGAGGTATTCGGATCTCCTGTAAGTCTTGGAGTGAGTCTCTCCATCTGTCCCACTCTGCTTCCATCTCTTCAGGGAGAGGTGAATCCCACTCTTCAGCACGTGTGGTGAGTTCCCTGAGGAGCAGCCTGCCTTGTATGGTGACGGGCTAAGAAGCCGAGAGGGTTGTATAGGCTGTTGACTGTAGAGAGCACTCCTCTACGTGTGAAGGGTTTCTTGGCATCTAAGACTTGGAACGTGAACGTGTCTGTTGCTATGTTCCAAGACATTCCTAGGCTCTGCTGTAGGGGGAGGTCATCAGTGAAGAGGTCTAGATCCTTGACGTCCTTAGCATGATCTTCAGGGGGGAATGCCTCCATCACTGCTGGTCTGTTAGAGGCTATCTTGTGCAGCTTGAGGTTGGATAGTGCAAGTAGTTCCTGGGCTCGTCCGAGGGTACTGATGGCCTCTGTTTTGGTCGGGAATGACTTCAGTGCGTCGTCGACATAGAACTCTCGTTCGATGAACCCTCTCACATCACTGCCAAAGTCGTCGTCTTCTTCCTTGGCAGCCCTTCTCAGTCCGTATATGGTGACAGCAGGGGATGGGCTATTCCCGAATCTCATGAGTACCCCCAAGAGGCTGTTGTTGAGATTGGGCCCTGTGAGGAGTACGTCGTTGAGAGAGACTCCCTGATATGGTGCACTGGAGTCAAACACCACGCGGATCTGTTCCGGCTTTTTGGGGTGATAGACTCCGAAGGAAGGGAGGTACCAACACTCTTGGCCTTCCTGGAGTGGAGGAGCTATCTCTGCATGATCGTTGACAAGCATTTTCTTGACAAATTCTAGGAAGTGTGCTTTCAACTTTGGCTTCTTCTCTAGTGTGCGACGGAGTGAGTTAAGACAATTATAGGCATACTCCCTGTTGTTCGGCAGCCGTCGTCTGGGGTTCTTGAAGGGTAAGGGTGCAACCCAGCTGTTAGAGCTGTCACGAGAGACCTCATTGTCCATAATCTGGAGGAATCTCATGTCATCGATCGATGGAGCAAGTTTGTGGTCATTGGCGGTGCGGCAGAAGACTGACTGACCCGGGTTCTCTCCAGTGAGCATCATCTGTGTGCTGTCTGTGGAGATCAGCGCTGGGGGGTTCTGAGGCTGAGCCTTATGACTGAACTTCTCTGTCACTCGGATCTGACTACTGCATGGGGTAAGGTAGCTTGGACGACCATTCTCCAAGATGGAAGTCTTGAGTGTGCTCACCTGAGATGGCTTGTGAGTGCCCTTGAGGCACACGTCTCCAACAACGACCCAGCCGAGGCCTAGCCTTTGAGCGAAAGGGGCGTCATGTGGACCGGTGATCTGTTTCCTTATCTTATGTATCCTCAGGATGTCCCTTCCCAATAACAGAAGTATGCCTGCATCTGGATCAAGAGGTGGGATCTCGTCTGCAATGCGTCACAGATGACGGTGATGATGAGCTGCATTCGGAGTAGGAATCTCAGAACGGTTGTCGGGGACTTGATTACATTCGATGAGCGTAGGAAGGGGGACGCTAATCTTCCCGTCGGCTGACTCAACAACATAACCGCAGGCCCTCCTGCCGGCTGTCTCTGAAAGTCCAGCACACGTCTTCAGCGTGTAAGGCGACGGACTTCCTTTGACCGTGAAGATGTTGAAGAACTCGGATCTTGCTAGAGAACGATTGCTTTGTTCATCCAGTATGGCATACATCTTTTCAGATTCCTGGCGACGTCCTACAGGGTACACATTAACGAGGCATATCTTGGAGCATGCTCTTGCGCTCACTCCTTCTCCATACACCTCGGTGCACTTGGATGTAATCTCCGGACCTGCAGCTCCCTCTCTCTCCCCACCGTGCTCTGAGGCGGGAGGAGGCAACTCTGATTTCCAAGGAGCTGGGCCTGGGTGGAGTGCTGAAATGTGCCGATCACTTTCACATTCTGTGCATTTTGCAACTACCTTGTAGTTCTTGGCAAGATGGTTCGTGGAAGAGCAGCACTTGAAACATATAGAGTTCTCTTTGAGGTATTGTTTCCGATCTTCCAGGGACATCTCCCTGAAGCCTCTGCACTTCTTTAAAGGATGGGGCTTGTTGTGGATAGGGCATTGTTTGCTCATATCCTCAGGTTTCTTCTGAACCTTTGTGTTCTCAGTTGAAGACACTTGCATTTTGTGGACAGATATT
The DNA here is from genome assembly GCF_052327205.1 of Somniosus microcephalus. Lineage (NCBI taxonomy): Eukaryota > Metazoa > Chordata > Chondrichthyes > Squaliformes > Somniosidae > Somniosus > Somniosus microcephalus. The sequence goes on along the minus strand of NC_140998.1, from coordinate 89,101,715 downwards.
GGTGTCTTTCCATGTCTGTCAAACTTGTCTCTTCTGGCAAGTGCTGGGTGGGAGGAGAAGAGGTTGAAGCTGGGGTCGTTCCTGGCTTTGGCTTCTTTACGGATGAATTTGGCAAACGCAGAGAATGGTGGGAAGGCCACGTTGTGCTTTAGCTTGAACTTTGATCCAAACGTTATCCACTTCTCCTGCAGGTTAAATGGAAGCTTCTCAATGATGGGACTTACCCCTCTGGAAGTGTCTAAGTACGATAGGCCAGGTAGGTAGCCGTCCTGCTTTGCGGCTTCGAGTTCCGACAGCAGATCTCCAAGGTCGCGGAGCTTCTGGGGTTCCTTATTCGTCAACTTCGGGAAGTTCTCCAACCTGTCAAAGAGAGCCCTTTCAATGGCTTCAGGCGAGCCGTAGCTTTCTTCCAGCCTCGCCAAGCCATCTTCAACCCCGCTGGTGGTTGTCCCACATTGACCGCTTTTAACCTGCATGCCTGTCCGGCGGACTCTGGGCCAAGCCATTTGATAAGGAGGCCGAGCTCTTCTCCTGCCGACAGGTCTAAGCCCAATATGGCATAGTGGAAGCAGGACTTCCAAGCCCGATAATTCTCCGGCCTGTCATCGAACTTGGTTAACCCTGCAGTCACCAGCTGGCTGCGTGCAAGGTATTTGGCAAGGTCATAGGTGCTGGGACCTGTGCCAGGGTTGCCTTGAGTAAGGGCTCTGTTGGGGGGTCTCAAGGAAACGAAAGGGGGTTTGCTGCTGACTTTCTCTATTCAGTGTTCTATTCCTCTGCACCGTGTCTTCCGTTCTGCTGGGGGAGACTCTGCGGCTTGAGGCATGCTGTCAACTTTGACCTTGGTTGGCAACTTGGAGCATGTTACATGAAGTGCTTGCGTCTGTAGAGATGTGCGGGCCTTCATCCCTCTCTCTCGTAAACTGTACGTCGGCATGGTCGCTCACGTAATCTCTGGTGCACTGTTGTCAACTCTGCCGCGGAACGGGAATTAAAGGTTTGTAAGCTGTCTCAGGATCAGCTCCCTCCAAAATTGCCTCGAATACTTGTGTCTCAGCTAATGCAGCATACATCTCCTTTTGTTGCTGCAGAGCATCTAATGTGGCTTGGTGACGGGCCTGTTCAACCTGGTATACAACCTGGTGATGGGCCTGGTCAGCTTGGAGTTCAGCTTGGCGATGGGCCTGGTCAGCTTGGAGTTCAGCTTGGAGACGGGCCTGGTCAGTTTGGAGTTCAGCTTGGAGACGGGCCTGTTCTATTTTTATTTCTATTTCTCTGTTCGCATGCGCAGCTCTGGCTTGAGCTGCTATTAGCTTAGCCCGTGCTTTGGCGATGGACACGCTTACTCTAGAACCACCTGATGACCGTGAACCAGCTTGCGATCTGTAGTAACCAGAGCTTATAGACCGATTGTCACATTCTACAGTTTCGTCTGCCTGTTTAAGGTCTTCTCCTCGCTGCAAAGCGTTTTCGTTATTATCTTCTGACATGTTGATGTGAGGTAGGTGTGGTGTACAAGGTGAAGGCTTACTCTGAGTTCCTGCTGCTCCACTCTTCACAGCTAGCCGTATTGCTATCTTTTCACTGTTCTGGCCTCGCTAGACGTGCTCCTATCTAGTTATCCAGCAAGTTAAACACTTATTCAAATAATTCCTCGTGAAGCCGGTTTGCTGTTTTGAAGCTTTACTTGAACAAATTTGTGAAACTGTAAACAAAGACAAAGTATGTTTTGTACATAAAACTGAGCACTATACATTAGACGTTACATAAGATATAAACATATTTACAACAGTAGAATAGACTAATTGTATAACTAACTAACATTTGGACTAACTTCTGTAACTACCAAATATTAACCTTTTATAAACAAAGTATTGTCAAATACGACACTGACAAAGTTGCTATCATGCTAACAAACAAAGATACTCACAGATATTGCGTCTGGCCTAACATATGAGATAAGATGCAATTGGATTGAGAATGGAATCCCTCATGGAAGATCCTCCATTACTCTGCCAGATTCTTTCTGGGAAACTACTTCTGGGGTCAAACAGGAAGAAAGATCAACTGACCTCTGCTGTATACTAACACTGCTAACACAATAACCACCACCAGAGGGTGCTATCTGCATGTAAAAAGTCCATAAGTCCAGAACAACCATCCTTCCCGCACCCGTAACAATTCATCTTTGTGTTGGGGGGGCTACTCCCTTCCTGGTGCCACTCTTTCCTACCTGGTCTGGGTTTTACCTCATGCACCTTTCCCTTGGGTGGGTGTGCATCGGCTCTCCTACCGTTTTTGTAGGCCAGAGTTAGCTGCCTAATCATCGTAAGTTTGGTGGTCTGAGGATTTTTGGGGTTGAACCAGGCCTCTGCCTTGGCCCGGACCTGTGGCAAGCTGTTTGCCATCAGGCAACTGAGCCAATGGGCCAGGAAATCCCCGTTCAGGAACACTTGGTCCGGCGTCCCTGGACAGGCCCTCCGCTACATCGGCCACAGCCGGTCCGCAAAAGCCTGCGGGGTTTCCCCTGGGAGCTGGATCGTCTTCCCCACACGGGAGAAAGGACTTCCCTCATTCATCCCCATGGCCTCCAGAACTGCATCTCTAAGCTCCTCATACCCGCTCTGCCCCCTTTTACACTCGTCAGAGAGAGATTGGAGGAGACTACTCTCCAGGGAGAATAGCAGCATCTTGGCCTTCTCAGCATCATCGCAGTTGTTGACGCTGGCTGCCTGCTCTACTTCCCTGAAGTGGATCGAGGGGTCTCCCTTTTCGGAGAGCCTCGGGATATGGTTGACCATAGCCCTAAGCTGTTGGTTGTTAAAGGGTAATAAGAACTGGTTTTGGAGGGGTCCCTCATTGTCGCCATTGGCGGGTGGGCCGAACCTCTGATGCCATGCTGGGCACATTGGTACCGGCTCCGAACTCTCTGGCGGGGGTTGCTCCACCTCCAGCTCAATCTCTGGCTCCACCCCCCCTTGTTGCCAAACCTCGCTGAAACTTGGCGCTACGGGTGGTGGTCGTGAGATCTCCTCTCTCTCAACCGGGTCATCCCTAAGCACTACCGGTGATGTTGGAACTGTCCTCCCCTCGTTCCCCATAAAATCTGCCTGGCCTGCCTTTGGGCTTATGTAGGGGGGCATCTTCTACCTGGTTTACGGTAATTTACCTTCATTTACCTGGTTTATGGTAATTTACCTGGTCAGGCAGCCTTTTGTTTCACAGACTGAGACCAATACCAATCAGCAGTTTCGTATCGCTAAACCCACCCTTCCAGTTCTGACTGGAGGAACTTATAATTAATGATATATTAAAAACGGACAAATGATCTGGATGTAAGAAAGTCAAACTTTATTAACTAAATAAACTACACCACACGATCAATGTAATTATGGTAAAATTGCTTAGATAGGGGAGGAAAAACGGGCATAACGAGGGAAAACGACTAAAATCACAATTTTACCGAAATCCCACTTTGCTCCCCACCCCTATGCCTATCCTAAGTTCCCTTGTGGAAGGTCAGAAAAATATATGCTCACCACTTGCAATGCTAGCTCCGTGCCCTACGAGATCGTCACTGTCCCGAAGTAAAGAAAACACCCCAGTGTTTTAAAGTAAACTGCTGGTGTTTTTACTTCTTCAGACAGACTTCCACTCTATAGAGAGAGGCACACGGAGGCAAGCCAGAGAGAGGGAGATGCTTCTCAGAAGCTATCTTTATATACCCCAATTTTGGGGCCGAGATGTTCCTGCCCAAATCCAAGTTCATCTGGCTAAAACAAAAGGGATCCAACTGCCCTATTTTCTGGGATGGGTTTCGAATAAAGCTTGGAGTGGTTTGAATGTGTCTTCATTCTGGGGCCGAAATGTTCCCGCCCAATTCCGGAGTTTTCTGGGCTAACAAAAGGGATACAACTGCCCGATTGTCGAGTAATGGGTGATTCAAACCCATTCATTCTTAAACTGTTCCTTTTCTTAGTTTGAGTGTCTTTTTCAAATGTCTGTGCTGAGCCTTCGAACCATCTCCATTCACCCTGATGGGTTTTGAATGGGGCTGTATTACTATGTAAACAGAAACCCATTCATTGTGGTCAGTCGAAACCGCAGCCTAAGTGGATAAACCTTTGTGTCAACATTCAGCAGTTTCTGTAAACAAACATTGATTGTCTCTGGAGGGAAGGGAAACTCCCTTTTTGATTGACAGAATTTGACTGCCATCTTTGATCCTCCCCCTTTTCACAGACATACACGAGCTGCTTCCAAGCCTTTTTGTCCTTGGCCATGCTTTTCTGATGGACATTTTTAAAGCCCTTTGCACTTTACCAAACTCAAGGGTGCAATTTTTAATAAAATGTACTGTCTTAAAGTGTGCGAAATTTCTTTTACAAAGTTCTTTGATTCCGGTGTTGCCCAAGTGCTGCCTAGCTCAACGCAGCCTTTTGCGGTTCTGGGCACGTTTTAAAACATTGTCCAACCCAGAGGCAATTTAAATCACGCAAAGTCTTCGTCCACGATGTGGATTAATATTTCCCGATCTTCGGGGACTGAGGGGATTTTGCGAACCCCTACACTTATGAGGCATACCATGCCTTTTGCCTTCCAGAGGGCCCGGCTCAGATTTTCTATCCTCTCTTTACAGGGGCCGTGGTCTGCCTCCTCAAACCCCTGCTCGCTCGCTAGCTTGGAAGCGGCCTTTACCTCCTGTACTTTCTCTTCCTGTTCCCTGATCTGCCTTGCCAAGCGGGCGTTCTTCTCCCGCAACCTTAACTCATTTCCCTTGGCCTCGGTGACTTGGCACCGTAGGTATTCCAACTGGGCCTTGTGTTCTCCCATTAAATGCACTCTCTCCTGATTCAGCGCCTGCAAAGCCACTAATAACTTTTCCCCTGCTAGAGCCTTATCCTGGATCTCCAGGGCTGACTCCCTTAACTCGAATGCCTGTGCTGCAACGAGCCTGTCCAAAAGCTGGACCTGCTTTTTAAAACACATCAGCCAAACTGCCTTCTCTAAGGACTTCTTGTGTTCCTTTCCCTCTGTCCACTTGGCTGCTGCATCTACCGGATGCCCAGCCCTTAACAGAGTGGTGATCCACTTCTTAGTGATATTCACCTTGCTAAACACATAATCAGAAATCCTTTCCTCCATCATGGTTTGCTCATCTGAACCATTGTCTATTGTATCGCAACCCTGTTGCCGGTGTCCCACCGCGGTTGCCATTCTGTAGGGGGTGGTGTGGTTGGCGCGTGCGCCCAGTCAGTTATGTCCCTGACTGTTTATGAGCGGTTCGAATCGCTCCCACGCCCCTGGGTTCTAGACACCGGACTTAGGTACAGGCGGCGATACAGAAAAGACTCGAGTAGACAGGTGGTTTGGATGTAAGAAAACCAAGATTTTATTAAAACAGAAACTAACACAATCTTACGAGAAGTTACTAGTATAAAATTACAGGCAAATACAAAATAACTATATACTTATACAGGGAATGGGGAGCACACGGCACATCGAGGGAAAACAAATATCTTAACAATAATAATAATAATAATCAACTTTATTGTCATTGTTAGTGCACAAGTGCAGTACAACGAAATGTAGGCTTGCGGCTCCCGAGAGTGTACATTTTGATGTCCTCATCCCACCCCCTATACTTAACTAGATTAAGCTATGAGGGGCCAGAATTCATGCTCACCAATCCAAAATAAAGCCAACTGTTAACGAGTGCGAGTTTTGTAGTCTGGTCTCTGGTCCTTCTAGGTACCCCGTCACCACGTGGTCTTCAGGGGCGCGGTGCTGGGTCTGCTACTGCGACACACCTTCTCCCCTCCGCTGCCGCCGTCGTCTCGTCGTGATGGGTTCTCCTCTTCTTCTCCCTCAGGCAGTCGTCGGCAGCACCGTTGTGCCTACAGGGCAGTTGGCAGTTTTAACTGCCTAGATTTTCCTACCCAAGCTTAAGAACGCCAGTATATTCGTCGTGGCGTGGCCACCTGCGTTTTTGCAGTGTTCAACAAGATGCCTGTCTTCCCAAGCGCCAGCTTATAACTAGGCGCTTGGTTTTCTTATCGATACGTTTTTCGCTGCCCTGCTCTGCCCTTATCAAGTTATTATCGTCTTCTTCGTCTCCACTCGTCTCGTCTCGCCAGACTACTATACAAGTCCTGGGCTATTTGCTCGACTTCGTCTCGCTCCTTTCTGCGGCCTGGGCATCCTGGATGGCTACGGAGTTGGGTCTCGTTCCCCTCCCCTGCAGTTGCTATGGTGTAACTGGCTACTGAAAATCTGCTACGGGGCGAGAACCCGCCACGAGGCCAGGGCATGAGTATGAGTGGCAGCCCAAGAGGCTGGAGCCACGAGAGCAGAGCAAGAGCCAGGAACAAGTGCAAGAGTCAAGAGCACAGAGCGGGAAGAGAGCAAGAGTCAAGAGAGCAGAGCGAGATTGCTACCCGGGCCTGCAGTTATACTCCTCACGAAAACCCTTATCTGCGCACCAAATCAGGGTAGTTCATTGTCCCAATCTTGGCGGGCTAGTTTAAATAATTGTAGCAATCTAAACTAACTGTTTTTAGATGGCCGTTGATCGCACCTAATGGCCTGATGTCTGAGCTGTATTGTTATTAATGCATCTTAATCAGCCTGTCCAGCCTCGATGGCTTCCTTAAGCTGTTTCCGATTATAGATGCAAACAACTTGATGGCCTCAAGTATAGGCCTAACTGGTTTTGGTCTGTCTACGATTTGGCTTAATGCATATTCAAAGTTCTGTCTGCTTTCCAAAATACAAAGTCCTTCTTCACAGAAACTGCATTTTAGGTTTCGATTTCCCCAAAAGCTGCTTGTGCCACAGAGTCCAAGCTTTTAAAATCTTGCAGGCTTTTGGTCACGAGGTGCGGATGCCATCTTTTGGATACCCCTTTTCTTAAAAATGTCCATGCAGGGTCCCTTTTATTAATAATAACCTTGGGGAAATGTGGAAATTTTGCGAATCTTACAAGGCCCGTGTGTCCCAGGGGCATTTGCAGTTCGCAAACGCCTCTGGGGTCACGTGGGCCGGCCCAACCAATAAAAGAAGGCAATCCCCCTTCATACTTATGGGAGTTCCGTGCAAACGGAATCCCCATAAGTATGAATGGGGATCACTTAAAAAATGTGTGCACGCATGAAATATATATTTTTTAAATTACATATTTAAAATTAATTAAAATGCCATTTAATTAAATATTTTAAACAAAAAAGTAAATTAAAAAAATTGATATGTTTTAACGGGGCTAAAAATAAACTTATTGGACAGGATTTTTAAAGTATAAATGAGTGGTAACATTTTATTTTCCAATTTTTAAAAACTCTTATGCTGGTAAAAGCAGGCTGGAACTTGCAATCTGTCAAGAGAATTCTTGACAGATCGCAAGTTCCGGTTTTCTCGCATGCGCTTCGCATGCCTAAACCTGGAACTTCCGTGGCCCCTACAGGCGCGTACAGGCCTCGTACGCACCCGTGGGGGTCACAAATTATGGCCCAATGTGTGTGTGTGTGTTCCTCACCTTCATCTCTGCTGGGCGAACCTTTGGCCAAAGTGTATGTCACCTATGAGCATCTGTAATTAAATATTCTATTTGGAGTGCATCCAAGTCAACCTCTATTATTAATTTCACCTTCACTTGCTGATTGTCATGGGAGTTTGCAGATTGCATTTATATGCCTTCTGGCTCCATGAGCTCCTGTGAAAGTTAGCATTGGAACAGCTCTTTTCATAAGCTCTTTCTTTAGCATATATGCTTCTGCTGAATTGCTGTAAATGCCTCACGTGCAGTCTGCTTTCCTGTGACTTCTGGACAACACTACCTTTTGGGATATTTAAATAATACTTTTTATGAGTAAATAAGAATTATTCCAATACTTGAAGATTAGAATCATAGAAACATACAGCACAGAAGGAAGCCATTTCGCCCAGCGTGCCTGTGCCAGCTCTCTGAAATATGTAGTGTATGTGCTTTAAGTCAGAACTACTTTTTACAGCTCCTGTATACTGTAGTACCGGCAGTAACCACACCGGTATATAAGCTGTGCGCATGCCTCTGTACTCCAGTCTAGAGATGACCCTCCTCCAGTAAAGACCTTTGTTTGTTTAAGTACAGCATCCATGTAATTCTTTATCCACTGAACCACGGATCTAACAGTGGCGATGAGTGTTGATGCGAATCTACCTGCAACAGTAAACAAAAAAAACAAAAAAAATAGTCGAGTCCAGGAACACGGGCGTCGGCCGCGAGCAACCGCCCAGCAGTCAGGCAGAGATCCAACTTCGCTGGGGAGGCTGTGGAGAGCCGGGCTTGGTTCCCCAGCCACACGAGCAGTAAGAGACCAACGACAGGTCCTGAGCAGACCCTTCCCGAGCAGCGGCGGCTGGAGCCATCCAACGGCAGAGAGAGAGAGCCGGGCAGCGTTGACGGGGTAAGAAAAAGGGTGAAGAGAGCAGGGTGCAGCCGGGGGTTGATCACCAAGCGGCGTCGTGGAAAAATACTGCAAAACCAGAGAGAGAGAGGGTAAGAAACAGCCGGCTTCTAGACCGAGCGGCGTCGACAAATATCAAGAGAAGAACGCGCAGAGCACAGCCAGGGATCACGGGCTGATCAGGGTCCGCGGGGCGAAGCAAGGGGAGACGCCATTGAGCCGCGGAGAAGCAGGGAGAGCGCGGGAGATGCCATTGAGCCGCGGAGAAGCAGGAAGAGCGTGGGAGACGCCATTTTGCGAAGCCGCAGTGGAGAAGACGGGCGAGCGTGGGAAGGAAGGAAAGTGCGGGAGACGCCATTTTGTGCCAGCGGAGAAGAAGGGGAAGCACGGGAGGCGCCATTGGGGATAGATAATGCACAACCAAGGATGCCGAAGAGTGGCAGCATCTCTACGTTCGACAATGAAGTCGAAGATTGGGCGACATATGTGGAACGTATTGAGGTGTACTGCAGGGCGAATGAAGTGCCAGATGCTAATAAAGCACCGGTTCTGTTAAATTCCATGGGTGCAAAAACTTATGGGTTACTGCGGAATCTAATAACCCCAAAGAAGCCGGTAAACAAGGATTTTGGAAGCATAGTAGAAATCCTACAGGACCACTTAAGCCCCACACTGCTGCTGATAGCAAAATGATTTAAGTTCCATAAAAGGAACCAACACAAAGACGAAAGCAATGCTGAGTACCTAACGGAACTGCGCAAGCTATCGAAATACTGCCAGTTTGGAGCGGGACTAGCAGACACGTTAAGGGACAAGTTTGTGTGTGGGCTACAAAGTGAAGGAACCCAGAAACGGCTTCTATCAGAAAAGGACCTTACGCTGGACAAAGCTTTCAATATGGCAGTATCACACGAAGCAGCCGCAAGGGGCGCTGCTGAGATACAATGGAGACCGCAAGAATACGGCACCAACGAAATGACCTATGGAACAGGGAAGTGCTATCGCTGTGGCAGAACAACACATGACCAGAAAGATTGTTGGTTCAAGGACCAAGTGTGCAGACAGTGTGGGAAAGCAGGACACATAGCAAGGGTCTGCAGGTCTGGGAAGAAAACCAACAGTAAGAAATCTCCACAGGAGAAGTACAAAAAGGTACACCAGGTGATGGACAGTGGTTCAGATGAACAGAAAAGTGACACAGACTCCGGAAGCAAGGAGCTGGGTTGTCTGAAACTACATAATGTAACCGAAATAGAGGATCACCAGACTATCTGGGTTACACTCAAGATAGACGGAGTCCAAGTGGAAATGGAATTGGACACAGGGTCCGCTCTAACAGTCATAAATCAAAGAGACTACAAGCGGCTATTTTCACACATACCCTTGAAAGTTACAGAGATTGTCTTGAAGACGTATACGGGGCAAAAAGTCTGCCCCAAAGGAAAAATAAGGGTGAAAGTGACATATAAAGGTCAGGAAATATCTAAAATGGATATACATGTATTGCCAAATGGAGGACCACCACTGCTAGGACGTGAGTGGATCCGGAAGATACATTTAGATTGGCATTCCATACAGGCACTGAAGGTGGAGGCCAAAAAGGATGACGACGTCACACCTGGACGACTGTCAAAAATGCTAACTGACGCAAAAGAAGTGTTCCAGGAGGGACTAGGAACACTAAAAGGAATAACAGCAACAATTAAAATAGAGGATAATGCAAGCCCAAAGTTTCTGAAGGCCAGACCAGTGCCTTATGCGATCAGACCAGCAGTTGAAGCAGAGCTGGAAGGGTTGGAATGTTCAGGAGTACTGTCCAAAGTGGACTGGAGTGAGTGGGCTACACCCATCGTCCCTGTAATGAAGAGGTCGTTGAGTAATACGCCTGGGGAACCAAAGAAAGTCCGCATCTGTGGGGATTTTAAGGTGACAGTGAACCCAGTCCTTCACACGGTGCAATATCCGCTTCCACGAATTGAGGATATTTTCGCCTCGCTATCTGGTGGTAAACGCTTCACCAAAATTGATCTAGCCCAGGCGTACTTGCAGATGGAGGTAGAAGAAGCTTCAAAACATTACCTTATGATCAACACCCATAAAGGTCTCTACCAATACAACCGGCTGGTGTTTGGAGTAGCCTCGGCTCCGGCTATCTGGCAAAGGGCGATGGATCAGATCCTGCAAGGGATTCCAGGGACCCAGTGTTATTTGGACAACATCTTGGTCACGGGCGAAAATGAAGGTGATCACCTCGCTAACTTGGAGAAGGTGCTCGCCAGATTAAAGGAATATGGGCTACGAGCTAATCACCACAAGTGCGAGTTTTTTCAGAAACAGATCTCGTATTGCGGCCACGTCATCGATGAAGAGGGGTTACATAAGTCCCCTGACAAGATTGAGGCAGCAGTCAAGGCTCCAGCTCCGGAAAATGTGTCACAACTGAGGTCGTTCCTCGGGCTGGTAAACTATTACCACAAGTTCTTACCAAATTTGACTACGGTACTACACCCGCTGAACACCCTACTGCAAACAGTACCATGGAAGTGGGATGACGAACGTAGATGAGCTTTTCAGAAGTGTAAAGAATTGATCACATCAAAAGAGGTGTTGGCCCATTTCAACCCAGCACTACCAATTCGTTTGGCATGTGATGCATCACCCTACGGCATTGGAACGGTGATGTCGCACAAATTCCCAGACGGGTTGGAGAGGCCAGTGGCTTTTGCGTCTCGGTCACTAACCTCAGCCGAGCACAACTACGCCCAGATTGACAGGGAGGCCCTCAGCCTAGTATGGGGAGTAAAAAAATTCAACCATTATCTGCATGGGCAGAAGTTCACCTTGCTGACTGACCACCAACCACTTGTCTCCATCTTTAATCCTAAGAAGGGCGTGCCAGTAATGACTGCACAGTGGTTACAAAGATGGTCCCTGTTTCTAGGGGCGAATCAATATGAAATAGAATAGAAAGGCACGAAACAGCATGGGAACGCTGATGGGCTATCGCGACTGCCACTGCCTATGGTGGAGGAAGCACCAGCAGTGGACCCTATCGAGATATTTTATTCATCGATAATTGAACGATTGCCAGTAACAAACACGGATATAGAGAAGGAGACCCGCAATGATCCGACGCTGTCACGGGTATATGAATTGACGGTGAGGGGATGGCCAACACATGGCGACTCACTGTTGCCAGCATTCTCATCCAGAAGAGAACAGCTGTCAGTATGCCAGGGGACAGTGATGTGTGGATCCAGAGTGGTGATTCCACCCAAGTTAAAGGAGAGAGTGCTAAAGGAGCTACATGAAGGTCATCTGGGGGGAGTGAAAATGAAAAGCCTTGCTAGGGCTTATGTGTGGTGGCCGGGAATCGATCAACAAATCGAAGACCTAACTAAGAGCTGCTTAGGATGCCAGAAGGTCCAAAATGCACCACCACATGCCCCTCTACACCCATGGGAGTGGCTCTCCTCTCCATGGCAATGGGTGCACATTGATTTCGCTGGTCCATTCATGGACTCAATGTTCTTAATAGCAGTGGATGCTCATTCAAAGTGGCCTGAGGTGATAAAGATGTCTTCAACCACTACAGAGAAAACGATTGCAGTCCTACGGACCATATTTGCCAGAAACGGTTTGCCAGAGCAGATCTGCTCTGATAATGGACCACAGTTTGTGTCCGACGAGTTCCAAAAATTCATGAAAAGGAATGGGGTACGGCATTACACATCCACCCCGTATCATCCAGCCACCAATGGATTGGCTGAGAGGTTCGTACAAACCTTTAAGAAGGCATTAAAGGCCATGTGCGACGAGGAAATTCCACTATAGCATAAGATGGACAATTTCTTATTAGCCTACCGAAACGCGACACATGCAGTTACCAACCAGACCCCGGCCATGATGTTCTTTAACAGAAGGTTGAGATCTCGTCTGGATTTGCTCAGACCAAATCTGCGAAGAAATGTTGAGGACAAACAATTCCAGCACATCAACGAGAAACCGACAAGGAGCTTCAATGTAGGGCAACCAGTCTTGGCCCGTGACTATCGAACAGAGAAGTGGCAACCCAGAACGATATGTACAAGGCAGGGGCCATTAATGTACACAGTGGATGTCGGGGAGAACATTGTGAGACACCACGTCGATCAGATCTTAGCGTCACAGGAAGGCGTCAACCGCATGTCTCGAGTACCTGGGGATGAACCCGACATACCGGTAGCATCTACTTCAGACCCAGTAGCAGTGGAACCCGATGAACTACCCGATGAAAAGGGGTCAGAATCGCCTCTGCACCAAGAACAAGAACCTCCGGAAGGGCGCTATCCCGAAAGGGTCAGGAAGCCGCCCCAAAGACTGAATCTATAAATGGACTTTTTGTTATTGAATGTACATTTAAAAATGTAATTGTTATTTGAATATTAAGGGGGTATTATTAATCTAAAAAGGGAGGAATTGTAGTGTATGTGCTTTAAGTCAGAACTACTTTTTACAGCTCCTGTATACTGTAGTACCGGCAGTAACCACACCGGTATATAAGCTGTGCGCATGCCTCTGTACTCCAGTCTAGAGATGACCCTCCTCCAGTAAAGACCTGTTGTTTGTTTAAGTACAGCATCCGTGTAATTCTTTATCCACTGAACCACGGATCTAACAAAATAGCTACCAATTAGTTCCATTCCCCTGCTCTTTCCCCGTAGCCCTGCAAATTTTTCCTTTTTGAGTAGAGATCCAATTCCCTTTTGATAGTTACGATTGACTCTGCTTCCAACACCTTTTCAGGCAATGCATTCCAGATCACAACAAGTTCACTGGGTAAAAAAATTCTCATCTCCCCTCTTGCAATAAAATTCTGATAAAAACACAATACTCAAGTGGTACTGCAAAAATGTGAACAAAAAACAATATACAAAGCCTGTTCCCCTTTTAAGAGGTTCATTGCACATCAAGTTTCTCCTAAGACCATTCAAAATGAGCTTCAAAAGCAAAAGACACAATCCTGGCACGGTAGTTGGGAAATGCACCTGGTATTCATTTAAAATATTTTTGCATGACTTCTGGGGCCTGCATGAGGCAAATTCCACTTTAGAGCATAAAATGCAGCCAGCCAAAAAAACATGTGCAGAAGAAATCAGGCGCAAACCATTCCTCAGGTTTGTTCCTTCTATTTTGCAATTAGCCGTTGCTTATTCTGTGCCTGCGTAACTTGCACAGCTGATTGGAAATGGGAAAATATATCTCGTGTGTCTTTTCGGATTAGATGGGACCAGGCCTCAAATAACAGGCCTCTGGCCTCTTGTGCCATCTGGATTCCTTTGTAACTTGTAACTTTGCAATCCATTCTGAGGTGCTTCATAGATTTCTGTATCTCCTTGTGAGTTGAAGGACATAAAGAGAATTGAGTAACCTGAGACCAACAGTGCTGTGCTGAGAAGGAAAGATATTTCTTAATGCTGTAAACTGAACAGTTTTAAGTTGCAACAACAGTATGTATGTTAAACATTAATTGTCTGTAAATGTGTTTTTCCCACTGCAGCAAGGCTTGATTCCTTCATTATTCACAGTAGTATAATCTTATTGTTCGTGCATTGAAAAAATAAGCTGGAAAAAATTAGGTTCTAATTATATTCCTGTAAACATTATCTTTCACAACTTTAAAAAAAAATCAACCAGTGACTTTATTGTCGAAGTGTACTGTGACACTGTAAAGGTGACAGATACAGACAATTCTATAAAATTTAAATGACATTATTATCACAGGTTGACGATAAATGTAACAGAGGGAAATGTACGCACCAATAATCGGAAAGCTCTCAATTATCGCACCTAGAGCAGCTGGGCTCTGTTTGCCACTCCAGTTAATTTGGCTGTGTTGGTGATTACACTATCGTGCTCTTGAGAATATGCAGCAACAAATAGATTTGATGTATAGGTATCGTCAAATGCATTGTGCACAGGGGGCTATTACATTATAGTCATTTCAGTTAATTAGTTTGGGAAATATGAGTAAAAAGCAGATATGGGACTGTTTTTGATAAATATGTTTGAGAATGGTGTGGACAGCATTTCCCATTAAAGGCAATTCCTTATTTGAAAGTGGTCAGTTATAATACGGCCGCGATTTCCCCTACCTCAACAGGGCCATGGCGGGTGATGTCGGTGGTGGGTCCCGACCTCGTTGCTGGCTCCAGCCCGCTGTCCATAATGATTTTCCCCTGATTGGGCTTTTTTTTAATTAATTTTTATGGGACATGGGCATCGCTGGCAAGGCCAGCATTTATTGCCCATCCCTAATTGCCCTTGAGAAGGTGGTGGTGAGCCGCCTTCTTGAACTGCTGCACATGGGGAAATGATAATGTAGATAGAGAGGGATGGGTGGAGGTGCAGGTAAGTTGGTGTGAGTAAAGATGTGCAGGATGAAGGTACTCCCACAGTGCTGTTAGGTAGGGAGTTCCAGGATTTTGACCCAATGACACTGAAGGATCGGCGATATACTTCTAAGTCAGGATGGTGTGTGACTTGGAGGGGAAATTGGAGGTGGTGGTGTCCCCATGCGCCTGTTGCCCTTGTCCTTCTAGGTGGTAGAGGTCACGGGTTTGGGAGGTGCTGCCGAAGAAGTCTTGGTGAGTTGCTGCAGTGCATCTTGCAGATGGTACACACTGCAGCCACAGTATGCCGGTGGTGGAGGGAGTGAATGTTTAAGGTGGTGGATGGGGTGCCAATCAAGCGGGCTGCTTTGTACTGGGTGGTGTCGAGCTTCTCGAGTGTAGTTGGAGCTGCACTCATCCAGGCAAGTGGAGAATATTCCATCACACTCCTGACTTGTGCCTTGTAGATGGTGGAAAGGCTTTGGGGAGTCAGGAGGTGAGACACTAGCCACAGAATACAGGCTTGTTAAGCCCACCCAGCGAGTTTGCCAGCCAATTAAAAGGAAGCAGGTCTGATGACATCATCTGACGACACATCATCAGCCAGTTTCCTTAAAGGGACCATGCACAAATTGATTTTGACAGTTCTGCTGTCAGTGTTCTACAGCATTGCGGTGCTGCAAACACTGCACAGAGGTGCACGGCTGCACCCAGGCTCTCCAATAATTCACTCCATTTGCTTATGGAGAGAGTCATAGCACGCAGGGAGGTTCTCTTCCCTTCCAGTGGGTGGAAGAGACCTCCCCAGGAGACCAAAGCAGCCTGATTGCACAGGAGGATACAAGCAGCGATTTGGTCGGGAGGACCAGGCTGTAATGGCGCAAACCTTTCAATGATCTCAGCAGATCACGAAATGTTAGTACAAAGCCACATTCACCCTCATCTTGCTGTGCCACTCATCACATCCCCATCACCCTGCCTTCCCTACCCTACTCCTGCACATCTTTACTCACACCAACTTACCTTGCACCTCCACCCATCCCTCTCTATCTACATTATCACTTCCCCATCTCACTAGCCACCCCTCACACTCTCCCTCATCCTAGTCCAATCATACCAACTAACAACACATAAGGGTAGGCACTTGGGTGTTTTATGCAATGTTCATGTAAATTTTCTGTTAACGTGGTGTCAAACATTGAAACCTTTATTTTCAACACTTTGCGTTCTTAGACAGATCTATATGCACCTTTGGAAGTGATTTAGTGAGTTGCAGTGAATGGTGTGACATAACGGTAACCCCCCCCCCACCACAATGGCGACGAGTGTGAAAGGAATGGCGTGAGCATTGTAGGGATGCTTTATGGTGTTGGTGTGGGGTGGTGCCAACCTGGCGCATCATGTGGCAGCCAGGGTGTACAGCGTCAAGTGACCATGGTGAGGCCATCCCTGGCCTCCTGGGCAGCAATTGGTTGGGTGCTGATGCCCTCTGTCCTGTGCAGCGTCAATTGTTTGTGGAGAAGGTTGGTGTTGTTGGTGCTGCTGGTGTGCCTGGTGCTGCCGGTGTTGGGGCTGATCGTGGTGGGATTCTGTGGAGTGAGGTGAGATCATTTCAAGGGCACCGATGTTGATGTAATAGATGGCAGGTGAAGTTGAGATGACAGAAGCGATCTGTCAATGGTGAGAGAGGTTGTTCCAATAAGGTGACATTGGATAGAGAGTTTATTCCAATCACTTGCAACCTGCATAAAACTCAATCTGTCTTCCAAATACAGTAAGCAGCAGCTTCTGAACTTAGAAAGTGAACAGCTGTGAGTTGGGAGCTTTTTTAGCACATTTGCAGCTGTCAAGTAATGAGATGATTCCATGATCATACAACTCCCGACTTGTTTACCTGACATGATCCCTGAGCAGCGTGGATCCCATGGGCGACCTTGTAAATTCTGAAGGTGAGCTCAAAATACTTCTTAATGGGCTGTTAACAAAGTCATAATGACCTGAATTGCCTCCCCCGCCACTGCGTGTCGGGTCTGTTCAGCGCTGACATACCCGACATATGGGAAAGGTGCTTGGCGGCAGGTTGACAGCGGGGTCCCAACCCACAGTCAAAAAAATGTTTTCCCATCCAACCCACCACCGCGCGCACCTGCTGCCCCCCTCGCCCCGAAAAATTCCCCCCTATAATGCAGGCGGTTTAAGTTGGGTTTTTTTATTTGTGGAATCAACGTGGAACAAACACCAGCTAGCAAAATGAGGTTTGAATATTTAAGTCAACAAGTGCTGTGCCCAGCAATATGGATGACCTACAAATGGACCCTATTGCTTTTTCACCTGAAGTCTCTGCACCATCTGCTGGTTGAATTCCCATATACTGTACTGTTTTTCAAATGAATTTTAAAAAGAAGTTCGGGTTAATATCTTGGGCTAAATTTTGCGAGGCTCTGTCTGCAGGATGGAGCCTCATTGATAGCGAGCAATTTGTGCCACTCGATTTTGAGGGGTTACAATTAGACCGCACTCCAGACCTGTGCGAGCCTCATTATCATCGTACAATTGCTAAAATGAGATCCCACACTGAATCTTGACAAGTTTTCTACCCACATCATGCACCTTGCCCATATTAAATAGGCACATCGGGATCCTGGAACCTAGTAGGCTTTGTAAAGTAAGATTACAGTTTGAGCTTTTGGTAAAAGTGTATGTTCATTTTAATTTTTGTTTCTGCATTGTAATTATATTTCACTGCTTCTTATTCCATGCATGAACTAGTTTTGCCAGGTAGTCTGGGGATTAAAGGGGGGTGGGTGGGGCAGGTGGACTGAGAGGACGGGACTCCTGTCACAAAATTTAGCTCGGCTTGTCCTCTTATTTGCCAGCATAGCCGACTCTGCACCACCGACCAGCTTAACATTACCTGCTGTACATCCTAGAGGTGGATTTGTGCAGGACAGTGGCTGCAATGAGAAAAGGTTCAATCAATAAGAACAACAGTGAAAGGCCTTCCAGTTGTGAGCAGGTGACTCTAGACCGCAGTTTGTGACTGTTGTGAGGGCATAGGCAGCAGAAGAGTGTTTGTTTGTAACAGGAAGGCAAGGTGTTGCCCTGACCTGCTGTGAGTAGAGAAGAGGAGAAGAAGGATGCAGGTTGTGTAGGGGGGTGGGGGTGAAAAGTTCAGTGTGCTTGGTGGGGGGAATGGGGCTTAGACTGGGGCTGGGGGAGGGGGTAGGGTGGGA
This sequence comes from Somniosus microcephalus, assembly GCF_052327205.1. Lineage (NCBI taxonomy): Eukaryota > Metazoa > Chordata > Chondrichthyes > Squaliformes > Somniosidae > Somniosus > Somniosus microcephalus. Next base: position 89,083,670 of record NC_140998.1, on the reverse strand, counting down.
TGTCAAGAAACTGCCATGGAAAGGTGCGAGACAAAGCAATGGAGACAGAAAAACCAGTATATCACCCTAGCTGTCCTGGTCAAGTTGTTAATCTAAATTGAGGTCTGCAGAGTGATACTCCATGTGCTCCAGCATTGCTGCTGGCACCTTGGTGCCATCCCTGAGGAAGAGGACCTACCTCCATTCCCTCGTTTGCTCCAGCAGCACCTCCATTGCCAGATCTACCTATATCTTGCAGTTTGTTGTCTTGACATTCTGCAGACGAGCGGAGAAACAGTAGGCCAATCTGTTCACAAAGTGACTTCAGCCATTTATCAGTGCACACACCAAATCAGCAGCCAAAGAGCTTGCCAAGTGACATCAGTTATACAGCAATTGCTCCGAATTCAGAGCAGAAAAATTCAGCACTGATGTTGGGGAGAATTGACATCTAAGAAGGGCATTCACCCTTTTAAATATCAAGGATGGCTGGCAGAAATCCCCCCACAATTGTGCGGACTTCCTGTGATCAGTCCCAAAGCCTGAGGAAGCCACCAGCGAAGTGCAAATAAGGCCTGGCCATCAGAATCGGCTCTGGTTTGCCAAATGATTGGACAATCAGAATGACCACATTGCCCATGGTGTCATCTAAATGGAGAGCTCTCTTGCACCATAACTGCTGGTGGAGAGCCCACCTCAATCCCCAAAGTCCCTATGGGCACACAGCCGCCAACTACTATATACATGGAACCCTGTCACCAATGGGAAGCACTGTGCAAACAAACAGTAGGCATATACACACATTACATGTAGAATTGAAAAGTTGTTCACTGAAAAGGTTGTAACTGAAGTTGTACTATGTTGGACTAGAGAGTGTTGTTGCTAATGTTTTGCTGCGGCTGCCACAGATAGGAGTTTTGACAGTTGAGTGGGAGAGTTCAAGTACTTTGGTGAAGACATATTAGTGGAGGGCTAGGGGAAGACGCAGATGAAACTGTTCATGCAATGGGCAGATTTTCACATTAGGAGAAGCTCGCCTCCATGAGAGCTGAACAATTCAAGCAGCCCCAAAAGGGGCTCTTTCAGCCTCTTCGTGCTGTTGTTGTTTATGGTCCCCTTGATGCAGCTGGTTTTTTTCCTGCTCCAGAGCAGCCACGATGATGCTTCTTTCCAGGATGAAGTTGTGCAGCAAATTATCATGACCCTTGACACCTTAGGAAGGCTGTAACGTAAGATGCATGCAGATCTGAAAAATCAGCTGAAGCTCTGCTTCAACATGTCAACAATGTGCTCTATGGTGATTCCTGTGGAAAAACAGCCTTCATTATACCCATTTCTAGCTGGTACCCGCAGAAGCGTCAGGAGGCAGGGCTTCAGAGAGTACTCGGGAGCCATCCTACCACTTTACTTTGTGAGTCAAATATTGAATGCATGGTGACTGCCTTAAAATAAAAGCATTATGGCAGCTGCCTGGACAGCAAGCATTGACTCGTATAATATAATGCTATGGTAACATATGAGTTGCATATTAATAGAGTAGAATTCTTTCCAATTGATGTAGGTAGAGGGATTGTGCAAGCGAATCTTGCCATTCCATAAAGAATGCAGTACCTTCTCGTGCTTGAGAGGGAAATTAAATTTGCTTGCTTGATCAAACAACACATTAGTCATTTGTTTAATACATCTATAAATAGCTGATTGGCTTCCGTTGCTGATGTTACCAGTGACCTTTGGAATGATGCTACAGCATAGAGCTAAAGGCACTTGTGACCTTGACCGCTATTGGCAGTGCCGTGCCTGTGGAGGAGTTTGTCTGCAGGTCATCTCTGTCACAGCCTCCCTTGTGAATCAACCTTTGCAGATACTGCTCTTCTGAAAAGTTGAGGAATGTGCATCTCTGTCTGTAGCTGTGGCTGCAATGGTGGTTGCAAAGCACCTCTGGTTCAATCTAACCTGCCTAATGTGTCTCTATTGGTACTCCTCTTCCTCTAAAGAGAACAAGTCTGGGGATACAGTTGTAGCCACAGATGAAACATGGCAGTACCTCCTTAAAGCAAGATCCAAGAAACAAGAAGAAGCAGAAAAAGTCGTCATATTCTCCCAATAATGTTACAGAGCTCTTTGAAGCTTCTTCCACCAGCAGCACAGCCTCTTGCAGGCATACAAGCCCATTTTACAGGGGAGGGGGAACATGAAACAGCACTATGCTAGCATGAACACTGAGAAATTGCATGTAGGTCATCATTTGCATGGATCTATCATGAACTAGCAGGTGCTTCTGGCATCCTTCAGCAATGCTATCAGGAACTTGGACAGAATGCAAAATGGGCCGAAATCTGGTGTCATGGATCTTTATCTTATTGATTATACTTGCTTGGGGGCAATTGAACTGATTGGATCCTTTTTTGTAGGAATTAACAGCGGGGTTGGGGTTATTTGTCTCTGGCCAGTCAGAAGCCCCTGAGCTGCTCCAGGGACCCACGTGCAGTTTCGAAGCTCTCCCCTTTTCCTGGTTCTGACCGCCGGACTTATTCGGTAGCGATGTAGACAGAAAAACGTGACTCGTGGTTTGGGTGCAAAACAGATCATTATTTATTGAAACAAAAAAAAGAAAGAAACAATTTAAAATAAACGATACAACACACCTATGCCTGGTACAGCACTTTTGCTTAACACAGTACACTTAGTGTCCACTAGAGCGCTCCTTGCTCAGTGCAACACTCCTTTAAATACAGTACTTTAAAAACAGCTACACAGTGTCCACTGGAGCACTTCTCTGCTCAGTGCAACACTCCTTTAGTAAAAATACAGCACTTTTAAATACAGCTATTCTCAGTGTCCACTGAAGCACTCCTCTGCTCAGTGCAACACCCTTTTAATTAAATACAGCCCTTTTAAATACAGCTATTCTCAGTGTCCACTGAAGCACTCCTCTGCTCAGTGCAACACTCCTTTTATTAAAATACAGTACTTTTAAATACAGTTGCTCAGTGTCCACTGGAGCACTTCTCTGCTCAGTGCAACACTCCTTTTATTAAAATATACAGTACTTTTAAATACAGCTGCTCAGTGTCCACTGGAACACTTCTCTGCTCAGTGCAACACTCCTTTTATTAAAATACAGTAATTTTAAATACAGCTGCTCAGTGTCCACTGGAGCACTTCTCTGCTCAGTGTAACACTGTCTTACTTAAATAGGGGAGGAGAGAACGGACACAACGAGGGAAAATTGACTAAAATCACAGTTCTAACAAAATTCCCACTTAAATTCCCACCCCTATACCTATTCTAAGTTGCCTTGTAAAGGGCCAGAAAAATATATGCTCACCAATGAAAAAATGCCTGCTCCGTGCCCTGCGATCTTTGATCTTCACTGCCCCGAAGTAAAAAACACCCCAGTATTTTAAAAGTAAACTGCTGGTGTTCCACTTCTTTAGGCAGGCTCCTACATTGTAGAGAGCATGGCGGCGAGGCCAGAGAGAGAGATGCTTCTGAGAAGCTATCTTTTATACCGCATTTGGGGCCAAAATCTTCCCGCCCAGATCCGGATGTATCTGGGCTAAACAAAAGAGATCCAAACTGTCCACTTGTCTGGGATGGGTTTGGATGAATTACCCATTCGTTTAAACTGTTCCTTTTCTCAGTTTAAATGTCTCTTCAATTGTCTGTGATTGGCTTTGAATGTATTTCCATTCATCATGATGAGTTTGAATGGAGCTGTCTTGGTTTGAAAAAAACATGGGCTAGATTTTCAGTTGCTTGCGCCAGCAGTTAGCGCCTTAAGAGAAGTGATTTTCGGGCGCTATGCGTGTAGCGCCTGGGCGCAGCGCAGTTTGCACCCCGCCCCAAATTAAGTTGCCCGTTAGCGCCGGCGCAAAGTTTAGCGGCCGCCCGGATGCGCGCGCAGAAAATGACGTCACATCCTCGTGCAACGCCCTTTGGCCGCCCCGAATCCAAACTTCAGTCGGACCGCCCCATTGTGCGCCTGGCGTCCAGAGCGTTTGTAAAATGGAACGCAACACACCCTGGGGAGCGCAAATTAAAGGGCACTCGTACAAAAGGCACTCTGCATGTGTTGTGTGGAAGTAAGCTGTGTTGTTCTGAACGGTCTATTTTTCCGGGCACCAATTCCTCCTCCTCCTCCTCCTCCTCCTCCTCCTCCTCCTCCTCCTCCTCCTCCTCCTCCTCCTCCTCCTCCCAGACTTTGCATTTGAAAAAAATACATGCACCCTTCCCCTTTAAGAGCTCACTGGCACCAGAGTGTCTGCCGTGCGCTGCGCCCGAGCTCGGGTGTTGCGCTCTCCACCGCCGGCTTAGCGCCTAAAGATACTAGTGGAACGCCTCTTTTAGCGCTCCACCAACCTCTTAGGGCGAAGCCACTGAATTTCCGGCAACGGGGCGCTACTTTGGGGCGGGCGATAACTTCGGGCGGGCGCTAAGCTTAGCGCCCCAAAACTGTCTATACTGAAAATCTAGCCCCAGGTCTTTCTGTGATTGCTGAGTAAACAGCTTTGGAGGCTAGTGTAAACAAAGCCATTGTCCTTTGTGGTCAGGCTGAAACCGCAGCCTAAGTGGTTTGTAAACATAGTATCAGTTTCTGTAAACACATCGATTGTCTGCGGCAGGGCGGGGAACTCCCCTTTGATTGGCAGATTTGACTGCTCCATTGAATCTTTTTCCACAGACCCAGGCTGCTCTTTCCAAGTCCTTTTGTCTTTTGTCATGCGGTCTGACAGCCATTTTGATCCCTGGATTTTTTAAAGGTATATTACCCCAGGTATCTTTTAATCAAAATTAATCTTCAGAACTGTAGGAAATCTCGAAATTATTGCAAAATCCTTACAGTCGACTCACCCACACTCATTGCCCAATGCTTAATTAAGTTTGCGTTCAAGCATCTCTTCCCGTGTTCCATTCACCCTAAATAAAATTTTGCCATAATATAAATAATATATGATCAAAACCACAAATGAGCATGTATTGTGTTTTACATATACACAGTTAGATATTCTGGGATTTTTCAAAAAAGCCAATTTGAATTCTGTTCAGCTCAAAATAGCTTAGTTCAAATACCGAGATATCACGTAAGTGAGCCATTTTCTCTTCTTCCCCCTGGAATTTAGACCCTGTTTTAGTTATCTAGGTAACCAACAGTTAAATGTTGTGAGACACTTAACAGAATGGAATGGTTCTTGTTTTGCCTTTTACTTTCAACATAATCTATCAAATTGTGTCATCATCTAAGAGATGAAAATTGGTCCTTCCAATATACCTATGTGCTTTTATACCAGGATCGAAACAAAACATTGGGAAGTTGTTTTCACTGAGTTGATAACCCGACTTTAGAAATAGATAGAGATTGTTTTATTGGCTTCTTTTATGCAGGCCAAGGAACAAAACCTCCTGAGTGGTCGAGATGGCAAATAGCATTAAGCTGCAAAAACCTCTGGGCCTACCATTATTTCAGATCAATTGAAAAATCAAATCAGCACAATATCCCTCTTAACGTGTATTGGATCTAATTGTTTTAAAAGATTAATTTTGCTGATGCAGAACATTTTTTCCAGGAAACCCAACAGCAGACAAATAGGGGCTCAGAACAACATCAACAGATCTTCAATTGCAGTCATCCTTTACAGAACTTAAAACGTCATGTATTGCCTGAAACCCTGTGCAGAGACTCGGTTATTTTAATGGGAGACTTTGTATAATACATTATTGATGGTTTGAATATCAGTCTATAAAAGTAGAGAAAAACCAGCTTTTACTTTCAATGACGGTGAAAGCAACTGAGAATCCAAGGTGTCTACAGTCAGGGTTGTCTTTGGAAAATAATCCTGTATTACCTTTGTTTTTTCTTATCTGTTCTCTTAGAATTAAAGTTTTGTTCATTTCAAAATCTTTATGCTATGCTTTACAGGGAGACTGATGTATTGCAGAAGTGTTGAGCCAACCTCTTATTTTTTTTTGATAAATACATAATGCAGCTTGAAATTTGCATTGAAACATGGCATTAAGCTGTCAAACATAATGTAAATTATGCAGCTTCCCTCCTTTCTGTAACAATCAGGTACATTCTGCGACATTTAATAAAGCACAATAGCAAAGTGCAGCTCAAGAGATTAACCACCGTTAGCTGCCTGCAGTCACCAACCCCTTTTCCCCCATCCATTTTACTCCATTCCTTAAGGTGAGAGCACGGACAAAAACCATCGAATGGTACATAAGAACTTAAGAAATAGGAGCAGGAGTAGGCCATTCAGCCCTTCGAGCCTGCTCCGCCATTCAATGAGATCATGGCTGATCTTCTGCCTCAATTCCATTCACTGGCCTTATCGCCATATCCCTTGATGCCCTTACTAGTCAGAAATCTATCGGCTTCTGTTTTGAATATACCCAATGATTGAGCCTCCACAGCCCTCTGGGGTAGAGAATTCCAAAGATTCACCACCCTCTGTGTGAAGAAATGTCTTTTCATCTCAGTCCTGAATAGCCTACCCTTTATCCTGAGGCTATGGCCCCTGGTTCTAGACTCCCCAGCCAAGGGAAACATTCTTCCATCATCCATCCTATCAAGCCCTGTAATAATTTTGTATGCTTCCATGAGATCCCCTCTCATTGTTCTGAATTCAAGAGAATACAGGCCTAGTTTACTCAATCTCTTCTCATATGATAGTCCCGCCATCCCAGGAATCAATCTCATGAACCTTCGTTGCACTCCCTCAATGGCAAGTATATCCTTCCTTAGGTAAGGAGACCAAAATTGTACACAATACTCCAGGTGTGGTCTCACCTAAGCCCTATATAATTGGAGTAAGACTTCTTAACTCCTGTACTCAAATCCTCTTGTAATGAAGGCCAGCATACCATTTGACTTCCTAATGGCTTGCTGCACCTGCACATTCACTTTCAGTGACTCATGTACAAGGACACCCAGGTCCCTTTGAGCATCTGCATTCCCCAATCTTTCCCCATTTAGGACATACTCTGCCTTTCTGTTTTTTCTACCAAGTGGATAACTTCACATTTATCCACATTATCATCCATCTTCCATATTCTTGCCCACTCACTGAGCCTGTCAAGATCCCCTTGAAGCCTCTTCACATCCTCTTCGCAACTGACACTGCCACCTAGCTTTGTGTCATCAGCAAATTTGGAAATGTTACATTTAGTCCCCTCATCCAAATCATTGATATAAATTGTGAATAGCTGGGGCCCAAGCACCGATCCTTGCGGTACCCCACCAGTCACAGCCTGGCATCCTGAAAAAGACCCGTTTATCCCTACTCTTTGTTTTCTGTCTGTTAACCAATTCTCAATCCATGCTAGTATATTACCCCCAATTCCATGTGCCCTAATTTTGTTCACCAACCTCTTGTGTGGGACCTTATCGATGGCCTTCTAAAAATCCAAATACACCACATCTACTGGTTCACCTTTGTCTACTCCACTAGTTACATCCTCAAACAACTCCAATAGGTTTGTCAAACAGGACTTCCCTTTCATAAATCCGTGTTGACTCTGCCCAATCTTACTATTAGTTTCTAAGTGCCCAGTTATTGCATCCTTTATAATAGATTCCAGCATTTTCCCAACTGCTGATGTGAGGCTAACAGATCTGTAGTTTCCCATTTTCTCTCTCCCTCCTTTCTTAAATAGCGGGGTTACATTTGCTATCCTCCAATCTGCAGGAATCGTTCCAGAATCTATAGAATTTTGGAAGATGACAACCATTGCATCCACTATCCCGTTAGCCACCTCTTTCAAAACCCTAGGATGTAGGTCATCCAGTCCTTGAGATTTATTGACTTTTAGTCCCATTACTTTTGCTAGTACTGTTTTTTTACTAATAATAATTTCTTTAAGTTCCTCATTCTCACCACACCCTTGGTTTTCTCGTATTTCTGGGAGGTTTTTTGTGTCTGCCTCCGTGAAGACAGAAACAAAGTATTTATTTAATTTCTCTGCCATTTCCTCATTCCCCATTATAAATTCTCCCATCTCTGACTGTAAAGGACCTACATTTACCTTCGCCAGTCTTTTCCTTTTCACATACCTATAGAAGGTTTTACAATCCGTTTTTATATTTTTCGCTCGTTTGTGCTCATATTCCATTTTCCCTTTATCAATTTCTTGGTCCCCCTTTGCTGATTTCTAAAAAGATCCCAATCCTCAGGCTAGCCACTTATTCTGGCAACTTTATAAGCTTCCTCCTTTGACTTAATACTAGCTTTAATTTCTTTTGTCAGCCATGGTTGGATCACTTTTCCTTTTGGGTTTTTATGCCCTAGAGGAATATATGTTTGTTGCAAATTATGCATTATTTCCTTGAATGTTAGCCATTGTATGTCCACCTTCATGCCTTTTAGTGTAGTCTCCCAATCTACCAAGGTACAAAGGCTCATGAGATACTAAGTGCCAACCAGAAGAAAAACAGTGCAGAAATGGCCTTAAAGTTGATGAATGAATGGTTTTACTAGACCCTTTAAACCTGTTTCTTCATACGGCACTCTTGCAGCCCATTATATACATCACTCCTGCACTATTGTCCCCATTGATTTAAGAATGTAACAGAAATATAGACATTTTAGCAAAAGAGGAGGCCATTTGGTCCTTCGAAAATTTATGTCCCTTTCAGGAGTTAATTTTACACAATCCCATTTTCTCATTTTTCTCACATTTAACATTCTGCTTTAAGTAATTATCCAGCACCTTTATGAATGCTTTAATCACTTTATCACCAATCACCCTTCACATAAAAAGGTTTACTCTAATTTCCCCCATTATTTATTTAGTGCTTATCTTGAGATGATGGTCTGTTGTTTGATTTACCTACCAAGGGAAGTAATCTATCTATAGTTACTGTGTCATCTTTTTATCATTTTGAACACTTCTGTAAAAGATCCCCTCAGCTGTCTTGGGTAGCGATGTACCATCCCTCCTTCCAATCTCACCCCCTGCCATGTTTTCACTATCCCCTCTGACCTACCCCTCTCTGACCTCGAACGATTGGTCCTCAGCAAAGGCCTCCGCTTCATCCCCTTAAGCCCCCACCTCAATGAATTTCAAGCTCGGCACGACGCTGAGCTCCTATTCCATTGCCTTCGCCTCCGTGCCCACTTCTTTGGCCAGGAATATTCCCCCCTGCACAGCAGACCATTTCTCCCATTTTCAGAATTCTTGTTCCCCTCCCTCTGGCCTCTTACTCTCTCTAGGTGTTTTCATTGGGAACTGCCAGCATGACTTCGGCCTTCTCAATTTCTCTGCTCCCCTCACTCACTCTAGCCTACCTCCCTCTGAACTTGCAGCATCCGCTTTCTTATTAAACCTGCTGACAAGGGTATTGCTGTTGTTGTTTGGTGTACCGACCTCTTGCGGAAGCTGAACGCCAAATCTCTGCCACCTCTTCCTACCTCCCCCTGGACCATGACCCTACCACCGAACATCAAGCCATCGTTTCCAAGACTTTCACTGACCTCATCTCTTCTGGAGATCTTCTCTCCATGGCTTCCAACCTCATAATCCCCCAACCCTGTACAGCCCACTTCATCCTCCTTCCCAACATCCACCAACAAGACTGCCCTGGTAGACCCATTGTTTCAGCCTGTTCTTGCCCCATGAAATTGATTTCTTTCTATCTCAACTCTAATTTTATCCCCTTGTTCAGTCTCTTCCCACTTAGATCCGCAACTCTTCCAACGCTCTCCGCCACTTTAACAGTTTCCTGTTTCCTGGCCCTAACCGTCTCCTCCTCACCATGGACATCCAATCCCTCTACACCTCCATCCACCACCAGGATGGCCTAAGGGCCCTCCGCTTCTTTCTTGCCAGTCCCCATCCACCACCACCCTTCTCCGACTTGCTGAACCTGTTCTTACATTGAACAACTTCTGCTTAGACTCGGCTCACTTCCTGCAAATAAAAGGTGCTGCTATGGGAGCCCATATGGGTCATAGCTCTGCCTATCTTTTCGTGGGATACATCCTACACAGGTCCTCTCCCTCACCTCTTTTTCCGGTACATACATACAAGCATATGGAGGGAGTCATGGGAGAGCCTGGGTGCAGCGGTGCACCTCTGTGCAGTGCTTGTCAGTGTTTGCAGCAGCTCAATGCTGTAGAACACTAACAGCACAAATTTCAAATTAAACTTAACCATGGTCCCTTTAAGAAAACTGGCTGATGACACGTCATCCAATGACGTAATCACACCCACTTCCTTCAATTGGCCGGGACACTCGCTGGGCGGGCTTAACAAGCCCAGTCAAGGGAAATTCATTCTACACAGCGGCTGGAGCCGGCAATGGGGCCGGGACCCGCCACCGACGTCACCCGCCACGGACCCACCAAGGTTCCTTAAATCCAGCCCATTAACTCTGTTTCTCTCTCCACAGATGCTGCCTGACCTGCTGAGTATTTTCAGCATTTTCTGTTTTTATTTCCGATTTCCAGTATCCACAGTATTTTACTTCTGTAGTTTTTAATATCCACTTGCAATTTTCTCCATAGATTGTGGAGTCTACTTATGTAGTCAACAGGAGGTAAAACATTACTTAGTTACACATGATCATGACATTAGTCCAAGTCCGTTTTACCCTTTGTGCATATATCCTCTATTTACATGAAGTCTGCAGCCATTGTTTAGCAGTATGCTGTTTCTTAGTGATGTTCTTCCCTTTTTCAATGAGTTTGTTCTGTATCAAGATCACCTTCAGCCAGTGGTATATACTTCAGGCATATTCTCCACGCTCTGACACACTTGTTAGCAAATTTAGAGGCAAAAATAGCACCAGGATAAAGGCACAAAGGGAAAATACAACACAGCACGAGCACAATTTCTCCTCTTGCTCTTCACCATAAGACTATATGAAAGTAATTTTAAATTTGTATAACTTACCTTTTCCTCAAGTTTAAAGCTGTTTGCAGCAAGGTGATAACATTTCCTAAAATGCAAAACCAGCTGGTTGAGTGCCAGTGTATTGTGGATCTGTTTTGCTAATCTGATAACATTGAGAAATGCATTATTGAATTTGCTTGGCTGATACTCTGACAATGTAGGAAACCAATTTAAGTGTGGGATAAATCTTTTAGGCTGCAGTTATACTGTCCATTTTGAGTTGATTCAAAGCAGTGTCACATGTGTAATGCCAGTAAAACTTGCAAGTCAGGTCATTAACTTGACTTGTGGGTGCACTAAAGGAGAAGATAGCCAACCACTTCCAGGAGGTAGCCTTACACTACTTGGAATTTGTGCAAGACGCAATATAACCCAAGCTCAGTTCAATGACACATTTCAGAAATGCCATGGTGAGCCCTTGGATCTCCTGGGAACTTTATAACCTTATTTTAAAAATGTTTTTCCTGTTCGGAGAAAACAGTTGCTCCTGTCCTCATAAAATTAAAGTAGCCACTTGGGGAGAGGTGTTCTGCACATGCATGAGCTCATGTGCTGAGATCTTTGAGCTAATTTCTCATCAGCCTCAGTATGAAGTGCAGTCAACAGTATAACTCGCATCTGTTGACTGTACTGCACTAGTATCAGTTTGAAAACAGTAGCTGAAAGAAAGAAGTGTTGCATTTATATAGCACCTTTCACAACCTCAGGATGTCCCAAAGTGCTTTACTGCCAATGAAGTACTTTTGAAATGTAGTTTCTGTTGTAATGTAGGAAACGTAATGTAATATATAAGTAGAACTGCAGCTTTAAAGGTCATTTTAATAGAATGTAAAAGCTAACGGGATCCCGGGCTTCATCAATAGAGGCATAGGGTTCGATTTTGTCACTGGGGTGGGCTGGGGTTGTGTCATCCGCTTTTCGTGTTATTCACCCGATTCCAAATCGATGTGGGAGAATGATGCGATTTTCACCTAATTGGGCAATTGAGTTCCAGCGTGTGGGAACCCATGGCCCAATTAGTTTTTTAAGTCTGAAACTTGCCTCCGATGACATCATCATTGCTGCTGCATTTAAGGTCTGCAAGATGCCTTGCTTCTTCTGCAGACTGCTAACCTTTTCGCCTTTGCTGTGAGAGGGACCTAGAGGCAATATGAGCAGCGGGAGACCTAAGTCTGCTCCCAGATTTGATGACGTCGCCCTGCAAGCTTTGGTGGACGGAGCAAGAACTAATAAGGAGGTGCTCTTCCCTTCTTCAGGGAGGAAGAAGCCTCCCCAGCAGACGAAGGCTGTGTGGATCCAGGTGGCCCAGGAGGTCAACTCATTGTCGCTGATCCACAGAACCTGGCTTCAGTGCAGGAAGAGGTTTCATGACCCTCTGCGTACTGGAATAGTGACTTTCCCATCACCCTCCAATCTGATCCCCATTGCCTCTCCTCACCAGCACTCAGCTTTAGCAACCTCTTCCTCCACATCCCATTTGACACTGACATCCTTGCACCCTTACCCATTCCCTCTCTCTCTATGGTCACATTCACCTAACTATTCGACTATGCAGCCCTCACACTCCCTATCACTGTGATGCTATGAAAACAACTTACAATACACAGGGAGGGCCCTTGGTCTTGCCACCTCACTCCATCTTTGCCTCCTTCTAAGCATCTATGCTATGGATTCTCTGCACGCACTCCTTCATTCTCACTCAAATTCCACTTGTCTCCCTCATTGCAGGAAAAGAGAGCTCACAATAAGAGGGAAAGAGCGAGGACAGGAGGAGGGCCACCCTCAGTAGCCCACCTCACCCCTTGGGAGGAGGCGGTCCTGGAGATCGTGGGACTCGAGGACGATGAGCAAGTGGGGGACGGACAGACGGGTGCATCAGAGAAAGCTGGTGATAGAATAGTTTTTCATCTCTCTCATTGACATTGCATGAGTCGCTGATAATGATTCTGAAGCTCTAACAGATGGACTTATGATCATCTGAAATATGCAATGTGCATTTAACCTTGGCCTCACATCTCTGACTCTTTCCTTTACTCCCCCACAGGACCATCACAAGCACCCGTCCTCACTATCCAGAGGAACAGCCTGAGCCTCCAGACTCCTCAGAGGAAGCTGCAACCTCTGAGGGCGCAGCGTCAGCAGAATTCAGCCAACCCAGCACCAGCGCAGACACTCACACCTCAGTGGGATCATCGCGAGATAGAGTAGTGTCACCTGGGGTATCACAGCTCACAAGTGAGCATCAGCAGATTGTGGAGACAGGGACAGCAGTGGAGAGTCCTAGTCGGAGGGCGCAGGACTCTCCCAGCTCGGCTCAGCTGCATGTCGACCCTCTGCCTCTGGGTCCATCCAGAAGAACAGCGGTGCTGGAACTCCAGGAACAGGTGCAGGAGTCTCTGGCAGGTTTTGTCTCCAGGGTCGCTGCGAGTGTGGAGCGAATGCAGGAGTCCATCGCAAGCATGAGCAGAGCCTTTGTGGAGTCATTGGCGCATGAACGCAGCACCACAGAAAGGATGGCAACCTCCGTGGAAAGGATGGCTACAGTAGACGAGAGGATGGCTATGGCCATGGAGGAGCTTAGTCGCCAGAGTGTAGAAAACATGGTGAGTGTTCAGAATAGACTGACATCTCTGGAGGAGCGATGGTCAGCTATTGAACAGAGAGACCAGACCTTCATGGAAGTCCTTCTGAGTAGGAATGCCAGTGCAGATACGGGTCCCCATGGCCCCCCTGACGTGCAGCAAGGTGCTCTCAAGCCACCTGCAAGCGCTGAGGTGGACCTGACTCATGAGAGTGATGTTGGTGGCAGAGAACAAGGAAGTGGGGGCTCCTCTCCAAGCACTCACACTTTCATGCCACTGCCAAGTCCTCGGTCAGAGCCCCACCAGAGTCCCCACCCAACTGAGATCGGCGTCTCAACCCCTGCACAGCAGCAGGAGCAGCAGACTTTTGCTGAGCCCTCACAGGTTTGCAACCCCAGGGGTCGCCTACCAAAGGTGTCAAGACACGAGAAGCAAGAAAGTGAGCAAGGGGCCTCCACATCTGCTGATGCCAAGGGGGAACCACCACGTAGGAGCACGCGTAAGAGAAAGATACTGCACCAATAGTCACAAGGGTAGTCACTTGGGTGAAATGTGATGTTTAATGTTGAGAAGCCATCAGTTGGTTATTGTAAATAAAAATTCTGATGGTAACTGTTGCAGTTGTGGCATGTGTCACTTCGCTAATGGGACTTCCAAATTGAGGGCTTAGAATTACTTGCAATTGTTAGTATGGTGGTCAGAATGCTAGAAATCCGCAGGTTCTTGGCCATTGTCGATAGTCTGATAAGAAGATGCGAGACAAAATTGTTTGATTTTGCAGGCTAAGCAAATCTGGCCAAGATGAGTGCGTCCCTTGCATCCCGGGCAGCAATGTGGTCGCGCGCTGGCACCTTCTGGCCTGTGCAGCTTCAGGTGGGTGAGCAGCAGCTTGGAGCTCCTGTTGTTGCTGCTGCTGTTGGTGCTGCTGTTGTTCATGGTTCTGCTGCTGCCGCGGCTGGTCTTCGTCCGAATCTGATGTCCAGGAGGAAAGGAAGTAAATGGTTCCTATGCTTCTGGTATATGCCTCAGCTGAGGAAGCGCGCAGTCAAGGTGGTGAGAGGGGTTTCCCAGGAGGTCACACTGGAGATGGGTGCCAGGCTCCAAACTTCCACAGCTATGGTTATGTCTGCTAAAAGTTCCCCCAGACCTGAGACAACAAAGTCCTGCCACCTGCAAATGATGACTGATCAAATCTCCTATTTAATGGTGGAGCTGCAGCTGGTAGTAAGCAATCCAATTGTGCTCCCGCCAGGTTTCACCGTCGTGTTTCAGAGGAGGCGTGCATCACGTCGGAAAAGTGTTAAAATCAGAAAGGCCTCTCAAAACGGGATTGTAGAGGCAATTCAATGGTTGTTAAGGGCCGTAAGGGCCTATCCCACCTCTTGGAGGCGGGACGGAGACGGGATCAGAAACCACGCATTTGGGAAAATTGCTTGGAGGCGGGATGGAGGCGGGGTCAGGCCCGCCCGCCACTTTTTCAATTTTAACACCACACACGCCTCCATTCCCACCTCCTCGGGCCTGGCAAAATCGAGCCCATAGAGTACAAAAGCAAGGAAATTATGATGAATCTTTATAAAACACTGGTTCGGCCTCAACTGAAGCATTGTGTCCAATTCTGGGCACCACACTTTAGGAAGGATATGAAGGCCTTAGAGAGGGTGCAGAAATGATTTACAGGAATGATTCCAGGGATGAGGGACTTCAGTTACATGGATAGACTGGAGAAGCTGGGGTTGTTCTCCTTGGAGCAGAGAAGATTGAGAGGAGATTTGATAGAGGTGTTCAAAATCATGAGGGGTCTGGACAGAGTAGATAGAGAGAAACTGTTCCCATTGGCGGAAGGGTCGAGAACCAGAGGACACAGATTTAAGGTGACTGGCAGAAGAACCAAAGGCGACATGAGGAAAAACATTTTTACCCAGCGAGTGGTTAGGATCTGGAATTCACTGCCTGAAAGGCTGGCGGAGGCAGAGTCAATCACGGCTTTCAAAAGGGAGTTGGATAAGTACCTGAAGGGAAAGAAATTGCAGGGCTACGGGGAAAGGGTGGGGGAGTGGGACTAGCTGAAGTGCTCTTGCAGAGAGCCAACACAAGCTCGATGGGCCGAAGGACCTCCTTCCATGCTGTAACCATTCTATGATTCTATGGCCTAGAAATTGGGTATAGCCCCGCCAGCTCGTTTGCGCCGTAAATTTTGCGCCCGCCGCGGAGCCAGTTGTGCCCGCCCCATATTCACTTTCAGCGCCCCAAAGCGGAACCGGGCGCTGTTCCAGGGTTTGGCCGCCCCGCTTGGGGCGCTGAAAGTGAATTTCAGCGCTGCCGGTCCCGCTGCGCCACCCGATGCGGTGCGGCAGGCTGCCGTACTGCAGGCCTCCCCCTTCTCTTAAGGGGGAGGTGCCTGCAACGGCCGGAGCCCCGATTGCAAGTGCCGGCAAAAGAGCTCGGCACAACGGAGAAGTGCCGGGCTCCACGGAAACCAGCCGGCAATGCCGCGGGGGGGGGTGGAGGAGGCCGGGGAAGGAGGTACGGGCAGGCGGCCGCCCCGCACCTCCACCTTAACTTGCGCCGCTAAGGCTGCAGTAAGGACCCATTCTCCCAATGTTGTTAGCGGCCGCCACGGATGAGGCGGCCGCTACTGAAGATGGGGATCAGCGTGGTTTCGGGCGGTACCGGGGCACTGCGCACACCGATGACGTCATCGGTGCCGGCGCAGCGCTACCGGCTAACGCCGATGTTAGGGCCCACCTAATTTCGGGCGCGACGCAACTTCCGGCGCAACCCACTCTTTCGCCCCTTATTGGGCGCAAACGCAAGTGAATTTCTAGGCCTATATGTTAAGAATTTGGCAGGGGGATGGGCACCAGAATGAAACAATGGCCCAGTAATTCCGGGCACAACGCGTGAGTACGGACGGGGTACTCACGCGTGTGCCCGGAGGAATTGCCGGTTTTCAGCATGCACAGCACATGCGCTGTAAACCGGCATTTCCTGTCCTCTGACCCAAGGGGTTAAGAGGCAGAACGCACGCGACTGCACAGGCAGCGCGTGCGCAGTAAAATTCCTTTTTTTTTTCAGAGTTGCGCGCGTGTAAAGGCCTCCGGTCTTTACACGTGGAAAAACAAGACGTAAGTATTTAGTTTTTCAGGTAAGTGGGCTTTTAGTACAGTGTAGAAATTTTTTTTCCACAGGTTTGTTATTTTTAAAGAATTTACAGGATGGTAAGTTTAGTTTTAGACCCTATTATTAAAAAATTTATTTTTTTCAAAAAATTGATTAATTGTTTAAAACATTTTTTTAAACTTATTTATAGTTAATATAATCAGTGGGATGTTTTTAAAAATTTTATTTCAAGTTAAAGTAGTGTTTTGGCAGCCCATACTTTTCATGAGTTTGACAGCTCTTACTGTCAAACTCATGAATGAGTTTCCCCTCCCCTGATTGGCTGCACAGTGCTCACCTGATCCCAGCCGGCACATCGCACTAACTACGCTGCTGGATCAGGTAAGCACAGCATGCCGACATCTGAACCGGGCCAGTGACAGGAAATGCAAGCAGGCCCAGGCTTCAGATGTCGGCGCGCAGGGTGAGTGCAGATCGGGGGCTTGCACGCGCGGCAAGCCCCCGATCCTAATTTCAGGGCCATTAGAGAGAAGAAACATGATGCACAAAGCACTGGGAGAGGCAACTAGCATTAGAATAAAGAACAGTTCAGAAATAGGACAGATCAGACAGTGGGCAAAAGTGAAGCAACCTAAGATGGGTTTAGAGTGCATTTACGTAAATACACATAGCATGGTAAATGAGATTGGTGAGCTGTAGCCTAAAGTCGTCAGATGGGACTCTGATATAGTGGCAATAACAGAGACTTGGCTCAAAGAAGGGGAGCATTGGGAACTTAGTATTCCTGGCTACAAAGGTATTCAGGAAAGATAGGGAAGGATAAAAAGGAGCAGTGGGGTGGCAGTATTGATCAAAGAAACTATTATAGCACTGGAGAGGGAAGATGTAATTGAACGGTCAAAGACAGAATCTATTTGGTTAGAGTTGAGAAACAATAGAGGCGCTGTTACGCTACTGGATGTGTATTATAGGCCACCAAATAGTCGGAAGGAGAGAGGAGCAAATTTGCAGACAAATTGCAGAAATATCCAATAACTTTTTTTTTGGATATCAAGGGAATCAAGGGATATGGGGATAGTGCAGGAAAGTGGAGATGAGGTAGAAGATCAGCCATAATCTTATTGAATGGCAGCGCAGGGTCGAGCGGGCAAATGGCCTACTGGTGCTCCTATTTCTTATGTCCTTATGTTATTAACTACAGAGTAGTGATAACGAGGGACTTCAATTATCCTAATATAGACTGGGGTAATAACAATGTAAAGGGCAAAGAAGGGGAGGAATACCTGAAATGTGTACAAGAACTTTCTTGATAAATGTGTTTGCAGCCCAACAAGAAAGGCAGCAGTGCTGGATCTAGTGCTGGGGAATGAAGTGTGGCAATTGCAGCATGTTTCCGTGGAGGAGCATTTGGGAAACAGTGATCGTATCATCAGGTTTAGAATAGTTACGGAAAAGGAAAAGGTACAATCAATCAAAAATACTTAACTGGAGGAGGGCTAACTTCAGTGAGTTAAAAAGGGATCTGGCTCTGGTGGATTGGAATCAACATTTGGTAGGCATAACAGTTATTGAACAATGAGAGGCCTTCAAAGAGGAGATGGTTTGGGTACAGAGTAGACACATTCCCACGAGCGGGAAAGGAAAGACACCCAAAGCTAGAGCTGACTAAATGACTAAAGATGTAGAGGTTAAAATGAGACAGAGAAAGGAGTCTTATGACAATTGGAAGGTTCATAATACAGTAGAGAACCAAGCTGAATATAGAGGAAATCTAAAAAAGGAAATAAGAGGGACAAAGAGAGAGTATAAGAATAGATTAAAGAAAGACTTGCATTTCACAACCACCGGACATTTCAAAGCACTTTACAGCCAATTGAAGTGGAGTCACTGTTGTAATGTGGGAAATGTAGCAGCCAATTTGCGCACAGCAAGCTCCCACAAACAGTAATGTGATAATGACCAGATAATCTGTTTTTGTTATGTTGGTTGAGGGATAAATATTGGCCAGAACACCAGGGATAACTCCCCTGCTCTTCTTCAAAATAGTGCCATGGGATCTTTTACATCCACTTGAGAGAGCAGACGGGGCCTCGGCTTAACGTCTCATCCAAAAGACAGCACCTCCAGCAGTGCAGCACTCCCTCAGTACTGCACTGGAGAGTCAGCCTAAATTTATGTGCTCAAGTCCCTGGAGTGGGATTATGAACCCACAACCTTCTGACTCAGAGGCTACCAACTGAGCCACACCTGACACATAAAAGGAAACCCAAAATGTGTTTGACGTGCCTCAATAACTTCAAGACTCGAAGTTAGCAGAATAAAACAAGGCTTTTATTAGCAAAGAAAAGATGCCGGTGGCTGCACCTAGCTTCACCTGGCGTGCTGCTGTTCTACTGCAGGACAAGCCTGGACTTGTCTTAAGTAGGGCCAGGTATGGGCGGAGCCGACACACAAAGGGGGCGGTGCCCTATACACAATACAAGGTACAAACACCGGAGCAGGCAATACAATATATACAGTTAACTACAGAGTCTGATGAATGACATATTTCATCACATTCACCCCTTCTACAGATTTAGTCTGTCCGGGGGTGTGATAGTCCTCTGTGACCGACGTAACGGTTGCGGTGCTGCGGGTGCCGGCTGGGTGTCCCGGGTGGTCTCCTGGGTCTCTGCCGGGGGCGCCACCGGGGTTGTTGACGGAGTAGGTGGTGGGGGAGTAGGTGGTGGGTGTACCGTTGGCTGGTGTTCTTCTGGGGGTGATGAAAAATTAGTGGGTGGAGTGGGTGGGTAATAGTTGTTGTGGTTGTTGTTGTTGTTGTAGTCGTTGTCGTTGTTGCTGTTGTTACTGGCTGGGGCGAGGTCTTTTATGGACACAGTGTCCTCCCGTCCGTCGGCGTGCCGGACATACGCATATTGTGGGTTGGCGTGGAGCAGGTGCACTGGCTCCACGAGGGGGTCCGTCTTGTGGCCCCTCACATGCTTCCGCAGAAGTACCGGACCTGGGGTGGAGAGCCATGACGGTATGGATACGCCTGAGGTGGATTTCCAGGGAAACACAAACATTAGCTCATGAGGCGTGGCATTAGTGGCGGTACACAATAGTGACCGTATTGAGTGGAGCACATCTGGGAGGACTTCCTGCCAGTGGGAGATAGGGAGGCCCTTGGTCCTTAGAGTTAGGTGACTGCCCTCCATACTGTCCCGTTCTCTCGCTCCACCTGACCATTACCCCGGGGGTTGTAGCTGGTGGTACGGCTCGTGGCAATCCCCTTGGACAGCATGTACTGGCGTAGCTCTTCACTCATGAAGGCCGCCCCCCTATCCGTGTGGATATAGCTTGGCATACCGAACAGGCAGAACAGGCTGTTGAGGCATTTAATGACCGTGGCGCTGGTCATGTCTGGGCAGGGGAAGGCGAATGGGAAACGGGAGTATTCGTCCACAATGTTCAGGAAGTAAACATTGCGGTCGACGGACGGGAGGGGGCCCTTGAAATCTAAGCTAAGCCGCTCAAAGGGCCGTGTAGCTTTGATTAGGTGGGCTCTATCAGGGCGGTAGAACCGAGGCTTGCACTCAGCGCAAGTGCGGCAGTTCCTGGTCAGAGACCGAACTTCCTCAATCGAGTAGGGTAAGTTGCGGGACTTTATGAAGTGGAACAGCCGCGTGACCCCTCGGTGGCAGAGGTCGTTGTGGAGGATCTGTAGCCGATCCCCGGTGGCGTTGGCACACATCCCTCGTGAGTGGGCGTCGGGGGATTCGTTAAGGGCCCCCGGCCGGTATATGATGTCGTACTCAAAGGTGGAGAGCTCGATCCGCCACCTAAGAATCTTATCATTTTTAATCTTCCCCCTCTGTTTATTATTGAACATAAACGCTACCGACCGCTGGTCGGTAAGTAGGGTGAAGCGTTTGCCGGCTAGGTAGTGCCGCCAGTGGCGCACTGCCTCCACGATGGCTTGGGCCTCCTTTTCCACGGAGGAGTGTCTGATCTCGGGCCCCTGGAGGGTCCTCGAGAAGAAAGCTACGGGCCGCCCTGCCTGGTTGAGGGTGGCCACCAAGGCAAAGTCAGACGCATCACTTTCCACTTGAAAGGGAGTGTTCTCGTCCACTGCCTGTAGCGTGGCCCGCTCAATATCCTGCTTAATGCTTTTGAAGGCAGCATGGGCCTCAGCAGAGAGCGGGAAAGAGGATGCTTTCAAGAGGGAACGGGCTTTATTGGAGTAGTTAGGGACCCATTGGGCATAATACGAGAATAACCCCAGGCACCTTTTCAGGGCTTTGGGAGTGTTGGGCAGGGGCAGCTCCTGTAGGGGGCGCAATCGGTCGGGGTCTGGTCCGATTTCCCCATTCTCCACCACGCTGCCTAGTATGCAAAGGCGCGTGGTGTTGAAAACGCACTTGTCCTCGTTGTAGGTGAGGTTGAGTTTTTGTGCGGTTTTCAGAAACCTCGCGAGGTTTGCGTCGTGGTCCTGTTGGTTGTGGCCGCAGATGGTGACGTTGTCAAGATAGGGGAAGGTTGCCTGCAAGTGGTGGTCATCGACCATGCGGTCCATCTCCCTCTGAAGACCGAGACCCCATTCGTCACCCCAAAGGGGACTCTGAGGAACTGGTAGAGGCGTCCGTTTGCCTTGAAGGCGGTGTACAAATGGTCCTCTGGTCTGATAGGGAGCTGGTGGTACGCTGACTTGAGGTCGATGGTGGAGAACACTCGGTATTGGGCGATTTGGTTCACCATCTCGGATATGCGGGGTAGCGGGTAGGCGTCTAGTTGGGTATAGATGTTGACTGTTTGACTATAGTCAATCACCATCTGCTTCTTCTCGCTACCCCTCACCACCACCACTTGGGCGCACCACGGGCCGTTGCTGCGTTCAATAATGCGCTCCTTCAGGAGCCTGTCTACCTCGGTCGCGATAAACCGCCTGTCCTCCCAGCTGTACCTCCTGCTTTTGGTCGCTACTGGCCGGCAGTTAGGGGTAAGGTTCGCGAATAGCGAAGGCGGCTTTACCTTCAGGGTAGCCAGACCGCACACTGTGAGGGGCGGCTGGGTCCCACCGAAATTGAGCGTGATGCTTTGGTGGTGGCACTGAAAATCCAGGCCCAAGATCACGCTCACACAAGTCTTTCATAATTAACAGTTTAAAATTATTACATACAGTGGCCTAGAAATTCATTGTAGCCACTTTTGGGGCGGTAAAGTGGGGCGGCCGCTAAAGTTTGCGCCCGCCGCCAAATCGAGGCCACTTCTCCGATATTCATTAGCTTCGCCCTAAGAGTTCGCTCAAGCGCTAAAACTGGTGCTGGACGCCTCTCTTTGGGCGCTAAGCCGGAGGTGCTGATCGATAGCGCCGAGGCCGGGCGCAGCGCAGGTGCGGCCATCTCGTGATTGACAGCAGACACCCTGGCGCCAGCCAGCTCTTAAGGGGGAAGGGTCTGCTGCCACGCCCTGGATAGTGGAGCCCTCCAGCTAGGCCTGAACACTGCTGCTGGACCCAAATAGCGCCTGAAGCCATGCAGAAGGCCCGTGAACGTGCGCAGCGCTTCTCAGAGCGTGATCTGAGTGTGCTGGTTGGTGCTGTGGAGAAGAGGCGCCATGTTTTGTACCTGGACAATGGCAAGAAGGCGCCGTTCCGCGTCTACAGGAGAGCCTGGAGGCATGTCGCCAGCAAGCTGTCAGCCAACAGCGAGGTCCCCAGGAGCGGTGTCCAATGCCGCAAAAAGTTTAATGACCTCACTCGCATTGTCAGGGTGAGTACCCTTTCCAGTGACCTCCTCATCCTTGCATGTGCACCTCACATTATGGGCAAAGGGACCTGAAAGCCCTAATGGCCAGCCCTCATCCAGCAGCGATGGGACGGGCATGAACATCAATTGCACATTCTGCACTTAACACACTTGCCAAACTATTCCACCATGGGAGGCAGTGCACACAAGATCAGGGCGACACACTGGCCAGGCTATTCCACCATGGGAGGCAGTGCACACAAGATCAGGGCGACACACTGGCCAGGCTATTCCACCATGGGAGGCAGTGCACACAAGATCAGGGCGACACACTGTACTTAGAGGCCGTCTTTTCTCTTGCAGGCCAAGCTGGCTAATAATCGGAAGAGCCGGACTGCGACCGGGGGAGGCCGACCCCAGATCCAGCCGCTCACCGAGCTTCAACATCGCGTGGAGCGCATCATGGGTGCCCGGGTGATTGGCCCTGTTGCATGTGAAGATGCCGACCCTGTTCTGGGCACCAATGGTAAGGACATCCACGTTTGGACCTCTCTCGTCCCACTTGCGCATCAGATCTACATCCTTTGCCACTGTCCGACCAATGCGCTGAATGCCACCACTCATGCATCCCTCGCTGACGCCCTCTCCTCACTCTAAAGCTACTCTTGTGCCTTCCTGCTTTCAGATGGTGAGGAGGAGGTCCCTGAATTTGCCAGTGACAGCCCCTCAGAAGAGGAGCAGGAGGAGGAGCAAGAGGAAGGCGGCCCATCAGGGGAACCCTCAGCCGCGGCTACCCAGGCCAATGTAGGGGACACGTCTTCCCTGGAGGGGAGCGTGGCGGAAGTGTCGAAGGGGAGGGGAGCTCATGGGACCTGCGGCCTGCAGAAACGCGGGAGGGGGGTGGAAGCTCGGCGGCCTTCTCCCCAGAGGGGGGATGCGTCAGAGGGGAGTCCAATTGCTGGGCCCAGCGGCGTCCAGCAACGCAGGAAGGGTCGGCCAGCTCGGCGGCCTTCTCCCCAGAGGGAGAGTCCGGCCTCCAGTCCGGAGATGGTCTTCGCCAAGGAGATGGAACGCCTCGAGGACTTGTCCGCGGACTCAGAGCGCCGGCACACGGAGCTCATGGCAGCAGTGGCACGGTTGCCTGAGGCCATCGAGTCCCTCTCTCGGAGTGTGACCAAGTTCGGGCCCTCAGAGGCCACCAGTCGGGTGGAATTCCGGGCAGATCAGGCAGCGAGTCGGGCGGAATTCGGGGCAGCTCTGGCAGCAAGTCGGGCGGAATTCGGGGCAGATCAGGCAGCGAGTCGGGCGGAATTCGGGGCAGCTCTGGCAGCGACTGGCCAGGTGATCAGTGGTGCCGTCCAGTCACTGGCTGCTCTGATGCGGTCAGTGAACAGGTCAACACGGGCACTCACTGCTGCCACACTCGCTGTGTCAGCCAGGCATCGCCAGGGCACCCGGCGCGCTGCAGCAGCACAGCGGTCTGTCCCTCGGCAGATTGGTGCGCATGCTGCAGTGCTGGCCCGGGCGAGTGCCAGTGTCTCAGGCGACCAGCGAGCGCCTGCCATCCGCCAGCTTGCCCCCATTCCTCCAGCCGCCACTGCCACTCCCCCAGTGTAGCTGCCAGGAGCTGCTGCAGCGACTGATGCTGGCCAGCCACAGCTGCAGCAATCAACAGCCGCCCGCTCGACGGCCAGACCTCGACTAGGCCGACCCCCAAGGGCATCTGCCGTCACGACATGTGCCACTCAGGAGCCTGCCCCCAGCCTTGCAGCAGCCAATGGCCTTACTTTGAGGAGGAGCAGCAGGGCGGGCAGGGGCCACACAAAGATGGCCAAGGCATCGCCCTAGCGGGCCAAATAGTCGAATGTGTGGCCAGTTGTTTGTTTTTTGAGGCCGAGAATTGGATGTTTGTTTTTTGAAGGCCGATGATGTGATGTTTGTTTTTTACGAAGGCCGAGAATGACGGACATTTTAGTTGCACTATTTTGTTAATCCTCTCCAGGTTGTGGGAGCGAGTAATGTGTTTGAGTGTTTTTTGGGGGTTTCATCTGTTTTTGGTTTTCATGTGGGAAGGGACCTGAGTTTGAACAATAAAGCATTTTATTTATTAACATTGTCCATGTTTGATCTTTGAACTGTTTGTTGCCTTAACCGGCTGAGGGCTTGCGGAGCGGCTGCAATCATGTTCTTTCATTGGCACAAGCCATTCCCTGACAGGGGGCCTAGAAGTGACGTTCAATAAGCCGCCGACGGGCAGCCCTTGGACCTTGTGCCTCCCTCCTGGGCTGGTACTCCTCGTCCTCCTCCTCCTCATGCTCCTCCTGCTCCTCCTCCTGAGGTGGTGGTCCAACGTGAGGTGGCAGTGCCTGAGTCCTGCGGATAGCCAGGTTGTGCAGCATGCAGCAAACGACGACGAATTGGGAGACTCGATCCTGCGAATACTGGAGGGCTCCCCCGGAGCGATCGAGACAGCGGAACCGTTGCTTGAGGACGCCGATTGTTTGTTCTATGATGTTCCTAGTCGCTTGATGGCTCTCGTTGTATGCCTCTTCAGCAGGGGTCGTGGGCGCGCGGAGCGGGGTCATGAGCCAGGTACACAATTGATAGCCTTTGTCCCCGATAAGCCATCCTCTTGGGGGAGGCTGTGCCTGGAACATGTCAGCCACAGTTGTCTGTCGCAGGATAAAGGCATCGTGGCTGCTGCCTGGAAAGCGGGCATTGACAGCTAGGATGCGCTGCCTGTGGTCACACACCAGCTGTACATTGAGGGAATGGTAGCCCTTCCGGTTGCGGTAATCCTCGGCATGCTCAAGAGGTGCCCGCAAAGCCACATGCGTGCAGTCAATGGCACCCTGCACCATGGGGAAGCCCGCTATTCTTGCAAATCCCACTGCACGCTGCTGCTGCTTGTCCAGGGTCATGGGGAAGGAGATGAATTGATGTCTCCTTGTGAAAAGGGCTTCGGTCACCTGGCGGATGCAGCAATGCACGGCGAACTGGGAGATGTTAGCGATGTCCCCAGTAGCGGATTGGAAGGAGCCGGTGGCATAGAAGTTGAGAGCCACCGTCACCTTCACTGCCACAGACAGAGACGTCCTGCGCATCAGCTGTGGCTGCAGATCTCTCTGAAGCAGCCGGCAGATGTCTGCAACCACCTCCCTTTGGAATCGCAGCCTCCTAACACACATCGCGGCAGACATGGTCAGATAGGAGGTCTGCTGGCGGTATACCCTGGGTGGGTAAGGCCTCAGTTGGCGACGCCTGTTGCCCCCTCTGCGTCTAGCCAGGGCTGCCACTCTCTCACGGCGTCTGTAAGCCCTTCTGGCATAAGGCTGAAAGTCAGCATTGCCACCCAATGCAGCCCCCATTATATGCTGGCAAACACTGAGCTCTCAATGAAGGCAAAGATAATTGCTAAGCTCTGGCCTGAGCCAAAAATACCTGTCCTAGTGTTGGTCCAAACCAGTAAGCTCTCCTCCTTGGTCTCTGTCCAAAAAACCGTTGCACAAGAGTGAATGCTGCAAAATGGCAGCCCTTTATAGTGCAGGGTAAGTGCCCTTTAATTAGCGCTCCCCGCGGCCCGGCTCGGCTGTGTACCGTTCCACTTCACAGTCGTTAGGGCCGCCCAGCGCACAATGGGCCGGCGCGAGTGAAGTTCCGGTTTGGTGCGCACAAAGGGCGTTGCACTAGTAAATGACGTCATGATCTGCGCACGCAGCAGGGCGCGCGCTAAGACTTTGCGCCGGCGCTAAATGTGTACTGAAGTTGGGGCGAGGCGCAGATCGCGCTGCGCCCGGGCGCTAAGCGCCTAGCGCTCGAGATCTACTCCTCCTAAGGCGCTAACGGCTGGCGCGCCCAACTGAATTTCTAGGCCAGTGTCTTTAACGGACAATCGTACCGCGCAGTAACCCGCAATAGTCGATATCTGGGTTTTGTCGGCCATAGAGATCCTGCCCTGAGTAGGGACTATCATTAGAGAGAGTCGTTGTACCAGATCAGGGTGAATGAAGCTCTCTGTGCTCCCGCTGTCAATTAAACATTTAACCTTGCACCCGTTTACCTCAATGTCCACCATCGATTTGGATAGTGGGTGCGGTCTGGACTGGTCCACTGTGATCGACGCCACTGTAGGGCCCTGATCGGGACAAGATGGTGGGCCACACGAGGCCGGGTAAGATGGCATCCACGCTGTCTGCTCGCGAGATGGTTGACCCCACGAGGTCGGACAAGATGGCATCCAAGATGGCCGCTCCCATGGTGCGCACGCGGCGGTGGCGGTTTTGCCTGCGGGGTTCCCTCTGCACACCTTCCCAAAGTGCCCCTTCTTACCGCACTTAAAGCAGGTGGTGCCTTTCGCCGGGCACAGGTTCCTGGTGTGCTTCGGCTGCCCGCAGAAGTAGCATTTGGGGCCCCGATGCGTCGCGGCGGTCGTAGGGCTTCTGGGGGGAGAGCAGGGCCCCGACGGTGTTGGGCTACCGGGCTGGGAAACAGAGGCGGCGTGGGCCGTGCGGCCTGCCGAGTAGGAGTCAGAGTTCTTCTGAGCCACATCCAATGATCGCGCTGTGTCCACAGCCTGTGTCAGATCTAGGCCCGTTTTCTCTAGCAGTCTCTGCCGGATATAATTAGAGCTAAGGCCTGCGATAAAGGCATCCCGAATCAGCTCGTCTGTGTACACCGTGGCTTTCACGTCTTTGCATTTGCAGTCTTTGCCAAGCACTTTTAGGGTGACTAGAAAGTCCTCTAGCAACTCTCCAGGTCGCTGTGTGCAGGTAGCAAGCAGGTGCCTGGCGTACACTTCATTGGTAGGCTGCTGATAGTGGGCCTTTAGGATGTTACAGGCATCCAGGTAGCTGGCGGCGTCTTGTATGAGTGGAAAAACCCGGTGGCTTACCCGATTCTGTAGGATCCCGAGTTTCACATCTCCGGTGGCTGTAGAGGCTGTGACGGCTTCGGAGTTGGCCATAAAGAATTCCAAGCACTGGAACCAGTGTCCAAACCGTGCCGATGCATCCGAAGCATGCGGGTCCAAATCCAAGTGTTCCGGTTTCAAAAGTTGATCCATCGTTAAAAGTTTGCTAATAAAATTGACGTGCCTCAATAACTTCAAGACTCGAAGTTAGCAGAATAAAACAAGGCTTTTATTAGCAAAGAAAAGATGCCGGTGGCTGCACCTAGCTTCACCTGGCGTGCTGCTGTTCTACTGCAGAACAAGCCTGGACTTGTCTTAAGTAGGGCCAGGTATGGGCAGAGCCGACACACAAAGGGGGCGGTGCCCTATACACAATACAAGGTACAAACACCGGAGCAGGCAATACAATATATACAGTTAACTACAGAGTCTGATGAATGACATATTTCAGCACAGTGTTATAAACACATAAATAGTAAAATGGTAGTCAAAGGAAGGGTGGGGCTGATTAGGGACCAAAAAGGAGATCTTGTGGAGCCTGAGGGCATGGCTAAGGTGAGTACTTTGCATCTGCGTTCACTAGAGAAGAGGATGATGCTAATGTAGCAGTAAAGAAGGGGGCAGTAGCGATATTGGATAGGCTAAAAATAGATAAAGTCGATCTACTAAAAAGGTTGGCAGTCCTCAAAGTA
Organism: Somniosus microcephalus; assembly: GCF_052327205.1. NCBI lineage: Eukaryota > Metazoa > Chordata > Chondrichthyes > Squaliformes > Somniosidae > Somniosus > Somniosus microcephalus. The sequence goes on along the minus strand of NC_140998.1, from coordinate 89,055,763 downwards.
GAAAAGGCACCTGGTCTGGATAGGATGCAACCTAGGTTACTGAGGGAAGTAAGGGTGGAAATTGCAGAGGCTCTGGCCACAATCTTCCAATCCTCCTTAGATTATGGGGCTGGTGCCAGAGGGCTGGAGGATTGCAAATGTCACACCCCTATTTAAAAAAGGAGAGAGGGATAAACCCAGCAACTACAGGCCAGTTAGCCTAATGCTGGTGGTGGAGAAACATTTAAAGACAAAGGGGGGAATTTTAACATGGGTGAGCGGGTGGGAGTGGGTGCGGGTGGGGGGTTAAATGGGCAAAAATTCCAAGCCAGCTCCAACCTGGTGATTTCTGGGTTTTACTGAGGTGGGACAAGGGGGGGAGCAGCCAACTCGCTCCCAGCAGGTGGGTTGGCATTTTAAATATGTTAATGAGGCTGGAAGCCTTGGATTTATACTGCTTTACAGGTTTTACTGTGGCCGGCCGGGTTTCCCAGAAACCTGGCAGTTGCAGCGAGACGAGGACAGCCTCGGTGGGGGAGGGGACACTCCTTGTGGGCCAGGAGGAGCCTGACTGCTGCCTCCATGCCCCACAAGCTCCCCCACCATCAGCCAACCCCCCCCCACCGGGGTCAGGGGTTGGGGATCAGACTCTCCCCCCGCCCCCCTGGGTCAGCGGTCGGGGATCGGAACTACCTGGTCCCATGGCCTCCTCCAGAGTGCTCCCAGCCTGACTGGAAGCCAAGCCTATCGATCAGGCTGACTCCCAGGCAGGGAACCGGTCAGGGCCAAGAGTCGCATGCTGTGGAGTTAAATCTCCACAGCATGCAGGGAAACCCAGACTTCCAAGTTTCCCATGTGCTACCAGACCCCCCAAAGCCCAGCATATTGGGAATAATTTAGGACAAAATTAACTGGCTTTTGAAAAAGTATGAGCTAATAAATGAAAATCAGCATGGATTTGTTAAAAGCAAATCGTGTTTAACTAACTTGTTCAAGTTCTTTGATGAAGTAATGGAGAGGGTTGATGAGGGTGTGTGGTTGATGTTGTGTATATGGACTTTCAAAAGGCATTTGAAAAAGTATCACATGATAGACTTGTTAGCAAAATTATAGCCCATGGGATTAAAGGGACAGTGGCAGCACGGATACAAAATTGGCTAAGGGACAGAAAACAGAGAGTAGTGGTAAACTGTCGTTTTTCAGACTGGAGTGAAGTAAACAGTGGTGTTCCTCAGGAGTCGGTATTAGGACCACTGCTCTTTTTGATATATATTTAAAAACCTCGACTTGGGCATACAGGGCATAATTTCAAAGTTTTCAGTTGATACAAAACTCAGAAATGTAGTAAACAATGAGGCGGATATTAACAGGCTTCAGCAGGACACTGGCAGATTGGTGAAATGGGCAGACACCTCGCAGATGATATTTAACACAACGAGATGTGAAGTGTTACAGTTTGATAGGAAAAATGAGGAGAGGCAATATGAACTAAATGGTACAATGTTAAAGGGGATGCAGGAACAAATAGACCTGGGGGTGTTTGTATACAAATCTTTGAAGGAGACAAGTCAAGTTGAGAAGGCAGTTAGAAAACTTTGGGATCTTTGGCTTTATTAATAGAGGAATAGCGTACAAATGCAAGAAGGTTATGCTAAACTTTTATAAAACACTGGTTAGGCCACAGCTGGAGTATTGTGTTCAGTCCTGGGCACCACACTTTAGGAAGGATGTCAAGACCTTGGAGAGGGTGCAGAAGAGATTTACTAGAATGGTACCAGGGATGAGGGACATAAGTTATGTGGAGAGACTGGCAAAGTTGGAATTGTTCTCCTTACAGCAGAGAAGGTTAAGAGGAGATTTGATATGGTGTTCAAAATCAGGAATGGTTTTAATAGAGTAGATAAGGAAAAACTGTTTCCAATGGCAGAAGGGTCGGTAACCAGAGAACACAGATTTAAGGTGATTGACATAAGAACCAGAGGCAACATGAAGAAACATTGTTTTACACAGTGAGTTATTGTGATCCGGAATGCACTGCCTGAAAGGGTAGTGGAAGCAGATACAATAGTAACATTCAAAAAAGAATTGGATAAATACTTAAGGGAAAAAATTAAAGGCTATGGGGAAAGAGCAGGATTAATTGAATTGCCCAGAAATTCGGGTCGGGGGCCTCCCGCGGGTGCAAGCCCCCGACCTGCACTTACCTACCGCGCCGGCCATTGAGCTGTGGGCCCGCATGGGATTCCGATCCTGGGCCTCCTCCAACTGCCGGCGCGCAGTGCTTGCATATCCCAGGGGCATAGTTAGTTTGATGCGTCCCCTGGGATCACGTGGGCCATGGAGAGCCAATGGTAGCAGGGAATGCTTCATTCATAAGTTTGACAGGAAGACCTGTCAAACCTATAAATACTACAAGCCCCAAAACATTACTAAATCTTCAAATTAATTTTTTTTTAAATCACATTTTTAAAATAAACTATAAATTACATGAAATAACTATTTTAAACAATAATTTTAATTTTTGAAAAAATTAATTGCATTTTGTAATGGGGCTAAAAATATACTTACCTTTCTTTAAAGTATTTAAAAATAATAAACCTGTGGAAAAAATGTTTTAATTTTTATTAATTCGCCACTTACCTTGTAAAAAGCAGGCCTTGCGACTTACCCTCCCGGGAAAACATGCAAAAAAGATGTAAGTTCGATGCGCATGCACTGCGTCTCCTGCGCATGCGTTCGACTTCTGAACCCCTTCTTTTAGGGGAACGGAAGTGCCGCTTTCCCACGCATGCGCAGTGCATGCACGAAACCGGCACTTCCATTGGGCTTATGGGTGAGTACCCCATGCGTACTCACCCGTGGAGACCCAAATTTCTGGGCCAATAGCTCTACCAAAGAGCCAGCACAGGGACAATGGGCCAAATGGCCTCCTTCTGTGCTGTATCATCCTATGATTCTATGAATTCTCTGAAATTGGAGCTTTTTGTTTCTACTAATTCAATACTTAAATGAAATTCTGCCACACCGGTGAAATGTTATGTCAATTACAGACACAATGATCCATGTCTAGATGCATAAGAGTAAAGGGAAAGAAACAATACAACATTTTGTAATTCTCAAACTTGCAGAGTAAATGATGTGTGCGTGGTAGAGAAAACTTCCATTACTGCTTACAGGCTCCTTTTTGTCCGCTCCCTTGATAGCCTGACCTTGAGGAATGTTGTGTATAAGGAACTTTATTTTCATCCTAGCTTACAAAGACATATCATTAAGTGCTGATACTGCAGTTTGTAAATAATTGCATCCATCCAAGTGATGAATTGCACCTGCATTGCCTACCTAACCTAAATGCTGCCACCCCACCCATGTTTGTCAGGCTGGTAGCAGCTACAGATTTCAATATACAAGAATTCCCAGAAGTCAAGAGGGGTCTTACTAATTAGCTTTCAGGATTTTCTTTTTGCCTTTTCTATTTCTTCCAAGAAGACTAAAAATAATTCACAATCTGGGAACACGATATATAACTGCAGCTAGAAGAGAACAACTGACCTTAATCAATCCATGCTGCTTTCTCTCTCTCTCTCTCTCTCTCTCTCTCTCTTTCTGTCTCTCCATCTTGTTATGTTTTTCAAGCTTACTGCTCTTTTCCCTGTAATTAATTTGGTAGAATTGTGGAAATTCTAATGAAAGCTAACAATTTTGACAGTTTTGACAGCTCTGCAGGTCAGTCCTCCATGCACCCTGCAATATCCCTCGTGAGCTCTTCGCTAAAGAAGTAGATAATTGTATTATCGAATGATCAGACATTAAGAAAAAATCTGTAATCAATTAGTCAAAAGTTTCTGTTTAGAATTTGTGATTTGTAAGTTTTGTTGTTTATATCTTGGCTAGGCTGACAATAAGACAAATATTATAATATTCTTGTCCAATCATAAAGGACTTTGTACAGAGCAAGGTATCTTATTAAATATTTATTTGGTAACAGCAATACCAGCTCGGATATATATTACATTTTGCAAACCTGCAAATGTCAAGGTTATTATCAATATCCAATATTATTGAAAGGGATGAATAGAGCTTCAAATTAAGATTAATTTTCACCTGGTAATTGGCCTTCAGCTGTTAGATATTGATGATAAGATTCATAGAGAATTTTAAAAAGATAGAGCTGCTTTGAAATTCAATACTACGTCCTTTCAAACCTGGAGTGAAAGATTATTAGTGAGGTCCGTTCCTCCACTGAATAATGAGGAGGGAGTCAGAAGACTAACTAATATTATAGTTCTTACAATAAGGATATATAATGACTTTAAGAGTAAAGGGAAAAGAAAGAACTTTTCATATCTAGAAAGAGATTCCAAGTGGCAAACGTGATTGTCACCATGAAGTACATTGTTAGTAATTGGACGGAATTAAAATTAATAGTGTATACCAGAAGTAGTTTAGGATTGGCCTAGAAATTTGTTTGTGCCGGCAGACTCCTCTCAGCTCCACTTTCAGGTTAGTATTGTTAACAAACTTACCATTTGATGGCGGCCTGTAGCAGTCCCTTTATGGACCGCTGGTGAGGCCGTAGTAAACCTGTTTTTTCTGAATGCAGCCGACCCATGCTGCATTCAGGGCAACCCGATTTTGCACAGGGGGCCTCAAAACAGGGGTTGGGTCTCTTACTTGCATATGCAAAGAATCAACGCCTGTTTCAGGCGTGGACCCTGGACACCTATTTTTCTGCCTATACCAATATGGCGGGCAGCATACTTCTGGCCATTTCTCATTTGAAACTTAATATGGTTGGAAAGCTGTGTGCAGTATGTGCCTCAATTTCTGATATAGGTACCTGGCCGCCGAGGATTCCCGTCAGGAGCATAAAGCTGGAAAATTACCTCAAGGTGTGCACCTAATAAATGGGTGAGAAAAGGATAGAATCTAGATCCAATTATTTCTTATTTACTGAAAATTTCCAAACTATGTAAAGCTGTTCCTAATGAAGAGATTCAAGCACCAGGAGGGACCTCAAAGAAATTAGACTGTAAGTCAATTAGTTTATCAACTAATTTATTAGTACAAAAGGCTCACTTATCTCTGATCTCCTGCATCCTTAGAGGCTGACCAATCTGTCCTTTGGTTCTGTGTTCGGAGTTTAAATTAAATAGTCTGCTTGCATCTACATTACCAGTATGATTGAGCAATTTGAGACCCAGTCTTTCTAACTCTATTCACCGTGAAGTCCTGGCCCCTGCTAAATCTATTCACCAATGAAATCAAAATCGGTTCTGTGAGCTGGTCCATGTAAGTTGGTGCTCTTCCCTGAATCGTCTCCAACCATCTCCTTTGAAGCCTGAGATCTTAAACTTATAAAAAGTCACAAGCAGCAATATAAAATCTAGGATAAATTCAGGAGGGCATATCCAAGACTTTGAGCCAAAAAATCCATGCTCCACAGATACACCAGGTTCTGACTGAGCCAAAGGAGTGGGAACTCCCAGCATAGGAAGTCCCACCGCTCGCTCCAACACTTTTCCATCATTTGCCTTGTAAGGGACAGACGGAGGTTCTGCCAATTAGAAGTCAAATAAGAAAACTGCTGGAAATTTTCCAAGGGGTTCTGCCGGTCACCCGCCAGAGTTCCACAAGTCACTTGAGAAAGATAAAGGCCCAGAAATTCATGTCAGGGGCTTTCCGCGGGTGCAAGCCCCCGACCTACACTTACCTAGCGCGCCAGCAGTTGAAGCCTGGGCCTGCGTGGATTTCCTGTCTGTGGCCCGGTTCAGCTCCTGGCGCGCTGTGCTTGCGTGATCCAGCAGCGTACTTAGTGCGATGCATCGGCTGGGATCACGTGAGCACTGGGCAACCAATCGGAGGATGCAAAAGTTCATTCATGAGTTTGACAGTAAGAACTGTCAAACTCATGAAAACTCCGGGTGCCCAAAACAGTACTTAAACTTGAAATAAAAAAAATTTTAAATCACACTATTTAAATGAACCATAAATAACTTTAAATAACTATTTTAAACAATAATTTAAATTTTTGAAAAAAATAATTTTATAAAAAATCGGGGCTAAAAATACACTTACCTTACTATAAAGTCTTTAAAAATAATAAACCTGTGGAAAAAAAATTCTAATTTTAATTAATAGACCACTTACCTTTTAAAATTAAGTCCTTACGTCTGCTTTTTTAAAGTGTAAAAAGTGGAGGCCTTCACGCACGGGCAAACCTGGAAAAAAAAAGGAAGTTCAACGCGCACGTGCAGACTCCTGCGCGCACGCGTTCGACCTCTGAACCCCTTGGTTCAGAGGATCAGAAATGCCGGTTTCCCGCGCATGCGCTGTGCATGCAAGATTCCGGCACTTCCATCGGTCCCACGCGTGAGTACACGGTGCTTACTCGCGCGTTGGGACACTAATTTCTGGGCCAAAGCTTCAATTGTATAAAAACAGATAGTAAGAGTTTTTATAGTTATATAAAAAGAAAAAGGGTGGCTAAAGTAAATGTTGGTCCCTTAGAGGATGAGACCGGGAAATTAATGGTGGGAAATATGGAGATGACAAAAACACTGAATGAATATTTTACATCAGTCTTTACAGTAGAAGACACTAAGAATATCCCAACACTGGACAAACAGGGAGCTAAAAGGGGGGAGGATCAAAATCACTAAGGAAGTGGTACTCGGTAAAATAATGGGACTCAAGGCGGATAAATCACCTGGACCTGATGGCTTACATCCTAGGGTCTTGAGGGAAGTGGCGGTAGGGACTGTGGATGCATTGGTAATAATTTTCCAAAACTCCCTGGACTCGGCAAAGGTCCTGGCAGACTGGAAAACTGCTAATGTAACACCCTTATTTAAAAAGGGCAGTAGACAGAAGGCTGGAAACTATAGACCAGTTAGCCTAACGTCTGTGGTAGGTAAAATTTTGGAGTCCATTATTAAGGAGACAGTAACAGGACATTTGGATAATCATAATTTAATAGGACAAAGTCAGCATGGTTTTATGAAGGGGAAGTCATGTTTGACAAATTTGCTAGAGTTCTTTGAGGAAGTAACGTATAGGGTGGATAAAGGTGAACCAGTGGACGTAGTGTATTTAGACTTCCAAAAGGCATTTGACAAGGTGCCACACAAAAGATTATTGCTTAAGATAAAAAATCACGGGATTGGGGGTAATATTCTGGCATGGATAGAGGATTGGCTATCTAACAGAAGGCAGAGAGTTGGGATAAATGGTTCATTCTCAGACTGGCAATCAGTAACTAGTGGTGTTCCGCAGGGGTCAGTGCTGGGTCCCCAACTCTTTACAATCTATATTAACGATTTGGAGGAGGGGACCGAGTGTAACATATCAAAGTTTGCAGATGATACTAAGATGGGAGGGAAAGTAGTGAGTGAGGAGGACATAAAAAACCTGCGAGGGTACATCGACAGGCTAAGTAAGTGGGCAGAGATTTGGCAGATGGAATACAATACTGGAAAGTGTGAGGTTATGCACTTTGGCAGGAAAAATCGTAGAGCAAGTTATTATCTTAATGGCAAGAAACTGGAAAGTACTGAAGTACAAAGGGATCTGGGGGTCCTGGTGCACGAAACTCAAAAGGTTAGTATGCAGGTGCAGCAAGTGATTAAGAAGGCCAATGGAATGTTGGCTTTCATTGCTAGGGGGATAGAATATAAAAATAGGGAGGTATTGCTTCAGTTGTACAAGATATTGGTGAGGCCGCACCTGGAATACTGCGTACGGTTTTGGTGTCCATACTTAAGAAAGGACATACTTGCTCTCGAGTCAGTACAAAGAAGGTTCACTCGGTTAATCCCGGGGATGAGGGAATGGACATATGAGGAGAGATTGAGTAGGTTGGGACTCTACTCATTGGAGTTCAGAAGAATGAGAGGCGATCTTATTGAAACATATAAGATTGTGAAGGGGTCGGATCGGGTGGATGCAGGGAAGATGTTCCCGATGATGGGTGAAACTAGAACTAGGGGGCATAGTCTTAGAATAAGGGGCTGCTCTTTCAAAACTGAGATGAGGAGGAACTACTTCACTCAGAGGGTGGTAGGTCCATGGAATATGCTGCCCCAAAAAGCTGTAGAAGCTACATCATTACATAAATTTAAAACAGAAATAGACAGTTTCCTAGAAGTAAAGGGAATTAAGGGTTACGGGGAGCGGGCAGGAATTTGGACATGAGTCTAGGTTCGGATCGGTCATGGCCCTGTGGGTAGCGGAGCGGGCCCAGGGGCCATGTAGCCTGATCCTGCTCCTATTCCGTGTGTCTAATTCTGTTAGTTTCAGGAGATGGCTCTGTGATAGTGGATTGGCGGTTAGGATCAGATCAGCCATGATCTTATTGAATGGCGGAGCAGGCTCGAGGGGCCGATTGGCCTACTCCTGCTCCTATTTCTTATGTTCTTATGTTCTTATGTAAAGATATGAAACCAAACCAGGAGAATGTGAAAACAAAACAAGATGACATTCATATTTTTTCAAGGAAGCAAGTGTCTGCAGCCTTAATTGTAGAAGTGCTCTGTAATTTGAAGTGTGCTAAAGTCAAACATAAAAAGTTATGATGGTTTCAGTGAACCCTTTCAGTCCTTTCATGTCCACAAAAAGTAAGAATGATACTGAAACACAGAGGCAACTGGGTAACAAAAAAGTAAAAAGAAACTCCAATACTTTGATTACAATCAGTGACAGGTTTGGGGCTATTGTACTGTTTGCTAGGTTAAAGTGTTGATAATTAAATAATACATTAGTAGGTGTGTAAATAACTGCTTATTAAATGATCTGTATATGGCAAGCAATAAGCGAACTGTGGGAGTCAATGAGAACTCATTTATCCAAAAAAAGCTATTTGTTCAACATGCGAGTCCTGATTTTCTACTGCTTTGTCCCACCTACCCCTGCCTCCCATTTCGGACACGAAATATTTTCATCTAAAACTGGCAGAAAGCTCATTTTAATATGAGAACGAGAAGTAAATGTACCTTCTCATGTCAACACACACTCTTCATCCAGTGTCCCAAAAAGGTGCATAGGAAAATGAAAGGTGTATACAGAGTGTAGAGTTCCTGTAAAGCTGCACTGCAATGTCCAGAAATTGAAGTGGAAGCTTGCGTTATTTTAGAAGGTATGATTGAAATCATTTTTTGGAGGAGGTCCATGTCTTTTACAATCAGAGATTTACATCCTTGTTTGTGATGTGAATTACTGTAACAATTAGCAATTTCCCTCTTATCATGGTGTTACACAGCAGAAGTTGCATGGGTTGCATGGGCAGATGCTGGAAATCTGAAATGAAAACAGAAAATGCTGGAAATACTCAGCAGCAATGTTCCCTCTAATTTTTATGTTTGGTGTGCGGTCCCTTTTAAATGTGCTATCTTTTCTAGCGGAACAGCTGGCGAACGACCTGCGTGGGACCTCCCGATCGCTGCGCGGCCACGCACCTGTGCAGCTTAGGGGGAACATGGTTCAGCAGGAGAGGCAACATCTGTGGAGAGAAACAGAGTTAACGTTTCAGGTCAATGACCCTTCGTCGGAACTGGCAACACAATCTTCAGAGACACACAGGAACACAGGGGTCGATTTTAACTCAGGTGCGGGGAATTGTCGAGTTCCCCGAATTTGGTGTTTCCCACACGAATCTAAATGGGTGTGTGAGATTGATGCAATTTTAACTCAATTGGCCAATTGATTTCCAATGTGTGGGAACCCTTGGCAAATGAGTATTTCCAGTCAGAAAGTCACATAATATGACATCATTATTGCTGCTGCATTCAGGGTCTGCAACAAGCCTTGCTTCTTCTGCAGGCTGCCAACCTTTTGGCATTTTCTGCCACACTGAGCTGGAAGCAGAATGGCAAGAGAAAGACCGAGGTCTGCACCCCATTTTGACGACGTTGCCCTGCAGGCTTTAGTGGAGGGAGCAAGAGCTCACAAGGAGGTGCTCTTCCCTTCATCAGGGAGGAAGATGCCTCCCCAGCAGACAAAGGCTGCATGGCTGCAAGTGGCAGAGGAGGTCAACTCCTTATCGGTTACCCGCAGAACCTGGATACTGTGCAGGAAGAGATTTCATGACCTTCAGCACACTGGAAAAGTGAGTATGAAGTTCCCATCACTCTCAATCTGATCTCCATTGCCTCTCCTCACCAGCACTCAGCTTTAGCAATCTCTTCCTCCACATCCCACTTGACACTGACATCCATGCACCCTTACCCATTCCCTCTCTCTCTATGCTCACATTCACCCAACTATTCGACTATGCAGCCCTCACACTCCCTATCACTCTGATGCTATGAAAACAATTGACAACACACAGGGAGGGCCCTTGGTCTTGCCACCTCACTCCATCTTTGTCTCCTTCTAAGCATCTATGCTATGGATTCTCTACACTCGCTCCTTCATTCTCACTCAAACTCCACTTGTCTCCCTCATTGCAGGAAAAGAGAGCTCACAATAAAAGAGAACGAGCGAGGGCAGGAGGAGGGCCACTCTCAGTAGCCCACCTCACCCCCTGGGAGGAGGCAGTCCTGGAGATCGTAGGACTGGAGGATGAGGCGCAAGTGGGGGACAGACAGACGGGTGCATCACAGCAAGCTGGTGACAGAATAGTTTTCCATCTCTCTCATTGACATTGCATGAGTCACTGATAATGATTCTGAAGCTATAACAGATGGACCTATGATCATCTGCAATATGCAATGTGCATGTAACCTTGACCTCACATCTCTAACTCTTTCCTTTACTCTCCCACAGGACCATCCAGAGCCCCCGTCCTCACTGTCCAGGAGGAAGAGCCTGAGTTTCCAGACTCCTCAGAGGAATCTGCAACCTCTGAGGGCGCAGCGTCAGCAGAATTCAGCGCACCCAGCACCAGCGCAGACACTCACACCTTGGTGGGACCTTCAGGACATAGAGTAGTGTTGTCACCTGGTGTATTACAGCTCACAAGTGAGCATCAGCAGATTGTGGAGACAGGGGCAGCAGTGGAGAGTGCTAGTCGGAGGGCGCAGGACTCTGCCAGCTCAGCTCAGCTGCATGTCGACCCTCTGCCTCTGGGTCCATCCATAAGATCAGCGGGGCTGGAACTCCAGGAACAGATGCAGGAGTCTCTGGCAGGTTTTGTCTCCAGGGTCGATGTGAGTGTGGAGCGAATGGAGGAGTCCATAGCGAACATGAGCAGAGCCTTTGTGGAGTCATTGGCACATGAACGCATCACCATGGAAAGGATGGCAACCTCCATGGAGGAGATAAGTCGCCAGGGTATGGAAAACATGGTGAGTGTTCATAATAGAATGACGTCTCTTGAGAAGCGATGGTCATCTATTGAACAGAGAAACCAGACCTTCATGGAAGTCCTTCTGAGTAGGACTACCAGTGCAGATACGGGTCCCCATGGCCCCCTGATGTGCAGCAAGGTGCTCTCAAGCCACTTCCAAGCGCTGGCCCCTTCTGGCCTGTGCAGCTTCAGGTGGGTGAGCAGCAGCCTGGCGCTCCTGTTGCTGCTGCTGTTGTTCCTGGTTCTGCTGGTGCCGCGGCTGGTGTTCGAGCTCATCTAATGCCCAGAAGGGAAGGAAATAAATGGCTCCCATGCCTCCGCTATATGCGTCCGTTGAGGAAGCGCTGAGTGAAGGTGGTGAGCGGGTTTTCCCAGGAGGTCACACTGGAAATGTGTGTGAGGCTCCAACCTTCCACAGGTGTGGTTAAGCCTGGTAAAAGTTGCCCCAGTCCTGACATCTGCAAATGATGACTGATCAAATCTCCTCTTTAATGGTTGACTTGCAGCTGATAGTCAGCAAGCCAATAGTGCTCACGCCAGGTTTCACAGGCATGATCCCCACCAGGCGTGTTTTACGTGGGAAAAGGGTTAAAAATGCAAGGGCTTGTTGAAATGGGATTATAAAGGCCAATTATTGCTGATTAAGGACCTTAAAGACCAGTACCGCCTGTTGGAGGCGGGACTGATTCGGGACCATCAGACACGCCTGGGTTAAAATGGCTCAGGGTCGGGAACCAGGCGGGGGGTCCCGACCCCCAGTTTTTGCGATTTTAACCCCCCACACGCCTCAAAGCCCGCCTCACGGCTGAGTTAAAATCGCCCCCACAGTGTTCGACTTACACAATGCTTTAAGTTGTCTTGACTTATAATAGTGTCTAAAATCTTTTTAACTGAGTCTTTGAACATAATGTGAATGATTTTTTGCTCCAAAGAATCCTACCTCAACATGATGATATGGAAACAGAGGAATTGGAGAATAGGAAAATCAGGAGAAGTTACAGTATACTGTTCCAAGCAGGCTGTGATACTTCAAATCAAAACAATTCTGTCCCACCAGGCAGGCAATCATCTTATTGAAATAAAAACAGAAAATGCTGGAAACACTCAGCAGGTCAGGCAGCAATCATGTTATTGAAATAAAAACAGAAAATGCTGCAAACACTCAGCAGGTCAGGCAGCAATCATGTTATTGATCTTGGATTTCCTGTTTTATAATAGGTTGATTTACTTTTGACACCTGACTTACACAGCAAATAGCTTGACTGTCCTCAAACAGGTTGTTTGGCACTGATAAGAAACTAGAGGCTCACAAGCATTAACATCTCAAAAACATAATAACATTGTTGACACAATTAATTAATCATTAGAGAGGCTGTTACCGTGTTCTGTTGCATGTTTAAAGCAGATGACAAGCTGTGCTGCAGCATAGGTACAGCACAGTCAGTGGCAGTAAAGGTCACTTCTGCCAACAATTTCTATACATCAAGATCCTTCCAGTTTCCCATAGGGGACATCATGCACATCTGGCAGTCTACTGAGTGTATACTAAGTGCACTATGACCCCCAAATACATAAACTGCTCCATCTTCATCTGCTCCATAAAATCGCCAATTACCTAGCCAATATTGGCCAATGCTGCATCTCAACTCCCATTTGTCCCCTTCCTAACCTCTGATGGACAAGACAGCATTAAGAATACTCTCTGAACGCAGAACTTCTTGAGTACTAGCAATTATTTATCCCTATGTATATTATGTATGGGACCTACTGTTGTGCATCAGCAAGTTCCTCTTTTTTGAAACTGTATGATTTATGCGCTCTTGAACCTAGTCATCTACATGCTCCCCAGTGGCTGAAGTCAAAAAGAACTGAGAACTGATCCCCACTAGCTGTTATCTAACATTCATGCCTATGGGGACTTGGTCATTCAGTAGGTTAGGCACTGGTCTTTCATTTTTGTGGCTTGGGCTCATTCCAGTCCAGATTGATCAAATGAAAGCTTCGCCTCCCTGCTGGTTGTAACAAATCACTTTCGGCATCTCAGCCGAATTATTGGACACTCCTCAAAACTGCCACTACTTTTGAATTGATTTGTATTTATAGTCAGAGAAACCACAGAATATTTAGTATAGAAAGAGGAAATATTCACATTGGTGCAGTAGAGAGTACTTTTGTGAGGTTGGGGCACAATTTACTCTACATCTAATCTGTGCTATAGTTGACCAGAGAATGCTTGATACTGACACTGGATGCTTGAAATGGGAATGTTCACTATCCTGACACAAATATCCTTCACCTTGAGTGCAAAAGATTCATCAAAGATTTTTTTTAAATCATTGTTATTATTGTGGTACTTGCCTGGCTTTCAAACTGACCTTCTGAACAAAAAGATGACCCACGATAGTGGGCATGTGATAACATAGAAACATAGAAGATAGGAGCAGGAGTAGGCCATTCGGCCCCTTGATCCCGCTCTGCCATTTAATGAGATCATGGCTGATCATCCAAATTCAGTACCCTGTCCCTGCTTTCTCCCCATATCCCTTGATCCCCTTAGCCTCAAGAAATATATCCAACTCCTTCTTGAATATATTTAATGAATTGGCCTCAACTGCCCTGTGTGGCAGAGAATTTCACAGGTTCACCACTCTCTGGGTGAAGGAATTCCTCCTCATCTCAGTCCTAAATGGCTTACCCCTTATCCTTAGACTATGACCCCTGGTTCTGGACTCCCCCACCATCGGGAACATCCTTCCTGCATCTAGTCTGTCTAGTCCTGTTAGAATGTTATAAGTTTCAATGAGATTCCCTCTCATTCTTCTAAACTCTAGCGAATTTAAGACTAATCGACCCAATCTCCCCTCGTACATCATTCCTGCCATCCCAGGTATCAGTCTGATGAATCTTTGCTGCACTCCCTCCATGGCAAGAACATCCTTCCTCAGATATGGCAACCAAAACTGCACACAATACTGAAGGTGCGGTCTCACCAAGGCCATGTACAACTGCAGCAAGCTATCCTTGCTCCTGTACTCGAATCCTCTCACTATGAAGGCCAACATACCATTTGCCTTCTTAACCGCCTGCTGCACCTGCATGCTTACCTTCAGCGACTAGTGCACAAGGACACCCAGGTCTCGTTGCACTTCCCCTTTTCCCAATCTATTGCCGTTCAGATAATAATCTGTCTTCCTGTTTTTGCCACCGAAGTGGATAACCTCACATTTATCCACATTATACTGCATCTGCCATGCATCCGCCCAATCACCCAACCTGTCCAAATCATACTGGAGTTTCTCTGCATCCTCCTCACAGCACACACGCCCACCCAGCTTTGTGTCGTTATACCACAGGATAGTAACAGGATGTCTTTAGGCCAAATTTTTGGAATTTAACTGGAAATATGTTGAGTCTTCTAACATTTATTGAACCAATTAATGGAGTTATTAAGGCCTGACATAATGCACAGCCTGAACTGGATCAGAATTTTCATCCTTAGGGAAAAAAAATGGATGACATTGTATGACCTGCCATAATGCACAAGGGGCAATTTTCCTGGCACACTGGATCCCCTGGGCACAGTTAATGTTGGAAAATTAGGTAGATTGAAGCACATGCCTGGAAATAAACCTGTCTGATTTTCTTAGATTTAAATGAATGGAGGGAAATTGGGTGATTTATAGAAACATAGAAACATAGAAGATAGGAGCAGGAGTAGGCCCTTCGGCCCCTCGAGCCTGTTCCAACATTTAATGAGATCATGGCTGATCATCCAAATTCAGTACCCTGTCCCTGCTTTCTCCCCATATCCCTTGATCTCTTTAGCCTTAAGAAATATATCTAACTCCTTCTTGAATATATTTAATGAATTGGCCTCTACTGTCTTCTGTGGTAGAGAATTCCACAGGTTCACCACTCTCTGGGTGAAGAAATTCCTCCTCATCTCTGTCCTAAATGGCTTACCCCTTATCCTTAGACTGTGACCCCTGGTTCTGGACTCCCCTGCCATCAGGAGCATCCTTCCTTTGTAGGAATTGCGTTCTGCCCATCCGATTTTCACTGCACCCAGGTGATCAGTGAACCTGGACGCAGACCCAGGAGAACCTCCCCGACAGAGTGCAAAGTATTCTTTTTTGTGTGTCTTAAGCTGCAACTGGGTTATTGTGGACAGATGCCTCACAAGTTTGACTTTGATGATTGCTAGGATAGCAGAAAGATTTGGAGAACTTGCACTGGACATGTTGCAGATTTCCCACAGCCTTCAGTAAGCTCCATCAGTTATCATTCAGCAAGTGATGGTTAACTCTATCCACCCCATAACAGCGCAGTCTGGGAGAGAGATCCACAGGCAGAAGAATTTTATGGACTGACAGAACATCTAATCTTCTTTACTCACAAAACACAGAATTCGCTTTCTATTTGAAGTGGGCTTGTTATTAACTGCATGAGACAGGACATGCACAAAACCAGACAGTTCTCTTTACTGTGCTGGGGGATGTGCTGAACAATACACCATTTCTAATCAGTGCATTTTAGGCTTTGTGTTGATTCCTGATTTAGCCCAATACTCTGATTGATGGAATGTCCTGTTCTGTAGTCCAAATCAGATAATTACCTCTATTTAGTCTTTGAGTGATGAATTGTTTTAGCAGCTTGCGTTGTACGGTTGTTTTTTCACTTGTCTTTCTGATTCCAAAAAGAACATTTCTAGTTTATGCCTTGTGACAGGTTTAATTTGGGCAGGCAGTAAACAAGCATTAAATGAAGCCTGTAATGAATATCTAGCATTTTAATTTCTTTCTGCTATCTATTTTTCTACTAGTTGATGAATATTTATTATTTTGGTAAAACAGCTATTATCAGAATATTTTCTGCTCTATCACGTACAATTTTACTTTAATGTGAATAAATAATCTTTTGAAAATACAGCATGTGGCACTCAAAAGTTATCTTAAAACTATCAGCTGAAATGTCCTATACTTGAGGCATTAAATTCCACCTGCGATATTCCTGCTGACAACTAATCTATCTTTCAGACAGATACTAGAATATTTAATATTAGAATGTCTTGGCATCGATATTGCGGTGCGGCTTTAGTTTCAGTACAGTAAGACATCGCACAACAAGTAACATTGTAAAGTCTTAATAAAGTGTGTGTGAGATTCACACTGGCTTTGCACCAACAATAAGCTTACGTTCTGTTTGACTATTGCCAGGGGTTTGATTTTCACCTTTTTAGGAATACCAGTGGCAGGGCAGTTGTCATTGCTTGGGGAAATGGGTAGCTTAATTTACAAGATGACAGATCAGCTGTCATTCTCCCTGAACAGATACATTTTCCCCATTGAGTTGCACTGGTATTGCAGCCAGGGGCATGATCAGACAGAAAAGGTTCTTACCCTTATTACAAGAGCTACAATAAATTTTTGAGTGTCAGAGTAATGAGATCCTGTCCTTAATTTTCCTCAAACATTTGTGTGGCAGAAAAGGAAAGAAGTCAGCTGCAAAAAAGGACCACTTATCACATGATGACTCATCGACCTCCTGTGCACCGAGGTAATCAAGGTCCAAAAAGTCTTTGCTTTAGCATTTCAAGCACTAAGGCAAATGATATCCCTCGGCATGTGCAAAAAGGGGATGGGTCAATTGCAGAAATATTTGTCTGTATTTCTAAAAATGTAACTGTAAATTACATCTACATATTACACTTCTTAGCAATTAAAAGATCAATTGAAGTACTTTATGCATTTTTTTTGCATTTAGAGTTCAAAATTGAAGTCCCGTCTGTAAGGGGTTTTCTCTCTCTCTCAAGAGATTCGCAGATCGCAGAGGTCACTCTCTCTCAGAGGCCTCTCTCTCTCTCGCTCTCTCTCTTTTGCACAGAAAAACCTTGAGTGGTTCGACCCACTCACCCCTTAGATTCTAGACACTGGACTTAAGTGCAGGAACTACAATGTAGAAAATACTCTTATAGACCAGGTTTAATGAAAGGAAATTATATTTTATTGCATAAGGAAAAACAAATCAAATGCAAGCAAATAAGAGGGTACATGGGAGGGAAAAACAAATCATAACAATACAGTACTAACTTAAAACGATACAGGCATATTATACCTTACAAAGATCATCATAAAATGGGGAAACACACGGAACATCGAGGGACAACAACTCATGTCAATTATACCCAAAATGACCACCCCCTTTAACCTATCTAGATCCGATTATGAAGGGCCAGAAACATGCTCACCAATCCAGTTGGAAAAGTATAGAGTTTTGAAATATGTCTGCGTTTTGATCCCCTCAGGCGTCCTGTTTCCTCATGGTCAGTGGAGCCACAACGGGGTGAAGGTCACGGACAGGCTGGACAGTGATGGGCACGGATGTCGGCGGAGATCATCTGCTTGACCACGGTTGGAAGCCCCTAGCCGGCTTTCATGTAGGTTTCTTCAATAGTTTTACCACCTCCCATTTCGTCAACGGCCCGGGGTTGGTCGATGATCTCCCGATGTTTTATCCCGGGGTGGGACGTCGGCTCGAACCGTCTTCTTCTCCGAACTCCAGCTGCTATCGAAGGTAACGGCTATTACCGAAGATCCCACGAAGATGATGAAGAAAGGAACCTCTCTCTTCCCAATATCTAAGATGAAGCCTCCCTTTCGCTACTCCTGGTGTCTTCCAATTATACTTCTCAGCAGAAGCCCTTATCTCGCGCCAAATCAGGTTAGTCTTTTGTTTTAATTTTGGCGGGCTGGTTGCACAACGGGGTAGTTATTATATTTTAAACTGTTCTTGGATGGCCGGTAACGGGCCATCTCTGGTCTGGAATGACCTTCATTGTTTTTAATGTCTTCTTGATGTCTTTAATGGGTCCTTGATGCGTTCTTTATGAATATGGAACTGTTCCCCTTTGTCTCGGTAAAAATTTAGATGGCCTTTATCTACAGGCCGATCTGACTGGATCTGCATCCAATCTTTATGTATGTGTGGGTGTCTGGTTTCGTTCTCTCAGAAACGGCTTCCAGAACCTACTGTGGGTTGAATTCACAAAGCTGTCTGAGGACTGCAGGACCCATTTTAAAGTGTCCCAATAAGTTGGTCACGGAGTCTGGTGGCCATTTTGAATGCCCCTTTTTCCTGGGCTTCTTTTAAAACAGTCTTTAAAATCATGGCCTCTTCTGCCATTCGACCCTTATTAATACAATATCAATTTTGCAAATCTTACAGTCCCCCTGATGATACTATAACTTGCTTGAAGTATCATAATTCTGGGTGAGCAAAATTTTCTGACCTTCCACAATCAAACCATCCCCTGTATTTACCTATCTGCGATTCCACGACACATGCATTTCCCATTTCAGAAAACCTACAGTGTACATAAAGCATCTATAGATGGCAATACATTGGGTTTAAAAGTTTGAAACACATTCTTCCAGGTGTGGAGGGGGGCCTAATACCCCTACACCACTTGGTTCAAACACCTTATTATCTTGAATAATCACAACTTACT
This sequence comes from Somniosus microcephalus, assembly GCF_052327205.1. Taxonomy (NCBI): domain Eukaryota; kingdom Metazoa; phylum Chordata; class Chondrichthyes; order Squaliformes; family Somniosidae; genus Somniosus; species Somniosus microcephalus. Next base: position 89,036,996 of record NC_140998.1, on the reverse strand, counting down.
TAATATACTTCAACAATAAAGAGCAAAATACACAAAATCTCACATGAATATTATCAAATAGAGGAGGGAGGGAAACTTTAACTTAATACATAGCAGCATAAATCTAAACGGGTGTCTCTTCTACCTGCACATAATGCTCCCTCCATTCTCCCCTGTTCTCGTACCTCTGTGAATATTTTACCTTTTTGCAGTGTACAAACAGTAAATAAATCACAATAAAAATCTGACACACTACTAGGATATGAGAGGCTGTCCTAATCCAAGAAGGGACTTCTATATTAGTGAACAGGTTCCACCATGGTGGGGTCACTATATCCAATATGTCTGCCCCTATTTCTAAGGTTTCTGCTCCAGTGTGTAAAAATGTTTCTGTGAAATGACAACAGCCTTTAATATCTTGGTGAGGTGTTCAGGGAGAGGGGGAATGATATATCCAAAATGTGCAATGAATCGTTGCAGGTCGGTGAAATTCTCTTTGACAGTGATGTGAACAGTGGAAGGTTCAGGAATGGGGACAATTTGCTCTTGGGCCACTTGAACTTCTGCCTTGGGTTTGAAGCAGAAACTGCTGTCACTCACCGGACACCAGCCGTGCTGTCCGTGTTGGTAGTGGGGCGCTGCAGTGGTGACACAGTATGTCCCCCCTCCTATATATGCCACCTGTGGGGGCACATGGCCTTGTGCCATTGCCTCCATGGTGCAATTTATAGGCTTCGCGCCAGCAGTTCTGAACCCACACTGTGGTTTTGAATAGGCATTCAAGTGCTGGGGACACAGGATGATGTGTGCTCCCCGGCTCCGGCACCCCGAGAGGTCGGTACCCATCATTGCATGCTCCCATCGAATGATGCACGGTGGGACCGCTGTGTAGCGAATGTGTGCACCCTCCTGAATGACTCCAATGTTCTCCACCCTGTATACCGGGGCAGGTTTAGCTGTCTTACCCATAACCGGCGTTCTTACCACTATACCCATAATGGTGTGATTAGACTGTCCACAGTCCACTGGGACTGGGTAGGCCTCTGAAGCTAGTCTGAGCTGGCACGGACTCAATGCATTCTCAAAAGGGTGGAGGGCTGCGAGGTGCTTATTGCTGATCCAGGAGGGGACTAAACCTTGTTTTAAATCCTCCAGATTACTGCGGCCCTCGCCCAGTAACCACGCCCCGTACAGCACACAAGCTTCGCTCTGCGCAGCCTGATCGGACGCATTCCGATCCTCCCTGATGAGAGCATTTACCGTTTTAGCGTGTTTCTCCAGCTCAGCTATTATTTCCTTTAAGTGTAGTGTCATGGCCTGGTCCTCATGTAACTCAGAACCAACTACATTATTCTCATCAGTCAGTATCTTTCTTAACTGTGTTTTTAAACCATTGATCTGGGTCTGCAGCTCCACGTCATCCAGAGTGTTGATGACGGAAGTCCCTGTGATAAAAGCTGTGAAAATATCATTTACTGCACCCCTTCTTTGTCTCCCTATCCTGCCCAAGACCTCGTGTGGTGTGGTGTACAATTCGGCTCTGTCGACATCGGCAAAGTTGAATTCATAAAATTGTCTGAACATGTTAACAGGACCTGGTACAATTGCTCCGTTTCCTTGGGGCTCCACTCTGGCAATCGCACCTCGGTGAGGTTTAAAATCACCGAGGCCACCGCGTAGTGCACCCCTTGGTACAGCACCTGACCTGTGGGCACTATCACCAATCCGTTCCCGGGTCCCTTGGTAGTGGTGGGGCACCCTTCCTTGCGGGTTTTGGCTACCGGAATCGTGGGCAGGGGCTTGCATGGGCGGGTAATGAGCTCGGTGGCATTTACTGGGATCTGAGAATATGGGACTCTGCACACCCGTGTGCTGACGTCCCATCTCATCTCTTGTCCAGCATCCTGCCACTGCCTTTGGAAAAAGATGGAGACGCCTGTGGGGCAAGCGTGTTCTGTCTTATGTTCATTAATAAATAGACATTCTTATTATGAACACAGCTAGCTTTTGCTGGACACTTTATTGAGCACATGTGGACTAGGTACAGTATCTGTAGAGGCATCCATCTTGACTGCTGCCTTGTGGGTAGCCTAGTGCCTCATGGGTAATGTAGTCTTAATATACATACAGCTGGGTAGTGTAGTCTTATATACATACAGCTATATACAGCTCTCTACAGCTCTACGGCTCCACCTAGTGTCCACTATAGAATGACATGTTATTGATCATTACATCCCCCTTTCTTTGAGGTTTAACAAAATCAGTATCAATCAACTTTCAAGAAAACAATAAAGATAATATCAGTAACACTTTGGTTAGTGCTCTATACACATAAACATTTTCAAAACAGTCAACACATTTTCAAAGCTTTACATTGTACTCAAAGATTAAGTCTATCAGGCTTTTTTACTTCACGTGTGGATCTTCTCAACACGGGTAAGTCTGATGTGTCTTCATGAGATTGTTCTGGCGTTGAATGACAAGATGCAGTTGCGGCATTGTCATCAATCTGGTCTTGAATAGTCTCTTGTGTTTTTAGGAGGGAACGGCGGTTCCTCCTGAGAATCTGTCCTTCCTCAGTTATAACAGTGTATGACCTTGGTCCTACTTCCTCAAGAACTGTAGCTTTCCTGTTCCATGCATCTGGATCCTCAATCCTGACAACATCATCCCTTGTCAATGGTTTTAGAGTTTTGGATGACTTGTCATAGTATGATTTCTGTTTCAGCTTTAACAGTTGAAGTCTCTGTCTCAGTTCCTCACTTTGCTGTTCTTTTGCACAGCAGGGTAGCGTGGTGCGCAACTTGCGACCCATTAGTAGTTCAGCAGGTGAAGAACCACAGTCTAAAGGTAAGGCTCGGTAGCTCAGCAGGGCGAGATAAGGATCAGACTTGCTTTCTGTTGCTTTCTTCAGTAGCTACTTGAGAACTTGAGCACCTTTCTCTGCCTTACCATTTGACTGAGCATACAAAGGACTGGATGTGATGTGCTGAAAGTCATAATGTGCTGCAAACTGTTGCCACTCCTTACAGTTGAAGCACGGACCATTGTCGCTAATGGCAATCCTGGGAATTCCATGTCTGGCGAAGATGGATTTTACATGCATTATGACACTGCTTGCTGTGGTGCTTGAGAGCAGCGCCATCTCAGGATAGTTAGAATAGTAGTCAATCACTATTAGATAGTCTTTACCATTTAAATGAAAAAGGTCCATACCAACCTTTTGCCATGGTGCTGTTGGTATGTCAGCTACTATCATTGGTTCCTTTGCTTGTTTGTTTTGGTGTTTCTGACATGTCTCACATTTGCCTATCATGTTCTCAATGTCCTTATTTATGCCAGGCCAATAAACAGTGTCTCTTGCCCTCCTTTTGCATTTTTCAATTCCGAGGTGTCCCTCATGAATCCTTTTGAGCATGTCTTGACGTAGAGCCTGTGGAATGACTATTCTGTTCTGTTTTAGTAATAGTCCACTTGCGACACTCAATTCTGACCTTATGTGAAAATATTTTGGACAGGAACCTTTTGGCCAACCATGATGAATGTTCTCTATTACTGTTTGTAATACTGTATCCTTTACTGTTCCTTCTGCTATTTGCTTTGATTTTGTGTCTGACACGGGCAGCGCAGCAGTGACCATACTCACATGAACATCCACGTCTTCTTCAGTAGAGCTCACATGACTCATTGTGGGTGCTCGGGATAGTGCATCTGCTAACACTATGTATTTGCCTGGTGTGTAGATCAGTTCAAAGTCATACCTTTGCAGCTTCATCATGAGTCATTGAATCCTTGGAGACATCTCATTCAGGTTTTTTTTTATGATGGCAACCAGTGGGCTGTGGTCTGCGTCAACTGTGAAGGTGGGAAGTCCATATATGTAGCCATGGAACTTTTCTAGTCCAACTACCAAGCCTAGACATTCCTTTTCAATCTGGGCGTATCGACACTCAGTATCAGTCATAGACCTGGAGGCATAGGCAACAGGCTTCCAATCTTCACCCTCTGCTTGTAGCAAGACCGCACCTAGGCCATCTTTTGATGCATCCGTTGACACTTTGATTCTTTTTGTTGGGTCAAAGAAGGTGAGTACAGGTGTGGTTGTCAGCACTGTTTTGAGGTTTATCCACTCTTGTTCATGTCTTTCTGTCCGTGCGAACTCATTTGTTTTATGTAGCAGGTCTCGCAGACAGGCTGTCTTGGCTGACAAGTTAGGAATGAACTTTCCAATGAAGTTTATCATCCCCATGATGCGTAGCACTCCTTTTTTGTCAGTAGGTCGGGGCATTTTGAGTATGGCGTTTACTTTTTCCATATCTGGCTCTATTCCTTTACCAGATAGATTATCTCCTAGGAAAGTGACTTCCTGGATGCCAAACTGGCACTTGGCTTTGTTGAGCTTCAGACCATTCCGGCGTATGCTCTGTAGCACTTTAGTCAGTCTCTCATTGTGTTCTTTCAGTGTGGAGCCCCAGATGATGATGTCATCAACATAGACCCAAACTCCTTCCAGACCTTCAATTATGTGTTCCATCGCTCTATGAAAGATTTCAGATGCAGATATTATCCCGAAAGGCATTCTGAGGAAACAATACCTGCCAAATGGTGTGTTGAAGGTACAGTATTTGGTGCTCTCTTCATCCAGTTTTAGTTGCCAAAATCCTTGTGAGGCATCGAGCTTTGTAAAGTATCTGGCACCTGACATTTCACTGGTGATTTCTTCTCGCTTGGGAATCTGGTAGTGTTCACGTTTTATGTTTGCATTTAAGTCCTTTGGATCCATGCATATTCTTAGATCATTGTTCTTTTTCTTTACACATACCATGGAGTTAACCCAGTCTGTTGGCTCTTTGACTTTCCTGATGACTCCTAGTGTGGTCATTCTGTCCAGTTCATTCTTGAGCCGATCACGCAGGGGTGCTGGAACTCTTCGTGGAGCATGTACCACTGGCTGAGCATTCTCCTTTAGCTGGATCTTGTAAGTGAATGGTAGAACTTCAAATCCTTTGAACACATCCTGGAAATTATTCACTACAGAATCCACCGAGTCATCTGGTCTGCTTATGGCACAGTTTATACGGTAGACTCTCTTGACCAGTTCTAAGTCCTCACAAGCTTTGTCACCCAGCAGTGAATCAAGTCTTTCAGCCACAACAGAAAACATGAGATGATGCACTTTGTCTTTGACTGTCACTTTAAGTCTGCATACACCTAAGCTATCTATTTTCTGTCCATTATAGTCCTTCAGTAGTACTGACTTTTTCTGTATTTTGGGCTTTTCTTTCTGTAATGAAATCTGTTTGTCTTGCCTGTATCCGTTTTGCACTCATGTATATTACCCTCCCCCACACGGTGTATAGTTTCACTTCCTCTTTCCTGACTAACCTGGAAGGTTCCAGGTCTTGGCTCTTGGCTCCGCCCCTGACTTCTCTTACTTAAAGATCTCAGGATCTGTATGACTCATTCCTGTGAGCCAGTTGGTGTGTTGAAATGTTAGCTCTGATCTTAGTGATTAAAAGCCAACTTGTTAAAGTCTATAACTTCTAGTTTTGTGGTTATTGAAGGCACATCAATTTTAATCACTAAAGAATACTAGGATGGATCGACTCCTAAAACCAGAGCGTCTGGACTTGGATCCACATTCTGCTGAAGCATCAAATCAATTTGGACACTGGCTCAAATGCTTTGAACTCTTCGTGAGGGCCTCATCCGCTAGCGAGGTAGATAAACTGAGTCTACTGACTACTCGCGTTAGTCATCGGATTTATTCGTTCATCCGGGACGCCACCTCTTACACGGAGGCCATCACTATCCTGAAGGCCCAATACCAGAGGCCAGTAAACGAAGTGTACGCCAGACATCTGCTGGCTACACGCAGGCAGCGACCTGAGGAATCAATGGACGATTTCTTACAGGGCCTAAAGGACTTGGTCCGGGACTGTAACTGCAAAGCCGTGACGGCCAACGTGTACTCTGACGAATTGGTCCGCGATTCCTTCATCACGGGCCTCAAATCGAATTATATCCGGCAGAGACTGCTGGAGAAGGAGGTCCTGGACTTAAAAAAGGCAGTGGCCACTGCGCGATCACTGGACGTGGCCCAGAAAAACTCTGACTCTTATTCTTCCGGCCATGCGGCCCTCACCGCCTCATGTGCACCGAGCGGGCCGCCATCTTGGAATCAGCCATCTTCCCCATCCAGGTCTCAGACCAGCTCTACACCGCCGGAGTCCCCACACAGAAGTTCACCCAGGAGTCCTACTACAGCGGCAATGTCTCGAGGCCCGAAATGCTACTTCTGCGGCTAGGCCAAGCACCCCAGACAACGATGCCCAGCGAAGGACGCTACATGCTTCAAATGTAAGAAAAAGGGGCATTTTAGCAATGCCTGCAGGGGGAATCCGATTTCCAACTCCGTCACTGCCTCGTGCGTGCCGTGCGGGCCGCCATCTTGGGATCCGCCATCTTTTCCCGACTCAACGGCCGCCCAGGGCCCAACAGTGGCTTCGATCACGGTGGATCAATCCAGGCCACACCCGTTGACAAAATCCATGATGGACTTACAGGTAAACGGGAATTTAACGAAATGTTTAATTGACTGTGGGAGTACCGAGAGTTTTATCCACCCTAGCCTGGTACGGCGGCACTCATTAACGGTAACCCCTACATGGAGCAGAATTGCTATGGCTGCTAAGCCCCACACTTCGAACATTTTGGGCTACTGTGTGGTAACACTGACTGTAAAAGGCACGGACTACAAGGATTTTAAACTCCTCGTGATGCCAGAGCTCTGTGTTAATGTAATCTTGGGCCTGGACTTCCAGTGCCACCACGAAAGTGTCACGCTAGCATATGGCGGGTCCCAGCCGCCACTCACAGTCTGTGGCCTATCAACCTTAAAAATCAGCCCGCCCTCTTTATTCGCTAATCTCGCTCCGAACTGTAGGCCCATAGCGACCAAAAGTAGACGGTACAGTCTGGAAGACAGACACTTTATCAAGGCGGAAGTGGACAGACTCCTGCGGGAAGGCATTATTGAATGCAGTACCAGTCCGTGGCGTGCCCAAGTAGTCATAGTTAAAAATAGCGAAAAGAAACGGATGGTAATTGACTACAGCCAGACTGTTAATATTTATACCCAGCTGGACGCCTACCCTTTACCCCGCATATCAGAAATGGTCAACCAGATTGCGCAATACCGAGTCTTCTCGACTATCGACCTCAAATCCGCGTATCACCAGCTCCCCATTAGAACGGAGGACCGCCCATACACCGCCTTTGAGGCGAACGGACGCCTCTACCATTTTCTCAGAGTGCCCTTCGGGGTAACAAATGGGGTCTCGGTTTTCCAACGTGAGATGGACCGCATGGTTGACGAGAATAAACTACAAGCTACCTACCCCTATCTGGACAATGTCACTATCTGCGGGCACAACCAGCAAGACCACGATCTAAATCTTGCGAGATTTTTAAAAACTGCCCTAAAGCTGAATCTAACCTACAACGAAGACAAATGTGTCTTCAACACAACCCGTCTCTGTATCCTCGGCTGTGTGGTGGAAGATGGGGTAATTGGACCGGACCCTGACCGATTACGCCCCCTAAAGGAACTGCCCCTGCCACACAATCCCAAAGCTTTAAAAAGGTGCCTGGGATTTTTTTCGTATTATGCCCAATGGGTGCCCAATTACCCTGATAAGGCCCGACCCCTCATTAAATCGACGTCCTTCCCACTATCAGCTGAAGCTCGGGAGGTTTTCACCAGTATCAAACAGGACATTGAAAGGGCTGCACTGTGTGCAGTGGACGAAAGCATTCCCTTTCAAGTCGAAAGCGATGCGTCAGACTTTGCCTTAGCTGCGACCCTCAATCAGGCTGGGAGACCTGTGGCCTTCTTCTCCCAAACCCTTCAGGGACCTGAAATCAGGCACTCTTCTGTCGAGAAGGAGGCACAGGCTATAGTGGAGGCAGTGCGGCACTGGAGACACTACCTAGCCGGCAAGCGTTTCACCCTGCTCACCGACCAGCGGTCGGTGGCTTTCATGTTTAATAACAAACAAAGGGGGAAAATCAAGAATGACAAAATACTCAGGTGGAGGATCGAACTATCCACGTTCGACTATGATATTATGTACAGACCGGGAGCCCTTAATGAACCCCCAGATGCCCTATCGTGGGGAATGTGTGCCAGCACTCATACGGACAAATTACAGGGTCTCCACAACGACCTCTGTCACCCAGTGGTCACCCGACTATACCATTTTATAAAGTCCTGCAATCTTCCCCACTCCATCGAGGAGGTCAGGGCAATGACCAGAGCCTGCCGCATCTGTGCGGAATGCAAGCCTCATTTCTACAGGCCTGACCGTGCACACCTTATCAAAGCCACACGGCCATTCGAGCGCCTAAGTCTGGACTTCAAGGGACCCCTTCCCTCTGCCGACCATAACGTATACTTCCTCAATATCATCGATGAATATTCCCGCTTCCCCTTCGCCATTCCCTGCCCAGACATGACCAGTGCCACGGTCATCAAGTGTCTCGGTAATCTATTCTGCATGTTTGGCATGCCGAACTACATACACAGTGATAGGGGGACGTCATTTATGAGTGACGAACTGCACCAGTTCTTGCTCTCAAAGGGGATAGCCACTAGCAGAACCACTAGCTACAACCCCCGGGGTAATGGGCAAGTGGAAAGGGAGAATGCTACTGTTTGGAAGGCTGTCACGTTAGCCTTAAAGTCAAAAGGCCTTCCGACCTCCCGCTGGCAGGAAGTCCTCCCAGACGTGCTCCACTCCATAAGGTTTCTGTTATGTACAGCCACTAACGCTACCCCTCACGAAAAGATGTCCGTTGTCCCCCGGAAATCCACCTCGGGCATATCTCTACCCGCGTGGCTGACGTCTCCGGGGACAGTACTATTGCGGAAGCACGTGAGAGGCCATAAAACGGACCCCCTTGTGGAAAAGGTACAGCTCCTCCATGCAAACCCTCAGTACGCCTATATCGAATATTCTGACGGGCGAGAGGACACTGTTTCCATAAAAGACCTCGCTCCCTCGGGGAGCGGAGAGAACGATGAGAGACTACCCGAGGAAGACCTACACCAAAAAGAGACAGGACGCCCAGAGGTATCAATACCCAACTTTAACCTGGAGGACACTGCAGATAACCTGGAAGACACTGCGGAGGCCCGGACAGCGGAGGAACCAGAATCCATTCCCCTAGAGGCACCCCAACCGGCTTTGCGCCGATCACTGAGAACCACAAAACCTCCTGACAGACTCACTTATACCAACTTTTAAGAAACATCACCCCGATGGACTAAATCTAAAGAAGGGGTGAATGTAATTAAATCTGTTTGTCTTGCCTGTATCCGTTTTGCACTCATGTATATTACCCTCCCCCACACGGTGTATAGTTTCACTTCCTCTTTCCTGACTAACCTGGAAGGTTCCAGGTCTTGGCTCTTGGCTCCGCCCCTGACTTCTCTAACTTAAAGATCTCAGGATCTGTATGACTCATTCCTGTGAGCCAGTCGGTGTGTTGAGATGTTAGCTCTGATCTTAGTGATTAAAAGCCAACTTGTTAAAGTCTATAACTTCTAGTTTTGTGGTTATTGAAGGCACATCACTTTCATATTGTTAATGTCACTCATACTGATTAAGTTTGCTTTTGCCCCAGTGTCTAGTTTCAAGGTAACTAATGCTCCATTTACCTGCAGTGGGATCATCCATTTGTCCTCTTTTACTGCATTAACTTTATGTTCAGCATTGTCCATTTCTGAGGGCTGCACATTTTCTGTATCCTTTTTGATATTGTCACATGACACCATTCCTACAAAAAATGTCTCACTTAAATCAGTGTCCTCAATTACATTAACTCGTTGCCCTTTCTTAGTTTGTACTTTTGAAAAGCATTGTTTGGCAAAGTGATTCTTTCCATTACACTTTGTGCACATTTTTTCCAAATGCTGGGCATTGTCTTAACTGGTGTTTGTAACCACAGCGTTTACAATTAAAAATTTCATCCTCCGATTGCTTTTCATTTCTGTTCTGCCCACGTTTCTTCCCCTTGTAGGACACAGCACCGACAGCAGCATTATCACTCATTACAATCGCATCATTATTGATTTCACTGAAAGTCTTCGCGTGCTTTTGAGCTAGCTCGCTGGCTTGACATATTTTCACAGCATTTTCCAAATTTAGTTCGGTTTTTCTCAACAGGCGTTCCCTGACTTTTTTATCATGAATACCAAACACAATCTGGTCACGAATCATGGATGCTTTGAGCTCAGAGAAATTACATGTCTGTGCTTTCAGTTTCAGATCAGTTATAAAGCTATCAAAAGTCTCATTTTGCTGCTGTGTCCTTGAACGGAAGATGTATCTTTCATACGTCTCATTCTTTTTGGGAGAGCAATGTGCATCAAATTTTTTTAGCACATCTTCTAATTTTTCTCTGTTCTCCTCTGGATTAAATACAAATGTATTAAATACCTCTATCGCTTGTGGGCCTGCAACCGTAAGCAGCAACGCTATCTTCCTTGCGTCTGGCTTCGTACCGAATCCGATGGCTGCAATGTAGAGTTCGAATTGTTGTTTAAAAGTCTGCCAATTGTAGTCGATATTTCCTGTGAGTTTCAAATGCTCTGGTGGCTTCAAATTCTCCATGTCGCTTTTCACAATTTTCAGCAGATCTTCACCATTCTGGTACCATCTTATGTTCATTAATAAATAGACATTCTTATTGTGAACACAGCTAGCTTTTGCTAGACACTTTATTGAGCACATGTGGACTAGGTACAGTATCTGTAGAGGCATCCATCTTGACTGCTGCCTTGTGGGTAGCCTAGTGCCTCATGGGTAATGTCGTCTTAATATACATACAGCTGGGTAGTGTAGTCTTATATACATACTGCTATATACAGCTCTATACAGCTCTACGGCTCCATCTAATGTCCACTATAGAATGACATGTTATTGATCATTACATTCTGAACCCCACATACAGATGTAAATCCCTTCATCTGGTTCCCACCATTTGTCCCAACAGACACTCAATCCCCCATGAGTCCCTGTAATTGTCCGATGGGTATTGTTACCCAGTCTCTCCCACTCGACCGTGGAGTTCTTCATGGTTTTACTCAGCTTCCTGATCCACCACCAACGGTCCAAAGGAACACGTCCGGAACACACAAGGCAAATCCTTTTCCCAACGGTGACGGTGACTCTGGGTGCGATGATCCTTACTCAAGGGCATGTCAAAAAGGCTTCCTGGTAATTAAAACCGAACTGACTGGAGTATTCCGTAGAGTTCGACCCCAGCCATCCTGGCCACCTTCCTTCGCAGAAGTAGTTGGCTGTCTCCTCGACCTCCCGGGTGCCCGTCCCATCGGTCGCGGTGGGGGCTGTGTCTCCCGAGCACCTGTAGATCGCGGAGTCCTTAGTGCGGCCCCGGTAGGCCACGCTGTACCCGATCACCACGAACGCGACAAGAATCCTTCTCATCTTTCTGGTTCCTGTAACAAAATTAAACGATATAGCCAGGCTTCCGAGAGATTCTGGCTTAGGTGAAGGCATGATCGGGTCGTTCGACCTCGATCCAAAACAGCACACATACTGGGTAGGTTCCAAAACTACTTGCAACACTAATCACTTTAATATACACACCTTAACTTAATTAAACTTAAACTTAACTTATGTACAGCGCCGCCCGTCCCCGGGCAGCTTACCTAATCCCTGATCGGACTGCAGCTTGCCGCTCCTTGTGGCGGGGCTGCACTGACCTGCAGCTTGGGTTCCCCGCAGCCTTCTGCTGTCGGTTGGGGACTGCGTTCTGCTGGGGATTTCCCAAGCCTGCATTTACTGAAGTTGGGGGGATCGGGCTAAGGTTTCTTTGGCTGAGGCATTCGGGATGACCTGCGAAGGAGTACTTTGGGTGTGGCTCCCATCGCGAGTGGACCTTCGGTTGGGACTTCAGCCCTCACAGCCCGTGGCACCTCCACGACTGCCGGCTTCGGCTCCCTTCCCTCAGGCTCCGCCCCTTTGGGATTTGGGTCTGTGGCAGACGACTCCTCCTCACCTGTCCTTACAGGTGGAGGATCTCCGCCCCCAATCTCTACCTCCCCTAAGCTTGAGTTGAGGGCGGGATCGCCGTCCTCCGACTCCACCTCCTCCAGAATCGTGTCGAGGGTGGGGCCTTGCTGTTCGGGCCCCCCCTCCTGTTTGGGTTCCCCCCCAATGGCGTTCGGATAAAGGGGAGGGCCTTGATCTTTGGGCTCCTCCTCGTCTGAGTCCCAGGCCATAGGGGAAACCTCCCAGGTGGGTGGGACAGCTTCTCCCTCCATGCAGGCTGTAGTTCCAGCCTGTGTGGTCTGTGACTTACTGCACGCCTCGGGCTGAGGATTTTCACCCTCAGACCTTGCTTCAGTTGCTGGCTCTTTTGCACCTGGCTTAAACAGTTTGCACTGATTGACGTGAAACATTTGGTGCGCCGGGGCAACTTCACTGCGTAAACCATGGGGCTGGCTTTGTCTACAATACTGTAGGGCCCCACGTACAGCGGTTCTAGGTTCCCCTCTTGGCTGTGACTCCCCACCATGACTTTGTCTCCAATTTCCCAACTCTGGGCTACGGTGGGAGGGACCGGTGGGTCTTGCACCAATTTCTGTCCACCCTGGTCTATGACTCCCTTTCCAGCGCGGATGGTCAGACCCAGGAATTTTACTTCCTGCTGGCCGATCCGTGCCTTCTTTGAGTTTACCTTAAAACCCTTTCTGCCTAACAGCTCCAATAACTCGGCTAATAGTGGGCCATGCTCCTCTCTGGAATCTGTGAACAGGAGCAAGTCGTCCACATACTGCACTAGCTGATTGGGCTGGCTGAACTCTCTTAAACACCCTGCCATGCACTGATGGAAAATGCTGGGGCTGTTGTGGAAACCTTATGGCAAGCAGTTCCAGGTGTACTGTTGCCCTTTAAAGGTAAAGGCAAACTTGTACTGGTCCTCCCTCCTTAAAGGGATGGACCAAAACCAATTGGAAATATCCAGAACCGTGAATGTGGTCGTGGAGGCTGGAATACTCCCTATCAGGTCTGCAACTGCTGCTACTGTCGGTGCGCAGGCTGGGATGTTACTATTGAGGACTCTGTAGTCCACCGTGGCTCTCCATGAATCGTCCGGCTTCCTCACCGGCCATAAAGGAGAGTTTACATGGGTGGCTATCAGTCTCAACACGCCCTGCTGCACCAGTGAAAACATTGCTGTCTCCATGTCGGACTCCGCTTCCTTGGGGAAGTTGTACTGCTTTTGGGGTCGGGCCATGGGGTCTCCGTCTACTCTGACCTCAAACCCGGTGACCCTCCTGCAATCGTGCTTGTGAGTGGCAAACGTGGTCAGATGGTCTGACACGAATGCCTGCAGACCCTGTGGGACACTTGCTACCATGAGCTCGAGGCCGTAGCCCTCTTTCGGCTTCACAGTACACAGGGTCCCCTTTTCACCCTTCCCTGGGATGATGACTACCTCGCCTCGTTTACCCTTAATCGCTCCCCAAAGACAGTGATTTCTTAGGTCCACGAGGATCCCGTGTTCTGCTAAGAAATCGGACCTGAGGATCCCCTTTCCACCCTCCACCTCCCACTTCATCAGTATACACTTCCACGTGGTGCGGAGTGGCCCTAAATGAATAGAGAGGGGAATGGAATGCACGCCAGCCTGTTCCTTGCTTGTGAAGCCCGACAGAATATATGGAACCCCGGTGGATAGAGGTGAGGTGGTGGGGTTATCTGCGTGGATCACGGTGCATGATGCCCCCCTATCCAACAGATAGATCCCCTTTACCTTTTCCACCTCCATCTCCATGAGGGGCCGTCTCCATTCATCATATCGCAGCGCACACAAGTAAATGGGCTGCACCGGCTCTAGTCATTTGGGTGCAGCGGTCAGGGTTTCGGGAACGACAAGACCGGTGGTGGCGGCTATCTTCCCCTGCGCGATCATCAGAGACCGCATTGTCTCTATGATCGATTCTATCGCAGCGGGATCCATAGCCGCACCAGCTCCCTTAGCTGGGACAGGAGCTGCGGCTTGGGTTTGGGCTGGTGCTGGGGCGGTGGTTTGGGCTTGGCTTTGGGCTGTGGGAGATTTCCCTTTATTATCCTTCCACGGATTCTTACAGTCCTTGCGCCAATGTCCATCCTTCCCACACCCGTAGCAATTGAGCTTGGCTTGGGCAGGGTGATTCCCCTCCTGACGCCACTCCTTCTTACTTGGGGCTGTGGATTTTGCCTCATGCACTTTTCCCTTAGAGGGAGGTGTCTCCTGACCTCTACAATTCTTGTAAGCTACGGTGAGCTGGCGGAGCACCGTCTCCCCCGTGACGCCGGGACCTTGGGGGTCAAACCAGGACCTGGCTAAGGCCTGTATCTGTGGCAAGCTGTTAGCAACCAAGCAACGGAGCCAATGAACCCGCTATTCGGCACTCATTCCAACCCGTTCTGGCATGCCCGGACAACTGCGTGATATACTGGCCACAGTCTTTCTGCGAAAACCCGTGGGGATTCTCCAGTTAGCTGCACAGTCCCTTCCACCCGTTGGAACAGATTACCGTCGTCCACTCCCATAACTTCCAAGACCTCATCCCTGAGATCTGTATACCCTTTTCGCCCCCTCTTACTCTCGTCTGCGAGGCACTGAAGGATTGTGCTATCCAGGGAGAAGAGCAGCATCTTTGCCTGTTCAAGATCATCACAATCATTGATGGCGGCTGTCTCCTCTATCTCCCTGAAATGAACTGAGGGATCTCCCTTTACCGTGAGTCTTGGGAGGTGGCTCACCATGGATCTTAGTTGTGGGGCAGCGTAGGGCACCACGAGCTGTTTCATGTGGGGTCCGGGATCACCATTGTCCTCGTTGGGACCGAACCTCTGGTGCCGAGCAGGACACATTGGTGCCGCCTCCAGCTTTGCTACCAGGGGCTGTTCCTCCTCCTGTACCATCTTGGCTACCTCCTGTTTTACCACCCCTGCTGGTTCCTGCCAAGCCTCGCTATAACTCGGCGGGGCTGAGGGCTCAGTGGCTGGTGCCATAGCTACCTCGCAAGGAACCGGATGTTTGGATTCCTGCAAAAAGTCAATCTGACTTGCTTTTGGGCTTATGAGGCATACCATGCCTTTTGCCTTAACCAGGGCCATTCTCAGGTCCTCTATGGTCTTTTGGCAGGGGCCGTGGTCTGTGCTCTCAAACCCATGTTCAAGGGATAGCTTGTAAGCTGCCTTGACTTCCAATACTCTCTCCTCCTGCGCTCTTAGCTGTTGTGTGAGGCGGGCGTTTTTCTCCCGTATTCTCGCCTCATGGATCTTTGCCTCAGTAACCTGGCACTCCAGGTACTCTATTCTAGCCTGATGTTGGCTGGCTACTACTTGGCATTCCTGATTCAGCGCGTGAAGCGCTGTGATGAGTTTTTCCCCACCCATGGCCTTTTCCTCTATCTCTGCTGTCTGGGCAGTGATCTTGGCTGCCTGTGCTGCAACGACTCTGTCCAGAATCTGGACTTGTTTTTGGAACACATCAGCCACACTGCCTTTTCCACTGACTTCTTATGCTCTTTGCTCTCTGTCCACCTGATGGCTGCGTCTACCGGACGCCCATCCAGTAAGAGATCGGAAATCCACTGCTTAGTGAGATTTATCTTGCCAAAGACATAATCCGCTATCCTCTCATCCATAACATTTCGCCCATTCAAACCTGGGTCTAAACCATTGCAATCCTGCTGCCACTGTCCTGCCGCGGTCGCCATTTTCTGTAAGGGGTTTTCTCTCTCTCTCAAGAGATTCGCAGATCGCAGAGGTCACTCTCTCTCAGAGGCCTCTCTCTCTCTCTTTCTCTCTCTCTCTTTCTCTCTTTTGCACAGAAAAACCTTGAGTGGTTCGACCCACTCACCCCTTAGATTCTAGACACTGGTCTTAAGTGCAGGAACTACAATGTAGAGAATACTCTTATAGACCAGGTTTAATGAAAGGAAATGATATTTTATTGCATAAGGAAAAACAAATCAAATGCAAGCAAATAAAAGGGTACATGGGAGGGAAAAACAAATCATAACAATACAGTACTAACAAAAAAGGATACAGGCATATTATACCTTACAAAGATCATCATAAAATGGGGAAACACACGGAACATCGAGGGACAACAACTCATGTTAATTATACCCAAAATGACCACCCTCTTTAACCTAGCTAGATCCGATTATGAAGGGCCAGAAACATGCTCACCAATCCAGTTGGAAAAATATAGAGTTTTGAAACAGGTCTGCGTTTTGATCCCCTCAGGCGTCCTGTTTCCTCGTGGTCAGTGGAGCCACAGCGGGCTGCGCCACACCTCTCTCTCTCTCTCTCTCAAGGTGAAGGTCACAGACAGGCTGGACACTGACGGGCCTGGATGTCGGCGGAGATCATCTGCTTGACCACGGTTGGAAGCCCCTAGCCGGCTTTCATGTAGGTTCATGTAATATATGCAAATTTGCAGACGACACAAAGCTGGGTGGGAGGGTAAGCTGTGAGGAGGATGTCGTGAAACTCCAGTACGATTTGGACAGTTTGGGTTATTGGGCAGAAACATGGCAAATGCACTATAATGTGGATAAATGTGAGGTTATCCACTTTGGTGGCAAAAACAGGAAGGCAGATTATTATTTGAATGGCAATAGATTGGGTGAAGGGGAAGTGCAAAGAGACCTGGGTATTCTTGTGCACCAGTCGCTGAAGGTAAGCATGCAGGTGCAGCAGGCGGTTAAGAAGGCAAATGGTATGTTGGCCTTCGTAGCAAGAGGGTTCGAGTACAGGAACAAGGATGTCTTGCTACAGTTGTACAGGGCCTTGGTGAGACCGCACCTTGAGTATTGTGTGCAGTTTTGGTCACCTTATTTGAGGAAGGACGTTCTTGCCATGGAGGGAGTGCAGCGAAGATTCACCAGGCTGATACCTGGGATGGCAGGAATGACGTATGAGGAGAGATTGTGTCGATTGGGCTTATACTCACTGGAGTTTAGAAGATTGAGAGGGGATCTCATCGAAACCTATAACATTTTGGCAGGTCTGGACAGACTACATGCAGGAAGGATGTTTCTGATGGCCGGAGAGTCCAGAACCAGGGGTTATAGTCTAAGGATAAGGGGTAAGCCATTTAGGACTGAAATGAGGAGGAATTTCTTCACCCAGAGAGTGGTGAACCTGTGGAATTCTCTGCCACAGAGGGCGGTGGAGGCCAGTTCATTAAATATATTCAAGAAAGAGTTGGATATATTTCTTGAGGCTAAAGGGATCAAGGGATATGGGGAGAAGGCAGGGACAGGGTACTGAAATTGGATGATCAGCCATGATCTCATTGAATGGCGGAGCAGGCTCGAAGGGCCAAATGGCCTACTCCTGCTCCTATCTTCTATGAATCTATGAAAAGGTTTCTTCGGTACTTTTACTACCACCCATTTCGTCAATGGCCCGGGGTTGGTCGATGATCTCGCGATGTTTTATCCCGGGGCGGGACGCCGGCTCGAACCGTCTTCTTCTCCGAACTCCAGCTGCTATCGAAGGTAACGGCTATTACCGAAGATCCCACGAAGATGATGAAGAAAGGAACCTCTCTCTTCCCAATATCTAAGATGAAGCCTCCCTTTCGCGACCCCCAGTGTCTCCCAATTATACTTCTCAGCAGAAGCCCTTATCTCGCGCCAAATCAGGTTAGTCTTTTGTTTTAATTTTGGCGGGCTGGTTGCACAACGGGGTAGTTATTATATTTTAAACTGTTCTTGGATGGCCGGTAACGGGCCATCTCTGGTCTGGAATGACCTTCATTGTTTTTAATGTCTTCTTGATGTCTTTAATGGGTCCTTGATGCGTTCTTTATGAATATGGAACTGTTCCCCTTTGTCTGGGTAAACATTTAGATGGCCTTTATCTACAGGCCGATCTGACTGGATCTGCATCCAATCTTTATGTATGTGTGGGTGTCTGGTTTCGTTCTCTCAGAAACGGCTTCCAGAACCTACTGTGGGTTGAATCCACAAAGCTGTCTGAGGACTGCAGGAACCATTTTAAAGTGTCCCAATAAGTTGGTCACGGGGTCTGGCGGCCATTTTGAATGCCCCTTTTTCCTGGGCTTCTTTTAAAACAGTCTTTAAAATCATGGCCTCTTCTGCCATTCGACCCTTATTAATACAATATCAATTTTGTGAATCTTACACGTCTATTAGGTGACAATGCAAGCTAATGATTGCAGTACACATCAATATGGAGAAACGAGGGGGCAACTGAACTATGAACCAGGATGAATGAAATTCACCCAGTTCATGCGTATTTCCAATTTACTGACTGATTTCTATCAAATTCAAAACATCTATGTTCAAGTTGGCAAGCCCCTTTTGAAAAAAATCATATGCAGAATAGCAAAATGGCCCTGTACAGATATAGATTATGACACCAAGATTGTTGAATGATGACACTCCAGAAATCAATCTATTCCTCTATGTTTAAGCATACTTTATGTGAAAGCCCACATTTAGGCTGCGATTTTATCAATGGAGGCGGGTTGGGTGTGGGTCAGGTGGTTTCCGGCTTCCATTCCCGCCCCCAGCTGCATCCGGCCCACAGATGTGATTTTACATTGATTGACCTTGTTAAGCCCGCCCTGCGGGCTTGCCAGCCAATTAAGAGGAAGCGGGCCAGTTGACGTCATTTGATGATGCGTCATCTGCCGGTTTTCTTAAAGGGACCACACACTATTTTTTTTTGGCTGCTGATTTCTCAGTTTTTGACAGCATTGAGGTGCTGAAAACAATGACAATCACTGCACAAAGGTGACCTCTTGCACCCAGGCTCTCCAATGACTCCCACCATAGGCTGGAATAGATGACAGCTGCAGGTGAGGTGACAGAAGTGATCTGTCGCTGGTGAGAGAGGTTCTCCCAGTGAGGTGGCACTGGACATGAATTTCAAAACTTGTTACCTAAACAAATGTAAATGTACTAAAAATGCATTTCCCAACATTTTCTTACCTCTGAGACTCACCAGTGCAACATTAGAACCTTCACACCACTTCTGCAGCTGTCATCAATCCAGAAACATTAAAGCAGACTCACAACACACCACACTTACCTGGCGTGGTGTCCGGACATCAGGAAACTCAAGGCAGAAGCGGCAAAATCCAAAAATAGCCTGTCAACTACTAGCAACTACCTGTTAATAGGCTTTAATCGTCTTCCCGCTGCTAGGTGTCGGGTCCATGCGCAAATCGGGTACCCAACACTTGGGAAAATTGTTTGGAGGCAGGTTGACGGCGGGATCGCAACCTGCTGTCAATCAAAATGATTTTAACCTTTGACCCGCCTCCAAACCCACCCTCTGAGCACCGGCAAAATCCAGCCCTCTTTGGCATGTGAGAGATATATGAAAATACACTAGTTTCTAAAGTTGTATAAAGGAAATCCATCAAAATTATTGTTTAAAGTATTGTCTTCAACTTTCTAAAGTACTTAACAGAAATGTTAAGGAGGATTTTATGGCTCACTAATTTGAATTATGTTATAAAGATTATACCATAACAACAACAACTTGTATTTATATAGTGCCTTTAATGTAGTAAAACGTCCCAAGATGCTTCATGAGAGGTAGGTTTTAAAGGAGCATCTTCAAGGAGGCAAGAGAGGTAGAGAGGCGGAGAGGTTTAGAGAGGGAATCCCAGAGCTTGGGGCCTTGGCAGCTGAAAGCACAGCTGCCAATGGTGGAGCGATTAAAATCAGGGATGCTCAAGAGGCCAGAATTGGAAGAGCACAGATATCTCAGAGGGTTGTGGGGCTGAAGGAGATTACAGAGATAGGGAGTGGCGAGGCCATGGAGGGATTTGAAAACAAGAATGAGAATTTTAAAATTGAGGCGTTGCTTAACTGGGAGCCATTGTAGGTCAGTGAGCACAGGGGTGATGGGTGAACGGGACTTGGTGCGAGTTAGGACACGGGCAGCAGAGTTTTGGATGATTTCAAGTTTACAGAGGGTAGAAAGTGGGATGCCAGCCAGGAGTGTTGGAATAGTCAAGACCAGAGGTAACAAGGCATGGATGAAGGTTTCAGTAGCAAATGAGCTAAGGCAGCGGCGGAGCAGGGTGACATTATAGAGGTGGAAGTAGGCGGTGTTAGTGATTGCATGGATATCTGGTCAGAAGCTCATCTTGGGGTCAAAGATGACATCAAGGTTGCGAACAGTCTGGTTCAGCCTCAGGCAGTTGACAGGGAGAGGGATGGAGTCGGTGGCTAGGGAACGGAATTTGTGGCGGGGACTGAAGACAATAGCTTCGGTCTTCCCAATATTTAATTGGAGGGAATTTCTGCTCATCCAGTACTGGATGTCGGACAAGCAATGTGACAAATCAGAGACAGTGGAGGGGTCGAGAGGTGGTGGTGAGGTGGAGCTGAGTGTCGTCAGCGTGGAAACTGACGCTGTGTTTTTGGATGATGTCGCCGAGGGGCAGCATGTTGATGAGAAATAGGAGGGGCCCAAGGATAGATCCTTCCCACCAGAGGTAATGGTACAGGAGCGGGAAGAGAAACCATTGTAGGTGATTCTCTGTCTACGACTGGATAAATAAGGACGGAGCTTGGCGAGTGCAGTTCCACCCAGCTAGATGATGGTGGAGAGGCGATGGAGGTGGATGATATGGTCAACCGTGTCAAAGGCTGCAGACAGGTTGAGAGGGACAAGAAGGGATAGTTTACCTTTGTCACATAGCCAATTTGAACAACAATTTTCAATTGTATTTTGAGATAATTACCCTGATTTGTTACAATCTAACACCTGATTTAATGACAGAGAGATTTTAGTTGTTCACTGAGTGAGCTGGAGTTTCTTAGCCTTGTTGCTAAGCACTGGTATCTGTTGCTATGTGACATCACAGCCATGCCTGTGGAAACTGGATTATGAGGACAGTCTTTCTAGTAAATTTCCTGAGAGAAATGAGGGGAAAATACGTGGCAATAATCGTTCTGGTAATTTTCCAAGAATAAAAGTGTGCCAACACATTCCTATGCAAAGAATTGGAGACTTACTGACAGCTTTCCTCTTCCTCAAAGATCTCATTACCTCCTATTTTCCCAGGAATATAAGAGGGAGAAGTATTTTTCCTGAAAAGACAATCTTTATCTAGTTTAGATGATCCCCCTTTTCGGGTTGCTAAGCATTACATAATTTCCCAACCACGTGACTAGACAGGTGACCTCGCCCTCTGACCTCGCTCTCTGACCTCGCTCTTTTACTACTCAGTCACTCGTTGGCAGGAGATATGTGAGTTTGCCCATTAATTTTCTTCAACCTTGGTGGAGCACCTAAAATCTGCTTAATAGATACCCTGAAGACCAGGCTGAGATCAGGAAGTAGCAGTGCTCGCATATTATAAACACTTGGCTCTCATTCATTCTGCCTGTTTTTCCCCCTGTGTTATCTTTTTCTGGGAGTCTCTGATCATTTTCCTTCATATCCTAAGTGAAAATGTGCTAAGACAAGTATGCAAACGATGCAATTCACATTGTAATTTGCTGAATAGTAAAGAAATAGATTATTGGGACAGACCAAACAGATTTTATTTAATATTCAGTAAATAAATGCCATCAGAGCAAGCGGTATCAGTCACAGAGGATCAACACGAATTTGAAAACTGAGTATAACTTGTGGCACCACATTAAAACAACAACTGGCATTCATATATTGCCTTTAATACAGTGAAACGTCCCAAGGCGCTTCACAGGAGCGTAATGAGACGAAATTTGATACCAAGCCAAATGAGATATAGGACAGATGACAAAAAGCTTGGTCAAAGAGATTCAGTTTAAAGAGCGTCCTAATGGAGGAGAGAGAGGTAGAGAGGCGGAGAGGCTTAGGGAGGGAATTCCAGAGCTTGGGGCCTTGGCAGCTGAAGGCACGGCCACCACTAGAAGGGCGAAGGAAATCGGGGATGCTCAATATTGTGTCGGTACCTTTCTACCTAGACACAATTTAGGACTCAGAACTCAGAGATTCAAACATGAAGTGCTTTATTGGAAGGAAAGGAAGTTCTGGCAAGTTCCGAAAAAAGAGAGCTAAACTTAACCGAGAACACCCAACCATTTATCTGCTGTGACAGCGCCACCACAGGTGGGAGGAGAACACACAATACATAACATTTCCTCCCCTCTTAAATGGAAGGTCCACATTATTCCTCAACAGGTAAGTTACTTTCAATGCACTCAACGAACCTAGGGTAGAGGTAGACTGCCTCAAACCCTGACTTTACCCTGGGGTTTATTCTGCCCCAGTCTTGTGGGTAAGTCGCTAAGCCTACAGATCCAAGCGTCTTGGAGGCCGCCGCTCTCTGACAGGATACCGGCGGTCATTGCTGGCTTCCACAGCAGCAGGCTTTGACACAGGCCTAGATGGAGAAGGTGCCTGTGTCAGTTGAAAGTCAGGAGTTTGCACAGGTGGAACAGTCTCTTTGACTTCCTGTGTTGGAGAAGAGCACTGTGGCAAGGGATGCTGGTTTGCGGTATCATCCGGAAACAGTTCAGGCTAACCAGCCATTGGAGCCTCTGTGGCTGTCTCTGCTCCTAGCGACAGTTGATCTGTGTGTCTTCTCCAGACGACGTCCTCAGCAGTCTCAACTGTGTAAGACACCGGGCCCATCTGCGCGATCACCGTAGCAGGAACCCATTTCGGTCCAGTGTTGTAGTTTCGAGCTGGGACGTGCTCTCCCGGATGAAACCGTCTCTCCTTGGATCATTTCTCTCTCTTTTCAACTTGAGCTTGTTGTTGACAATGGACAACCTGCTCTGCCCTTGGAGGTTTGAGTAAGTCAAAAGTTGTCCGCAACTGCCTCTTCATCATGAGCGAAACGGGGGAAGTTTTGGTTGTGGCATGCGGCTCGTTCCTGTAGGACAACAGGAAGCTGTTCAGACGTTGGTGGATTGAGCCCTGACCTTGCGATGCCTTCAAGGCATGCTTCAAAGTTTGCACGAACCTTTCTGCCTGGCCATTAGTAGAGAGATGATAGGGCGCAGACCTGATGTGTTGGACACCATTCACATGCAGGGAGGTTGCAAACTCCTGTGATACAAATTGTGGACCGTTGTCACTTACGAGTTGTTCCGGTGAGCCATAATGGCTGAACATCTCACCAAGTTTCTCAATTGTTTTCTCTGCCGTGGTAGACCTCATCACAGCGACCTCCGGCCACTTGCTACGAGCATCTACAACCACCATAAACATCTTCTCTTCGAAAGTGTTGGATCCGTGGTTCAGTGGATATGCTATTATTAAATAATCACACGGATGCTGTACATTAACAATAAACAGGTCTTTACTGGAGGAGGGTAATCTCTAGACTGGGGGTACAGAGGCATGCGCAAAGCCGGTACTACAGTATACAGGAGCTGTAAAAGTAGTTCTGACTTAAAGGCACATACACTACAATTCCTCCCCTTTTAGATTAGTAATACCCCTAACATTCAAATAACAATTAACATTTCAACATGTACTTTAAACAACAAAAGTCCATTTATAGATTCAGTCTATGGGGCGGCTTCCTGACCCTTTTGGGATAGCGCCTTTCCAGAGGTTCTTGTTCTTGGTGCAGAGGCGATTCTGACCCCTTTTCATCGGGTAGTTCATCGGGTTCCACTGCTACTGGGTCTGAAGTAGATGCTACCGGTATGTCGGGTTCATCCCCAGGTACTCGAGACATGGGGTTGACGCGTTCCTGTGACGCTAAGATCTGATCGACGTGGCGTCTCACAATGTTCTCCCCGACATCCACTGTGTACATTAATGGCCCCTGCCTTGTACATATTGTTCCGGGTTGCCACTTCTCTGTTCGATAGTCACGGGCCAAGACTGGTTGCCCTACATTGAAGCCCCTTCTCGGCTTCTCATTGATGAGCTGGAATTGTTTGTCCTCAACATTTCTTCGCACATTTGGTCTGAGCAAGTCCAGACGAGATCTCAACCTTCGGTTAAAGAACATCATGGCCGGGGTCTGGTTGGTAACTGCATGTGTTGCGTTTCTGTAGGC
This sequence comes from Somniosus microcephalus, assembly GCF_052327205.1. NCBI lineage: Eukaryota > Metazoa > Chordata > Chondrichthyes > Squaliformes > Somniosidae > Somniosus > Somniosus microcephalus. The sequence goes on along the minus strand of NC_140998.1, from coordinate 89,012,924 downwards.
TAATAAGAAATTGTCCATCTTATGCTGTAGTGGAATTTCATCGTCGCACATGGCATTTATCGCCTTCTTAAAGGTTTGTACGAACCTCTCAGCCAATCCATTTGTGGCTGGATGATACGGGGCAGATGTGTAATGCCTTACCCCATTCCTTTTCATGAATTTTTGGAACTCGTCGGACACAAACTGTGGTCCATTATCAGAGCAAATCTGCTCTGGCAAACCGTTTCCGGCAAATATGGTCCGTAGGACTGCAATCGTTTTCTCCGTAGTGGTTGAAGACATCTTTATCACCTCAGGCCACTTTGAATGAGCATCCACTGCTATTAAGAACATTGAGTCCATGAATGGACCAGCGAAATCAATATGCACCTGTTGCCATGGAGAGGAGGGCCACTCCCATGGGTGTAGAGGGGCATGTGGTGGTGCATTTTGGAACTTCTGGCATCCTAAGCAGCTCTTAGTTAGGTCTTCGATTTGTTGATCGATTCCCGGCCACCACACATAAGCCCTAGCAAGGCTTTTCATTTTCACTCCCCCCAGATAACCTTCATGTAGCTCATTTAGCACTCTCTCCCTTAAATTGGGTGGAATCACCACTCTGGATCCACACATCACTGTCCCCTGTCATAATGACAGCTGTTCTCTTCTGGATGAGAATGCTGGCAACAGTGAGTCGCCATGTGTTGGCCATCCCCTCACCGTCAATTCATATACCCGTGACAGCATCGGATCATTGCGGGTCTCCTTCTCTATATCCGCGTTTGTTACTGGCAATCATTCAATTATTGACGAATAAAATATCTCGATAGGGTCCACTGCTGGTGCTTCCTCCACAGTAGGCAGTGGCAGGCGCGATAGCCCATCAGCGTTCCCATGCTGTTTCGTGCCTTTATATTCTATTTCATATTGATTCGCCCCTAGAAACAGGGACCATCTTTGTAACCACTGTGCAGTCATCACTGGAACGCCCTTCTTAGGATTAAAGATGGAGACAAGTGGTTTGTGGTCAGTCAGCAAGGTGAACTTCTGCCCATGCAGATAGTGGTTGAATTTTTTTACTCCCCATACTAGGCTGAGGGCCTCCCTGTCAATCTGGGCGTAGTTGCGCTCGGCTGAGGTTAGTGACCGAGACGCAAAGGCTACTGGCCTCTCCAACCCGTCAGGGAATTTGTGCGACAGCACCGCTCTAATACCGTAGGGTGATGCATCACATGCTAAACGAATTGTTAGTGCTGGGTTGAAATGGGCCAACACCTCTTTTGATGTGATCAATTCCTTACACTTCTGGAAAGCTCGTCTACGTTCATCATCCCACTTCCATGGTACCCCTGTTTGCAGTAGGGTGTTCAGCGGGTGTAATACCGTAGACAAATTTGGTAAGAACTTGTGGTAGTAGTTTACCAGCCCGAGGATCGACCTCAGTTGTGACACATTTTCCGGTGCTGGAGCCTTGACTACTGCCTCAATCTTTTCAGGGGACTTATGTAACCCCTCTTCATCGATGACGTGGCCACAATACGAGATCTGTTTCTGGAAAAACTCGCACTTGTGGGTGATTAGCTCGTAGCCCATACTCCTTTAATCTGGTGAGCACCTTCTCCAAGTTGGCGACGTGATCACCGTCATTTTCGCCCGTGACCAAGATGTCGTCCAAATAACACTGGGTCCCTGGAATCCCTTGCAGGACCTGATCCATCGCCCTTTGCCAGATAGCCGGAGCCGAGGCTACTCCAAACACCAGCCGGTTGTATTGATAGAGACCTTTATGAGTGTTGATCGTAAGGTAATGTTTCGAAGCTTCTTCTACCTCCATTTGCAAGTACGCCTGGGCTAGATCAATTTTGGTGAAGCGTTTACCTCCAGATAGCGAGGCGAAAATATCCTCAATTCATGGAAGCGGATATTGCACCGTGTGAAGGACTGGGTTCACTGTCACCTTAAAATCCCCACATATGCGGACCTTCTTTGGTTCCCCAGGTGTATTACTCAACGACCTCTTCATTACAGGAACGATGGGTGTAGCCCACTCGCTCCAGTCCACTTTGGACAGTGCTCCTGAATGTTCCAACCCTTCCAGCTCTGCTTCAACAGCTGGTCTGATCGCATAAGGCACTGGTCTGGCCTTCAGAAACTTTGGGCTTGCATTTTCCTCTATTTTAATTGTTGCTGTTATTCCTTTTAGTGTTGCTAGTCCCTCCTGGAACACTTCTTTTGCGTCAGTTAGCATTTTTGACAGTCGTCCCGGTGTGACGTCGTCATCCTTTTTTTGCCTCAACCTTCAGCACCTGTATGGAATGCCAATCTAATTGTATCTTCCGGATCCATTCACGTCCTAGCAGTGGTGGTCCTGCATTTGGTAATACATATATATCCATTTTAGGTATTTCCTGGCCTTTATATGTCACTTTCACCCTTATTTTTCCTTTGGGGTAGACTTTTTGCCCTGTATACGTCTTCAAGACAATCTCTGTCGCTTTCAAGGGTATGTGTGAAAATAGCCGCTTGTAGTCTCTTTGATTTATGACGGTTAGGGCTGACCCTGTGTCCAATTCCATTTCCACTTGGACTCCGTCTATCTTGAGTGTAACCCAGATAGTCTGGTGATCCTCCATTTCGGTTACCTTATGTAGTTTCAGACAACCCAGCTCCTTGCTTCCGGAGTCTGTGTCACTTTTCTGTTCGTCTGAACCACTGTCCATCACCTGGTGTACCTTTTTGTACTTCTCCTGTGGAGATTTCTTACTGTTGGTTTTCTTCCCAGACCTGCAGACTCTTGCTATGTGTCCTGCTTTCCCACACTGTCTGCACACTTGGTCCTTGAACCAACAATCTTTCTGGTCATGTGTTGTTCTGCCGCAGCGATAGCACTTCCCTGTTCCATAGGACATTTCATTGGTGCCATATTCTTGCGGTCTCCGTTGTATCTCTGCAGCACCCCTTGCCGCTGCTTCGTGTGATACTGCCATACTGAAAGCTTTGTCCAGCGTAAGGTCCTTTTCTGATAGAAGCCGTTTCTGGGTTCCTTCACTTTAAGCCCACACACAAACTTGTCCCTTAACGTGTCTGCTAGTCCCGCTCCAAACTGGCAGTGTTTCGATAGCTTGCGCAGTTCCGTTAGGTACTCAGCATTGCTTTCGTCTTTGTGTTGGTTCCTTTTGTGGAACTTAAATTGTTCTGCTATCAGCAGCGGTGTGGGGTTTAAGTGGTCCTGTAGGATTTCTACTATGCTTTCAAAATTCTTGTTTACCGGCTTCCCTGGGGTTATTAGATTTTGCAGTAACCCATAAGTTTTTGCACCCATGGAATTTAACAGAACCAGTGCTTTATTAGCATCTGGCACTTCATTTGCCCTGCAGTACACCTCAATATGTTCCACATATGTCGCCCAATCTTCGACTTCATTGTCGAATGTAGAGATACTGCCACTCTTCGGCATCCTTGGGTGTGCGTTAACTATCACAAATGGCGCCTCCCGCGCTTCCCCTTCTTCTCCGCTGGCACAAAATGGCGTCTCCCGCGCATTCCTTCCTTCCCGCGCTCACCCTTCTTCACACCGCGGACCCTGTTCAGCCCGTGAGCACTGGCTGTGCTCTGCGCGTTCTTCTTTTTATATTTTTCGACGCCGCTCAGTCTAGAACCCGGCTGTTTCTTACCCTCTCTCTCTCCGGTTTGTTTTATTTGCCTCGACGCCGCTCGGTGTTCAACCCCCGGCTGCGCCCTGCGCTCTTCACTCCTGTCTTATCCCATCGACGCTGCTCGGCTCTCTCTCCGCCGTCGGTCGGCTCCAGCCGCCGCTGCTCGGGAAGGGTCTGCGCTGGACCTGTCGTCGGTCTCTTACTGCTCGTTGTGGCTGGGGAACCAAGCCCGGCTCTCCACAGCCTCCCCTGCAAAGTTGGATCTCTGCCTGACTGCTGGGCGGTTGCTCATGGTCGACGCCCGTGTTCCTGGCCTCGACTATTTTTTTAATTTTTTTTTATGTTGCAGATAGATTCGAATCGACACTCGTTGCCACTGTTGGATCCGTGGTTCAGTGGATATGCTATTATTAAATAATCACACGGATGCTGTACATTAACAAATAACAGGTCTTTACTGGAGGAGGGTAATCTCTAGACTGGGGGTACAGAGGCATGCGCAAAGCTTATATACCGGTGTGGTCACTGCCGGTACTACAGTATACAGAAGCTGTAAAAGTAGTTCTGACTTAAAGGCACATACACTACAGAAAGGACCGGCGAAGTCCACATGTACTCGCTGCCACACTTCTGCAGGCCAATCCCAGGGGTGTAGGGTTGCCAGCTGTGGAACATTCCGGACCCTTTGACATGGGGAACATGTTTCGGCTTTCTCCTCAATATTCCCATCGAGACCTGGCCACCAGAAGTAACTTCTTGCCATTTCCTTCATCCGAACCATCCCACTGTGGCTTGTATGAAGTTGTTGCAGTATAGGTTCCCTCAGAGGAGGCGGAATGATGACACGGCGTCCCCAAAGAAGACAAACTGCCTGGACGGAGAGCTCATTTCTTTTTGAAACGTAAGGTTTCAAACTAGGAGAATCTCCTATAGCTCTCCCTCGAATGACATTGTCCATTACCTCAGACAGGACTGGATCGTTGCGGGTGTACCTTCGCACCTGAACTGCAGTGACAGGTGCTCCCTCCACTTGTCTAAAGTAGATGTCTATCTGACGAGGCTCTGGGGGAGTAACAGGCAAGGGTAGCCTCGAGAGACCGTCTGCGTTGCCGTGTAAGTCTGATTTGCGATATTTGATGTCGTATGTGTGTCCTGACAACAGTAAAGCCCACCTTTGCATCCTGCTTGCAGCGAGAGACGGAATTCCGGTGTGGGGCCCGAAGATTGAAGTCAATGGACGGTGGTCCGTCAGGAGTGTGAACCTTCTCCCAAACAGGTACTGATGAAATTTTCGAATTCCAAAAACGATTCCCAAGGCCTCGCGCTCGATCTGCGCATAGTTACTCTCGGCCTTGTTCAAGGTGCGTGATGCGAAGGCGATAGGTTTCTCTTCACCCGAAGGCATGATGTGGGATATGACTGCTCCCACACCATATGGTGATGCATCACATGCTAGCTGCACGGGTAGCTTTGGGTCGAAGTGTGTCAGGACCTCCGATTTCAGCAATGCTTTCTTTGCTTGGGCAAAAGCTTCGTTGCACAGTTCAGTCCATTTCCATGTTTTGCCTTGACATAACAACTGATGTAATGGCTTCAGCAATGTTGCTAAGTCTGGAATAAACTTCCCATAGTAGTTAAGTAGCCCCAGAAATGAACATAACTGGCTCACATTCTGGGGTGCTGGGGCCTCCACGATCGCCTTGACCTTTGACGGCGCCTTATGCAGGCCAGTAGTGTCAATCACATGCCCCAGGTACTCAACTGAAGACTGAAAGAATTCACATTTGTCTTTACAAACTCTGAGTCCGTACTCTTTCAGTCGTTGTAGTGTCGCATCCAAGTTCAGAAGATGATCCTCCTCATTTGTCCCAGTGACAAGGATGTCGTCCAGGTAGCACTGGACTCCTGGCAGTCCACTCAAAATCTGATCCATTGCCCTTTGGAATAGAGCAGGGGCCAACGTAATTCCAAACGGAAGGTGGCAGTACCTGTATAGCCCCTTGTGTGTCACAATTGTCAGCAGCTCCTTTGATTTGTCATCGACATGCATTTGTAGATAAGCCTGGCATAAGTCTATTTTGCTGAACTTTTGCCCTCCGGCCAGGCCCGTAAAAAGATCCTCAATGAGGGGAAGAGGGTACTGTTCCGCAGACAGCACCGGGTTAATAGTCACTTTAAAATCCCCGCAGATTCGAACAGATCCATCCTTTTTCAGGACAGGAACAATGGGTGTGGCCCATTTGCTCACACTCACAGGCTCCAGGACTCCATTCTCGACTAAGGCCTCCAAGTTAGCCTCAACTTTTGGCCTAATTGCATAGGGTACAGGTCGGGCTTTGTGAAACTTCGGCTTGCTGTCAGGTTTAATGTCCAGTCTCACGCTAATCTTTTTCATGCTCCCAAGTTCTCCATTGAAGAGTTCTGCATGTTTGTTTAACACTGCAGTCAGACCTGACTCCCCTTTTGACATCATGCGGACCGCAGGCCAGTCCAGCGTGATTTTCTCTAGCCACGCACATCCCAGTAGCGATGGGTAATTTCCCTTTAGCACATACAGTGGCAGTTTTGCAGTCTGTCTGTTCAATTTAACTGTCACCTCAATGGCGCCTCTCATGGCCACAGGTTCGCCGGTATACGTCTTTAGCACAATGTTTGTTGGCTGAAGGGTAAGATGCTTTAGCATTTTGTTGTAGACAGTGTCTGAAACAAGGGACACAGCCGTGCCTGTGTCCACCTCCATCCGCACTGATTGTCCCTCCACCAGTGGTGACACCCAGTAGCCATTTGAATCACCTGCAACCATCAGTATGTGCACCTCTTCCTCCTCAGAGGTGTCGCTCCCCTCGGTTTTGCTTGTTCCATCATACTGCACTGTATGAACACTCTTTTTCCTCTCTTGTCCAAATACAGACATTTGGCTTCCATGCTTCCCAGCTCTGTCTGTTCTTTTTTTACCTCTACAGGCACGTTCAATGTGACCCTTTTTGCCACAATTTTGGCATTCCAGCTCCGTACACCAGCAGTCATTAGCGTGATGGCCCATTTTCCCACAACGGTAACATGTGCCGTTCCGCGCACCTTTAGGCTTAGACGACACCTTGTGAACTCTCCCTGTTGAACTCAACTGGTGAGCCTCCTTTTCCGCCATCTCCATGGAGACACTAATTTCAATGGCCTTTTCAAGAGGAAGGTTGTCCTCAGTAAGAAGGCGCTTCTGTGTGGCTGCATTTTGCAGACCACACACGAGTCTGTCTCTAATGGTGTCCTTCAGCACCTCCTTGAACTCGCAGTGTTCTGATAACCTTTTTAAAGCAGCAATAAACATCGTCACTGATTCCCCCTCCTCTTGATTCCATTTGTGAAATCTAAATCTCTCAGCAATAACCAGAGGTTTTGGTGAAAAATGTGCTCTAAGAATTTCCACTAGTTGCTTATATGTTTTAGTTCCTGGCTTATCTGGTTGCACGAGGCTGCGAAGTAAATTGAATGTCTTCGGCTCGATTACACTCAAAAAGTTAGGCACGACCTTTTCATTTGCCACCGCATTCGCCAATACAAAATAGTCAAAACATTCCGTATATGCACTCCATTGCTCCACATTTTCATCAAAATCACCGATGTTTCCTAATATAGTAGCCATCTCACGTTTCAAATTAAAATTTCTGATTACTCACTGCACCCGTCTCTGTTCCGAGTGTTTTGTAGTCGAAAACAAGAAAGTTCCCACAACACAGATTCATCCGATCCTCGTCGCCTCTTGTTGTGTTGGTACCTTTCTACCTAGACACAATTTAGGACTCAGAACTCAGAGATTCAAACATGAAGTGCTTTATTGGAAGGAAAGGAAGTTCTGGCAAGTTCCGAACAAAGAGAGCTAAACTTAACCGAGAACACCCAACCATTTATCTGCTGTGACAGCGCCACCACAGGTGGGAGGAGAACACACAATACATGCACTCAAGAGGCCAGAATTGGCGGAGAGCAGAGATCTCAGAGGGTTGTAGAGCTGGAGGACGTTACAGAGATAGGGAGTCAAGAGGCTATGGAGTGATTTGAACGCAAGCATGAGAATTTTAAATTTGAGGCGTTGCTGGGCCAGATGTTAATGTAGGTCTGTGAGCACAGGGGTCATGGGTCAACAGGACTTAGTGTGAGTTAGGATACGGGCAGCAGAGTTTTGAATGAGCTGAAGTTTACGGAATATTATTGAATATCACTGAAGTTATATTTATGAAATATGAAGCAGGTATTTTGAAATCAGACAGAAAACCACGAAAGTGTGGATAATCATGGGTATTAACTCACATCTGCCATTGCATCACCAGAAAAGTCATTTTTAACCTTTACTACCGTTGGAGGAAAACTTTCTCGTATTGTCGTTACTTGCCTTTAAATTTCCACAACATCTACCAGGAAATTAATTCGTAGTGCAAATGTTAAAATATCAGGAGCAAGAATACATGCAGATTGGTAAATATAACTACAAATTAATCAATGTTTTAAAATATTATTGCAGTGGTGAAATACAGAAAATAGGGCCAAAAACTAATAGTGGGACAGGTATCATGATGCATCCACCTGGGACTTCTGCTGATCCCACCACAGTTCACGAGGTCAGGGGATGGTCTCTTGATTGGAATTCCAATGGTGGGTACCCTTGCTAATAAGGGAGCATATTGCAGCAGAACAGTGGTTGTCCAAGGGGCTGTTGGGTCCCTCCTTTTGTAAGGGGGCCACTTCGATAATTTAAGGAAAGGTCCTGACCTTTTCCTCGCGGGTCCATGTCACAATCTCAACCTGGACTTTCAGGTAGGCCCCACTTTCACTATTTGTCACATGTTAACAGCCACCAGCCTTACACTGCGAGAGCCAGAGGCACGGGAACTGCTGATGTCGGGAGTTACAGCAGGAGTGCACCAGATGAGCTATGAATTTTCATTCCTAATGTGTTTTAGTACAAGTGTCACGTAATTTCTGTAAAATCGAATAAAGTTCATAACTTAATGATACCAGTCACTTGTTTATTGGTGTTTGAACACGTGCACGTTTAATTTCTATCTCCCATAATATTCAACTTAACCTAAAATCAAAGTAGAAAGTTAGGGAACACTGTACAAGAATTATTTAAATACTGTAGGGACAAGTTTCTTTAGGTTAGCACCCAAGTAGTACCTTAAATACTTATGCTATGCACAGACAAAATAGGTGCTAATCTTTTGTCCCTGTTTTGCACCTGAATAGCACTGCAGCCGAATCTCATGTATGGCTTTTCAGGTGGGTTTTTTTTAGCACCTTTTTTTTTCCTGCTGATGTTTTTAAGATTTACTTTCATTTCCACTAAAATGGGGAAAACTGCTCTTTAAGATAAATGGCAGAATCGCAACAGTTGTAGTGCTTACATACATACCAAACATCAGCATTTTTAACCGATGAGCTTCTCCCCTTTTCAAACTCTGTGTCAGTTTTTTTACTGGCATTGGAGATTGTCCGTATCAACCATTCCAATCGTATGGGAGGTGAGATGTCAAAAACAGATTGGTTCCAGTCTCGCCCTCCAACCTATCTGGTGTTACTTTATCTCATTCTTTGTTTATCGCAAACATAAGGCAGAAAATTTAAAATGAGCTGTTCGTTTCTGAGAAGTCACAGTGTGATTATTTAGCGTTTGCCATCAGAGAAAAGAAAAAAGAAAGACTTGCATTTCTATAGCGCCTTTCATGACCACCGGACGTCCCAAAGCACTTTACAGCCAATGAAGTACTTTTGGAGTATAGTCACTGTTGTAATGTGGGATATGCGGCAGCCAATTCGCACACAGCAAACTCCCACAAATAGCATTGTTATGTTGATTGAGGGATAAATATTGGCCAGGACACCAGGGATAACTCCCCTGCTCTTCTTCAAAATAGTGCCATGGGATCTTTTACGTCCACCTGAGAGAGCAGACGGGGCCTCGGTTTAACGTCTCATCTGACAGACGGCACTCAGTACTGCACTGGAGAGTCAGCCTAGATTTATGTGCTGAAGTTCCTGGAGTTGAGACTTGAACCCAAAACCTTTTAACTCAGAGGTAAGTGTGTTACCCACTGAGCCACAGCTGATACTAGAAGTTATATTTTATGAGAAATTATATATAACAAAAAAGTTGCTTAAAGTGCAACTTCTAATTTTTTGTTTTCTTTTCTGGAGCATACCTAGCCCTTGTCTTGTGTGAAAGTTTATTACCTTTGATATTGTGGAGTTTTTTTGATAAGGTGGCTCTTCCCTCATGTGAATGCACTAGCTGGCTTATTTTGATAATTGTGCCACTATCTTTGTGGAATTACCAGTGTTTGGAAATAAGATAGGAAGTGGGTTTGGAGTGATAATGTTTTTTCTTTTATACGAAAAAAATTGAAAATTACACTTGGAATTACAGCAGGCGCCAGAATTCTGAGAAAGGTACCAAATCAGGCATCAAAAATCAAAATCTACTGAGGGAGGCATACCCTGAAGAAAATAAACCTGATGCCATCAGCACTCACATTCACCCTCAGTAATTTCTAAATCACCACTGCTTCTAAGCTGTGTGCCACTGTACTTTCAGTCTATTTCCTTGTCTTCATGTGTCATGGGTCTATATTATGAGCTGTTGGCTTTTTGGGCTGTGTCAGTTTTTGCTCGTATTTTTTTGGTAGGCATGCAAGTGCTTACAATCCAAATGTTTTCTGCCTATTTTGAAAGATGACTGTTTCATATAAAAACTTTTATATGAGGAGAACTCATTCTCAAATGTTATCAAAATCTTTGAGATGGTCAGAAACAATCTTTACCTTTGATTTTTCTATGTTGGTGTTATTACTATGGTGACAGCTCAGCCTATTCTGAACTTTTACTACCTTTCCATTATCCTGCAGAAAAAACAGCACTTTATCATTTTCTTAAAGCTGTTTCTTAAGAGCTGTTTCAAATCTAGACATTTTGTCCATCTGTAGGAATAATAAAGAAGAAAGAAAGAATTTGCATTTATATAGCACTTTTCACAATGCTGTAAAGCGTTTTACAGCCAATTAAGTACTTTTGAAGTGTAGTCACTGTTGTAAAGTAGGAAACCTGGCATCCAATTTGCGCACAGCAAGGTCCCACAAGCAGCAATGTGATAGTGACCAGATAATCTGCTAACGAAGGGTCATCAACCTGAAACGTTAACTCTGTTTCTCTCTCCACAGATGCTGCTGAGTATTTCCAGCATTTTCTGTTTTTATTTTTGCTTTTTAAGTGATGTTGGTTGAGGATAAATATTAACCAGGCAGAACTCCCCTGCTCTTTTTTGAAATCGTGCCGTGGGATCTTTTAATTCCACCTGAGAGGGCAGACAGAGCCTCAGTGTAACATCTCATCTGAAAGACAGTACCTCCAACGGTGCAGCACTCCCTCAGTACTGCACTGGAGTATCAGCCTAGATTTTGTTCTCAACTCTCTGGAGTGGGTCCTGAACCCATGACCTAACTCAGAGGCAAAAGTGTTACCACTGAACCACAGCTGACACTAGGGCCAGAATTTTGCAAGGGGCTCAGAGGGAGGGTTCAGAGGTGGGTCCCCTGTCAAAATAGAAAAGATTGACAGCAGGTCGGGATCCCGCTGACAACCCACTTCCATGTCAGTTTCCCAAGTGCCGGTATTGTCTTCGCTTTACAGACCCGACACCAAGCAGTGGGGAAGCCAATTGACATAGTTAAGCACTTGTACTTACCATTTTTCCAGCTTTTGACGAGTTTCACGGCGCTCGGGGATCACGTCAGATAAGTAGGTCGGGTTTTCAATGACTCTCCATTGTTTTGAATAGGTGACAGATGCAAAAGTGGTATAAAAGCTAACATTTCACAGCTGTTCACTTTCCAATATTAGAAGCTAGAGCCTTCTGGATTTGGAATACACTTTTCAGCTTTATGTAGGTTGGAAATCTTTGGAGTAAACTATCTATCCACTGTCACGTCCTTGGAGCAACCTCTCTCACCATTGACAGATCGCTTCTGTCATCTCAACTTCAGTTGCCATCTCTTCCAGCAGCATCGGTGCCCTTGAAAAAATCTCACCTTGGTCCTGAGAACCCCATCACGATCAGCCCCAACACCAACATCACCAGGCACACCAATATCACCACCAACAATACCTCTGCAATCACCTGATGCTGTACAGGACACAGGGCATCAGCACCTGACCACATTGCTGCCCAGGAGGCCAGGGATGGCCTTACAATGGCCAGATTTACTTCACTTGATGCTGTACACCCTGGCTGCCACATGATGTGCCAAGTTGGCACCACCCCCACACCAGCACCATAAAGCATCCCTACAATGTCCAAGCAATTCCTTTCACACTCATCACATTGCGGGGATACCGTTATGTCTCACCATTCACTGCAACTCACTAAGCCACTTCCAAAGGTGCACACAAACCTGTCCGAGAAGGCAAAGTGCGGAAAATAAATATTTCAATGTTTGGCAACACATGAACAGAAACTTTACAGGAACATTGGCGGAAACACCCAAGTGCTTACCCTTGTGTGTTGTTAGTTGCTATGATTAGATAAGGATGAGGGTGAGTGTGAGGGGTGGCTAGTGAGATGGGGAAGTGATAATGTAGAGAAGGATGGGTGGAGGTGCAAGGTAAGTTGGTGTGAGTAAGGATGTGCAGGAGTAGGGTAGGGAAGGCAGGGTGATGGGGATGTGATGAGTGGCTCAGCAGGATGAGGTTGAGTGTGGCTTGGCATTAACGTTTCATGATCTACTGTGATCATTGAAAGGTTTGCGCCATTGCAGCCTGGTCCTCCTAACGACATCCCTGCTTGTGTCTTCCTGTGCAATGTGCAACCAGGCTGCATTTGTCTCCTGGGGAGGTCTCTTCCACCCGTTGGAAGAGAAGAGGACCTCCCTGCGTGCTGTGACTCCCTCTGTAAGCATATGGAGGGAGTCATGGGAGCGCCTGGGTGCAACCGTGCACCTCTTTGCAGTGCTTGTCAGTGTTTGCAGCACCTCAATGCTGTAGAACACTGACAGAACAACTGTCAAAATCAATTTGGACATGGTCCCTTTAAGGAAACCTAATGACGTGTCATCAAATGATGTCATCAGATCCACTTCCTTTTAATTGGCCAGGAACCTTGCAGGATGGGCTTAACAAGCCCCATCAATGAAAAATTCTCCTCACAGAGCGGAATGGAGCCAGGAGTGGGGTCGCAACTCGCCACCTACCTCGGCCGCACAGAGCCTGCCTCGGTAGGTGAAATCGCAGCCTAGGAGCGAGACCCAAACTTTGTTACCTGTCTGAATCTACTACTGTAAAAATGTGATAAAATATAGCCGTAGCACTGTACCCACCAGTTTCACCTCTTTGGTCCACTGTACCACTGTTGACATAACTGAAGTACCTCTGATAATTGTGAAGAACAGCATCGGATCATAGTGTTATCAGTGGAAATAACTACATAATTCTTCATGCTTGTCTTTCCAGAATTCCAATAAGAAGTTACTTTGACAAACAAGGGAGATTTATGGCAGAGTACAGTGTTGTTAACAGTACCATTCACCATTACAAATTTATAGAGGACGAGATGACCGTGTCCAATAAATAGAACATGTCTATATCAGTGATGTTTTAAAAATAAACTGAAAAATGCATGCATATCGATAATGTTTGTAATATTTAGGTACTGAATAAACCAGGCTCTCTCAAAGAATGATTTGTTCATTTAGATATGAGTCTTGGTACTTTAACAAAAGTTAGATTTATCCTTTTACAATGGTAGCAGATTTGGAAAATGTTTAAAATGTTTAAATTTACAATAATCAATATTATGGGCCCATATTTCCTGTACTGTTAACCAAGCCTTTATACATTAATGCTGCAGCCTAAAATGTCAATTTAGCCATTTATTTGTGAGCAGATCTGACTGAAATAAACCAACCTGTCATTTTTGGTATTGAATTTCCTCATACAACACAAAATATAAGTTACAATTGAAACAGACACTGGGTCTTACCAGGATTAATGAGCTCTGCAATGTCTGATGTAAGCAGAGTTTACTTTAATTGCCAATGTTTTATAACAATGGTGAGAGAATAGATAAATGGGAAAAAGACTGGAGCAAAGATTATCCTTTCCAAAGGACTGCTGGGTTACAAACCAACTGTTTGTCCTTGGCAGAGCAGCACAGCTCCTTCCATGGCTGTAACCATCTTTATACCAGCCAATAGGGTGGTTAGTCCCATACAGCAGAAGAGTTTTATGGGCTCCTACAATGGGGGGGGGGGGTGGGGCACCCACACCACACAAGTATCCCAAATTCAAAGCCAGAGCTCTGACTCCACTCAGTGGGACTGTCTGGAGTGGGGTTTGAAACCTGCACCTTCCTGGCCCAGAGTGCGGGAATCGTAGCACTGCGCCAAAGGCTCACTCCCAGCACACCACTACACCTGTAGATTGTTACAGCGCAGATACAGGCTATTCAGCCCAATATCACAGATGAGGGAACATGAACACAATATGTGGATTAACAAAAATTACTTTTTTATAAACATTGAGTTAAATGTTACTTTGTGTGTGCAAAGTATTGAGATTTGTTACATTTAAACATGTACTTAGAGACACCAGAATCTGTGGTAATCTCATCAACAACAGAGCCCCCAGCTTCCTGTGATCGCTTCAAAGATCACAGCTGAGGCTTTTCTATTAGAATTATTTTAATGCCAGTATTAATTTTAAAGAATGCCAGTCATTAAATTGTGATGATATCTCCTTATTATGTACAGCGGCCTGAGGTGACTCTTATAACTGCCTCAATCTATTTTTTCCTGTTTTTTTTGATGTAATTGAAGAGCATTCTGACGTTCAGCTAGGTTCTTTGATCACTTAAGGTAAATTTCAACTACTCAGCAATCTTATCCAATACTTTTCAAAAGACTGTACAGTTCTGGAGTTTCTCCACTTACTATTAATGGTAAATTACTTTGAATGAGTGCAAAAAGTGCACTTATAGTTCATACATAGGCCAAAACATGCCTTGCACCCATGCATGGGAGAATTCAGGGCAAACTTATTTATCTAACAGCATTTGTACACAGATAAAATAAACTTCCTGACTTTTAACAGGTGACAATGCAGTACTCTGTTTTCTAGAAGGATGACATAGCCTTTCCATTATCATCCTAATACTAAAGATAGCTAGTTGTACTTCATTATCACTTGCAATCATAGTTTCTTTTATTTATGTTCAGGATAGTTTCTGCTTTAATGTTTAATCCAGTTCTTGAAAATTGTCAAGCTCAACAGGAAAACTCTGTTAAAGATAGAACATTCTATAATTTCTACAGTTGTATAAGTATGTCGAATAATTGTGAACATTATACAGTGTGGACTGAATGAGGGTGATTGAATATTCAGTAATGGACAATGCACAATAATTACATATTAATAGACATTAACCAAAAAAGATCTAATTAACCATCATTGATCAATGTTATAATCTTGCATCCTTGTGTAAACTATGAATTTAAAAAGTGTTTCTGCATGTGGTATAAAAATAATCTAGCAGGTTCTGTGTCAGAGTAGTGAGGATTGTGTGGTGTTTTAAATAGTTTTTTCTACATCCCCAACCCGCCTATTCCAGCATGGAACCGTCTGGATCATTCATAATAGACTTTTAATATATTTGATATGTTCTGTATTAATTCATGTTCATTTTAATATATCAATTGGTTTAATATATTTCTGTTAAATTATCCATACATAGATATTAAAAGATGTGCAAAGCATGCAGTGAGTTTTCTCTCTAAAGTATCCTGGTAACTGTGTCATATTTCAGGATTTTTGATCATTTTGCACAGAAAGGATTTGGAAAAAGAGTTTACTTTTAAATGTTGGGCTTTGAAAGCAAAGTGTATTCACACACTTTTTTTTAAAGCACCGGATCAAAAGGTTTACCAGATTAAAATGATAATGGGCTAGACATCGAAGTTGTTTTCCCCAAAGACTGCAAAGAATAAATATTTTATTAACCTATCTTGTAAATCAATGACCAGCTCATGCTCATTGGGTTGGGAAGTCTATGGCCCCTGGTACCTTATATCTATGACAGATCCAAACAGTCTCAGTATATTTGTTTCAGAGCCTAAAATAATATTTTTATGTTGTAAAAATATAACAATTGTGCCCTTCAAATATTTAGGCAGCAAAATCAATGACACCACTAAAAATTATTTTTAAATGTGTGATTTTGCTTTGTACAGAATATATTTGATGTTCTGAGTTCTAAATGTTGCTTGCTGCGAATTTTATGTAGATTACAAAAGAAGGGTAGTGTTATCAGTACTTTGAAATTTTAATGCTCCACTGGTGTGAATGGAAGCTTTTCCATTGAGGTGCTGATTAAGCCAACTGCTCAGCCTCCTTGTCTTTGTATTCCCCATGGAAATAACGGGCCAGAATTTACTGTAGCCAGTGAATAAATGGCACCCACCATTAGTTAGATTTTCCCTTATCCGTTTAATTTCAATGAGATCTTGCACTGGCAGTTGCTGTAAATGTGAGATGGAAATGGCACAGTGCCCTCTACAGGGCATCTGGGATCTGTGTGAACAGGACAAGCAACTGGGTATCTCCTTAACCAGTCAGATTGAAGGATTGTTAAATAAACAATGCAGGGTCTGAACCAGGAAGCGTAGGTTAGAATATTGAATTAAATGTCAAATCAAGTACAGAAAGAGAAATAAAAACAGGGAAAGAAAGGTTGGATTAAGAAGGAGATTAAAAAAGAGACAGATATCTCCAACAATTAAAAGCTGAAGGAATAAGATTCCACATTTCTAATGGTTAATTTTCAGTGCCAGACAGATTATTCAGCGGTAATTAAGTGCTGGATTTTATGAACCTCGACAGGTCCGCGGCGGGGGACGTCAGTGGCGAGTCCCAACCCCACTGCTGTCTCCATCCCAGCCTCTGAAATTAATTTACCCTAATTCGGCTTTTTAAGCCCGCCCAGCGCATTTACCGGCCAATTAGAAGAAGCGGGTCTGGTGATGTCATTTGATGATACGTCATCAGCCAATTGCCTTAAAGGAACCATGGCCAAATTTCTTTTGACATCTGTGCTGTCAGTGTTCTGCAGCATTGAGGTGCTGCAAACACTGACAAGCACTGCACAGTGCACAGAGGTGCAGGGCTGCACCCAGGCTCTCCCATGACTCTCTCCATATGCTTATGGAGGGAGCCACAGCACACAGGGAGGTTGTCTTCCCTTCCCATGGGTGGAAGTGACCTCCCCAGGAGATCAACACAGACTGGTTGCACATTGCAGAGGAGGGCACAAGCAGAGATGTGTTCAGGAGGACCTGGGTGCAGTGCCGCAAATGTTTCAATGATCTCAGTAGATCACGAAACGTTACTGCCAAGCCACACTCAACCTCATCCTGCTGTGCCTCTCATCACATCACCATCACTCTGCCTTCCCTACCCTACTCCTGCACATCCTTACCCACACCAACTTACCTTGCATCTCCACCCATCCCTCTCTATCTACATTATCACTTCCCCATCTCACTAGCCACCCCTCACACTCGCCCTCATCCTAGTCCAATCATACGAACTAACAACACACAAGGGTAGGCACTTGGATGTTTTATGCAATGTTCATGTAAACTTTCTGTTACTGTGCTATCAAACATTGAAACCTTTATTTTCAACACTTTGCGTTCTTGGACAGATTTGTGTGCACCTTTGGAAGTGGCTTAGTGAATTACAACGAATGGTGAGACATAAGGATACCCCCGCAATAGTAATGAGTGTGAAAGGAATGGCTTGGGCATTTTAGGGATGCTTTATGGTGCTGGTGTGGGAGTGGTGCCAACTTGGCGCATCATGTGGCAGCCAGGGTGAACAGCATCAAGTGAAGTAAATCTGGCCACAGTGAGGCCATTCCTGGCCTCCCGGGCAGCAATGTGGTCAGGTGATGATGCCCTGTGTCCTGTGCAGCATCAGTTGATTGCGGAGAAGGTTAGTGTTGTTGTTGGTGCTGCTGGTGTGCCCGGTGATGTTGGTGTTGGGGCTGATCGTGGTGGGATTCTGAGGACCAAGGTGAAAGAGTATAAAGGGCACTGATACTAATGGAATAGATGGCAGATGAAGTAGAGATGACAGAAGCGATCTGTCAATGATGGGAGAGGTAATGAGGTCAGACTGGATGGAGACTTGCGCAAAGACTTACAGCATACTGAAGCTAGTGGTTAAGGGATCATATCTCAATCAGCTGGGAGCTTTGACTTGACATTTGAAGCTGTCAATTCATCAGCTGATTCAATGGCTACTGACCTCCCACTCAGCTTCACAGACAAGGTGTAGGCACAGCAGGAAACCAGTGGGCGACCTGTCAAATCCAAAAGCTGGGAAAAAACCATTGATAAGTGGCTGTTACCAAGCCATTAATGATTTTAATTGCCTTGCCCGCATGGTGGTGGGTTCACGGTGGGGTCCCAACCTGCTGGGGAAAAAAAACACTTTCCCACCCGACCCGCCACCAATCGCACCCACTGACCACGCCACCCACCCCAACCCCCCCACCCCCCGCAAAATCCAGCCCTATGACTTATCACACTGTTAAAAAGGGTACTTAGACAGAAATGGACAAGCCCTAACATTCTGTGGTGAGTTTAGTTCGTATCTACCATGCAAGTACAGGAACTTCATGCTGTTCAATGCATTTGAATGGTGATTCAGTTTTTGTGAAGCTAATGGCGGGGGAGCGCATCTCTGACAGCAACTTCCATTTTTTGACATTCAACCGCACACCTGCCCTCGCCTGCTGTGTGATTTACACTTAAATAACGGTGAGCGCTGTTAGCCTCACCAGTGTTTTGCCTGGAAATTTGCGGCCATTGTTTAAACTACTAAGGATATCTGTCACCGAAAATTCAGTTCTGTTGTTAAATCTAAAGGATGCTGGTATAAGAATAGGAGGGAAACAGATTAAAAAAGTAATTGCTGTGAAGGAGTAAAAGATGTTCCTCTTCTGCTTTGGATACATGCAGCACTCTGCTTCCTTGTGCGTTAAGCTACAGTAAGAAAGGCAAATGCATTGGCCAGAATTTCCCCCCAAAAAACGGGTGAGTTTGGCGTGTGGGGGGCAGTTAAGTTATTAAAAATGGGACTCCCGACCTGATCCCGCATCCAACCCGCCCACTTCCAGTTTTAACGGGGGCGGGACGGGGGCGGGCGACCAACCTACCCCCACAGGGCAGTACATCAATTTAAATATTATAATGAGGCTGAAATCCCCTTTTTTCACCTCCATTTTGAATTTAACTGCATGTGGACGGGTTTCACACAATTCGTGAAACCTGGCAGTTAAAGCGAGGCGGGGATTGCTGCATCCGGGAGGTAAGTGGCTTTATACCTACCTCCTGGATCCAGGGTCCCTGCCTAACACACCGCCCGCGATCGGAGACCCCACCACGAGGTCTCCAATTTCCTCCCCAGGCCTCCGATCCCCACCATGAGACCTCCCCACCCCCACCCCACCGAAGATGCTGAGGCCAACCACAATCCTCCGGTGGCCGGCCCTGATCCTCTCTCCCCCCTTGCCAGTGCTCCGGCCGACCCCCCCCGCTGTCGACCCCTTGACCCCCAATCCTTCAGCTGATCGCCCCCCTCGCCAACCCCCTGAATCCCTGCCTCCCCCCCGCCCAGCCTCCGATCAGTGCCTGATCGAAAAGATGCAGTCTTAAATACATGGCTGGAGCTGCAGTAATAAGGCAAAGGCTGAAAGCCAGTGACAGTGAAATATGAGGAAAACCTTGAAGAAATCAGTCTGCAAAAGATGAAACTTGGTTAAAAACCCATAAAAGGTGAGAGTGGTCCTGATCAGTGAAACATTTGACTGTTTATCATTTCTGTACTTGTAGCAAAGTGACAGTATCGATAAGGAAATGCTCTCACTCCATAATGGAGCACTTGATGAAGACTTTTTGAGTGAAGTTTGAGCATTTAATGGGGTGAATGATCATTTATTCTGTGCACTGGAATATGCCATTCTTTAGTGTATGCTTTAATAGTAATCTGAAAGAGAAGGTCATTTTGTTATTAGTCTCAAATTCCCCTGGTGCTAGGATCAGGAGAACCAATAATTGTTATGAATATAGTTAGTCTGGAATGGCCACATGAGGGAATTAATATTTCACGACAGACCATGTTGAAGAGCTGCAAAAGTGTTTGTTAAGCTGTGCTCAGATAGCTATTGTTCGGTGAAATTTGACTGACTGTCTGAAGTAACATTTTATGCCCAATGGAATTTGTGAGATAAGCAGGCCAAGAAAAATGAATTATTCACATTGTGTAACTCCTAAGGATATGGACGACTCTGACCCAATATCTAAAGTAGTATTAGAGACTAGAACAAAAGCTCCAAGACAGGTTTAAAATTCTGCTTCAGGGACAGTGGGCGAGTGGGAGTTTGTGTGGGATGGGGTAGAGGCAGCAGAGTTTTGGTTGAATTGAAGTTTATAGGAAGTGTGTACGATGGGGGGGCTGGCCCGGAGAGCTTTGGAGTAATTGAGTCTGGAGCTGATAAAGCTTTGCATGAGGGTTTAGGCAGCAGGTGGGGTTGAGGTTAACGTGGAGGCTGGTGATGTTACAGAGATGGAAATAAATGGCCACAGGAACAGGAATAGGCCATTCAACCCCTCGAGCGTGTTCCACCATTCTGTTAGAACATGGCTAATCTGTATTTCAGTTCCATTTACCCGCCTTTGCTCTATATCTCTTGATACCCTTACCGAACAAAAATCTTGGTCTTTGCGATCGAGAGGATATGGAGTCAGAAGGTCGGCTCAGGGTCAAATAGAAATTAAAGTTGTGAGCAGTCTGCTTAAGCCTAAGACAGTTGCCAGGCAGGGGATGTTCAGTGGCGGGGTCCAAAGAAGGTGGTTTTGGTCTTTCCAGTATTTTGCTGCAGGAAATTGCAGCTCATCCAAGGTTTCAGACAAGCAGTCAGACAACACAAAGACAGTGGAGGGGTCGAGAGAGATAAGACTGGTTGTCACAAAGGTGCAAAATTTGGATGAGGAAGAAAGGGGGGCAAAGATCCTGAGGTGATGGTGTAGTGGTGGGAAGAAAAGTTATTGTTAGAGCTGGTCTGACTATGATCAAATAGGGAAGAGTGGAACAAAATGAGGACAGTCCCATTGAGTTGGATAAAGTGAAGGAACGGTGTTATAGAGTCATGGGGGAAAGATTTGGTTGCTTTGCGCCTCCCGTTAGCACCATAAGAGGGCGCTAATGGGGCGCAAAGCAACTAGTGCCCGGGAACGGCGATGTTTGCGCCGCTCGCGAAATTGACCAGACATTTTGCGGCGGTGCTAAACACTACCTCCACGATCTCCTGCGCCCGCAGATCGTGACGTCAGTCGAACGTGCAACGCCCCGGGAACACCCTGGACCGGATATTGAGTGGCGCCCCCTGCCTTACTACCTGCCACTAGCAACGATAGGTAGAGAGAATGTTTTGCGGTCGGGAAGAGACCGGGGGAGCACTATTTAAAGGCGACCGCTTCCTGCCTTTTTTTGTCGGTGACATTTTTGCACCACGCATTCTGAGAGAGAGAGACTCCTGGAGATATTCAACGCTGTGTGAAGGAGTTTAGGGTACTGAGCAGCACGTTGCAGGTTCATTTTTGATTTGACCTTCCTTGCATCGATTTAGAAGAGACTTTGGGGGCTGCACTCTGAGCTCTTTCCCTAGGTCTCTCCATTGTTCTTTCCAGCAGATTTGATGTACAGGTCTCTTCAGGCCGAGATTCAAGGTTGCAATGAGCAGGGTGTGGATGGAGAGCAAGGTCGACCCTTCCCTTTAAGAACTGGCCGGCGCCAGTGTATCTGTGTTCCATTGCTGACTGACGTCACATGAGCTTCGCCAGTGCTCTGAGGTAGCGCCTTGCTCCTCGGCGTTAGTGCCTCAAGTGAGGTGTGTAGCGCCTGATTTAGTGCTCCAATCACCTCCAGGGGTGATAGAGGCCAAGTTTGCAGTCGGAGGCGATAATTAACGCCAGGCGGTAAACTTTGCACCCGGCTGGTAATTGCACCCCAAACGGGGCGATACCGAATTTCTCCCCCATAGAGACATAGGCCTAGAAATTCAGTTGTTAGCGCCAGCCGCTAGTGCCTTAAGAGGGTGAGAAGTGGGGCGCGAAGTGGCTAGCGCCCGGGCGCGGCGCGACCTGCACCTCTCGCGAACTTGAGTCAAGAATTAGCGGCGGCGCAAAACTGCAGTGCCCGCTCAGCTGCGCGCACAGATCCTGACGTCATTTCATGGTGCAACGCCCTTGGTGCACCCTGAACCGGAACTTCAGTGGCGCCCCCCTTCTTTCTGCCTGGCGCTCCCAGCGACTGGTTGAGTGGAACGGTTCCCAGTCGCTGTGGGGCTGGGGGGGCGCTATTTAAAGGGGACTCTTCCTGCATTCTTTGTGGCAGCCATTTTGTTCCACTCCTTCTGTGTGAGAGAGAGAGATTTGGAGAGAGACAAAGGGAGAGAGCTTTCTGCTTTGACTCATCGCTCGCACAGGTACTTCTGGCTTCAGGCCAGAGCTTTGCAGTTGGATTTATTTTTCAGTGCCATAGCCTTGAGTGGCCACATATAATGGGGGCTGCAATGGGTGGAAACGTTGGGTTTCTGCATTGCATTGAAAGGGCTCAGAGACGCCGAGAGAGAGTGCCAATCGTGGCCAGACGGAGAAGGGCCAACAGGCGTCGGCACAGGAGGCCTTACCCTCCCAGGGTATACCGCCAGCACTTCTCCTACCTCAACATGTCTGAGGAGCAGTGCATTCGGAGGCTTCAATTCAGAAGGTAGGTGGTTACTGAGATCTGCCACTTGCTTCAGAGAGATCTGCAGCCTCAGCTGAGGAGCAGGACGTCTCTGTCGGTGGCAGTGAAGGTGACAGTGGCTCTCAACTTCTATGCCACCGGCTCCTTCCAATCCGCTACTGGGGACATTGCCAATATCTCTCAGTTCGCGGTGCATTGCTGCATCCGCCAGGTCACGAATGCCCTCTTCAGAAGGAGACGTCAGTACATTTCCTTCCCCATGACCCTGGACAAGCAGCAAGAGCGTGCAATGGGATTTTCAAGAATAGCGGGCTTCCCCATGGTCCAGGGCACCATTGACTGCATGCATGTGGCTTTGCGGGCGCCACTAGAGAATGCCGAGGATTACCACAACGGGAAGGGCTACCATTTGCTGAACGTGCAGTTGGTGTGTGACCACAGGCAGCTCATACTAGCTGTCAATGCCCGCTTTCCAGGCAGCAGCCACAATGCCTTCATCCTGCGCCAGACTTCTGTGGCAGACTTTTTTGAAGCCCCGGCTCACCCAGGAGGCTGGCTTCTCAGGGACAAGGGCAACCCTGCTCCGTGCGCCCACCACCCCTGCTGAAGAACGATACAATGACAGCCATCAAGCGACCAGGAACATCACTGAGCACACAATCGGCATGCTAAAGCAACGATTCCGCTGTCTGGACCATTCCGGGGGAGCCCTACAGTACTCGCCTGAGCGAGTCTCCCATTTCATTGTAGTGTGCTGCATGCTGCACAACCTGGCTATCCTCAGGGCTCAGCCACTGCCAGCAGACATTGGAGGACCACCAGAGGAGGAGGAGGAGGAGGAGGAGCACCAAGACGGGAGGGAGGCACAAAGTGCAAGGGCCGTCCATCAGCGGCTTATTGCAAGTCGGTTCTAGGCCCCCTCTCAGGGAATGGCTTGTGCCATTGAAAGAACATGAATGGAGCCGCTCCGCAAACCCTGAGGTGGTCAAGGCAACAAATAGTTCAAAGTGCAAACATGGACAATCTGAATAAAGACAATTTTTTATTTAACAAACTCTGTGCCCTTCCCGCATGACAAACAAATACAGAGAAACCCCCCAAAAAACAGACACATAACTGGCTCTCACAACCTGGAGAAAATAAACAAAACAGTGAAACAAAAATGACTATGATCCTCGGCCTTCATAAAAAACAAACACAACATCCTCGGCCTTCATAAAAAACTAACACAACATCTTCGGCCTTCATAAAAAAGTAACACAACATTCTCGGCCTTCATAAAAAACTCAACATTTTGCCACACCTCCTACTTTTTAGCCTGCGAGGGTGATCCGCCTCGCTTGCGCGATTGGCCCCTTCCCGCCCTGCAGCTCCTCCTCAATGGGACCCCAGTGGCTGCAGCAAGGCTGGGGGAAGGCTGCTGAGGGTCAGATAGTGAGTCGGCAGATGCCCTTGGGGGACGGCCTGGACCAGCTCTGGGCCTGGAGGGCCCGGCTGCTGACTGCTCCAACTCTGCTTGGGCAGCAGCAGTCTATCCTACGGGTGGTGGCGGATGCAGTGGAGGAGTGACAGTGTTGGCAGCAGGGGGCTGCCAACCTGACAGAGCACAGGTACTCCCTGGTCGGCCGAGACACTGGCACTCGCACGGGCCAGCACTGAAGCATGCGCAGCAATCTCCTGAAGCACAGACTGCTGGGCTGCTGCGGCGAGGTGAGGGCCCCGGTGATTCCTGGTCGATCCAGCGAGGGTGGCAGCAGTTAGTGCCCGTGTGGCCCTGATCTGTGTCTGCATCAGACCAGCCAGTGAATGCATAGCACGACTAAGCACTTGGCTGGAAGCCGCATGTGATGCAGCGACATCCTGCTGACTCCTGGCCTGTGATGCAGCGACATCCTGCAGACTCCTGGCCTGTGCTGCCCCGAAGTCCTGCAGACTCCTGGCCTGTGCTGCCCCGAATTCCTGCACGCTCCTTGCCAGTGACTCTATGGAGTCAGGCATCCTTGCCACTGCAGCCATGAGCTCAATGTGACTGCGCTCAGCCTGGGCGCCCATTTCACCAAGGAGACGCACCTCCTCTGCGCTCACTGTAGCAGGACTGAAGGCTGCACTCAGCCTCCGGTGAGAAGGCCGCCGAGCTTCCCTACCCCTCCCGCGTTGCTGCAGCTCGCTGGGCCTCGGAGCTTCACCCTCATCAGACCCTTCCCCCCTGCTCCCCTCCAGGGAAGACATGTCCCCATCATGGCCATGGGCTGCCTCGGCTGAGGATGGCACTGATGGTCTGGCTTCCTCTTCCTCCTCCTCGCCATCCGATTCACACACAGTGCCAGCTTGAGTGCCCGCCTCCTCACCTGGCGAATCAGCATCTGAAAGCAGGGAGGCACAAGAGTTGCTTTAGAGTGAGGACAGGGTGGCAGCGAGGGAGGCATGAGTGCTGCAATGCACTGCATTGGTTCGAGAGTGGCAAAGGATGCTGGTGTGAGGCACAAGTGGAAAGAGAGAGGTCAAAAAGGTGATGACCTTACCATTGCTGTCCAGAACGGGGTCGGCATCTCCAGTGGCGACGGGGCCAATCAGCCAGCCTCCCATAATCCGTTCCACTTGCTGCTCCAGGTCGCTGAGGTCTTTAAGTTCAGGACGGCCTCCCCCGGTCCGTAGCTGCTGCCTCCTGTTGTGCGCCAGCTTGCCCTGCAAGAGAAAGGACGGGCTCTGAGTACAGTGTCAAGCCCTTATATTGCCTGAACTGCCTCCCATGGTGGAATAGCCCTGACAGTGTCAAGCCCTCATCTTGCCTGCACTGCCTCCCATGGTGGAATAGCCCTGACAGTGTGAAGCCCTGACTGTAGTGTATGTACTTTTAAGAGCCCCTGTGAGCTGTAATACCGGTAGTGACCACTCGGGTATATAAGCCTGTATAGCGTCTTGTATCTTTTAGTTCACCTCCAGACTTTGTTCAGTAAACACCTGTTAAACCAACTCCTGCATTCCGTGTCTCCATTAACACATGGATACAACAGTGGCGACGAATTGGAAACAGACTTACCTGCAATTCGGCAGCACCTCAAGGAGATCGATTCCTCAAACGAAGGTCGAAGAAAAAAAAAAACTGTGAGTTCACCAGCTAGCCAGGCTGGTGGCAGATACTGCACTAATCCTTCCTGGGCGGCGGGCTGGGGCTCGATCGGGTGGCTCTGCAGCGGGGCCGAGCAGCGAATCAGAAGGCGGAGGCAAACAGAGACGGAGGGTGGAGCACTCGGGAGACGGCCGGCGCTGCAAAGCAGGTCGGCATTCGGACCAAGCAGAGGGAGGGAAGGGTCCCAGAGAGTCCGGCGGGAACGAGTCTCCAACTATTAAAAATATCTGTGTAAATAAAAACCGCGGAGAACAGCGTTGTCAGCAGCGGCAGTGGCGGGAAAGCACGGGAGGCGCCTTTTTTTTCTCGGCAGGGAAGAAAGGAAAGCGCGGGAGGCGCCATTTTTGATTTTCAGGATGCCTAAGACTGGCAATATTATTGCTTTCGATAGTGATATAGAGGATTGGACCACATATGTGGAAAGAGTGGAGGTATATTGCACAGCGAATGAAGTAAAGGATGATAAAAAAGGCATCGGTACTTCTAAATCTGATGGGCGCAAGGACATATGGGCTGTTACGAAACTTAATCACTCCAGTCAAACCGATGGACAAGAATTTTAAGGAGATTGTTGATACCCTACAGGAGCACTTAAACCCAACACCGCTGCTGATAGCGGAACGATTCAAATTCTTCAGGAGGAATCAGCACAAGAATGGAAGTAATGCTGATTACCTCACCGAATTAAGAAAGCTGTCAAAGCACTGCCAATTTGGGGCAGGACTGGCAGATTCTCTACGAGACAAATTCGTCTGCGGTCTCCTAAGTGAAGGAACACAGAAAAGGCTACTTTCTGAGAAAGATTTGACACTGGACAAGGCTTTCAGTGTGGCTGTATCATACGAAGCAGCAGCAAGAGGAGCTGCAGAGATACAGCAAAAGCCACAGGACTTCGGCACCCATGAAAGGACACGGGGTTTCGAGAAGATGTTATCGCTGCGGCAGAGCCACCCATGACCAGAGGGACTGCTGGTTCAAGGACAAAGCATGCAGGCAATGCGGAAAGATGGGATACATTGCACGTGTATGCCGATCTGGAAACAAAAAATCCACTGACAGAAAAAAAATCAATAAGGAAAAGTACAGAAAGGTACAAATGATGACGGACAGTAGCTCCGAAGACCAGAAGAACGATAGCGACTCTGGAAACAAGAGACTAAGTTGTCTCAAATTACATAATGTAATTGCCAAAGAAGATTACCAGACCATTTGGGTTACCCTCACGATAGCGGGGTCCCCAGTTAAAATGGAGCTAGATACAGGATCAGCTCTGACCGTCATAAGTCGACGGGATTACGAGTGGCTATTTCCGCATATACCTTTGAAAGACACATCCATTATCTTGAAGACATGTACGGGGCAGAAAGTATACCCCAGAGGGAAAATAAGGGTGCCTGTTGTATACAACGGCAAGGAAATACAGAAGTTGTATTTATACGTTCTGCAAGATGGTGGTCCACCGCTGTTGGGACGTGAATGGATCAGGAAGATACGTTTAGACTGGCACTCCATTCAGGCACTGACGGTGACAAGTAAGAAAAAAAATGATGATAACGTCATACCTGAACGATTAAAATACATCTTGGCCAACGCCAAAGAAGTGTTTCAACAGGAACTAGGAACCTTGAAAGGCATCACCGCCTCAATAAAAGTAGAAGATGCGGCAATCCCCAAGTTTTTTAAGGCAAGGCCAGTGCCATACGCAATTCGTCCAGCAGTCGAGGCAGAGCTGGAGAATTTGGAAAAGGCAGGCGTGTTATCCAAGGTAGATTGGAGCGAGTGGGCAACACCCATCATCCCGGTCATGAAGAAAACGTTGAATAATGATAAATCTGAAGAACAGAGAAAAATTCGCATCTGTGGGGACTTCAAGGTGACTGTAAACCCGATCCTTCACACGGTACAGTATCCTCTTCCGAGGATAGAAGATATTTTCGCCTCACTATCCGGAGGGAAGCGTTTCACCAAATTGACTTGGCACAGGCATATCTACAGATGGAGGTTGAGGAGGCCTCTAAAAAGTATCTCACGATAAACACACACAAAGGCATGTACCAGTAAAATCGACTGGTTTTCAGAGTAGCATCAGCTCCAGCTATCTGGCAAAGAGCTATGGAGCAAGTCCTGCAGGGGATTCCGGGGACTCAATGCTACCTAGACGACATCCTTGTAACAGGAGAAAACGACAACGAGCACCTTGCCAATTTGGAGCAGGTGCTCACTAGGCTGAGAGAACGGGGCCTACGAGCAAATCGCCCCAAGTGCGAATTTTTCCAGAAACAAATATCATATTATGGCCATATAATTAACAAAGAAGGGTTGCATAAGTCACCTGAAAAAATTGAAGCGGTCATAAAGGCCCCAGCACCTGAAAATGTCTCACAATTAAGGTTGTTCCTGGGATTGATAAATTGCTATCATAAATTTTTACCGAACTTGTCAACTGTTCTGCACCCTCTTAACGCACTGCTACAAACGGGAGTTATTTGGAAATGGAGCGACGATTGTAAATGTGCCTTCCATAAATGCAAAGGCTTGATCACGTCCAAGGAAGTGTTGGCTCATTACAACCCATCACTGCCAATCAGACTGGTGTGCGATGCATCCCCTTACGGCGTAGGAGCGGTATTATCGCATAGATTCCCTGATGGCTCAGAGCGGCCGATAGCTTTTGCGTCACGCTCATTGAACTCAGCTGAGCGTAACTATGCCCAGATCGACAGGGAAGCACTCAGCCTGGTGTGGGGAGTGAAGAAATTCAACCATTACCTACACGGACAAAAATTTACCTTGTTGACTGACCATCAACCCCTCGTCTCCATATTCAACCCTAAAAAGGGCGTTCCCATTATGACAGCGCAAAGGCTACAGAGGTGGTCCCTTTTCCTAGGGGCACACCAATATGACATAGAATACAAAGGATCAAAACAGCATGGGAATGCTGACGGTTTATCGCGCCTACCATTGCCAATGGTAGAGGAGGCACCTACAGTAGACCCAGTGGAGATGTTCCACTCAACCATAGTGGAATGTCTACCAGTAACAAATTCTACCATTGAAAAGGAAACGAGAAATGACCCGACTCTCTCACGAGTCTACGATTTAACAGTGAAGGGATGGCCAGCACATGGCGAACCACTGTTGCCAGCATTCTCGCAAAGAAGAGAACAGCTGTCAGTGTGCCGAGGAACCTTGATGTGTGGATCCAGAGTGGCGATTCCACCCAAACTCCAGGATAAAGTGCTAAAGGAGCTTCACGAGGGGCATCTGGGTGGAGTGAAAATGAAGAACCTAGCCAGAGCGTTTGTGTGGTGGCCAGGTATTGATGGAGACATCGAAGAAATGACCAAGAGCTGTCTCGGATGCCAGAAGGTCCAAAACGCCCCACCACAAGCCCCTCTACATCCATGGGAGTGGCCCTCATCTCCATGGCAAAGGGTGCATATCGACTTTGCTGGTCCATTTATGGACTCAATGTTCTTAATCACGGTTGATGCACACTCCAAGTGGCCGGAGGTAATAAAGATGTCCTCCACCACCACGGAAAAAACCATCACAGTATTAAGGACCATATTTGCCAGGAATGGGCTGCCTGAACAGATCTGTTCTGATAATGGACCGCAATTTGTGTCCGAAGAATTCAGGAAGTTCTTAAAAAACAATGGGGTTAAGCACTACACGTCCGCCCCATACCATCCCGCCACCAATGGATTAGCTGAAAGGTTTGTCCAGGCCTTCAAGAAGGCCATAAAGGCCATGGGTAATGAAGACATAAATCTACAACATAAGGTAGATAACTTCTTGTTTGCGCACAGGAATGCAACACATGTGGTTACAAACCAAACTCCCGCCATGATATTTTTCAACAGAAGACTAAGATGCCGGCTGGATTTGATCAAGCCAAACATCAGAAGGGACGTAGAGAACCGGCAATTTCAAGGCATGAATGAAAGGCCAACTAGAACCTTCCAGATAGGTCAACAAGTTTTGGCCCGGGACTACCGTACCGAGAAATGGCAGCCTGGAACTATTTGCACACGACTAGAACCGTTGATGTATACCGTGGACATTGGAGAAAGCATAATAAGGCGCCATGCTGACCAGATCATAGAGTCATCTGAAAAGGGACAACCTACACCACAACTCTATACGCCTAATGATGAAGCAGAGATACCCATAGTATCTACCTCCGATCCGGTGATACTGGAACCAGATGAACCCGACACTGGCATTCAAGCCGAATCGACCTTGCCAAAAGAACCTACTACACCACCGAAAACTACTACACCTCCGAGGCATTATCCGGACCGAGCCAGGAAGCCTCCAGAGAGACTGACTTATAATTGATTAACTGCAGCAAATGTGTAGATTATTGTTCTTGTAAACATGTTAATTAATGATTACTTAAAATGTTATGTACTAATTATCTAAAAGGGGAGGAATTGTAGTGTATGTACCTTTAAGAGCCCCTGTGTACTGTAATACCGGTAGTGATCACTCGGGTATATAAGCCTGTATAGCGTCTTGTATCTTTTAGTTCACCTCCAGACTTTGTTCAGTAAACACCTGTTAAACCAACTCCTGCATTCCGTGTCTCCATTAACACACGGATACAACACTGACCTTGCCTGCACTGCCTCCCATGGTGGAATAGCCCTGACAATGTGAAGCCCTGATCTTGCCTGCACTGCCTCCCATGGTGGAATAGCCCTGACAGTGTCAAGCCCTCAACTTGCCTGCACTGCCTCCCATGGTGGAATTGCCCTGGCAGTTTTAAGCCCTGATCTTGCCTGCACTGCCTCCCATGGTGGAATTGCCCTGACAGTGTCAAGCCCTGATCTTGCCTGCACTGCCTCCCATGGTGGAATAGCCCTGACAGTGTGTAAAGTCGTGAATGTGCATGTGATTTTCATGAGAGTCCCATAGGTGTTGGATGAGGGCTGGGCATTGGGGCTTTCAGGACCCTTTGGCTAGAAAGTCAAGTGCACATGCAGGGATGAAGAGGAAACTGGAAAGGGTACACACCCTGACAACCCAAGTGAGGTCGTTGAACTTCTTTCTGCATTGCGTTGGGGTCCTAGGGACCATGCTGCTGGAGGTCACTCTGTGTGCCACCTCCCTCCAAGCTTTTCTATATTCGCTGGGCAGCGGCCTCCTGCCACTGTCCGGAAAGAGGATAGGTCGCCTGCGCTCTACTGTGCCAACCAGAACCTTCAGGGCCCCCTCACTGAAGCGCTGCGCTCGCTCCCTGGCCTTCTCCATGGTCGTAGGCATAACGATGTCGCAGCAGGTCTGTCCAGGCCTAGATTCAGGGCTCCAGTGTGCAGGGCGTGGCTGCAAAACAAATCGACCCTCCCCCTTTAAGAGCTGACCGGCGCCAGCGTGTCTGCCTGCAATCGATAACTCGCCGCACCTGCGCTGCGCCCGCCCTCGGTGGTAGCGCCTCGGCTCGCCGGCTTAGCGCCTTATGATAGTCGTGCACCGCCTGCTTTAGCGCAGCAGCAACCTCTTGGGGTGATGCAACTCAATTTCGGTGAAGGTGGCGCTAAGTTACGCCGGGCGCTAAATTTAGCGAACGCCCGGCTGTAGCGCCCCAAATGTGGCGATACTGAATTTCTAGGCCATAGAGTTATACAGCACAAAAGGAGGCCGTTCGGCCCATCAAGTTCATGCCGACTCTCTGTAGAGCAATCCAGTCAGTCCCATTCCCCCACTCTATCCCCGTAGCCCTGCAGGATTATTTTTCTCAAGTGCCTATCCAACTTCCCTTTGAAATCATTGATCATCTCCGCTTTCACCACCCTCGTTGGCAGCGAGTTCCAGGTCATTACCTGCATAAAAAAGTTCTTCCTCACATCCACCCTGCATCTCTTGCCCAAAACCTTAAATCTGTGTCCCCTAGTCCTTGTAGCATCAGCCAATGGGAACAGCCTTTCTCTGTCTACCTTATCCAAAACTGTTATAATCTTGTACACCTCTATCGAATCTCTCCTCAATCTCCTTTGCTCCAAGGAGAATAACCCCAGCTTCTCCAACCTAACCTTGTAGCTAAAATCCCTCATCCCTGGAACCATTCTGCTAAATCTCCTCTGCACCCTCTCAAGGACCTTCACATCCTTCCTAAAGTGTGGTGACCAGAACTGGATGCAATACTCTAGTTGTGGCCTAACCAGAGCTTTATAAAGGTTCAGCATAACTAATGTTGGAGGAGGTTGGTGTGGTTGACTATGTTAAAAGCTGCATAGAGGTTGGGAAGCACGATGGTCACAGTCACACAGGATATTGTTCATGACTTTGGTTAGGGCTGTTTCAGTACTGTGGGAGGGATGGAAACCCGACTGGAAAGATTCAAACATGAAGTTAAGGAAGAAATGGGCACAGATCTGAGAGGTGACAAAATGTTCAAGGATTTTGGAGAAGGAAGGAAGTTTGGTGATGGGGCTATAGTTTGCAAGGTCAGAGAGGTTGAGAATGGGTTTTTGAGGTGATGATACTTTTGAAATGGAGTGAGACAATGTCTGAGGAGATGGCACCATTCCCACTGTCAACCATCATGGGGGCCAAGCAGGGTGGGACTTGCAGTGAGGTTTGGAATGCTGGAGATGGGGGCAGAAGCTGCAAGTGCAACTGAACAGATAGTCTATATTTTGGTGACAAAGAAATCCATGAGCTCCTCGAACTTATTAGAGGTGAAGTGGAGAGGGCAGGGGATAGGAGTTTAAGGAGGTAGTTGCTTGTAAAGGAAAAGAGCCTGGGATTACCTTTACCCTCCAGAATAAACATAGAGTCGTGGGTGGTTTGGGAAGTGGAGAGTAAGGCCTGAAGGATCTTGATGTGGTCCATCCAGATCGGGCAATGGATGGCAAAACAGTTGTGTGCCAGGCTGCCAGCTATGCACCCCTTGGATCTGAGGGAGCAAAGATGAGAGGCCATACTTAGAGAATGACGGGGATGAGAGACAGTGAAGGATTTTCTGGAGTAGAGGGCATCAAAGGTAATCTCAGGAAAAGGTGGTGATTGGATTCAAAGCAGTTTAATTAGAAAAATTCTAATAATTTTGTAAATATTTTTGGCACCTGAGGACTTGGTGGCAAAATAGGTTAGCATGGGTTTGAATCTAGGCCAGGCAGACGAGAGGATAATTTATTTTCTCCATTGTCTATAAGGAACCCATGAAAATAAGAACATAATAACAAAAGAAATAGGAGCAGGAGTAGGCCAATTGGCCCCTCGAGCCTGCTCCACCATTCAATAAGATCATGGCTGATCTGATCCTAACCTCAAATCTACTAACACTCTACATCCCTCCCGAACCCATGTGATCTCCTGGGAGAGGCGAAAAACCAGATAAAAAACCCAATGGCCAATTTGGGAGAAAAAAAACCTGGGAAATTCCTCTCCGACCCATATAGGCGATCGTAACTCGTCCAGGAGATCACTCTGTCCCTATCTTTTCTACAGTACTTACCTTCTGTAAAAGGTGATCTCCACCCCAGCCAGAAACAGTAATAGAACCATCTCCTGAAATCTAACACATAATTAGAACACAAGAAGTAGGAGCAGAACCAGGCTACACGGCCCCTGGGCCCGCTCCGTTACCCACAGGGCCATGACCGTTCCGAACATAGACCCATGTCCAATTTTCTGCCCGCTCCCCGTAACCCCTAATTCCCTTTACTTCTAAGAAACTGTCTATTTCTGTTGTAAATTTATTTAATGATGTAGTTTCCACAGCTTTCTGGGGCAGCAAATTCCACAGACCTACTACCCACTGAGTGAAGAAGTTTCTCCTCATCTCAGTTTTGAAAGAGCAGCCCCTTATTCTAAGATTATGCCCGCTAGTTCTAGTTTCACCCATCATTGGGAACATCCTCACCACATCCACCCGATCAAGCCCCTTCACAATCTTATATGTTTCAATAAGATTGCCTCTCATTCTTCTGAACTCCAATGAGTAGAGTCCCAATCTACTCAACCTGTCCTCATATGTCCACCCCCTCATCCCTGGGATTAACCGAGTGAACCTTCTTTGTACTGACTCGAGTGCAAGTATGTCTTTTCTTAAGTATGGACACCAAAACTGTATGTAGTATTCCAGGTGCGGTCTCACCAATACCTTGTACAACTGCAATACCTCCCTGTTTTTATATTCTATCCCCCTAGCAATAAAAGCCAACATTCCATTGGCCTTCTTGATCACTTGCTGCACCTGCATACTAACTTTTTGAGTTTCGTGCACCAGGACCCCCAGATCCCTTTGTACTACAGTATTTTCCAGTTTCTTGCCATTAAGATAATAACTTGCTCTATGATTTTTCCTGCCAAAGTGCATAACCTCACACTTTCCAGTATTGTATTCCATCTGCCAAATCTCTGCCCACTTACTTAGCCTGTCTATGTCCCTTTGCAGGTTTTTTATGTCCTCCTCACTCACTACTTTCCTTCCCATCTTTGTATCATCTGCAAATTTTGATATGTTACACTCGGTCCCCTCCTCCAAATCATTAATATAGATTGTAAAGAGTTGGGGACCCAGCACTGACCCCTGCAGAACACCACTAGTTACTGATTACCAGTCTGAGAATGAACCATTTATCCCAACTCTCTGCTTTCTGTTAGATAGCCAATCCTCCACCCATGCCAGAATATTACCCCCAATCCCATGATTTTTTATCTTGAGCAATAATCTTTTGTGTGGCACCTTGTCAAATGCCTTTTGGAAGTCTAAATACACTGGCCTAGAAATTCAGTGCCCTTAGCACCGATTTTGCGGCGCTAGAGGGCCTAGCGCTGCAATTGGCGCCGGTTCCTAAATTGCCTGGGGCCCTTCCGCGGCGGTAGACCGGTAGCGCTGCGCCGGCACCGATGACGTCATCGGTGTGCGCAGCGTCCCGGTTGCTGTGGTAACCCGGCCCCAAGCCGAAATTCAGTTGCGGCCGCCTCACCAGTGGCAGCCGCAACTAAGACTCCAATGCATCCACAATCCCTACCGCCACTTCCCTCAAGACCCTAGGATGTAAGCCATCAGGTCCAGGGGATTTATCCGCCTTGAGTCCCATTATTTTACCAAGTACCACTTCCTTAGTGATTGTAATCGTATTTAGCTCCTCCCCCCCCTAGAGCCCCCTGTTTGTCCAGTGTTGGGATATTCTTAGTGTCCTCTACTGTAAAGACTGATACAAAATAATTGTTCAGCATTTTTGCCATCTCCATGTTTCCCACCACTAATTTCCCGGTCTCATCCTCTAAGGGACCAACATTTACTTTTGCCACCCTTTTTCTTTTTATATAACTATAGAAACTTTTGCTATCTGTTTTTATATTTTTTGCTAATTTACTTTCATAATCTATCTTCCCTTTCTTAATCAATCTTTTAGTTATTTTTTGCTGTCTTTTAAAGACTTCCCAATCTTCTATCCTCCCACTAGATTTGGCTACCTTATATGCCCTTGTTTTTAGTCGGATACTATCCTTAATTACTTTAATTAGCCACGGATGGCTATCTTTTCTTTTACACCCTTTTTTCCTCAGTGGAATATATTTTTTTGGAAGTTGTAAAATAACTCCTTAAATGTACACCACTGATCATGTACCGTCTTACCCTTTAATCTATTTTCCCAGTCCACTCCAATCAATTCCGCTCTCATACCTTCATAGTCTCCTTTATTCAAGCTCAGCATGCTTGTTTGAGATCCAACCTTCTCACCCTCTAATTGAATATGGAATTCAACCATGTTATGGTCACTCATTCCAAGGGCATCCTTTACTAGGACATTTTTAATTAATCCTGTCTCATTACACAGGACCAAATCTAAGGTTGCTTGCCCCCTGGTCGGTTCAGTTACATACTGCTCAAGAAACCCATCCCTAATACACTCAATGAACTCATCCTCAAGGCTGCCCTGCCCAATTTGATTTGTCCAGTTAATATGATTGTTAAAATCCCCCATAATTATAGCTGTTCCCTCATTACAAGCCTCAACTATTTCCTGATTAATACTCCGTCCAACAGAGTTGCAACTGTTCGGAGGCCTATAGACTACGCCCACTAGTATTTTTTTCCCCTTATTATTCCGTATCTTCACCCAAACTGTTTCACTATCCTGATCCTTTGACCCAATATCATTTCTCTGTATTACAGTGATTCCTTCCTTTATTAACATAGCCACCCCACCTCCCCTTCCTTCCTGTCTGTCCTTCCTGATTGTTAAATAACCTGGAATATTTAATTCCCAGTCATGGTCACCCTGCAGCCATGTTTCTGTAATGGCCACAAGATCATACCCATATGTAGATATTTGTGCCGTTAACTCATCCATTTTGTTACGAATGCTACGTGCATTCAGATAAAGAACTTTCAAATATGTTTTGTGACACTTAGTTCCTGCTTTTTTGGGATTATGGGATTAGCTTCTTAGTTTCCATTGGGTTGAGTCTTATCACAAAAAAAAAGTCCAGAATTTGGCATTATATTTGCAGTCTCACTTAGAGGAGACTTGAGCCTGGCTGTTGAGTGAAATGGAAAGGGGCAGTTAGGGGTAATCTTCAGAATTAAGGCAAAAATGCACAACAGTTCTTTCTGGGAAAGAGAAGAAGGTATGTTAATATTTTTGTTATGGAACCTTCATCATAATTGGACAAAAGACAAACCCTCTTTGAACTTCCCCTATATTGCTCAGACCATTTTGTCATATGTATGGAGGCAAGTGGCTCCCTAGTTTGGTGCTGCTTCTATGTCTATTGTTATGTACCACAGTTGGGGCATTCACTATACTGGCTCTTTGCCCTGTACCAATAATATACAAATGCATGTATCGATATCGGTTACATAATGCAACTATATGGGCTACAATGCACTTGTCAACAATTAGTGTGTAAGGTAACTTGCAATCATGGATTATACTATTAATATAGTGCATACACTAGTTTTGCAGAGCCCTCCAATCCCCAAATCCCAATACCTTCCAAACTCTCGCTCTCAAATAAATCAATGATATGTGAATGAAACAAATTCTATAATGGCATGGGGTATCTCACTTGTTCCATCCTCTATCCCTGTATTATGTGTGAGTTTTGCATTTAAACATAACAGCAGTGGGGATGGATAGACAGTAGGACTGATTTCCTTCTACCCTGCCCCCAAATAACGCCTGAAAAATGGGTATAATATCGAGGAAAAATGGGCATTCATTCTTTGTTCTTGAATAACACTGTGCAGAAACTTCCTTTGTGTCTGCACTTGACTGTGTCTGAATAGGGGTAGCAATGCAAATCAGTGTAAGAGATCTCCTCATTCAAGCTTCCTCTATTAACCCCAGGTACATTTCAGGCTGAAACTGCTCCCAGAAAAACCTGGTGTTACTGACTTCAGAACAGCCATGTTGGTGCTATCTGTTTTAAGGGACAGGCTGGTATTGTCAGAAGGGCTTTTTTTGTTTTTTTGAATAAAAATTGGTTTTGTTGCTTAGGGACTTTTGGACTTGTTGTTGAAAACTGTGAAAGAAAGAAAGAACTTGCAATCATATAGCACTTTTCACAACTTCAGGACATCCAAAGCTTTTCACAGCCAACAAAGCACTTTTTGAAGTGAGGAAATGTAGCAGCCAATTTACACATAGCAAGATCCCACAAACAGTAATGATATAGCGCAGCACTCCCTGAACACTGCACTGGGGTGTCAGCCTAAGTTACGTGCTCAAGTCTCAGGTGGAGCTTGAACCCCATGTCCTTCTGAGGCAAGAGTGCTACCACTGATCTATTTAATTAGATCTGCAGTGATCTTAAAGCAGTTCCCACAGTCAGAACATTTAAAAGGTTTCTTGTCAGTGTGAACTCAGTGGTAGCACTCTGGTAAGTACTGTGCCACCCATCTTTTTGTGATAAGGTTTATTTGGAGGGGAACAGTCAACATGCCCCCTTGGGCAGCTGCTGTAATCAATTGCCTCAGCTCTCCTCAGCCAAAACAACTCTTTACTCCTCTAACTTCTGCTCCTCCACAATGGAGTAATTAATAGCTACGTCAGCACTTCTGCTGCATAGAAAGAAAGAACTTGCATTTATATAGTGCCTTTCATGATCCCATGATCCAAAGTGCTTTACAACCAATGAATTTGAAGTTTAGTTAGTGTTGTTTTGAAGAAAAACGCAGCAGCCAATATACACAGAGCAAGCTCTTACAAATGGCAATGCGATTAAGCAATAGTTAAGCTGTTTTGGTGATGTTGACTTATGGATGAACATTGGCCAGGACACTGGGACAACTCCCTGCATTTCTTTGTAAAAAGAGCCATGGGATCTTTTACATGTCTCATCAGAAAATGGCATCTTCAGCACTGCAACTCTCCTTTACTACTGTACTGAATTGTCAGCCTACATTATGTGCTCCTGTCCCTGAGTGGGGCTTGAACCCACAACCTTATTTTGCTTTAGAGTAGCAAAATGGTACAAGCAGAAATACTGCAAGTGGTCACTATTCAAAGCAGTCTACAAAATTCATTATTCCTTCTTGAACACCTGCTCCCATCAGCTGTTCGAACTCTGCACGTAACTCTTGTCACTTCCAATGAACAAGGCCTCAACATTTTTTTTTTGCTTTTCCATTGATTGCCTCTCAGCTGTTTAATCTTGGGATGAATACAAGGAGTAGTACAATAAACACATTTTCACCTCTGTTATGCACTGTTCTCAGAATTTCTCACCAGTTAATGCATACGCATGCAAGTGACACATAAGAGCCAGTGTTTCAACCTGCAAAATGTTCCTCTGCTTTCCTTCCCTGTCCTGTTGTTGCATCCTGGTTTGGAAAATTGAGGGAGTAGGGAATAGAGGGTTATTAGGGCAAGGTGGGAAGAGGTAACTAGAGTGGGCAGAGGCTCATGTGGAATATGAACACCAGTTGTGCCAAATGGCTTGTTTCTGTGCCGTAGCATCCATGTAATTGAACTCTGCAGTTCCATGCTGCAAAATGACCATTTCTTCAGTACACTCTGGAAACCTGATTCAACAGGCATTTTTTAGCACACACTTTACTTGAGGTTAGACTGGAGAAATGAATACGTGACCAGCTATGACCCTAATAATTAGATTTATAAGATGCACAAAATCTGCTGTTTACAATGCCTGCATGCACAAATATACTTTGGACAAAGTAAACACGCAGAGATGGTTAAGAGGAGATTGGCTAGAGTTGTTCAAAATCATGAAGGATTTAAGGGAGTAAATAAGGAGAAACTGTTTCCAGTGGCAGAATGGTCAGTAACCAGAGGGCACAGATTTAAAGAGATTAGGAAAAGAACCAGAGACGACATAAAAAAAATGCAGCAAGTTGTTGTGATCTGGAATGCACTGCCTGAAAGGGTGGTGGAAGCAGATTCAATAGCGACTTTCAAAAGGGAATTGGATAAATATGCGAAGGGAAAAAAATTGCAAGTCTACGGGGAAGAGCAGGGGAGCGGGGACGAATTGGATAGCTGTACCAAAGAGTCGGCACAGGCATGATGGGCCAAATGGCCTCTTACTATGCTGTATCATTCTGTGATTTTATGAAACAAATTCTTTTGTTTACTGCTGTCAACAATGCATTTGTGCTTCTGCAAACAGTATTTGGCATTTGCACAAATGGGAGAAAATAGAACCTTTAGGTACCAGAAAATTAGTGAGATAAAGCATACCACAGTGTTGCACTCTTCCCGAGGGTCCCATATAACGAAATGTGTGCTGAACTGTGTTCATTTAATTCTATTGCTGTTAAATGTATACCCGCTTTGAGCCCAAATTCTCTTCCAACAGCCACATTAGACAGAATGGTCACTTAACCAACTGATTAATAGATATCTACTAATTGATTAAATAGGTAAGTTTAAAACCTTATTATTTGTGATTATCAGTCAGAACGATGTAAATGTCATACTAATGTCCCTAAAAATGCAATCAATGCTGTCCTATCTATATAGATTTTTATTTTAAATCAAACCTGTTAACTGTCAGCTTTTCAATCCATGTGGCAGCTTGTCAGTGTCTCATAAGAAAAATGAGCTTTTTCACTGTGATTGGAGGTTATCAATATGAACCAGTCAGAAGACACAACTTTAGACTGCCAGAAGCACACCATCTATATTAGAGCTGTCAACTGAAGAATTCTGGGACTATTAACTTGACATATCTTGAAAGGACTTAGAGTGAGTCAGCAGAACTGCGCGATGCACTCTGGACTTGTTTACCAATTGTAGTTAACCATATCCTGTTGAAATTGTGAGTGCACAGGGTGTGGTGTGTCTAGAATAGCAGAAATGTTACTAACAGAAGAACTGGGCAAAAATCACTGGAAGAAGCTTGACACACAAGTGAAGGTAACCTATCAAGAGAGGTGACCACCCAAACAACAAACCCAGAGCAGTCGAAGAGGACAACCATGCCAGCCATCACACACTGTCCCATGCCGCTAAAGAAGGATAAAAGAACATAGAATCAGACACTCCAATGCTAGCAGGCAGTGGGAAGATACCGTCCAAGAAGATAGGCATTGGGAGAACCCTCGCAAACGAAGAGACTGATCAGCTTATCATTCTGCGTGCAGTGCAGCCCAATCGAGGTTGTATATGTCCAATCAATTGAAGTTGAGGGGACTGTATTGTAATATTACATTAAGAATTGTATGACTTACGGCAATAGGGAGACTGCTGTGAGAAGAATTGAATTTGTTTGAGACTCATTACTCCACCCAGTAAATTAAAACCAAGAGATAGGGAAGTGAAAACCCCTATACAACAACCACAGAAAAATATGAGGAGTGACATTAATAATCAAGCACAATTTGCATTTATATAGCGCCTTTAACTAACAAAGTCCAAGAGCACGTCACAACTATGGAAAACAGACACCAAGCCAGGAAAAGAGAGATTAAAAGGGGGTGGCCAAAGCTTGGTCAAAGAGAAATATTTTGAGGAAATTTTAAAGGATGAAGTGAAAGAGAGAAGTGGTGAGACATAGAGGTTTAAAGAAGGAATTCCAGAGAATAGGGCTATTTGCTGCTATCCATGGAAAGGGGGCAGGTTGAAAGGGATTATTACTAGTCCTAGCCCCTTTTGGGCTAGCCCAGATCAGGCGTATTCCCTAGACGTTCACTTTCAACTAAAGTTAGAGGTAGCCGAATCCTAAAGATGCTTAATTGGGTCTAAAGGTCCAGACTATCTCTCCCTAAAGGAAAGGAACAGCCTGAAGATGTTACCATCCTCCAGATAGCACTTTTAATAAGTTTAGCTAGACTGTAACCTTCCGGATATTTTGAGGGTCCAGAAAACTCCCCCAGAATTCTGCAACTCCTCACCAAAAAGTGTACAGAGATTGAGTTTGCGAGTTTGATACAGAAGTACTATTTGAGACAATTCTAAAAAAATATAGATTTATTAAAGAACCAACATGTAATTACAGTTGGTGATTCAGTCGCAACATTAACAGTTCCAAATACAAAAACTTACAATTCTTATTCTCAGATATTCTTCGTTACATTTTTACATTTCTTAGTCTTATTCCAGGATATCCACCAAAATCAAATACCTTTGATACCCGAGACTCAAAGAGTTGAAAACTTACAGAGCTTTGCCCCTTTCAGCGAATCTATCTTCCCATTTGGAAGTCCATTTTTTTTACCCTTTCTCAGTGGTATATCCTTTGAAATTTTCTGCTGATGTAAGCTAATTATCTCTAGTCATTTTTATGTTGACTCCTTCTATTCTTACAGTTAGTTCAGCTGTAGCAAGTAGACTTGTGCCTCTACCTTTAGATGTTCAAAATTTATCATAAAAACAATGTGATGGCTGTATCTATTTGATGTCATTCTTACAAAGGTCTTCTGTTTGTATCTTTTGCATTTAGAACACCTCAACTAGGGTGATCTATGCAATTCTTATTTACCTCAGTTGGTTGTAACACTGGTTCGTGTCTCCGTGTTTCATTTGATATTCTGTGTTTCTTTCCGAAGTGTTGGTTTATAACACCTAAACTGGGTATGGCTATTGTGTTCTTTCCAAGGCTTCAGACTTTTTGGAACCTTTAGCCTTTTACTTCAATAAGGCTATTGATTCAGTGTCAACAACTTATCTTATCTCAAAAGCCTGTATGCTGTTTACAGCTTTTGACTGTTAAGGCTTCCAGACCTCCAGACCCAGTATGTCATGTTTTAATAAGATTTTTTCTTTCATAGGATGGTGTATTTTTCTGAATATGGCTATTCCTTCACAAGGGCAGGGGGGTATGCACAAGAGGAGAGAGAATAAAAAATGATGAAAGCATTTTGAGCAGAAGGAAGAGAAGAAAAAGAGATGGTAAAGATTTTTAGTTTTGAAATAGAATTATAAAAAGGAGGTGGTGAGAAAGGGTTGCGGTCCTGTGATGTGTGTTACATCGAGTTACATCAAGTCTACAGCACAGAAACAGGCCATTTGGCCCAACTGGTCTATCCCAGCATTTGTACTCCACACGAGCCTCCCATCTTCCCTCTTCAACTATCAGCATAACCTTCTATTCCTTTCTCCCTCATGTACTCTTCTAGCTTCCACTTAAATGCGTCGATGTTATTTGCCTCAACTACTCCTTGTGGAAGCGCATTCCACATTTTGACAACTCTCTGAGTATAGAAGTTTCTCCTGAATTCCCTATTGGATTTATTAGTGACTATTTTATATTTATGATCTCTAATTTTGGACTCCCCACAAGTGGAAACGTTTTCTCTACGTCTACCCTATCGAACCTTTTCAGAATTTTAAAGACGTCTATCAGGTCACCCCTCAGCCTTCTCTTTTCTGTGTTGGACAGGACATACCTGAGTTCTAGCAAGTTGACACAGTTTGCACATGAGAAACGTTGGAGATGTTGGGTGACCAACTGTTGCAGACGCCCACAATGGACAGAAGACAGAAGAGAAAGCAGGCGACAGACAGGATCCAGGGCCAGAAGAGGCCTGGGTAAGTTATTTTTTTATATAAGTTTCCTTGTGGGCGAGGAGAAGCAGGAGTGCATCCCTGGGCCTCACATGGAATCCTTGGGCCTCCCCTGCCCTGTACTTCCCCTTGTCT
Source organism: Somniosus microcephalus (assembly GCF_052327205.1). Lineage (NCBI taxonomy): Eukaryota > Metazoa > Chordata > Chondrichthyes > Squaliformes > Somniosidae > Somniosus > Somniosus microcephalus. Next base: position 88,970,238 of record NC_140998.1, on the reverse strand, counting down.
TTCCATGACCACAATAACAATGACCCACTCATCACTTATGCTGCTGGGGATTGTTTCGTTGGGTCCCCTAGTAGCGGCTTGTAGCCATGCAATTTGATGCTCCCGCCCGCCAGCCATTACATCATTCCCACCGGCCTCAGGCGGGAGTCCCATTTCTGACCTTTAAATAAGGCCCAAGAGTTAAAATGGCCTGGGCTTCACACTGACGTCATCATGAGTGCCACCCTCCTGTCCCTGCACTTCCGCCCCAAGTTCAAATTGAGGCTTTGGGGTCTGATGCTATTTAGGAGTGACAGGCCAACAAATGCATTGATGCTGATCAGGCAAATGTCTGAAAATGTAAGAATTGCTTACGGTCAAAGCTGCTTACCAATGCTAAACAGATAAGAACAACACCAGGGCTTGCGTCTTGACAGTGCACCTGGATACATCCTGGACCTTGGCAGTGGGGTTCATGCAGGAGAAGATGCTGACTACTAAACTCTTTTACCCGTGAGCAAATCTTAAGGACATGAACTGATTATTGTTAATACTGATAACGAACTGTGCTTGGAAACTCCTGTGTTTGATCTAAATGTTCCTTTTCTTAAAAAAAAAACAACTCGTGGTTGTATATAGGTGAGCAGAATGTTATATCAGGAAGCATGAAATGTTTATGTTGCTATCCATGCAAGTGCAGCCGTACTTTCTTCCCTTAATGATACAGCTGAGTTGCTGTCACTGGTGCAAACTGCCTGGGGTGTTTAAAATTGTTTAAGTTAATATGTGTCCATAAAATCTTTGTAATCTATTCTTATGTGTCTAAAGCACTGTGAAAAACCAGTTACATGGCTGAAAGTAGTGAACAGACTCTTAATATGTGCAATATATAGCCACTCAATAAAACATTTCTCCATTACTAAACTCCCCACTTCAGCAGGGAGTGGACCTGAATAGCTAACATTATCTGCTCACCGTGCATTTATGATGCCTGCCTAATTTTACCAAATATCTCAAACTTCAGACTGTAGCAAGGAGACAAAGGACTGTCAAAACTCAAAACTTCTACAGCGGGAGTCCTCTGGTTCATCAGGCAGGAGATCAGCCAAGACGTCAGTTGCTGCTGGGAGAAACCTGTAATGATGAAATAGATAGTCTCATTACAATCTGTGAGAAAGATCCTGTCATGTTAAAGGATGCAAGGACACTACAAGTTCATAATCACACAAGGAGATTTTTTTTAAAAACTGGCAGTGCCATCTAAGCAAAAAATTCAGTGAGGACTGAAATGGAGCTGAGATAAATACCTCTGCTATTTAAGATCAAGCCGTGCATTTAACAATTCCAACGTCCTACGATTTAATGTAAACAAAATAAAATTCCCACACAAATGCCTAAAATACACATTGTGCACTAAAAATGTTTCCTACTTCATTTCTGCTTAGCAGTCCTACTATCACTGCCCATAACGTTACGGCTATGTGAAGTTGTTGATGCTGTACCCTCACAGCAGGCTCTTAAATTAATGAGATAGGTATTTTGATAGATTTTCCACTACTGTGCTCCCGGCATGGAGCCTCACTCGTCAGGAGTACATATCGGAAAATCATGCAGTTGCGGTCCTTGATTTTCTGTCCATTAAAATGAATGGATAGGAAATAAAGGGCTGTGATTGGACAATTCTATGATGTGCACTTCTGGTAAGTAATGCTCCACACTGGGAGCATAGAAGAATAAATTTATCCTTTTTTTTTAGAGTGCAGTGACTGCTGTTATGCTGGTAAATATTGTTGTTATATAAGAGCAATATGATTTTGGTAATTTGTTTTTGAATGGAACTCCTCGATCTCCCATGGCACTGCTTATGGGCACTCTGGGAAATGGTGTGGTTTCTGAAGTTTACCACAGTCCTGCTGTAGCCCAATGAGAGTGCACTTTGTTCATTGCTGTAATACAGCAAATTTATTGAAGCAATAATATCACATGACTGACTCAAGGTTAAAAATATTATACACCGTACTGATACTGAAAGGTATACACCGCACAGGTAAAATATTTGTAATACAGTTTACCAATCCATTTACAAAACTAGCTTAAGATGCAAATGACTACGGGCGAGAAATTCATTATCGCCAGGAGTGGGCGCTAACTTTGGAAAAGTTTGAGATTTAGCGCCAGGCGCTAATGAATCTCGCTGCACGCAAAATTCATTGTCATCGCTCAAAGAATGGATGGGAGCGCTAAATCAAGCGTGAATTACCTTGCTCAGTGGCGCTACATTCAAAGCGCTGACCAATATCAGGTGCAGTCTAATCACAAGTCACCATTGCCACAGGCTCATTCCAGTTCTTAAAGGGTAGGTTCAATCAAGCTGCAGATCCTCATTCTCAGCATTGTTGCCTGTGAACCTGTGTCAGCAAACAGGAGCAGGCCAAGCACAAGGAGCCGGACAACTCAAGCAGGTTTCATGATAGCAGATCCACGCCCCAGGGAGAGAGCTCGCAGATATTCGGACCAAGCATTGGAGGTGTTGGTCTTCGCTGTGGAGAGACGGAGGGCGGTGTTCTACCCGGCAAGTGGCAGGAGGCCCTCGCCGCAATTCTTCCATGCCATGTGGAGGGAGTTTGCCCAGCAGGTCTCGGGCAGCACTGTGGTCCCCAGGACCCACACACAGTGCAGGAAGAAATTTAACGACCTTCCTCGGGTGGTCAGGGTGAGTCAATGCTTCAACAAATGCTACATACCCCCATCTGAACCACAGTCTGCACACACTGGCCAAAGCACCACACCCCCAGCACTCACCCACCAACAATCTCTACCTACCAACACTCCCACCCACATCTCACACCTTGCACACAATGACAGCTATTCAAATATGGCAGGAACATCACCCAAAATCATTGTGCCACACTCACTCACACACTTTCCTTTCTTTTGTAGGCCAAGGTGGCTCACAACAGAATTCTTTCGACTCTGGAACAGTTCCCATGGATTGGAGGGTAGCTAATGTTACCCCACTATTTAAAAAAGGTGGTAGAGAAAAAACGGGGAATTATAGGCCGGTAAGCCTGATATCGGTAGTGGGGAAAATGCTAGAGTCTATTATAAAAGATGTAATAGCAGAGCACTTGGAAAACAGTGACAGGATCGGACAAAGTCAACATGGATTTACAAAAGATAAATCATGCTTGACTAATCTACTGGAATTTTTTGAGGATGTAACTGGTGGAATAGATAAGGGAGAACCAGTGGATGTGGTGTATTTGGACTTTCTGAAGGCTTTCGATAAGATCCCGCATAAGAGACTAGCGTGCAAAGTTAAAGCACATGGGATTGGGGGTAAGGTACTGACTTGGATAGAAAACTGATTGGCAGACGGGAGGCAAAGAGTTGGAATAAATGGGTCTTTTTCCGAGTGGAAGGCAGTGACTAGTGGGGTACTGCAGGGATCGGTGCTAGGACCCCAGTTATTCAAAATATATATTAATGATCTAGACGAGGGAACTAGATGTAATATCTCCAAGTTTGCAGATGACACAAAGCTAGGTGGGCGTGTGTGCTTTGAGGAGGATGCAGAGAAAGTTGGGTATGATTTGGACAGGTTGGGTGATTGGGCAGATGCATGGCAGATGCAGTATAATGTGGATAAATGCGTGGTTATCCACTTTGGTGGCAAAAACAGGAAGGCAGATTATTATCTGAACAGCAATAGATTGGGAAAAGGGGAAGTGCAACGAGACCTGGGTGTCCTTGTGCACCAGTCGCTGAAGGTAAGCATGCAGGTGCAGCAGGTAGTTAAGCAGGCAAATGGTATGCTGGCCTTCATAGCGAGAGGATTCGAGTACAGCAGCAAGGATGTCTTGCTGCAGCTGTAAAGGGCCTTGGTGTGACCACACCTTGAGTATTGTGTGCAGTTTTGATCCCCTTATCTGAGGAAGGATGTTCTTGCCATGGAGGGAGTGCAGCGAAGATTCACCAGACTGATACCTGGGATGGCAGGAATGATGTATGAAGAGAGATTGGGTCAATTAGGCTTATGTTCGCCAGAGTTGAGAAGAATGAGAGGGGATCTCATTGAAACTTATAAAATTCTAACAGGACTAGACAGACTGGATGCAGGAAGGTTGTTCCCGATGGCGGGGGAGTCCAGAATCAGGGGTCACAGTCTAAGGATAAGGGGTAAGCCATTTAGGACTGAAATGAGGAGGAATTTCTTCACCCAGGGAGTGGTGAACCTGTGGAATTCTCTACCACAGAAGTCAGTTGAGGCCAATTCATTAAATATATTCAAGAAGGAGTTAGATATATTTCTTAAGGCTAACGGGATCAAGGGATATGGGGAGAAAGCCGGGATAGGGTACTGAATTTGGAAGATCAGCCATGATCGCATTGAATGGTGGAGCAGGCTTGAGGGGCGGAATGGCCTACTCCTGCTCCTACCTTCTATGTTTCTATGTTTCAATGTTTCTAACAGGAGGGAGCAGGAGCGCACAGGAGGAGAACAAACTGGCACCCAACCACTGTCTGCGCTGGAGAATCGAGTGCTGGAGATAATTGGGAACCAGGTGGTGGGTGCCATGGCCACCAGCGACGTTGATCCCCTTCGCTCAACAACGGTATACTCATTCCTACTCCTTCCTCTCACATCCCACTTCCCCCTCACCCCACAAGCGTTTCGCACTTTCCAGCTAATCCTGCTGTATGTAAGCATTTCTCACTTCCTGTCCTCCTTCCCTCACCTTAACCCACCTCTTGTGCCTTTATGCTTTCAGATAATGAGCAAGCACCTGAGCAGCCTGTCCCTGAGGGCACCGTTGACAGTGACGCGGGAGAAGAGGAGGAGGAAGAACACACCGCGTCACTGCATGTCTCACCCGCAGGCACCAGCTTAGATACTGGCACTACGCATTCTTTAGAGGCTAGTATAGTAGTGGGATCTACACAATGTGTGGCACCAGGAACGAGCGGGCTGCAGCAAGGCCAGGCGGAAAGGCTAGCTCGGGGGCCAGCTCCCCAGAGGGCAAGTTCATGCATGAGTTCTGCAGCACAGGACTCAGATGAGGACATTGATGGGGAGGCGTTTCAAAGAAGGGTGATGGGCATGCACACGGAGATCATAGATGCAATGGCAAGGGCGACTGAGAGCCTGTCTGCAATGATGAGGAGCATGGAGGAATCTGCCTCCAACATTGCACAAGGCTCTGCGCACACCATGGAGCCCATCATTTCTCGTATGGAAAAGATGGTAGCCTCCCAGAGGGACCATGGCGACCCAAACCTGATGCCGTGTGTGATGGTCGACCTGGCAGCTTCCATTGCAGCACAGGCAGAAGCGACGCAACATCTTAGTAATGCAGTCTATGGTTGGTGCCATTCAATCTCAGACTGCTCTCATGCAGCCTCAGCTTGATGCCACACAAGCTCTAACTACTGCCATCATGGCTGGGTCTACCACCGTCGACCGGGGCTTTCACGGTGTGGCAGCAGCCCACCAATCTGTGCCCCAACAGATTTCTAGGGATGCTGAGGTGCTGCCCTGGGGGAGTGGCAGTGGGTCAGTGGAGCAGGAACCTGCTGTCCTCTCTCAGGATGACATAATTCCTGCTCCCACCACTGCCACTCTGCCATTGCCATTGTCGCTGCCTCTCATCCAGCCAGCCCAGACTGCTGCCGCCCATGCTGAGGTGGTGCAGTCTACAGTCGGGTATTCCAGGTCCAGAGCAGGTCGAGGACGTCCTGCAAGGCCATCTGAATTCTCCCGCACAGACACTCAGCAGCCTTCCACCAGCCGTGCTGCAGCCACTTGGCCAACACTTCGTAGGCGCTCTAGAGTAGACAAAGGCACAGTAACAACAGGCACTAAGGAATTGCACAAGGGTGAATAGTAAATATTGTTGTTGTAAAGATGTGTTCACTGATTATTGATAAATTTATTAATTGACTTCGGATAATTTTGTACCGTCTCTCATTTCAGCTGTGCGCTGTGATATGGCCTGCGACAGGGATGGAATGATGGGGATGTGGTGAGCAACGGGGATCTGGGTTGAAGAGGCGGTCTCGGCCCAACTTTCTGGAAGGCTGATTGAGTGGCTGCCTCTTCCCTTGCTCCTGTTACTCCTCCTCCTTTCCCTCTTCCTCCTCCTGAGGTGGTCCTGCAATCCCTGCTGGCAAGGGCTGGGCCCTCATGATGGCCAAATTGTGGCGCATGCAGCAGACCATGACGAAATGGGACACCTGCTCCAGCGAGTACTGGAGGGCTCCTCTCGAGTGGTCAAGGCAGCGGAACCGTTGCTTGAGCACCCCAATAGTCTGCTTGATGATGTTCTGGCTGGCAGCATGGCTCTCATTAGATGAATACTGGGCAGGAGTGTTGGGGTTGCGGAGAGGAGTCATGAGTCAGGTGGAGAGTGGATACCCCTTGTCTCTGACCAGCCAGCCGCGAGCTTGCTGTGGTGGCTGGAAGAGCGCTGGAACACTGGTCTAGCACAGGATGAAGGCATTGGGGTTGCTGCCAGGATAGTGGGCATTCACATTGAGGATTCGCTGTCTGTGGTCGCACACCAACTGGACATTAATTGAGTGGTAGTCTTTGCGGTTACGGAAGACCTCAGAATTGTTATGCGGTGCCCGCAAAGATGTGGGTGCCGTCAATAGTGCCCTGCACCATGGGGAATCCCGCTATCCTGGCAAAGACACATGCACGATCGTCCTGCTTCTCTCTGGTGATGGGGAAGGAAATGTAGTCCCTTCTCCTTCTGTAGAGAGCCTCTGTGACCTCCCGGATGCAGCGATGGACGGCGAACTGCGAGATGTAGCTATGTCTCCTGTTGCAGACTGGGAGGATCCACCAGCAAAGAAATTGAGGGCAACGGTGACCTTGACTGCCACTGGGAGACCTGATCTCAGGCTGGAAGTCTGGTTGCAGGAAGTGGCAGAGTTCTGTGACCACCTCCTTGGTGAAGCAGACCCTAATAAGACACTGCTCCTGGTTTAATTGGAGGTAGAAGAATTGCTGTCGGAAGACCCTCGGAGGGTAAGGCCTCCTGTTGAGAGCCTTGATGGCCCTCCTCCTCCCTCTGGCCACATTCTCCATGCTCACTGACGTCACGATCTGCCTGGTGCTGAAGTCCCTGGCAGATCGTGGTGGCTGCGCTACGGGGGTGGGGGGAGGGGGAATTTGGCTGGATTCGCTTCGCCGCGTCGTTACTGCCTCAGCGCACCGTTAGCGCCCCCACAAGGCGCTAACTGGAGGCGCTAACCAACAAAATTTCTCCCCCAAAGAGTCCGATATTTAATGCTAAATTTCCATAATTATGCAAAAAACGGATTTCTATATGTTATTTACCTTTTTGAAAATCTACTTAGTATGTCTCACCGTGGTACACCCTAACTCACTTTATATTGCTGTAAAATTTTCACCCAGAGACAAGACATAATTGTGTACAAGTCACTTCCCAGCATTATAGATGGGATAACAGGCATTCACCTCACTCCCTCTCTGAAAGATTATTGGTTGCAGCCGAGAAACAGGAGCCACACTGAAACGCTTCATTGACCTTGCATTTTTATTTTTTTAAATTCCTTCATAATATTCTTGCATCTAGTGTTGCACCTCAAAAGTTTTGTTAGGGCAAAGAAACAAAATGAATACTCGCTGGTATAAGCACGGTCAGTTTAGTCAATGATACAATGGACTGAAATAGCCTATTAACCAAATATGAAATGATTAAACTCCACTTCCCTCCACTACCAATAAGTAGCCACTGGCAACATGTAAACGCCATAAATCAATACAATCAAATCACTCCGGTTTTTTCCCCAAACATGGCCATCTGAGATCAGTAGCTTTCAAAAAGCAAACCAATAAAATTACACAAATTATTTCTTTACAAATGCTCAGCTGTAATTTTTCCTCCTCAGTCTGGTTAGTGTATACAGCTAACAATAATATTCTACCATAACAAAAACCATAACATAACATAACACAACACACAGGTAAATAAACTACATACTTCTGAAAAGAAGCACGAAGCTTAGTCATATCACTGGTACTTTAATATTATTAAGAACACTGGCAAGACATTTTCTCCAAACTGACCTGCTCCTCTCTGTGGGGCCTAAGCCTTGAGTTTTGCTTCTGTCCCAGAGTTGGAAATTTAACCTGAGCATTGGGTGCCAGGGATATCTAGCTCCTTCATGCATTCGGTGTTTGAGAAACAGAGATGTGTCATGTAGTTTTCACCAGGCACCTGTGGAACTACAATACCCAGACTGCACCATGACAAACCACATCACATAAACAGGTGGAAAAAGATCCTTCAATTGGGCTTGAAATTTAGTGTGGAACTACAACACCTAGAGTGCACAGTGACACTCTCTTCACAATTTGACAGAGCATTTACAAATTGTGAGCAGCAGAAAAACAAATTCAAAGTATTCAATTTTTCAGCATTTTGTACAGCTGAACCTATTAAATAAAAAATGTGATAGAGTTTTTGCTTGAGATGATTATTTTTAGGGAGATGTTTGCAGTGGGACTGGATGGGGATGGTTATGAAATGCTTTGAAGTGAAGGCTGGACAAGGTGGTCAAGTCATTCAGGCCCAACATTGGTCAATGACCACTTGTTCAAGGTGCTGGTCACTGAAGACTTAGTAATGGGGAAAAAACTAGAGGTGCAATATTATGGCAATGACATCAGCAAGGACAATTAATCCACCGTGGGGAGTCAGAATAAACAATCTTTTATAACCATGGTGGTAACTGAGAAAAAGTTTTCAGAAAGGAAGTGGGAGGCAGGGGGCTGTGGTGGTGGGGGGGGGAAACAATGAACAGATAAAGTACTTGCATCTTAAGCATCACAAGCCCACTGTGGGATGTAGAGCAATATTTTGTATGATAATGAACAACAGAATAAGGGATTTGGGGAAAAGAAAAAGAAAGGGGGAGAAATTCGGTACCTTAGCGCCTCCAGTTAGCCCCTGGATGGGGCGCTGAGGCAGTAGCGAGGTGAGTCCAGCGCCGCATGCTAAATTCGGACCCCCGTAGCGCCGGGGATTTCAGCGGCAGGCAGATCGTGGTGCCCGATCTGCCAAATTGAGTATCGCCCCCGCCTTAGCGCCTCACCCCGACAGCGATAACGAGAGGAGGCGTGAAGTAGTCGGTAGTCAGCTCCAGGGGCGCTGTTCAAAGAGATCATGAGTCATGAGTCGCAGCTGTCAGGTTACTGCTGTTTCACGGCTTCCTTGTCAGTTTGACATTGTGCAACAGTTTAAATCAGTCAGTTAAAGGTTGTTTAGTCACTAGATTGTTGTGGCTACTAACAATTAGTTACATTTATTCTCATAAAATATTAAAGAGCTGCACTTTGTTACATTAACAGGGGCTGTACTGGCAGTCGACCTCGAAATCCAGGATCTACTGTGGAAGGAGTACAGGCAGCGAGAAAGATTGGAAAATGTGGCCAGAGCTGAGGCAGTAGCGATGTGGTGAGGCAAATCCAGCCAAATTTGCCCCCTCCCACCCCCCCCCCCGTAGCGCCACCGCCACGATCTGCCAGGGACTTCAGCGCCAGGCAGATCGTGACGTCAGTGAACGTGGAAAATGTGGCCAGAGGGAGGAGGGCCGTCAGGGCTCTCAACAGGAGGCCTTACCATCCGAAGGTCTTCCGACAGCAATTCTCCTACCTCCAATTAAGCCAGGAGCAGTGTATTAGAAGGCTCTGCTTCAGCAAGGAGGTGGTCACAGAACTCTGCCACCTCCTGCAACCAGACTTCCAGCCTCAGATCAGGATGAGGACGGCTCCCAGTGGCAGTCAAGGTCACCGTTGCCCTCAATTTCTTCGCCAGCGGATCCTTCCAGTCTGCAACAGGAGACATAGCTAACATCTCACAGTTCGCCATCCAACGCTGCATCTGGGAGGTCACAGAGGCTCTCTACAGTAGGAGAAGGGACTACATTTCCTTCCCCACCACCAGAGAGAAGCAGGACGATCATGCATGTGGCTTGCCAGGATAGCGGGATTCCTCATGGTGCAGGGCACGATTGACTGCACCCACATGGCTATGCAAGCACCACATAACAATTCTGAGATCTTCCGTAACCGCAAAGGCTACCACTCAATTAATGTCCAGTTGGTGTGCGACCACATACAGTGAATCCTCAACGTCAATGCCTGCTATCCTGGCAGTGGCTACAATGCCTTCATCCTGTGCCAGACCGGTGTGCCAGCACTCTTCCAGCCAACACATTCGCCTCGCCGCGTCGCTACTGCCTCAGCACACCATTAGCGCCCCCACAAGGCGCTAACTGGAGGCGCTAACCAACAAAATTTCTCCCCCAAAGAGTCCGATATTTAATGCTAAATTTCCATAATTATGCAAAAAACGGATTTCTATATGTTATTTACCTTTTTCAAAATCTACTTAGTATGTCTCACTGTCTCAGATACTCGCACTATGCATTCTTTAGAGGCTGGTATAGTAGTGGGATCTGCACAGGGTGATGCACCGGGGACAAGCGGGCTGCAGCAAGGCGAGGGGGAAAGGTTAGCTCGGGGGCCAGCTCCCCAGAGGGTGAGTTCGCGCGTGAGTTCTGCTGCACAGGACTCAGATGAGAAACTCGATGGGGAGGCCTTTAGAAGGGTGATGGGCATGTACACGGAGATCATAGTTGCAATGGCAATGGTGCCCAAGAGCCTGTCAGCAATGGTAAGGAACGTGGAGGAGTCCACCTCCAACATTGCACAGAGCTCTGTGCACAACATGGAGCCCATCATTTCCAGTCTGCAAAGGATAGTAGATTCCCAGAGAGACCGTGGTGACCCAGACCTGATGCCGCCTATGATGGGTGATCTGGCAGCTTCCATTGCAGCACAGGCGGAAGCGACGCAATGTTTTAGTGCTGTAATGCAGTCTATGGCTGGTGCCATTCAATCTCAGACTGCTCTCATGCAGTCTCAGCTTGATGCCACACAAGCTCTGACTGCTGCCATTGTGGCTGGGTCTACCACCACTGACCGGGGCTTTCACAGTGTCGCAGTAGGCCAGCAATCTGTGCTGCAACAGATTGCTAGGGATGCTGAGGTGCTGCCCCGGGGGAGAGGCAGTGGGTCAGTGGAGCAGGAACCTGTTGTCCCCTCTCAGGATGACATCATTCCTGCTCCCACCACTGCCACTCCACCATTGCCCTTGTCACTGCCTGTCATCCAGCCAGCCCAGACTGCTGCCGCCCATGCTGAGGTGGTGCAGTCTACAGCTGGGCCTTCCAGGCCCAGAGCTGGTCAAGGGCGTCCTGCAAGGCTGTGGTATCTTGAGGTGGCCATAGATGGAGATGGACACAGGTTAACTCCGTAACATGGTTTAATCAACACTTGCGCATAAAAGCTTCTGCCATGAGGCAGCACAAACAAAAAGTACAACCAGTACAGACCAGACTTAACTCAGGAGACCAATTGCCGCAGCACCACCTGGTGGATCAGGTTACTCATAACCTCCCAGGTTACTACACTCCTCTCCCCTTAAGATTGCCGTATGCAATTCTTAAACAATAACCCTTACTAGGTGTTGTGTATGTACCTTTAAGGGAATAACTGGTCTCAGACTGCAGTACCGGCAGTGACCACCCCTGTATAAAAGGCACTAACAACCTTCTGTAGTTTCAGTTTCCCGTTTGTCTCCATTCAGTAAAGACTTGTTATAATCAACTCCTGCTGTCCGTGTCTCAATTATACATGGACATAATATTGGCGACGAGCAGATACGAACTTACCTACAGTCTGCACCACCTCATGGGATCCATTCCTGAAGCGAAGTGAGCAGAGGTCGAGGCCAGAAGGAAGAAAGAAGCAGTAGAAATGGGCATCGACCGTGGGCATCCGCCCCGAGTCAGCAGAGTTGAAGATTGCAGGAGAGGCTGTCGAGAGCGGGACTTGGTTCCTGTCGACGGTGCTTCAGCTAATTGGGCTGGTGGCAGGTAGTACACTGATCCTTCCTGGGCTGCGGCAGTCTAGAACTCGAGCGGGTGGCTTGCAATGGGGCCAAGCAGCGTTGTCGGGAAGAGGAGAGAGAGAGAGGGTGGAGCACACAGGGCGCGGCTGGTGCTACGAAGCCGGGCAGCGTACAGACCTGAGAAGAGGGAGGCAAGAGTCCCACAGGGTTGTTCCACGACGGGAAAATAATAAAATAACAACAACAAAAATATATTAAATGTGCAGAAAGCCGCAAGGAGCTGCAGGTTGCAACGGAAACCGCAGAAAGCAGCGCTAGCAACAGCGGGGAAGAAGGCAAAGCGTGGGAGGCCCCATCTTAATCCAGCGGGGAAGAAGGCAAAGCGTGGGAGGCACCATTTTGTTAAATCGGGGAAGAAGGCAAAGCGCGGGAGGCGCCATTTTAGATTTCCAAGATGCCGAAGACTGGCTGTATCACTGCCTTTGATAATGCAATAGAGGACTGGACCACGTATGTGGAAAGAGTCGAGGTATATTGCGAGGCAAACGAAATAGCCGATGAGAAAAAGGCATCGGTACTGCTAAACTTAATGGGCGCAAGAGCGTACGGCCTATTGCGGGACCTGATTGCTCCAGCCAAACCGAAGGCGAAGAGTTTTAACAAAATTGTTGCTATCCTACAGGAACACCTAAACCCTGCACTGCTGCTGATAGCAGAAAGATTTAAATTCCACAGGAGAACTCAGCATAAAGATGAGAACAATGCTGAGTACCTTACAGAACTACGCAAGCTATCAAAGCACTGCCAGTTCGGAGCAGGACTGGCAGATACCCTACGGGACAAATTTGTCTGTGGACTCCTGAGTGAAGGAACCCAGAAGAGGTTACTCTCAGAGAAAGAGCTGATGCTAGATAAGGCTTTCAGCGTGGCAGTATCATACGAAGCAGCAGCCAGGGGAGCTGCGGAAATACAACAAAAGCCACAGGAATATGGCACCCACGAAATGACACGGGGATTCGCAAAATGTTATCGCTGCGGCAGAACTAACCATGACCAGAAGGACTGCTGGTCCAAGGACAAAATATGCAGGCAATGCGGAAAGATGGGACACATTGCATGAGTTTGCAGGTCTGGGAAGAAGACCAACGACAACAAAAAGGCTACTAAGGAACCATACAGGAAAGTACAAAAGATGACGGACAGTAGTTCCGAAGACCAGATGAGCGATAGTGAATCTGGGAACAAGAGACTAAGCTATCTCAAACTTCACAACGTAATCGCAAAAGAGGATCACCGAACCATTTGGGTCACCCTCATGATAGCAGGGTCCCAAGTCAAAATGGAATTGGATACAGGATCAGCTCTAACCATCATGAATCGACGAGACTACGAGCGGCTATTCTCACACATACCCTTGAGAGAGACATCCATTGTCTTGAGGACGTATACGGGGCAAAATGTATACCCCAGAGGAAAAATAAGGGTGCCTGTCGAATACAACGGCAAGAAAATACGGAAATTGTATCTCTACATTCTGCAAGATGGTGGACCACCGTTATTGGGACGTGAATGGATCAGAAAGATAAGTTTAGACTGGCACTCCATTCAGGCACTGACGGTGGCGGGTAAAAAGGATGACGACATCACTCCTGGACGATTGTCAACAATCTTACCTGATACCCCAAAGAGGCGTTATCCAGACAGAATCAGGAAGCCTCCTCAAAGACTGAACTTATAATTGCTTAACCTCAGCCAATGTATCTAGCAACCGTAATTGTAATTGTAATTAGTTATTATTTAGTTGTTAAATGAATGTTATGTACTGTTTATCTAAAAGGGGAGGAATTGTTGTGTATGTACCTTTAAGGGAATAACTGGTTTCAGACTGCAGTACCGGCAGTGACCACCCCTGTATAAAAGGCACTAACAGCCTTCTGTAGTTTCAGTTTCCTGTTTGTCTCCATTCAGTAAAGACTTGTTATAATCAACTCCTGCTGTCTGTGTCTCAATTATACACGGACATAATACTAGATACTACGTTTTAATTAACCAGTATGCCTGGACTAATTTAACAGGTTTGTATAAGTCTTTCTGGTTGCTTGCGAATCCGTTGTGAACGTCTTAATTCCACTTGCGGTGGATTCTCAGATTCACTCACACTTGAGATTGGAGTAGTCTCTGATGTTGGTTCTACTCTGTCCCGCTGTGGCCTGGCAGTACCAGTGTCCATTGGCACCTTATAAGCTGTGCTGGGTCCTGGAACAGCCTCCTCTACTGCCCTTTGTTCCATCTGAGGCCGACGAACCCCTCGACCATCCCCTAGTAACACGGAGTACGACACAGGTCCTGTAATGTCCTGGATTAGTCCTGGTATCCATTTAGGTCCATAGCCGAAGTTCCGGGTGTACACAGAGTCCCCTATGGCAAAATGGCGAGCTTTAGTATGTTTGTCGTGGTACGCTTTTTGGTTTGTTTGTTTTGTCTCAATCTTCCTTTTGAGATCTGGGTGTATCAGGTCTAACGTGCACCGCAACTTTCTCCCCATCATCAACTCAGCCGGAGAAAGCCCCGTGGTAGCTTGCGGTGTTATACGATAACTAAACAAGGCTCTATTGAGCTTGGTCTCCAGGGTGTCACCTGAGCTCTTCCTCGTGAGCTCCTTAAAAGTCTGCACGGCTCGCTCGGCTAACCCATTTGAGGCTGGGTGATATGGAGCCGAGGTGACATGTGTGATTCCATTCCTTACCATGAATTCTTTGCTCCCTTCACTAACAAAACACTGTGCATTGTCGGATACAATCATTTCTGGAATACCATGCGTGCTGAAGCTGTTCCTGAGACAATCCAGTGTGGCATCAGTCGTTGCAGAGCTCACTGGATAAACGTCGATCCGCTTTGAGTGAGCGTCTACCAGCACCAAAAACATTTTGCCCATAAAAGGTCCCGCATAGTCTATGTAAATTCTCCTCCAGGGTTTGCTGGGCCACTCCCAGGGATGGAGTGGTGCCCCGGCGGGTGCTTTCCTCTGTTCCTGACATACTCCAAGTATAATGGCTAACCCCTCTTTATCAAGCTGTGAATAGTTCTTTTCCGCAGCTGTGAGCGTGCGTGAAAAAAACCTGATGGGCCTTTCCGCTCCATCTGGCATGCGGTGGGGCAACACTGCCCCCACTCCATAGGGTGATGCATCACAGGACATTATCAGCGCCTTCTTCTCGTCGTAATGCACTAACACCCTGCTGGACTGAAGTAGCTCCTTTGACTGCTGAAACGCTTTCGCTTGCTCTGGCCCCCAACGCCATGGCTCCTCCTTTCTCAGCAGTTTGTGCAGGGGTGCCAGCAGCATCGATAAGTTTGGAAGAAACCGGTTATAATAATTCAGGAGCCCTAGATAGGCTTTCAGTTCAGTCACTGAGGTGGGTGCAGGTGCATAATGCACTGCCCGCACTTTCCCTGGTAATGGATGGAGGCCTGTGGCATCCACCCGATGTCCCAGGAATGTAACTTCCTTCTCCATGAAACTACACTTACTCCGTTTCAGGCATAGCCCCGCCTCTTCCAGCCGCTGTAGCACTTAGTCCAGTGTTTTTACGTGATCCTGATCGTCACTTCCTGTTAGCAGAATATCATCTAATTACACGGCCACCTTTGGAATGCCCTGCAGAATGCCCTCCATAGTCCGTTGGAATATTGTTGGGCTAGAACTGACACCAAATGGTAACCTGGCATACGTGAACAGCCCCTTGTGCGTGTTCACCGTGACAAACATTTTTGATTCTTCATCTAGCAATATCTGCTGGTACGCATGACTCATGTCCAGTTTGCTGAATCTTTCTCCCCCAGCGAGCGAATTTAACATGTCCTCCATTCTCGGAATGGGGTACTGTTCCAGTGATGATACTCTGTTCACTGTTAACTTATAGTCACCACACACCCTTACGTTACCGTCGGGCTTCAATACCGGGACTATTGGTGCCGCCCAGTCTGAAAATTTCACTGGTTCTATTACTTTGTCCTTTAGCAGGCGATCTAGTTCCGCCTCAACCTTGGTTTTCATTGCAAAAGGTACCGACCTTGGTTTAAAGAAACGAGGCGTGGCATCACTGGCTACATGAATCTTGGCTGTGGCTCCCCTTAAGGTGCCCAGTTCGTCCTTGAACACTAACTCATGCTTCATCAGCACTTCTTGCAGTGCCTCTGTACTGTCCTCCATTTTATTCATTGCCTGCCAGTCCACACTCAACTCACTGATCCACCCTCGCTGTTAGATCCATGATTCTTTAAATAGGATGTTTCCCCAAGAACTACACGGATGCTGTAACTTAACAATCAACAGATAGTTACTGGAGTAGAGTAGTCTCAAGACTGAAGTACAGAAGCCTGCTCCGGCTTTATATACAGGTGTGGTCACTGCCGGTACTACAGTATACAGGAGCTGTAAAACAGTTCTCTGTTAAAGGTACATACACAACAATTCCTCCCCTTTTAGATTAACAGTACCATAACATTCATTTAACAATTAACATTTTTAACATGCAACATTAACTGAAAATAGTCCATTTATAGATTTAGTCTTTGGGGCGGCTTCCTGATCCTTTCGGGATAGCGCCTTTCCTGAGGTTCCTGTTCTTGGTGCGGAGGCGATTCTGGCCCCTTTTCGTCGGTTAGTTCATCGGTTTCCACTGCTACTGGTTCGGAGGTAGATGCTACCGGTATGTCGGGTTCATCCCCAGGTACTCGGGACATGGGGTTGACTCGTTCCTGTGACGCTAAGATCTGATCGACGTGGCATCTCACAATGTTCTCCCCGACATCCACTGTGTACATTAATGGCCCCTGCCTTGTGCATATCGTTCCGGGTTGCCATTTCTCTATTCGGTAGTCACGGGCCAAGACTGGTTGTCCTACATTAAAGCTTCTTGTCGGCTTCTCATTGATGTGCTGGAATTGTTTATCCTCAACATTTCTTCGCACATTGGGTCTGAGCAAATCCAGATGAGATCTCAACCTTCGGTTAAAGAGCATCATGGTCGGGGTCTGGTTGGTAACTGCATGTGTCGCATTTCTGTAGGCTAATAGTAAATTGTCCATCTTATGCTGTAGTGGAATTTCATCGTCGCACATGGCCTTTATCGCCTTTTTAAAGGTTTGTACGAACCTTTCAGCCAATCCATTTGTGGCTGGATGATACGGGGCGGATGTGTAATGCCTTACCCCATTCCTTCTCATAAATTTTTGAAACTCTTCGGACACAAACTGTGGTCCATTATCAGAGCAAATCTGCTCTGGCAAGCCGTTCCTGGCAAATATGGTCCGTAGGACTGCAATCATTTTCTCTGTAGTGGTTGAGGACATTTTTATCACCTCAGGCCATTTCGAGTGAGCATCCACTGCTATTAAGAACATTGAGTCCATGAATGGACCAGCAAAATCAATATGCACCCATTGCCATGGAGAGGAGGGCCACTCCCATGGGTGTAGAGGGGCATGTGGTGGTGCATTTTGGACCTTCTGCCATCCTGAGCAGCTCTTGGTTAGGTCCTCGATTTGTTGATCGATCCCCGGCCACCACACATAAGCCCTAGCAAGGCTTTTCATTTTCACCCCTCCCAGATGACCTTCATGAAGCTCATTTAGCACTCTCTCCCTTAACTTGGGTGGAATCACCACTCGGGATCCACACATCACTGTCCCCTGGCATACTGACAGCTGTTCTCTTCTGGATGAGAATGCTGGCAACAGTGAGTCACCATGTGTTGGCCATCCCCTCACTGTCAAATCATTTACCCGAGACAGTGTCAGATCATTGCGGGTCTCCTTCTCTATATCCGTGTTCGTTACTGGCAATCGTTCAATTATTGAGGAATAAAATATCTCGATAGGGTCCACTGCTGGTGCTTCCTCCACAGTAGGCAGTGGCAGGCATGATAGCCCATCAGCGTTTCCATGCTGTTTCGTGCCTTTATATTCTATTTCATATTGATTCACCCCTAGAAACAGGGACCATCTTTGTAACCGTTGTGCAGTCATCACTGGAACGCCCTTCTTAGGATTAAAGATGGAGACAAGTGGTTGGTGGTCAGTCAGCAAGGTGAACTTGTGCCCATGCAGATAGTGGTTGAATTTTTTTACTCCCCATACTAGGCTGAGGGCCTCCCTGTCAATCTGGGCGTAGTTGCACTCGGCTGAGGTTAGTGACCGAGACGCAAAGGCTACTGGCCTCTCCAACCCATCTGGGAATTTGTGCGACAGCACCGCTCCAATACCATAGGGTGATGCATCACATGCCAAACGAATTGGTAGTGCTGGGTTGAAATGGGCCAACACCTCTTTTGATGTGATCAATTCTTTACACTTCTGGAAAGCTCGTCTACGTTCGTCATTCCACTTCCATGGCACCCCTGTTTGCAGTAGGGTGTTCAGTGGGTGTAATACCGTGGACAAATTTGGTAAGAACTTGTGGTAGTAGTTTACCAGCCCGAGGAACAACCTCAGTTGTGACACATTTTCCGGTGCTGGAGCCTTGACTACTGCCTCAATCTTTTCAGGGGACTTATGTAACCCCTCTTCATCGATGACGTGGCCACAATACGAGATCTGCTTCTGGAAAAACTCGCACTTGTGGCGATTAGCTCGTAGCCCATATTCCTTTAATCTGGTGAGCGCCTTCTCCAAGTTGGCGAGGTGATCACTGTCATTTTTGCCCGTGACCAGCATGTTGTCCAAATAACACTGGGTCCCTGGAATCCCTTGCAGGACTTGATCCATTGCCCTTTGCCAAATAGCCGGAGCCGATGCTACCCCGAACATCAGCCAGTTGTATTGATAGAGACCTTTATGAGTGTTGATCGTGAGGTATTGTTTCGAGGCTTCTTCTACCTCCATTTGCAAGTACGCCTGGGCTAGATCAATTTTGGTGAAGCATTTACCTCCAGATAGCGAGGCGAAAATATCCTCAATTCGTGGAAGCAGATATTGTACCGTGTGAAGGACTGGGTTCACTGTCACCTTAAAATCCCCACGGATGCGGACCTTCTTTGGTTCCCCAGGCGTATTACTCAACAACCTCTTCATTACAGGAACGATGGGTGTAGCCCACTCGCTCCAGTCTATTTTGGACTGTACTCCTGAATGTTCCAACCCTTCCAGCTCTGCTTCGATGGCTGGTCTGATCGCATAAGGCACTGGTCTGGCCTTAAGAAACTTTGGGCTTGCATTTTCCTCTATTTTAATCATTGCTGTTATGCCTTTTAGTGTTCTGAGTCCCTCCTGGAACACTTCTTTTGTGTCAGTTAGCATTTTTGACAGTCGACCAGGTGTGACGTCGTCATCCGTTTTGGCCTCAACCTTCAGTGCCTGTATGGAATGCCAATCTAATTGTATCTTCCGGATCCATTCAGGTCCTAGCAGTGGTGGTCCTCCATCTGGCAATACATATAAGTCCATTTTAGGTATTTCCTGGCCTTTGTATATCACTTTCACCCTTATTTTTCCTTTGGGGTAGACTTTTTGCCCCGTGTACGTCTTCAAGGCAATCTCTGTAGCTTTCAAGGGTATATGTGAAAATAGCCGCTTGTAGTCCCTTTGGTTTATGACTGTTAGGGCTGATCCTGTGTCCAATTCCATTTTCACTTGGACTCCGTCTATCTTGAGTGTAACCCAGATAGTCTGGTGATCCTCCATTTTGGTTACCTTATGTAGTTTCAGACAACCCAGCTCCTTGCTTCCGGAGTCTGTGTCACTTTTCTGTTCGTCTGAACTACTGTCCATCACCTTGTGTACCTTTTTGTACTTCTCCTGTGGAGATTTCTTGCTGTTGGTTTTCTTCCCAGACCTGCAGACTCTTGCTATGTGTCCTGCTTTTCCACACTGTCTTGACACTTGGTCCTTGAACCAACAATCCTTCTGGTCATGTGTTGTTCTGCCGCAGCGATAACACTTCCCTGTTCCATAGGACATTTCATTGGTGCCATATT
The DNA here is from genome assembly GCF_052327205.1 of Somniosus microcephalus. Taxonomy (NCBI): domain Eukaryota; kingdom Metazoa; phylum Chordata; class Chondrichthyes; order Squaliformes; family Somniosidae; genus Somniosus; species Somniosus microcephalus. Next base: position 88,950,335 of record NC_140998.1, on the reverse strand, counting down.
CTTGCGGACTCCGTTGTATCTCTGCAGCGCCCCTTGCGGCTGCTTCGTGTCATACTTCCATACTGAAAGCCTTGTCCAGCGTAAGATCCTTTTCTGATAGAAGCCGTTTCTGGGTTCCTTCACTTTGAAGCCCACACAGAAACTTGTCCCTTAATGTATCTGCTAGTCCCACTCCAAACTGGCAGTGTTTCGATAGCTTGCGCAGTTTCGTTAAGTACTCAGCATTGCTTTCGTCTTTGTGTTGGTTCCTTTTATGGAACTTAAATCATTCCGCTATCAGCAGCGGTGTGGGGTTTAAGTGGTCCTGTAGGATTTCTACTATGCTTTTGAAATTCTTATTCACAGGCTTCTCTGGGGTTATTAGGTTTCGCAGTAACCCATAAGTTTTTGCACCCATGGAATTTAACAAAACTGTGGTGTATGTAACCTGTTCCACCTTAATAGAACTTAAGCCTGTTCCACCTTAAGAGATGTACTACTTTCTCTGGCTGCTGTATACGTAATACCGGTGGTGACCACCGGTATATAAGTACTGTGTAGTGATATTGTATTTAGTATAGTCCTGACCTCCAACTAGTAAAGACCTGTTGAACTTTATTCTTGTAGTCTGTGTCAGTAATTAATCTTAATACAACTGGAACACACAGACTTAACAGTGGCGACGAGTCCGATTCTTACCCTGCGGCAGTTTATATCCACGGCGGCTTCGTCCACAGAACGGGCGTCGAAGAGAGGCATCCACCCTCATCACCCTGCTGGAAGACACGTCGCGCGGCAGGCATTGAGAACCCAGAGTGCAGAAGACATCCTGAACTCGAAGCCTCCATCAGCGGCAGTCAGCTATCTTCTTTCTACCTCGGTGGTGGGTAAGCCGGTCAGCGACGCGAGCAGAAAGTCGGCCGCGTTGGCTGTACAGACGGGGGGAGGAAGACGGAGGAATAAGGGCGGTGAGATCGATCGCGACCGGAGATAAGGGCCGGGCCGCATTCGGGTCGAAAGGCGCAACGCGGGGACATCGATCACGGCTGGTGATAAGGGCTGGGCCGTTTTCGGGCCAAAAAGGCGCAGCGTCTGGGGCGACTGAAGGCGCGAGAGCCGCGGTGAAGGCGAATGCAGCCGGTGCTAATAACTGGGCTGCAAGAAGGGCTGCGAGGCGCGACATCGGGGAAGCGCGAATGCCCGAGGGAGCCGCGGTGAAGCGGAGACAGCATCGGGGGAGTTACTAACCGCTGGGAAAGGGGAGCAGCAGCGGCACGCCAAACGCCATTGCAGCCAGTGGGTGAAGACCGCCAAGCGCAGGAAAACCGCCATTTTGTAGGCGGAGGACGAAGACAAGAGCGGGAAGCCGCAATCTTGGGATAAAATTAATTGCAACGATGCCTAAACATGGGAACATTAATACCTTTGATAGCGACATCGAAGATTGGGCCATGTATGTAGAACGCATACAAAATTATTGTAAAGCAAATAAAATCCCAGATGCAGAGAAAGCACTAACTTTATTAAACTTAATGGGTGCGAAGACATACGGGCAATTGAAACACCTTTTATCACCAGATGAACCGGCGGATAAGACGTTCGAGGAGATTGTTACTGTCCTGAAAAATCATCTAAACCCCACGCCGCTGATGCTAGCGGAACGATTTAAATTTTACAGCAGAAGGCAGCTGAAGGATGAAAGCAATGCTGAATATTTAATGGAATTGCGTAAGCTAGCAAAGTACTGTCAGTTTGGAACGGGACTAACAGACGCGCTAAGAGATAAATTTGTGTGTGGATTATTAAAAGAAGATACACAAAAGCGACTGCTCGAGGTGAATGAGCTGACGCTTGAGAAAGTGATCACTATGGCAGCAGCACACGAAGCCGCAGCGAGAGGCACGGCAGTAATGCAGCTAAGGTCACCGGAACTCAGTACAAATAAATTGGGTTTGAGTACTGTAAAATGTTATCGTTGTGGAAAGACAACACACGATCAGAACCAGTGTTGGTTTAAAAACCAAGGCCTAGAAATTGAGTTTGCGCTGCGCCGGGGCTTAACGCCGGAAATTTAGCGCCAGTGCTAAGTCGCGCTGTGCGCGCCAAAAATTCAGTAGCGCCGCGCCCAAACGGCTGCCGGCGCTACTGAAGGCTGTTTGCGCCTGAAAACTGGCGCTACGCGCCGCATTGCGGCGCTATTCCGGCGCTGCAGCGCCCGATGCGGTGCGGCAGGCTCGGGAAGTGCAGGCCTCCTCCTTCAGTTAAGGAGGAGCTGCCTGCACCCGCCCGCTGGCCGGTTAAATCGCCACAAAAATGAGCCCGGCACCTCGGGGAAGTGCCGGGCTCGCAGCCGAGAAGCATCTGTTCCGCGGGGAGGGGGTGGGGGAGTCCAGGGAGGGAGGTGCGGGCAGGCGGCCGGCGGGAAAGCGGCCGGCCGCCGCTCCACCTTTATGCGCCGGCGCAAAGTTGTGCAAGACTCTGTTGCCAGAGTCTTAGTTGCGGCTGCCACGGGCGAGGCGGCCGCAACTGAATTTCGGCGCTGGGGCCCGTCACCACAGCAACCGGGACGCTGCGCACACCGATGACATCATCGGTGCCGGCGCAGCGCTACCGGTGTAACGCCGATGTTGGGCCCTAGTCAATTTCAAAACCGGCTGTAAGTCCAGCGCAATGCCCTCTAGCGCTGCAAAATGGGCGCTAAGCCCACTCAATTTCTAGGCCCAAGAATGCAGAAAGTGTGGCAGGCTTGGCCACATAGCTAAAGTATGCCAGTCAGGAAAGAAGACCAGCAACAAAAAGTCACCGCAAGGAAAATACATAAAGGTGCACAAGGTGACAAAGACCAGTTCGAACGAACAGAAGTCAGATTCAGACGCTAGCAGTAATGAACTGGGTAGCTTAAGAGTACACAACGTTGGTAAGGGTGCAGATCTCCAGACAATTTGGGTCACTCTTCAGATAGCAGGAGTCCAAGTAAAGATGGAATTGGACACTGGATCGGCATTGACGGTCATGAATAAGAAAGATTACAAAAGGTTATTCCAACATATTCCTCTACGGGATACGGAGATTATATTGAAAACATACATGGGGCAAAGAGTGTACCCCATCAGAAAGAAAGAGGTAAAAGTGGTCCACAAGGGCTAAGAAAGCCAAGTAATGGACTTATATGTGCTACCTGAAGGAGGTCCACCACTACTGGGACGGGAGTGGATTAGGAAAATGAATATGGACTGGCACTCCTTAAAAGCACTAACGGTAGATTCCGGGGAAACAGATGTCAAACCTAAACGATTGTCCAAAATATTGGATGATGCTAAAGAGGTGTTCCAGCAAGGACTGGGAACACTGAAAGGAATTACGGCAAACATCAAGATTGATGAACATGCACAACCAAAATTTTTCAAAGCCAGACCGGTACCCTATGCAATACGACCTACTGTAGAAGCGGAACTGGAAGCGCTAGAACGTTCAGGTGTACTGTCTAAGGTAGATTGGAGTGAGTGGGCTACGCCCATTGTTCCCGTTATGAAACGTCCTTCGAGCAACAAGCCAGGAGAACCAGGGAAGGTTCACATCTGTGGCGATTTCAAGATCACCGTTATTCCGGTGCTTCACACGGTGCAGTATCCACTTCCGTGGATTGAGGATATTTTTGCTTCGTTGTCTGGCGGGAAACACTTCACCAAAATAGACCTGGCGCAGGCGTACTTGCAGATGGAGGTTGAAGAAGAGTCACGCCAGTACCTCACGATCAACACGCATAGAGGTTTGTACCGGTATAATAGGCTGGTTTTTGGAGTGGCATCGGCTCCGGCAATTTGGCAGAGGGCCATGGAGCAGGTATTACAGGGAATTCCAGGCACACAATGTTACCTGGACGATATTCTGATTACAGGTGATGGTGATGAAGAACACCTCGCAAACTTGGAACTGGTGCTCAACAGACTGAAAGAGTATGGACTTAGAGTTAATCGGCAGAAATGTGAGTTCTTTCAGAAGCGGATCTCGTACTGTGGTCATGTCAGTGACCGGGAGGGGCTTCATAAGTCTCCTGACAAGATAGAGGCAGTTGTAAAGGCTCCCGCTCTGGATAATGTCTCTCAGTTGAGGTCGTTTCTGGGATTGATTAACTATTACCATAAGTTTCTACCGAATCTATCCACGGTACTGCACCCGCTGAATGCTCTTTTACAGAAAGGGGTACCATGGGAATGGAGCGAAAACTGTAAGAAGGCATTTCGCAAAAGCAAAGAATTGATCACCTCAGAGGAAGTGTTGGCTCACTTCAACCCGACACTGCCTATTCGGTTGGCTTGTGATGCTTCTCCATATGGTATTGGGGCAGTACTCTCACACAAGTTGCCAAATGGCACGGAAAGGCCAGTCGCGTTTGCATCCAGATCATTGACCTCCACTGAGCGCAACTATGCGCAGATTGATAGGGAGGCTCTCAGCCTTGTATGGGGAGTGCAGAAGTTTAATCATTACCTACAGGGCCAAAAATTCACACTTCTGACAGACCATCAGCCGTTGGTATCCATTTTTAACCCTAAGAAGGGTGTTTCAGTGATGACAGCACAGCATCTCCAGAGATGGTCCCTTTTCCTAGGGGCACATCAATATCAAATAGAATTCAAAGGTACGAAGCAGCATGGCAATGCTGATGGGCTGTCGCGCCTGTCACTACCTGAAGCAGAAGAGACGACGAAAGTTGACCCTGTTGAGTTATTTCATTCGACCATCATCGAGTGTTTACCAGTCACCAATGCAAGTATTGAAAGAGAAACCAGGAACGACCTGACACTGTCCCGAGTTTACGAGGTGACAGTGAAGGGATGGTCAACACATGGTGATCCTCTGTTACCGGCATTCTCGGCAAGGCGAGACCAGCTGTCCGTCTGCCATGGTACTTTGATGTACGGGACAAGAGTGATTATTCCTCCCAAGTTACGGGAAAGAGTTCTAAAGGAACTGCATGAAGGTCATCTGGGGGGAGTTAAGATGAAAAGTCTTGCTAGGGCTTATGTATGGTGGCCGGGCATTGACCAACAGATAGAGGAGTTGACAAAAAGCTGCGCTGGGTGCCAAAAAGTGCCAAATGCACCTCCGATCGCACCGCTACGCCCATGGGAATGGCCTTCAGCCCCATGGCAACGCGTACATATTGACTTTGCTGGTCCATTCATGGACTCCATGTTCCTAATTGCGGTGGACGCACATTCCAAATGGCCAGAAGTGATCAAGATGAATACCACTACTTCAGAAAAGACAATTGCGGTGTTAAGAACAATATTCGCAAGGAACGGATTGCCAGAACAGATATGTTCGGACAACGGACCACAGTTCGTGTCGGAAGAATTCCAAAAATTCTTAAAGAAGAATGGGGTGAAACATTATACCTCTGCCCCATATCATCCGGCGACAAACGGGTTGGCCGAGAGATTTGTCCAAACATTCAAAAAGGCAATAAAGGCCATGAACGATGATCAGATTCCGTTACAACTCAAGGTGGACAATTTCCTAATGGCATATCGAAACGCCGCTCATGCAGTGACTAACCAAAGTCCTGCCATGATGTTTTATAACAGGAGGTTGCGGTCCAGGTTGGACTTGTTAAAACCAAATGTGCGGAGGGAAGTGGAAAACAAACAGTTCCGGCATATTAATAACAAGTCCACTCAAAGTTTCGACGTAGGACAACCAGTGTTGGCAAGGGGCTATGGAAACGAAAAATGGCAGTCCGGAACAATTCGGGCCAGACAAGGACCTCTGATGTACACAGTAGATATTGGTAACAATGTGATAAGGCGTCATGCGGATCAACTGGTAGAATCAAGAGCAAGGGTCGAACCCATGGTTGCGACAGAGACAACTGTGGAAGACGTTAATGAACCTAAAGCATCTACCTCGGCAGGGACTGTACCTGATGATGACGTCCAATACATAGGAAACCAACAAGAAGAGTCACCTCAGCAACAAGAATCAGAGACCACTGAAAGGCGTTATCCAAACCAAATCAGAAGGCCTCCTGAGAGACTGAACCTTTGAACTGTTTATACCTGAAGTTATATATGTATATATGTTATGATGTTATGTTAAATGGGGATATGACTGTTAAGCTAAAAAGGGAGGATTGTGGTGTATGTAACCTGTTCCACCTTAAGAGAACTTAAGCCTGTTCCACCTTAAGAGATGTACTACTTTCTCTGGCTGCTGTATACGTAATACCGGTGGTGACCACCGGTATATAAGTACTGTGTAGTGGTATTGTATTTAGTATAGTCCTGACCTCCAACTAGTAAAAACCTGTTGAACTTTATTCTTGTAGTCTGTGTCAGTAATTAATCTTAATACAACTGGAACACACAGACTTAACAAAAACCAGTGCTTTCCTAGCATCTGGCACTTCATTCGCCCTGCAGTACACCTCAATACGTTCCACATATGTCGCCTAATCTTCGACTTCATTGTCGAATGTAGAGATACTGCCACTCTTCGGCATCCCTGGGTGTGATTTAACTGTCAAAAATGGTGTCTCCCGCGCTTTCCCTTCTTCTCCGCTGGCACAAAATGGCATCTCCCGCGCTTTCCTTTCTTCCCACGCTCGCCCTTCTTCTCCGCTGCGGCTTCTAAAAATGGCGTCTCCCGCGCTCTTCCTTCTTCTCGGCGGCTCAATGGCGTCTCCCGCACTCTCCCTTCTTCTCCCTGCGGACACTGTTCAGCCCTTGAGCCCTGGCTGTGCTCTGCACGTTTTTTTTTTCTGTACGCCTTTCCCGTTTCCGCCGCTCAGTCCTGAACCCGGCTGCTGCTTTACCCTCTCTCTCTCTGTTTTGTTTTTCCTCGACGCCACTTGGTTTTCAACCCCCGGCTGCGCCCTGTGCGCTTCACCCTCTATCTTACCCCGTTGACGCTTCTCGGCTTTTTCTCTGCCGTCGGTTGGCTCCAGCCGCCGCTGTCCGGGAAGGGTCTGCGCTGTACCTGCCGTCAGTCTGTTGCTGATCGTCGTGGCTGGGGAACCAAGCCCGGCTCTCCACAGCCTGCCCTGCGATGTTCAGTCTCTGCCGGACGACTGGGCGGTTGCTCGTGGTCGACGCCCGTGTTTCTGGCCTCGACTTTCTTCCACCGCCCTCCCGGAGCGAATCCTCGAAGGGAAATGCAGAGTTGCAGGTAGATTCGAATCGACACTCGTCGCCACTGTTAGACCCGTGATTCTTTAAATAGGATGTTTCTCCAAGAACTACACGGATGCTGTAACTTAACAATCAACAGGTATTTACTGGAGTAGAGTAGTCTCAAGGCTGAAGTACAGAAGCCTGCTCCGGCTTTATATACAGGTGTGGTCACTGCCGGTACTACAGTATACAGGAGCTGTAAAACAGTTCTCTCTTAATGGTACATACACAACACTCGCCCTAACAGGTTTGGCCCTGACCCTGCTACCACTACCACTGTAAGCTCTTTGGTGACTCCTTTGTGTTCCACTTGTACTTCGGCTGCCCCCAAAATGTCCACCTTCTGTCCTGTGTAGGTTTTGAGACTAATGGGGCATGTACCTGGCTCTGGTACATTTGTTTCCCCCCATAGCTTGGCGTTCTCAGTCTGCGACATTATGGTTACACTACATCCGGTGTCAATCTCAAACTTTACTTGACCTCCGTTCACTATCAAATACTGAGTGAGAGGGGGTACGTTGGGCCTTGAAGTGTCTATACTGTATATAGTGAAAACCTCCTCACTAGACTCACCCTCCTCTTGTATGTAATTTGCCCGCTTTGTGTACTTCTCCCTCCCCCCTTTAGCATGCTCTGCCCCTTTAGCACTGCTTCTCTCACTCACTGCCCTTTTACAGACTTTCTTTAAGTGCCCTATTTTTCCACAATTGTGGCACTTTGCCTTTGCAAACCTGCAGTCCTTTGCATAATGGCTCGTCCCGCCACATCGGTAGCAATCCCCAACCCCGACTGGTGGACTTTTCGCGCCAGCTTCCATCTTGAAAACAGCTCCTCCCACTGGTTTACTCCATTTCTCCTTGCTCATACTGTTTAAGTCCTTAATGTCCTTGTTAGCCGTCTCCATGGCTTGTGCTTTTTTAAGTGCCGTCTCAAACATTAATCCTTCTTCTGACAGCAACCTTTGCTGTATACTGTCGTTGTTAACTCCGCATACTAGTCTGTCCCTTAACATGACTGTGAGCGCATTTCCAAAATTACAGTCCTGTGCGAGCTTCCGAAGCTCCTCCACATACTCAGTAATGCTTTCTTCCAGCCTCCTAATCCTCGAATTGAATTTCCATCTCTGTACTATTTCACTAGGTTTTGGATTGAAATGATTCTTTAGTAGACTCACCAACTCGTCAAAAGATTTTTCTCCTGGCTGCTCCCTGCTCAGCAGATTCCTCATCCGTGAATAGGTTTGCGCTCCCACACAACTCAGTAAAATGGCCCTTTTCTTTTCAGCACTGTCCACCTCGTTTGCCATAAAGAAATGGCTCAGTATTTCACAATACTCCTCCCAAGACTGCGACTTGCTGTCAAAAGGTGCCACGGAGCCCAGCGTTCCTGTCATCCTTGGAGTCCGGTCACTTCAGCCAAAAAATCAAACTCTGTTTCGACTCCCGCGGCCTAGCCTCGTGCTTTTCCGACTAGTTTGCTAACCAACCCGAGCACCTCTTCCGAATACTCCCTAACTATGACTGATCCACCAAAACTTTTCCGTCCTTTATTCTCGTCGCCATATGTGGTATCTTGAGGTGGCCATAGATGGAGACGGACACAGGTTAACTCCGTAACATGGTTTAATCAACACTTGCACATAAAAGCTTCTGCCATGAGGCAGCACAAACAAAAAGTACAACCAGTACAGACCAGACTTAACTCAGGAGACCAATTGCCACAGCACCACCTGGTGGATCAGGTTACTCATAACCTCCCAGGTTACTACAAAGGCCATCTGAAGTCTCCCGCACGGATACTCAGCAGCCTTCCACCAGCCGTGCTGCAGTTGTTGTAGGAGCACTAGAGTACATAAAGGCACAGTAACGCAGGTACTAAGGGGTTGCACAAGGGTGAATAGTAAATATTGTAGTTGCTGTAAAGATGTGTTCATTGATTATTGATAAATTTATTAATTCACTTCAGATAATTTTATACTGTCTCTCATTTCAGTTGTGCGTTGTGATATGGCCTGTGACAGGGATGAAATGATGGGGATGGGGATGTGGTGTGCAACGGGGATCTGGAGTTGAATTTACTGGAACCGTATCTAATGAGGCAGTCACAGGCTGCCGTTCCAGAAGGCTGATTGACTGGCTGCCTCCTCCCTCACTCTTGTTCCTCCTCCTCCACTCCTCGTCTTCTTCATCCTCCTCCTGAGGTGGTCCCACAATCCTTGCTGGCAAGGGCTGGGCCCTCATGATGGCCAGATTGTGCAGCATGCAGCACACCAGGATGAAATGGGACACCCACTCCGTCGAGTACTGGAGGGCTCCTCCTGAGCGGTCAAGGCAGCAGAACCATTGCTTGAGCACCCCGATGGTCTGCTCAATGATATTCCTGGTGGCAGCATGGCTCTCATTATATGAGTGCTGGGCACAAGTGTTGGGGTTGCGGAGGGGAGTGATGAGCCAGGTGGAGAGTGGATACCCCTTGTCTCCGACGAGCCAGCCGCAAGCTTAATGTGTTGGCTGGAAGAGTGCTGGCACACCGGTCTGGCACAGGATGAAGGCATTGTAGCCACTGCCAGGATAGCAGGCATTGACGTTGAGGATTCACTGTATGTGGTCGCACACCAACTGGACATTAATTGAGTGGTAGCCTTTGCGGTTACGGAAGATCTCAGAATTGTTATGTGGTGCTTGCATAGCCATGTGGGTGCAGTCAATCGTGCCCTGCACCATGAGGAATCCCGCTATCCTGGCAAGCCACATGCATGATCGTCCTGCTTCTCTCTGGTGGTGGGAAAGGAAATGTAGTCCCTTCTCCTACTGTAGAGAGCCTCTGTGACCTCCCAGATGCAGCGTTGGATGGCGAACTGTGAGATGTTAGCTACTGGAAGGATCCGCTGGCGAAGAAATTGAGGGCAACGGTGACCTTGACTGCCACTGGGAGCCGTCCTCGTCCTGATCTGAGGCTGGAAGTCTGGTTGCAGGAGGTGGCAGAGTTCTGTGACCACCTCCTTGCTGAAGCAGAGCCTTCTAATACACTGCTCCTGGCTTAATTGGAGGTAGGAGAATTGCTGTCGGAAGACCTTCGGATGGTAAGGCCTCCTGTTGAGAGCCCCGACGGCCCTCCTCCCTCTGGCCACATTTTCCACGTTCACTGACGTCACGATCTGCCTGGCGCTGAAGTCCCTGGCAGATCGTGGCGGTGGCGCTACGGGGGGGGGTGGGAGGGGGCAAATTTGGCTGGATTTGCCTCACCACATCGCTACTGCCTCAGCTCTGGCCACATTTTCCAATCTTTCTCGCTGCCTGTACTCCTTCCACAGTAGATCCTGGATTTCGAGGTCGACTGCCAGTACAGCCCCTGTTAATGTAACAAAGTGCAGCTCTTTAATATTTTGTGAGAATAAATGTAACTAATTGTTAGTAGCCACAACAATCTAGTGACTAAACAACCTTTAACTGACTGATTTAAACTGTTGCACAATGTCAAACTGACAAGGAATCTCTTTGAACAGCACCCCTGGAGCTGACTACCGAATACTTCACGCCTCCTCTCGTTATCGCTGTCGGGGTGAGGCGCTAAGGTGGGGGCGATACTCAATTTGGCAGATCGGGCACCACGATCTGCCTGCCGCTGAAATCCCCAGCGCTACGGGGGTCCGAATTTAGCATGCGGTGCTGGACTCACCTCGCTACTGCCTCAGCGCCCCATCCAGGGGCCAACTGGAGGCGCTAAGGTACCGAATTTCTCCCCCTTTCTTTTTCTTTTCCCCAAATCCCTTATTCTGTTGTTCATTATCATACAAAATATTGCTCTACATCCCACAGTGGGCTTGTGATGCTTAAGATGCAAGTACTTTATCTGTTCATTGTTCCCCCCCCCGCACCACAGCCCCCTGCCTCCCACTTCCTTTCTGAAAACTTTTTCTCAGTTACCACCATGGTTATAAAAGATTGTTTATTCGGACTCCCCACGGTGGATTAATTGTCCTTGCTGATGTCATTGCCATAATATTGCACCTCTAGTTTTTTCCCCATTACTAAGTCTTCAGTGACCAGCACCTTGAACAAGTGGTCATTGACCAACGTTGGGCCTGAATGACTTGACCACCTTGTCCAGCTTCAAAGCATTTCATAACCATCCCCATCCAGTCCCACTGCAAACATCTCCCTAAAAATAATCATCTCAAGCAAAAACTCTATCACATTTTTTATTTAATAGGTTCAACTGTACAAAATGCCAAAAAATTGAATACTTTGAATTTGTTTTTCTGCTGCTCACAATTTGTAAATGCTCTGTCAAATTGTGAAGAGAGTGTCACTGTGCACTCTAGGTGTTGTAGTTCCACACTAAATTTCAAGCCCAATTGAAGGATCTTTTTCCACCTGTTTATGTGATGTGGTTTGTCATGGTGCAGTCTGGGTATTGTAGTTCCACAGGTGCCTGGTGAAAACTACATGACACATCTCTGTTTCTCAAACACCGAATGCATGAAGGAGCTAGATATCCCTGGCACCCAATGCTCAGGTTAAATTTCCAACTCTGGGACAGAAGCAAAACTCAAGGCTTAGGCCCCACAGAGAGGAGCAGGTCAGTTTGGAGAAAATTTCTTGCCAGTGTTCTTAATAATATTAAAGTACCAGTGATATGACTAAGCTTCGTGCTTCTTTTCAGAAGTATGTAGTTTATTTACCTGTGTGTTGTGTTATGTTATGTTATGGTTTTTGTTATGGTAGAATATTATTGTTAGCTGTATACACTAACCAGACTGAGGAGGAAAAATTACAGCTAAGCATTTGTAAAGAAATAATTTGTGTAAATTTATTGGTTTGCTTTTTGAAAGCTACTGATCTCAGATGGCCATGTTCGGGGAAAAAACCAGAGTGATTTGATTGTATTGATTTATGGCGTTTACATGTTGCCAGTGGTTACTTATTGGTAGTGGAGGGAAGTGGAGTTTAATCATTTCATATTTGGTTAATAGGCTATTTCAGTCCATTGTACCATTGAATAAACTGACCGTGCTTATACCAGCGATTATTCATTTTGTTTCTTTGCCCTAACAAAACTTTTGAGGTGCAACACTAGATGCAAGAATATTATGAAGGAATTTAAAAAAATAAAAATGCAAGGTCAATGAAGAGTTTCAGTGTGGCTCCTGTTTCTCGGCTGCAACCAATAATCTTTCAGAGAGGGAGTGAGGTGAATGCCTGTTATCCCATCTATAATGCTGGGAAGTGACTTGTACACAATTACGTCTTGTCTCTGGGTGAAAATTTTACAGCAATATAAAGTGAGTTAGAGTGTACCACGGTGAGACATACTAAGTAGATTTTCAAAAAAGATAAATAACATATAGAAATCCGTTTTTTGCATAATGATGGAAATTTAGCATTAAATATCAGACTCTTTGGGGGAGAAATTTTGTTGGTTAGCGCCTCCAGTTAGCGCCTTGTGGGGGCGCTAACGGTGCACTGAGGCAGTAGCGACGCGGCGAAGCGAATCCAGCCAAATTCCCCCTCCTCCCACCCCCGTAGCGCAGCCACCACGATCTACCAGGGACTTCAGCACCAGGCAGATCGTGACGTCAGTGAGCATGGAGAATGTGGCCAGAGGGAGGAGGAGGGCCATCAAGGCTCTCAACAGGAGGCCTTACCCTCCGAGGGTCTTCCAACAGCAATTCTTCTACCTCCAACTAAACCAGGAGCAGTGTCTTATTAGGGTCTGCTTCACCAAGGAGGTGGTCACAGAACTCTGCCACTTCCTGCAACCAGACTTCCAGCCTGAGATCAGGTCTCCCAGTGGCAGTCAAGGTCACTGTTGCCCTCAATTTCTTTGCCAGTGGATCCTCCCAGTCTGCAACAGGAGACATAGCTACATCTCGCAGTTCGCTGTCCATCGCTGCATCCGGGAGGTCACAGAGGCTCTCTATAGAAGGAGAAGGGACTACATTTCCTTCCCCATCACCAGAGAGAAGCAGGACGATCGTGCATGTGTCTTTGCCAGGATAGCGGGATTCCCCATGGTGCAGGGCACTATTGACGGCACCCACATCTTTGCGGGCACCGCATAACAATTCTGAGGTCTTCCGTAACCGCAAAGACTACCACTCAATTAATGTCCAGTTGGTGTGCGACCACAGACAGCGAATCCTCAATGTGAATGCGCACTATCCTGGCAGCAACCCCAATGCCTTCATCCTGTGCTAGACCAGTGTTCCAGCACTCTTCCAGCCACCACAGCAAGCTCGCGCCTGGATGGTCAGAGACCAGGGGTATCCACTCTCCACCTGACTCATGACTCCTCTCCGCAACCCCAAGCATTCATCTAATGAGAGCCATGCTGCCAGCCAGAACATCATCAAGCAGACTATTGGGGTGCTCAAGCAACGGTTCCGCTGCCTTGACCACTCGAGAGGAGCCCTCCAGTACTCGCTGGAGCAGGTGTCCCATTTCGTCATGGTCTGCTGCATGCTCCACAATCTGGCCATCATGAGGGCCCAGCCCTTGCCAGCAGGGATTGCGGGACCACCTCAGGAGGAGGAAGAGGGAAAGGAGGAGGAGTAACAGGAGCGAGGGAAGAGGCAGCCACTCAATCAGTCTTCCAGAAAGTTGGTCCGAGGCCACCTCATCAACCCCAGATCCCCGTTGCTCACCACATCCCCATCATTCCATCCCTGTCACAGGCCATATCACAGCGCACACCTGAAATGAGAGACGGTACAAAATTATCCGAAGTCAATTAAGAAATTTATCAATAATCAGTGAACACATCTTTACAACAACAATATTTACTATTCACCTTTTTGCAATTCCTTAGTGCCTGTCATTACTGTGCCTTTGTCTACTCTAGAGCGCCTACGAAGTGTTGGCCAAGTGGCTGCAGCAGGGCTGGTGGAAGGCTGCTGAGTGTCCGTGCAGGAGACTTCAGATGGCCTGCTCTGGACCTGGAATACCCGGCTGTAGACTGCACCACCTCCGCATGGGCGGCAGCAGTCTGGGCTGGCTGGATGACAGGCAGCGACAATGGCAATGGCAGAGTGGCAGTGGTGGGAGCAGGAATTATGTCATCCTGAGAGAGGACAGCAGGTTCCTGCTCCACTGACCCACTGCCACTCCCCCAGGGCAGCACCTCAGCATCCCTAGCAATCTGTTGGAGCACAGATTGGTGGGCTGCTGCCACACCGTGAAAGCCCCGGCCAACGGTGGTAGACCCAGCCATGATGGCAGTAGTTAGAGCTTGTGTGGCATCAAGCTGAGGCTGCATGAGAGCAGTCTGAGATTGAATGGCACCAACCATAGACTGCATTACTAAGATGTTGCGTCGCTTCCGCCTGTGCTGCAATGGAAGCTGCCAGGTCGACCATCACACATGGCATCAGGTCTGGGTCGCCATGGTCCATCTGGGAGGCTACCATCCTTTCCATACTAGAAATGATGGGCTCCATGGTGTGCGCAGAGCCTTGTGCAATGTTGGAGGCGGACTCCTCCACGCTCCTCATCATTGCCGACAGGCTCTCGGTCACCCTTGCCATTGCATCTATGATCTCCGTGTGCATGCCCATCACCCTTCTTTGAAAGGCCTCCCCATCAATGTCCTCATCTGAGTCCTGTGCTGCAGAACTCATGCATGAACTTGCCCTCTGGGGAGCTGGCCCCCGAGCTACCCTTTCCCCCTGGCCTTGCTGCAGCCCGCTCGTTCCTGGTGCCACACACTGTGCAGATCCCACTTCTATACTAGCCTCTAAAGAAAGCGTAGTGCCAGTATCTGAGCTGGTGCCTGCGGGTGAGACATGCAGTGACGCGGTGTGTTCTTCCTCCTCCTCCTCCTCCTCTTCTAGTCTCACTCTCTACGGTGCCCTCAGGGACAGGCTGCTCGGGTGCTTGCTCATTGTCTGAAAGCATAAAAGCACAAGAGACGGGTTAAGGTGAGAGGAGGGGTGCAGGAAGGGAGAAATGCATACATACAGCATGATTAGCTGGAAAGTGGAAAAGGCTTGTGGGGTGAGGGGGAAGTGGGGTGTGAGAAGAAGGAGTAGGGATGAACATACCGTTGTTGTCCCCAAGGGGGTCAACTTCGCCGGTGGCCATGGTGCCCACCACCTGGCGCCCAATAATCTGCAGCACTCCATTTTCCAGCGCAGACAGTGGTTGGGTGTCGGCTTGTCCCCCTCCTGTGGGCTCCTACTCCCTCCTGCTGTGAGCCACCTTGGCCTGCAAGAGAAAGGAAAGTGTGTGTGTGAGTGTGAGGGAATGTGTTTGGGTGACGTACCTGCCATAGTTGAATAGCTGTCATTGTGTGCAAGGTGTAAGATGTTGGTATGAGTGTTGGTAGGTAGAGATTGTTGGTGGGTGAGTGATGGGGCTGTGGTGCTTTGGGCAGTGTGCGCAGACTGTGGATCAGACGGTGGTATGTAACATTTGTTGAGGTATTGAGTCACCCTGACTACCCAAGTGCGGTCGTTAAATTTCTTCCTGCACTGTGGGTAGGTCCTGGGGACAACATTGCTGCCCGAGACCTGATGGGCAGTCCCCCTCCACATGGCATGAAAGACTTGCGGCGAGGACCTCCTGCCACTTCCTAGGTAAAGCACCGCCCTCCGTTTCTCCACAGCGGACATCAACTCCTCCAATGCTTGGTCCGAAAATCTGTGGGCTCTCTCCTTGAGGCGTGGCTCTGCCATCAAGAAACCTGCTTGAGTCACCTGGCCTCCTCCTACTTGCTGACACAGGTTCACAGCCAGCAATGCTGAGAATGAGGATCTGCAGCATGAATGAACCTCCCCTTTAACAACTGGAATGAACCTGCGGCAATGATGACTTGCGATTAGACTGCACCTGAAATTGGGTAGTGCTTGGAGTGTACTCTTTTTTGGTGCACACAAAAACAAATAAACTGTAACTTAATTTACAACTTTAAATGAAGCTTAAATTAAATTAAAATTTGGTGCTTTGAGTATAACGCCACTGAGTTAGGCCATTAGCGCTTGATTTAGCATTCCCATCTTTTCTTTGAGCGTTGGCAATGAATTTTGCTTGCAGCAAGATTCATTAGCGCCTGCCGTTAAATCTCAAACTTTTTCAAAGTTACCGCCCATTCTTGGCGATAATGAATATCGTCCCCTTTATTTCCAACTAGCTGAAGTGCCCGGCGGTGCCGAGGCTTTTTTGAGGGAATGTTGTTGTTGGAAGAGAGAGAGAGAGCGACTGGGGGGAAGAGAGAGAGCTACTGGGGGGAAGAGAGAGAGTGACTGGGGGGAAGAGAGAGAGCGACTGGGGGGAAGAGAAAGAGCGACTGGGGGGGAAGAGAGAGAGCGACTGGGGGGAAGAGAGAGAGCGACTGTGGGGAAGAGAGAGAATGACTGGGGGGAAGGGGGGGAAGGGGGGAAGGGGAGGGGGAGGAAGGGGAGGGGGAGGGGGAGGAAGGGGAGGGAGGAAGGGGAGGGGGAGGGGGAGGAAGGGGAGGGGGAGGAGGGGAGGGGGAGGGGGAGGAAGGGGAGGGGGAGGGGGGAGGAAGGGGAGGGGGAGGGGGGAGGAAGGGGAGGGGGAGGGAGAGGAGGAGAGAGGAGAGGGGGAGGGGAGGAGGAGAGGGGGGAGGAGAAGGGGGGAGGGGAGGGGGGAGGGGAGGGGGGAGGGGAGGGGAGGGGAGGGGGGAGGGGAGGAGAGGGGAGAGGGGAGGAGGGGAGGGGAAGGGAGGGGTAGGGGAGGGGGAAAGTTGGGGGAAGGAGGGGGGGAGAAAGGGAGGAGGGGAGCCAGCAGACCCTCTCCCCTCTGCCAGCGATGGCTCCGCTGAGCTCCATGCCGCCCCACGCACTGACATGGCCCTGCCGAGTGCAGCGCCCCGGTGAGCCCGAGCCCCGCCGCCCCCCCCCCCCAAGGCCGGGCCTGAGGCGGCTTGAGACAGCCGATTGCGGCTGGCCAGGCCCGGTTGCTGGGGTAACCCTCCTCCCCTCTCCACCCTCCCAATCTCCGGGACCGGGCCTGGGCCTGAGCGGCTTCAGACGGCCGATTGCTGCTGGCGAGCCCGGTTGCCGGGGTAACCCCCTCCGCTCCCCCCTCCCGAGCCCCGCCCTGCCCCCCCCCGAGCCCCGCCCCCCCCCCGCTAACCTGCTCGCTTCCCTCTGCCCACGCTCTGTGGGCCCTGTCTGGAGGTGTGCGTGCAGCTTGCAGTGAGCCCAGCCAGCCTTTACCAAGATGGCTGGCCGCTGGTTCAGAATCGGGCCCAGCGGGATGGCCAGTGCATAGCTCGGGCGTGGCTGGGCAACAGACGCCCAGGCTTCGAGGCCTGCCTGCAAAAACGGTAAAAGGTAGGAAAATTATAGAGGTTAGAGAAAAGATTTACAAATGAATTAACTTTTTTTAAAAATGATTTGTGTTTTAAAAGCAACTTTTTTTTTGCTGGAAATGTAGATTTGAAAAGAAACACGCAGAAAGTGGGAAAAAGAAATGAAGAGTTTGGAATCAAGATGGCGGCCACTCACCTCGGTTCAGAATGATAAGGCCCGCCCACCGTCAGGTCACTGAAGTGTAGGATTGGTTAATCGTCCTGTCACTCGACTGTAGGATGGCCCACCCGCACATGCAATGAACCCGCCCCATGACGCAGCGATTGGTCGACCGTCGGGTCGCTCGACCGTACGATTGGTCAACCTTCACGTCACTCGATGCTAATGAGCGGATAATGAGCGGAATTTTGAACGTTTTTTGGATACCGTCGGCACA
The DNA here is from genome assembly GCF_052327205.1 of Somniosus microcephalus. Taxonomy (NCBI): domain Eukaryota; kingdom Metazoa; phylum Chordata; class Chondrichthyes; order Squaliformes; family Somniosidae; genus Somniosus; species Somniosus microcephalus. The sequence goes on along the minus strand of NC_140998.1, from coordinate 88,932,469 downwards.
ATTTTTGTCCGACGAAAAAGTAAATATGCCTACAAGAGTCCCCTAATGATGAGCTTTCTTTTGATATAACACACGTGTAGGTACACTCTATAACTTTTGATTGTATAGCCTGACAGACAGACAGACAGAGAGACAGAGAGACATAGGCCTAGAAATTCAGTATAGCCAGTTTTGGGGCGGAAAAGTCGGGCGGCCGGTAAAGTTTGCGCCCGGCGCAAAGTTGAGGCCACTTCGCCGATATTCAGTAGCTTCGCACTAAGAGTTTGCTCGAGTGCTAAAACTGGCGTTACATAACTATCTTTAGGCGCAAAGCCGGCGGTACTGAGCTAAACCGCCGAGGCCGGGCGCAGCGCAGGTGCGGTCATTTCTTGATTGACAGCAGACACCCTGGCGCCGGCCAGCTCTTAAAGGGGGAAGGGTCGAGTTCGTCTGCTGCCACGCCCTGGACACTGCAGCCCTCCAGCTAGGCCTAAACACTGCTGCTGAACAGAAATAGCGCCGGGAAAGATGCAGAAGGCCCGTGAATGAGCGCAGCGCTTCACTGGCCATGATTTGAGGGTGCTGGTTAAGGCTTTGGAGAGGAGATGCAAACTCTTGTTCCCGGACAGTGGCAAGAAGCCTACCACCAGCATCTGCAGGAAAGCCTGGAGGGAGGTCACCCACAGGGTCACATCCAACAGCGAGGTCCCCAGGACTGGTGTCCAATGCCGGAAAAAATTCAATGACCTCACAAGGATTGTCAGGGTGAGTGCCCTTTCCAGTGTCCTCCTCGTCCTTGCATGTGCACCTCACATTATGGGCAAAGGGACCTAAAAGCCCTAGTGGCCAGCCCTCATCCAGCAGCTATGGGACTGGCATGAACATCAATTGCACATTCTGCACTTTACACACTGGCCAAGCTATTCGACCATGGGAGGCAGTGCACACAAGATCAGGGCACCACACTGGCCAAGCTATTCGACCATGGGAGGCAATGCACACAAGATCACGGCACCACACTGGCCAAGCTATTCGACCATGGGAGGCAGTGCACACAAGATCAGGGCACCACACTGGCCAAGCTATTCGACCATGGGAGGCAGTGCACACAAGATCACGGCACCACACTGGCCAAGCTATTCGACCATGGGAGGCAGTGCACACAAGATCACGGCACCACACTGTACTTAGAGGCCGTCCTTTCTCTTGCAGGCCAAGCTGGCACACAATCAGAAGAGCCGGACTGTGACCGTGGGAGGCGGTCCCCAGATCCAGCAGCTCAGTGACCTTGAAGAGCGCGTGGGTAGCCTCATGGGTGCCCGGGTGATTGGCCCCGTTGCATCTGGAGATGCCGACCCTGTTCTGGGCACCAATGGTAAGGACATCACCTTTTCGACCTCTCTCGTCCCACTTGCGCTTCAGATCTACATCCTTTGCCACTGTCCGACCAATGCGCTGAATGCCACCACTCATGCCTCCCTCGCTGACGCCCTCTCCTCACTCTAGAGCTACTCTTGTGCCTTCCTGCTTTCAGATGGTGAGGAGGAGGTCCCTGAACTTGCCAGTGACAGCCCCTCAGAAGAGGAGGAGGAGGAGGAGGAAGAGGAAGAGCAAGGCGGCCCATCGGGGGAACCCTCAGCCGCGCCAGGGGATGCCAATGGAGGGGACACGTCTTCCCTGGAGAACAGCCAGGGGGAAGTGTCGCAGGGGAGTGTAGCTCCTGTGCCCAGTGGCGTGCAGCAACGCGGGAAGGGTCGGCCAGCTCGGCGGCCTTCTTCCCAGAGGGGGGAAGGGTCGCAGGGGAGTGTAGTTGCTGGGCCCAGTGGCATCCAGCAACGCGGGAAGGGTCGGCCAGCTCGGCGGCCTTCTCCCCAGAGGGAGAGTCCGGCCTCCAGTCCGGAGACGGTCCTCGCCAAGGAGGTGCGCCTCCTCGATCAAATGTCCGTGGACTCTGATCGCCGGCACACCGAGTTCATGGGGGTTTTGGCACGGTTGCCTGAGGCCATCGAGTCCCTGGCTCATAGTGTGGCTGATTTCGGCGCCTCACAGGCCAGGAGTTTCGAACAATTCGAAGCAGCACAGGCCGCGAGTCGGGCAGAATTCAGGGCAGAGCAGTCCGCGAGTCGGTCCGATTTCGGGGCAGAGCAGTCCGCGAGTCGACAGGTGATCAGTGGTGCCGTGCAGTCACAGGCTGGTCTGATGCGGGCACAGACCAGGGCAGTACGGGCACTCACTGCTGCCACACTCGCTGTGTCAGCCAGGCATCGCCATGGCACCCGCCGCGCTGCATCAGCACAGCGGTCTGTCCTTCAGCAGATTGCTGCGCATGCTGCAGTGATGGCCCGGGCGAGTGCCAGTGTCTCAGGTGAGCAGCGAGCACCTGCCATCAGCCAGCTTGCCCCCATTCCTGCAGCCGCCACTGCCACTCCCCCAGTGGAGCTGCGACGAGCTGCTGGAGCGCCTGCTGCTGCCCAGCCACAGCTGCAGCAGTCACCAGCCGGCCCCTCGAGGGCCAGAGCTCGTCTAGGCAGACCCCCAAGGGCATCTCCCATCACGCCATGTGCCCCTCAGGAGCCTTCCCCCAGCCTTGCAGCAGCCACTGGGCACACTTTGAGGAGGAGCAGCAGGGCGGCCAGGGGCCGCAAAAGGCTGGTCAAGGAATCGCCCTCGCGGGCCACAAAGTAGAGGGTGTGGGCAAATGTGCTTTTATATGGGGATGGTTGTTTTGTTTATGGGGATGGTTGTTTTGTTTATGGGCATGGTTGTTTTTGTAAGGCCGAGGATGAAGGCCATTTTTGTGGAAATGTTTTGTTATTCCTCCCCAGGTTGTGGGAGTGAGTCATGTATGTGACTGTTTTTTGGGGGTGTTGTCTGTTTTTGGGTTTCATGTGGGAAGGGCCCTGAGTTTGTTCAATAAAGCATTTTATTTATTCAGCTTGTCCATGTTTGATGTTTGAAGTGGTTGTTGCCTTAACCGGCTGAGGGCTTGCGGAGCGGCTGCATTCAGGTCCCTTCATTGCCACAAGCCATTCCTTGACAGGGGGCCTAGAAGTGACGTTCAATAAGCCGCCGACGGGCGGCCCTTGGACCTTGTGCCTCCCTCCTGGGCTGGTACTCCTCCTCCTCCTCCTCCTCCTCCTCCTCATGCTCCTCCTGCTCCTCCTCCTGAGGTGGTGCTCCAGTGTGAGGTGGCAGTGCCTGAGTCCTGCGGATAGCCAGGTTGTGCAGCATGCAACAAACGACCACGATCTGAGAGACTCTCTCTGGCGAATACTGCAGAGATCCGCCGGAACGATCCAGGCAGCGGAACCGTTGCTTGAGGACGCCAATCGTTTGTTCTATGATGTTCCTAGTGGCTTGATGGCTTTCGTTGTATGCCTCCTCAGCAGGGGTCCTGGGCGCGCGGAGCGGGGTCATGAGCCATGTACACAAAGGATAGCCTTTGTCCCCGATAAGCCATCCTCTTGGGGGAGGCTGTGCCTGGAACATGTCAGCCACAGTAGTCTGTCGCAGGATAAATGCATCGTGGCTGCTGCCTGGAAAGCGGGCATTGACAGCTAGGATGCGCTGCCTGTGGTCACACACCAGCTGTACATTGAGGGAATGGTAGCCCTTCCGGTTGCGGTAATCCTCGGCATTGTGGATAGGTGCCCGCAAAGCCACATGCGTGCAGTCAATGGCGCCCTGCACCATGGGGAAGCCCGCTGTTCTCGCAATTCCCACTGCACGCTGCTGCTGCTTCTCCAGGGTCATGGGGAAGGAGATGAATTGGTGTCTCCTTCTGAAAAGGGCATTGGTCACCTGGCGGATGCAGCAATGCACGACGAACTGGGATATGTTAGCAATGTCCCCAACAGCGGCTTGGAAGGAGCCACTTGCATAGAAGTTCAGAGCCACCGTGACCTTCACTTCCACCGACAGAGACGTCCTGCACCTCAGCTGTGGACGCAGATCTCTGTGAAGCAGATGGCAGATCTCTGCAACCACCTCCCTTCTGAAGCGCAGCCTCCTAACACACTGCGCGGCAGGCATGGTGAGATAGGACACCTGCTATCGGTATTTCCTGAGTGGGTAAGGCCTAGGTTGCGGATGCCTGTTGCCCCCTCTGCGTCTAGCCAGGGCTGCCCCTCTCACACAGCGTCTGCGAGCCCTTCGCACATAATGCTGAAACTGAGGGTTGGCACCCCATGCAGCCCCCATAATATACTGGCAAACAATGACCTCACAATGAAGGCGAATTGCCGAGCTCTGGCCTGAAGCCAAAAATACCTCTCCTATGTTGGGCCAAAGCAGTAACCTCTCTTCCTTAGTCTCTGTCCAGAAATCCGTTGCACAAGAGTGATTGCTGCAAAATGGCTGGCCTTTATAGTTCAGGGTAAGTGCCCTTTAATTAGCGCTCCCCGAGGCCCGCATGGCCTCTGCTGCGTTCCAGTTCACAGTTCTTAGGAGCGCCACGCCCACATTGGGCGGGCGCGACTGAAGTTCCGGATTGGGGCGCACAAAGGGCGTTGCACGAGGAAATGACGTCATAATCTGCGCGCGCAGCTGAGCGCGCGCAAACACTTTGCGCCGGCACTAAATGTCTACTGAAGTTGGGCGTAGGCGCAGATTGCCCTGCGCCCGGCCGCTAAGTGCCTAACGCTCGAGATCTACTCCTCCTAAGGCGCTAACGGCTGGCGCACGCAACTGAATTTCTAGGCCATACTGTTTTATATATATAGACTAGCTGGAGTGCCCGGCGGTGCCGAGGCTTTTTCGAGGGCATGTTGTTGTTGGAAGAGAAAGAGAGCACGACTGGGGGGGTACCTTGACTGCATTGTTTCTGAGTCAACAGCCACAATTTACTTCTACAATTTACTGGAGTCTCCAAGCACTGTGGCCATTTCCTCTTGAAATGAAGGGGTGTGATTGATTTTTTTTTAAATAAGCTTCACCAGCTGAAGTTGATGACTGAAAGTGAATGCTTCTCAAAAGGAGATCAAGTTTGTTGTTTTTTAAAAACATTTTTCCCTGCCCAGTATAAAAATGCCTGAGGAGAGGCCTCAGAGCAGCGGCGGCAGGCAGCGAGAGGCGGGGCCTGTGGGAGACTCGGCGGTGAGGTACTTAAGGCAGCAGTGGGGCCAGGAGAGGCCTCAGAGCAGCGGCGGCAGGCAGCGAGAGGCTGGACCTGTGGGAGACTCAGCGGTGAGGTACTTAAGGCAGCAGTGGGGCCAGGAGAGGCCTCAGAGCAGCGGCGGCAGGCAGCGAGAGGCGGGACCTGTGGGAGACTCGGCGGCGAGGTACTTAAGGCGGCAGCGGGGCCAGGAGAGGCCTCAGAGCAGCGGCGGTAGGCAGCGAGAGGCGGGACCTGTGGGAGACTCGGCGGCGAGGTACTTAAGGCGGCAGCGGGACCAGGAGAGACATACCAAACTCCAGTCTGCGAGCTCAGAAGTTGCAGAGAGGTAAAAAGTAATCAGGGTGTGACGTCACCAGGGAGCAGGTAAGTGATTGGTTGGTGAGTATTTCTCTCTTTTCATTACAAGCTTGAATTCTGTGGTGTTAAATTTCCAGGGGCTCTGTGTTGTAGTGAGGACAGTTGGTAAATAAAGCGCCCTAGAGTATACCTGTAACTGGGGTATTGAATAAATGTTTAGATTAATTAAAGGAGTAAGTCATGGCAGGAGAGCTCAGACCCGTGTTCTGCTCCTCTTGCTCTATGTGGGAAGTCAGGGACGCTGCCAGTGTCCCTGGCGACCATGTGTGCGGGAAATGCATCCAGCTGCAGCTACTTGTAGACCGCATTGTGGCGCTCGAGCTGCGGGTGGATGAGTTTTGGAGCATGCGCGATGCTGAGAGGGTCGTGGATAGCATGTTTAGCGAGTTGTTCACACCTCAGGGTAGGGCTGCACAGGGGGCGACCATCAGGCAGAGCAACAGAGGCAGGCAGGAAGTGCAGGGGCCCCCTGCGGACATCCACCTTTCAAACAGGTATACCAAGTTGGATACTGTTGAGGGGGATGACTCACCAGGGGAAGGCAGCAGCAGCCAGCTTCCTGGCACCAGGGACGCTTCTGCTGCTCAGAAAGGGAGGAAAAAGTATGGGAGAGCAATAGTGGTAGGGGATTCTATCGTAAGGGGAACAGATAGGCGTTTCTGTGGCCGCAAACGTGACTCCAGGATGGTTTGTTGCCTCCCTGGGGCCAGGGTCATGGATGTCACTGTGCGGCTACAGGGCATTCTTAAGGGGGAGGGTGAGCAGGCAGAGGTCGTGGTCCACATTGGGACCAACGACATAGGTAGGAAGGGGGATGAGGTCCTGCATCAAGAATTTAGGGAGCTAGGTAACAGATTAAAGAGCAGGACCTCAAAGGTTGTAATCTCTGGATTACTCCCAGTGCCACGTGCTAGTGAGTATAGGAATAGGAGGATAGAGCAGATGAATGCGTGGCTAAAGAGTTGGTGTAGGGGGGAGGGTTTTACTTTCCTGGATCACTGGGCCTGCTTCTGGGGAAGGTGGGACTTGTACAAGTCGGACGGGTTGCACCTGAACCAGAGCGGGACAAATATCCTTGCGGGGAGGTTTGCTAGCACTGTTGGGGGGGGTTTAAACTAACTTGGCAGGGGGATGGGATACAGAGGGGAGCTGAAATAGGGGGTGATGTGCTGCCAATTATAGAGAAAAGAACAAGTCAGCTTGGTAGACAGGGCAAATATACAAGGGCAAGGCTGGATGGCATCTATTTTAATGCAAGGAGTCTTGCAAATAAGGTGGATGAACTGAAGGTGTTGATAAACACATGGGAGTATGATATTGTTGCTATCACGGAGACATGGTTGAGGGAGGGGCAAGACTGGCAGCTCAATATTCCGGGGTACAGAATCTTCAGGCGAGACAGAGGGGGGGGTATAAGAGGAGGGGGTGTAGCAATATTAATTAAGGAGTCAATTACTGCAGTAAGGAGGGATGACATATTAGCAGGTTCCTCTAATGAGGCCATATGGATGGAGCTTAAAAACAAGAAGGGGGCAAGCACTTTGCTGGGAGTGTACTATAGGCCTCCAAACAGTCAGGGGGAGATAGAGGAACAGATATGTAGGCAAATCTCAGAGAAATGTGCAAATAATAGGGTAATAATAATGGGGGATTTCAACTTCCCCAATATTAACTGGGATAGTCAGAGTGTGAAAGGCACAGAGGGTGTAGAATTCTTAAAGTGCATCCAGGAGAGCTTTTTGAGCCAGCATGTAGAAGGTCCTACAAGAGAGGGGGCGGTACTGGACCTAATTCTAGGGAATGTGGCCGGCCAAGTGGAAGAAGTGCTAGTAGGTGAGCACTTTGGTGACAGTGACCATAATATGGTGAGATTTAAGGTGGTCATGGAAAAGGACAGGGATGGGCCGGAAATAAAGGTTCTAAATTGGGGGAAGGCCGATTTTAATAGGATAAGGCAGGATCTGGCCAAAATGGACTGGGATCAGCTACTTGTAGGAAAATCCGCATCGGAGCAATGGGAGGCTTTCAGAAGGGAGATTGAGATCATACAATGGCAACATGTTCCCGTAAAGGTCAAGGGTGGTTCCAAAAACCACAGGGAACCTTGGATGTCAGGGGATATACGAGAATGGATTAGAAAAAAAAGGAGGGCTTTTGGCAGATACAAAAGGCTAAAGACGGAGGAAGCCCTAGAGGAGTACAAAAAGTGCAGGGGGATACTTAAAAAAGAAATTAGGAGATCAAGGAGGGGCCATGAAATAACACTGGCGAGCAAAATAAAGGAAAATCCTAAGATGTTTTATAAGTATATTAAGGGTAAGAGGATAACTAGGGAAAAAATAGGGCCCATTAGGGACAAAAGTGGCAATCTGTGTGTGGAGCCGGAAGATGTAGGAGGGGTTCTAAATGAATTTTTTGCATCTGTTTTCACTATGGAGAGGGACGATGTAGACATAGAAATAGGGCGGGGGGACTGTGATATGCTCGAACACATTAACATCGAGAGGGAGGAGGTATTGGCGGCTTTAGCAGGCCTAAAAATGGATAAATCCCCAGGCCCGGACGAAATGTATCCCAGGCTGCTGTGTGAGGCAAAGGAAGAGATTGCGGGGGCTCTAACACACATATTCAGAACCTCTCTGGCCACAGTGGATGTGCCAGAGGACTGGAGAACTGCTAATGTAGTTCCATTATTCAAGAAGGGGAGTAGGGAAAAACCGGGGAACTACAGGCCAGTGAGCCTAACATCAGTGGTGGGAAAATTATTGGAAAAAATTCTGAGGGACAAAATCAGTCTCCACTTGGAGAGGCAAGGATTAATCAGGGATAGTCAACATGGCTTTGTCAAGGGAAGATCGTGCCTGACTAATTTGATTGAATTTTTTGAGGGGGTGACTAGGTGTGTGGATGAGGGCAACGCAGTGGATGTGGTATACATGGATTTCAGTAAGGCCTTCGATAAAGTCCTGCACAGGAGACTGGTCAAGAAGGTAAGAGCCCATGGAATCCAGGGTGCCTTGGCACGTTGGATAAAAAACTGGCTTAGTGGCAGAAGGCAGAGGGTGATGGTCGAAGGTTGTTTTTGTGACTGGAAGCCTGTGGCCAGTGGGGTACCACAGGGATCGGTGCTGGGTCCCTTGCTGTTTGTGGTCTATATTAATGACTTGGATATGAATGTAAAAGGTATGATCAGTAAGTTCGCGGATGATACAAAAATTGGTAGGGTGGTAAATAGCGAGGAGGGTAGTCTCAGTCTGCAGGACGATATCGATGGGTTGGTCAGATGGGCGGAACAGTGGCAAATGGAATTTAACCCGGAAAAGTGCGAGGTGATGCACTTTGGGGGGACTAACAAGGCAAGGGAATACACAATGAATGGTAAGACCCTAGGCAAGACGGAGGGTCAGAGGGATCTGGGTGTGCAAGTACACAGATCCCTGAAGGCGGCGGAACAGGTGGATAAGGTGGTAAAAAAGGCATATGGGATACTTGCCTTCATTAGCTGAGGCATAGAATATAAGAGCAAGGAGGTTATGATGGAGCTGTATAAAACACTGGTTAGGCCACAGCTGGAATACTGTGTGCAGTTCTGGTCGCCACACTACAGGAAGGATGTGATAGCTTTGGAGAGGGTGCAGAGGAGATTCACCAGGATGCTACCAGGGCTGGAACGCTTCAGCTATGAAGAGAGACTGGGCAGATTGGGTTTGTTTTCCTTGGAGCAGAGGAGGCTGAGGGGGGACATGTTTGAGGTGTACAAAATTATGAGGGGCATAGATAGGATGGATACTAAGGAGCTTTTTCCCTTAGTAGAAGGGTCAATAACTAGGGGGCATAGATTCAAGGTAAAGGGCAGGAGGTTTAGAGGGGATTTGAGAAAGAACTTTTTCACCCAGAGGGTGGTTGGAGTCTGGAACTCACTGCCCGAAAGGGTTGTGGAGGCTGGAACCCTCACAACATTCAAGAAGCATTTGGATGAGCACTTGAAATGCCATAGCATACAAGGCTACGGACCAAATGCTGGAATATGGGATTAGATTAGACAGGGCGTGATGGCCGGCACGGACACGATGGGCCGAAGGGCCTCTATCCGTGCTGTATAACTCTATGACTATGACTCTACAATCAAGTTTGTTGGCAGTTGGCAGAATCCAATTTTAGATGTGGACTAGCCCCAGTGAATCCAGATTTGGTTTAAATTGACCTGAATGCTTAATTCCAAGTGTAATTGTTTGGCTAGTGATTGGGCCTGTTGAGACTGTAGAGTTTATTGCTACAGTTGAGCTAATGGATTGGCTGGTGCTGTTTCTTAATAAAAATCCTGGACTAAGGTAGCTCATCTGCAAACATCTTTATTGGTCCCTATTTTACTGGGGAGTTTTCAAGAATATTCACCATTGCTCTAGTGTTTATGGCTGTATGATTAATCAAAAAGGAGCCCAACTCTGAAGCCTAGTTTTATATGGCTCTAAAAGGGAATGTTCTCGAGGTGGTTTGCTATAATGCAATGTCATTTCGTTAGTTTGCATTCCAATATTAAAGAAAAAGGGTAGGAATTTAACTCAGCAATCAGGTTGGAGGCGGGACTACAACTTTCGGGGTAGTAGCCCCTCCTCCATCGAGATGCGGCCAATCCACACGATTTTAACTTGATTAACCTTGTTGAGCCCGCCCAATTAAGGGCCACCCGGCAACAGGTGACGTCACAGACTGAAATTTCATCGGTCGAGAGGTTTTGACAGATGAAATATCAGCGTTTCACAGCTGTTTGAAGCTGTCAAACACTGACAGTCTTACTTCTAACCTGAGTCCTTCTCCACAGACTCAGTTAGAAATCTCTCCTGCACAGAAAGCTGCAGGCTGTCACTTTTGACAGTTCGCAGCCATTCTGCTTTCTGTGCCGGCGAGATGAGAGACTCCCGGGACCTAAAGGAAGGAAGGCTGAAAAGGTAAGAAAAGGTCATTTACACTTCTTTAATCACTTTAGACACACCAAACACACTTACCTTTGCACATGCACACATCACTCACCTGAACACCAACATCTCGACCCCTCCAAGTCCTTCAACCCGACGGCCCGCCTCCTCTAACTTGGCGTGGTTTGGAGCCGTTGGGAATCCCACACTTCAACCTTCAAAATAGGGATTAGGCTAAAAACTGCCCTGTTAACTACCTGTTAACAGGCAGTTAATTGGCACTAATCCCTTCCCGCCTCGGGTAGGCAGGTCCCAGTGCGGGGCGGGTACCCGCCTCCTTTGAAACTGGCATGGAGGCGGGTTTGGGTGCGGGATAGGGTTGGGACCCCTGATTTCGGGATTTTAACCCCCCCACACCTCCAATCCCGACTCCACGGCACAATGAAAATCCTGTCCAATGTTTCTTAATGGATTCAAGGCCTGTAAACAAATATACTGTGATTAAAATTATTTTCTGTATTGCTGCGTAAACTATAAGTTGGTTACTGTTGTGCTGCTAGAACCTTTTCTGTGCAGGTGCTGAATTAGTCAATAGCTCCAGCCAACCTGGAGAACACTATTGGATTGAAGCTGCTGCGGGTGTTTGGAATAGAATGTCCAGTTCTACTGATAAATGTGAAGGATGGAGGCCTAAAAATAGTAAGGAAACTGGGATACTGAATTTGATTCCCATGGAGGAATAAAATGTCTCCATTAGCTTTGAATAAGTGAAGAGGTTATTGTATTGTCTTCAATAACATTTGGATTCAGCACAGTAGTCACCAGCACAGCAGAGAAGTAATAATCTTATAATTCAGGGTGTCTATGTAGAACACAGTTATGCATATCTTAAAAAACATTATGTGCCATTCTGTCTCTGTCAGTGGCATTGCTTAGTTCAAGCTCTCATTGATCATGTTGTCATCTCAGATTCCTTCTGAAATAAAGGACTAATGGATAAACGCACAGATAGAAATTAGCAGAAGCTAGAATTGTGTCAGATTCCCTGAGCTCTTATAAACTCAACCCCTGCATTTTGTGAAATAAACTTTTGTAAAAAAGATTAAATTATAGGGATCGAAAGAAGATATTCTTTAATATTAGTTCCCTGTCTCCTTTTTTTTCTGGGCTTTTTGATGCTGCTCATGTTATTTTAAATAAAATTGAACCAGGAAAGGGACAGTAGACCATTGCTTACATTCTGTTAAAAGTGACACTGCGCTCACACTGACTTTTATGGAAGACATGATACATGTCTTCTGTATACGTGACTTAGTGGGTAACAATCTCATGTCTGAGTCAGACGATTGTGGGTTCAAGTCCCACTCAGAGCCTTGAGCACAAAATCGAGGCTGACACTCCAGGACAGTACTGAGGGAGTGCTGCACTGTCAGAGGTGCCATCTTTCAGATGAAGCGTTAAATCGACGGCCCTGTCTACCCTTTCAGGTGGACATAAAATATCCCATGATACTATTTCAAAGAAGAACAAGGGAGTTCTCCCTGGTGTCCTGGCCAATATTTATCTCTCAAACAACAGGACTAAAAACAGATTCTCTTGTCATTATCACATTGTTGTTTGTGGGAGCTTGCTGTGTGCAAATTGGCTGCCGTGGTTCCTAAATTACAACAGTGACTACACTTCAAAAGTGCTTAATTGGCTGTAAAGCGCTTTGGGATGCCCTGAGATCATGAAAGGCGCTATATAAATGTATGTCTTTCTTTTCTTTATTGCAATCTTAAATTATTTTAATAAAAGCTTTCAAGAATATTTGATACTTCTGTTTTTCAACCACAATGTTGAGTTTGTGAAAGGTGACTACCATCCTTTAAAATTTTATTTGGTGCAAAATTACTGTGAGTGAGGAACAGCTAAGGATTTTTGATCAAATTAAAATTATCTTGAGCAGTGAACTAGATATTCCAACTGTAATGGAATTCCAACATCATCACATGAGAACGAAGGTCATGTATTTTATTTTAATGGATAAACAACTAACTGTGAATTAGATAGTACATCAACAATATACAAGTGACATTGCAGTCAAAATGAAAGTCAGACACAAATAAAATTATAAAATGGATTGCAAAACTTTCACCAGATAACATGTACATGTACTGTTTTTAAAATTTGTGTCAACAATAATTAGAATTAAATACAATGGAAATAGACTTTAGAGAACTTTAGGCGAGATGGAATATTAAAAATAATCCAATTAGTGCAGTGAAGAACTTCAGCATCACATTTTTCATTTTTACATTAGGATCTTTCCAGGGTTACAATTTTGCCTCGTGAAAAGGTTAACTAGGTAATCAAAATGAACAAAAGGACAGTGACATGTAATGATGCCCAGAGAGACAGATTTAGGGATAACATTAAAAGAGCATGTCAGAAAGATAAAATAGTTGTAGTAATAAATATGAAAGTTTTGCAGACTGCATGAAGAAGGAAGTGGAAAAAAATTTAATTAGAATTTAGTGAAGGACATGGGAAATGAAGCAATAAAAGGTGAAAAGGTGCACCATAATCATTTGAAAGAAAAGATGTGAAATGGAGGACATTTTTTATCATCTTTGACATCCAATTAACACTTACAATCTCCTATCTACCTTATCATCTGATGCAGACTATTACGTGATGCAGCAGTTATTGCTAAGGCAAATATTGTCTTGATTATTAATAGAAAAGACAAATCTTCAAGGTATTATCTTTTATTTTTTGTTTATATTTTATTATTGTTTAAATAATTCTTTTGGGTAGTTGACACCACAGACAGAGGCCGCGGTTTCACCAGCCGTGGTGAGTCGGTGCAGCCGGAGTAGACAACGGTCTCAAGCCCCGCTCCCATCTTCATCCTGCCTCCTCCAAGTGATTTTGCCCTGATTGGGCTTGTTAAGCCCGCCGTGCGAGGTTACCGGCCAATTAAAAGGAAGCGGGTCTGATGACGTCATCTGATGTCCACATTCACTTTGACAGTTGTGCTGTCAGTGTTCTACAGCATTGAGGTGCTGCAAACACTGACAAGCACTGCACAAAGATGCACGGTTGTAACCAGGCTGTCCCATGACTCCCTCGATATGCTTATGGAGGAAGGTCCTCTTCGCTTCCCATGGGTGGAAGAGACCTCCCCAGGAGACCAATGCAGCCTGGTTGCACATTGCAGAGGAGGACACAAGCAGGGATATAGTCAGGAGGACCATAGGCTGCAGTGGCACAAACCTTTCAATGATCACAGTAGATCACAAAACGTTACTGCAAAGCCACACTCAACCTCATCCTGCTGTGCTACTCATCAGATCCCCATCACTCTGCCTTCCCTATCCTATTCCTGCACATCCTTACTCACAACAACTTACCTTGCACCTCCACCCATCCCTCTCTATCTACATTATCACTTCCCCATCTCACCAGCCACCCCTCACACTCACTCTCATCCTAGTGTAATCATACCAACTAACAACGCACAAGGGTAGGCACTTGGGTGTTTTAGCCAATGTTCATGTAAACTTTCTGTTAATGTGTTATCAAGCATTGAAATCCTTATTTTCACCACTTTGCCTTGTTGGACAGATCTGTGTGCACCTTTGAATGTGTCTTAGTGAGTTCCAGTGAATAGTGAGACATAACGTCCACGTCCCCCACCGCCACCCCCCCCCCCTCAGTGGTGATGAGTGTGAAAGGAATGGCTTGAAAATTGCAGGGATGCTTTATGGTGCTGGTGTGGGGTGGTGCCAACCTGATGCATCATGTGGCAACCAGGGTATTAAACGTTAAGTGAAGCAAATCTGGACATGGTGAGGCCATCGCTGGCGTCCCAGGCAGCAATGTACATGGGTGATGATGCCCTGTGTCCAGTGCAGCATCAGTTGATTGCGGAGAAGGTTGGTGTGGATGTTGGTGCTGCTGGTGTGCCCGGTGATGCTGGTGTTGGGGCTAATCGTGGTGGGATTCTGAGGACCAAAGTGAGATTTTTTTTCAAGGGCACTGATGCTGATGAAATAGATGGTAGGTGAGGTTGAGATGACAGAATTAATCTGTCAATGTTGAGATAGGTTGTTCCAGGGAGGTGACAGTGGATCGAGAGAGATTACTCCAAACACTTCAGAAGTGCATAAAGCTCAAAAGTGTGTTCCAAATCATTAATGCTCCAGCTCCTAAGATTGGGAAGTGAATAGCTGTGAAATGGTAGGTTTTAGACCACTTTTGCAGCTTTCACCTATTCACAGCAACCCACAGTCACTGAGAACCCAACATACTTACCTGACATGATAGCCTCTCTCCGGGAACCTCGTTGAAAACCTGGTAAAATGGTAAGTACATGGGAAAATAGTTCTTAACTACCTTTTAGTAAGCTTTTAACAATCTAAAGTGGCTGACCTGCCGCTTGCTGTCAGGTCTGTTGAGGAACGACAGACCCGCCACTTAGGAAACTGACAAGGAGGCAGATTTACAGCGGGATACCGACCCGCTGTCAACCTCAGTGATTTTGACAGTGGACCCGCCTCTGAAGCTGCACTCTGAGCGCTGGCAAAATTCCATCCACAGTTTCACCTTCATTCTTCTAAAGGTCAAAATGCAACAAATGAATAAGATAAAAACAATCAAGGGCAAAAAGAGATGGCATTCTTTTTGCAGAATTGAAACCCAGTTATTGTCCTGAAAACAATGTTCTCATGTGACTACATTGCCACACTAAGAGGTTAACATTAAATGCAGCTCGAAAGGTTATGGTCATGAAATAAAGGGTAAATGGAAATGATAGAATAATGCTGAACATATTCAAATGGGATAGATTCAAAACAGATTTAGCAGCTCAAAACTGGTCATCCATGAGGCGCTGTGGGCCATCAGCAGCAGCAGAATTGTATTCCACCACAATCTATAACCTCATGGCCCGGCATATCCCTCACTCTACCATTACCATCAAGTTAGGGGACCAACCCTGGTTCAATAAGGAGTGCAAAGGAGCATCCCAGGAGCAGCACTCGGCGTACCAAAAATGAGGTGCCAACCTGGGGAAGCTGCAACACAGGATTACATGCATGCTAAAAAGCAGAAGCAGCATGCTATAGACAGGGCTAAGTGATCCCACAACCAACAGATCAGATCAAAGCTCTGCAGTCCTGCCACATCCAATCATAAATGGTGGTGGACCATTAAACAACTAACGGGAGGAGGAGGCTCCATGAATATCCCCATCCTCAATGATGGTGGAGCCCAGCACATGAGTGCAAAAGACAAGGCTGAAACATTTGCAATCATCTTCAGCCAGAAGGTCCGAGTGGATGATTCATATCGGCCTCCTCCTGAGGTCCCCACCACCACAGAAGCCAGTCTTCAGCCAATTCGATTCACTCCACGTGATATCAAGAAACGGCTGTGCGCACTGGATACAGCAAAGGCTATTGGCCCCAACAACATCCCGGATGTCGTGCTGAAGACTTGTGCTCCAGAACTAGCCGCACCTCTAGCCAAGCTGTTCCAGTACAGCTACAACACTGGCGTCTATCCGACAATGTGGAAAACTGCCCAGGTATGTCCTATCGACAAAAAGCAGGACAAATCCAATCTGGACAATTACTGCCCCATCAGTCTATTTTCAATCATCAGTAAAGTGTTGGAAGGTGTCATTGACAGTGTTATCAAGCAGCACTTACCAATAACCTACTCACTGATGCCCACTTTGGGTATTGCCAGGACCACGCGGCTTCCGACCTCATTACAGCCTTGGTCCAAACATAGACAAAAGAGCTGAATTCCAGAGGTGAGGTGAGAGTGACTGCCCTTGAAATCAAGGCAGCATTTGATCGAGTGTGGCATCAAGGAGCCCTAGTAAAACTGAAGTCAATGGGAATCGGGGGGAAAACTGACAACAGGAAGGAGTCATACCTAGCAAAAAGGAAGATGGTTGTGATGGTTGTGGTGGTTGGAGGTCAATCATCACAGCCCCAGGACATCGCTGCAGGAGTTCCTCAGGGCAGTGTCTGAGGCCCAACCATTCTCAGCTGCTTTATCAATGACCTTCCCTCCATCACAAGGTCAGAAGTGGGGATGTTCACTGATGACTGCACAGTGTTCAGTGCCATTCGCAACTCCTCAAATAATGAAACAGTCCATGCTCGCATGCAGCAAGACCTGGACAACATTCAGGCTTGGGCTGATAAGTGTCAGGTAACATTCATGCCACAGAAGTGCCAGGCAATGACTATCTCCAACAAGCGACAGTCTAACCACCGCCCCTTGACATTCAATGGCATTACCATCGCCAAATCCCCCACCATCAATATCCTGGGGGTCACCATTGACCAGAAACTTAACTGGACCAGCCACATAAATACTGTGGCAACAAGAGCAGGTCAGAGGCTAGGTATTCTTCGGTGAGTGTCTCACTTCCTGACTCCCCAAAGCCTTTCCACCATCTACAAGGCACAAGTCAGGAATGTGGTGGAATACTCTCCACTTGCCTGGATGAGTGCAGTTCCAACAACACTCAAGAAGCTCAACACCATCCAAGACAAAGCAGCCCACTTGACTGGCACCCCATCCACCACCTTAAACATCCACTCCCTCCACCACTGGCATACCATGGCTGCAGTGTGTACCATCTACATGATGCACTGCAGCAACTCACCAAGGCTTCTTCAGCAACACCTCCCAAACCCACGACCTCTACCACCTAGAAGGATAAGGGCAGCAGGTGCATGGAAACACCACCTCCTCCAAGTTCCCCTCCAAGTCACACACCATCCTGACTTGGAAGTATATCGCTGTTCCTTTACTGTCGCTGGGTCAAATTCCTGGAACTCCCTCCCTAACAGCACTGTGGGAGTAACTTCACTGCACGGACTGCAGTGGTTCAAGAAGGTGGCTCACCACCACCTTCTCAAGGGCAATTAGGGATGGACAATCAATGCTGGCCTTGCCAGCTATGCCCACACCCCATGAACCTATATAAAAAGGCAGAAGAGCAGTCAGGGATGAGAAAAGGCCATGCAACCCAATGAAGCTTCCATTAAATTTCAATACAGAATGTTAACACTAAATAAAATCTACCTCCCATAACTATACATTATGGCCCAGAAATTCAGTTGCGTGCGCCAGCCGTTAGCGCCTTAAGAGGAGTAGACTTCGAGCGCTAGGCACTTAGCGGCCGGACGCAGCGCGATCTGCGCCTACGCCCAACTTCAGTAGACATTTAGCGCCGGCGCAAAGTGTTTGCGCGCACTCAGCTGCGCGCGCAGCTTATGACATCATTTCGTCGTGCAATGCCCTTTGTGCGCCCCAAACCGGAACTTCAGTCGCGCCCGCCCAATGTGGGCGTGGCGGTGCTAAGAACTGTGAAGTGGAACGCAGCAGAGGCCCTGCGGGCCTCGGGGAGCGCTAATTAAAGGACACTTACACTGAACTATAAAGGCCAGCCATTTTGCTGCAATGACTTTTGTGCAACAGATTTCTGGACAGAGACCAAGGAAGAGACCTTACTGATTTGGCCCAACATAGGAGAGGTATTTTTGGCTTCTGGCCAGAGCTTGGCAATTTGCCTCATTGTGATTTCATTGTTTGCCAGTATATTATGGGGGCTGCATGGGGTGCCAACCCTCAGTTCCAGCATTATGTGCGAAGGGCTCGCAGACGCTGTGTGAGAGGGGCAGCCATGCCTAGATGCAGAGGGGGCATCAGGCGTCGGCAACGTAGGCCTTACCCACTCAGGGAATACCGCCAGCAGGTGTCCTATCTCACCATGACTGCCGCGCAGTGTGTTAAGAGGCTGCGCTTCAGAAGGGAGGTGGTTGCAGAGATCTGCCAGCTGCTTCACAGAGATCTGCGTCCACAGCTGATGTGCAGGACGTCTCTGTCGGTGGAAGTGAAGGTCACGGTGGCTCTGAACTTTTATGCAAGCGGCTCCTTCCAAGCCGCTGCTGGGGACATAGCTAACATATCCCAGTTCACCATGCATCGCTGCATCCGGCAGGTCACCGATGCCCTTTTCACAAGGAGACACCAATTCATCTCCTTCCCCATGACCCTGGAGAGGCAGGAGCAGCGTGCAGTCAGATTTGCGAGGATCGCAGACTTCCCCATGTGCAGGGCGCCATTGACTGCACGCATGTGGCTTTGCGGGCACCTATCGACAATGCCGAGGATTACCGCAACCGGAAGGGCTACCATTCCCTCAATGTACAGCTGGTGTGTGACAACAGGCAGCGCATCCTAGCTGTCAATGCCCGCTTTCCAGGCAGCAGCCACAATGCATTTATCCTGCGCCAGACTACTGTGGCTGACATGTTCCAGGCACAGCCTCCCCCAAGAGGATGGCTTATCGGGGACAAAGGCTATCCTTTGTGTACATGGCTCATGACCCCGCTCCGCGCGCCCAGGACCCCTGCTGAGGAGGCATACAACGAAAGCCATCAAGCCACAAGGAACATCATAGAGCAAACGATTGGTGTCCTCAAGCAACGGTTCCACTGCCTGGATCGCTCCGGCGGATCTCTGCAGTATTCACCGGATAGAGTCTCCCAGTTCGTCGTCGTTTGCTGCATGCTGCACAACCTGGCTATCCGCAGGACTCAGGCACTGCCACCTCACGTTGGACCACCACCTCAGGAGGAGGAGCAGGAGGACCATGAGGAGGAGGAGGAGGAGGAGTACCAGCCCAGGAGGGAGCCACAAGGTCCAAGGGCCATCCGTCGGCGGCTTATTGAACGACACTTCTAGGCCCCGTCAGGGAATGGCTTGTGGCAATGAAGGGACATGAATGCAGCCGCTCCGCAAGCCCTCAGCCGGTTAACGCAACAACCACTTCAAACATCAAACATGGACAAGCTGAATAAAGAAAAAGCTTTATTGAACAAACTCAGGGCCCTTCCCACATGAAACCCAAAAACAGACAACACCCCCAAAAAACAGTCAAACACATGACTCACTCCCACAACCTGGGGAGGAATAACAAAACTTTTCCATCCAAATGGCCTTCATCCTCGGCCTTACCAAAACAACCACCCCCATAGACAACACAACCACCCCCATATAAAAAAACATTTGGCAACACCCTCTACTTTGTGTGCCGAGAGGGCGAGTCCTTGTCCAGCCTTTTCCGGCCCCTGGCCGACCTGCTGCTCCGCCTCAACCTGGGCCCTGTGGGTGCTGCAAGGCTGGGGGAAGGTTCCTGTGGGGCACATGGCGTGACGACAGATGCCCTTGGGGGTCGGCCTAGACGAGCTCTGGCCCTCGAGGGGCCGGCTGCTGACTGCTGCAGCTGTGGCTGGGCAGCATCAGTCTCTCCAGCAGCTCGTGGCAGCTTCACTGGGGGAGTGGCAGTGGCGGCTGCAGCAATGGGGGCAAGCTGGCTGATGTCAGGCGCTCGCTGCTCGCCTGAGACACTGGCACTCGGCCGGGCTGGCACTGCAGCATGCGCAGCAATCTGCTGAAGGCCAGACCACTGTGCTGCTGCAGCGCGGCGGGTGCCCTGGCGATGCCTGGCTGACACAGCGAGTGTGGCAGCAGTGAGTGCCCGTACTGCCCTGGTCTGTGCCCGCATCAGACCAGCCAGTGACTGCACGGCACCACTGATCAACTGGCCACTCGCTGCCTGTGCTGCCCTGAAGTCGTCCCGACTCGCGTCCTGTGCTGCCCTGAATTCGGCCCGACTCGCGTCCTGTGCTGCCCCGAATTGCTCAAAACCCCTGGCCTGTGCTGCCCCGAGTTGCTCGAAACCCCTGGCCTGTGAGGCCCCGAAATCGGACACACTATGAGCCAGGGACTCGATGGCCTCAGGCAACTGTGCCACAACCCCCATGAACTCGGTGTGCCGGCGATCCGAGTCCGCGGACATTTGATCGAGGAGGCGCACCTCCTGGGCGAGGACCGTCTCCGGACTGGAGGCCGGACTCTCCCTCTGGGGAGAAGGCCGCCGAGCTGGCCGACCCTTCCTGCGTTGCTGGACGCCACTGGGCACAGGAGCTACACCCCCCTCCGACACTTCCCCCTGGCTCTCCTCCAGGGAAGACGTGTCCCCTCCATTGCCATCCCCTGGCGCGGATGAGGGTTCCCCCGATGGGCCGCCTTCCTCTTGCTCCTCCTCGTCCTCCTCTTCCAAGGGACTGTCACTGGCAGCTTCAGGGACCTCCTCCTCACCAGCTGAAAGCAGAAAGGCACAAGAGTAGCTTTAGAGTGAGGACAGGGCGTCAGCGAGGGAGGCATGAGTGGTGGCATTCAGCGCATTGGTCGGACAGTGGCAAAGGATGTAGATCTGAAGCGCAAGGGGAACGAGAGAGGTCCAAAAGGTGATGTCCTTACCATTGGGGCCCAGCACAGGGTTGGCATCTCCACATGCAACGGGGCCAATCAGCCGGCCACCCATGAGTCGACCCACGCGCTCCTCCAGGTCACTGAGCTGCTGGAATTGGGGACGGCCTCCCCCGGTGTCAGTCCGGCTCCTCAGATTCTGGGCCAGCTTGGCCTGCAAGAGAAAGGACGGCCTCGAAGTACAGTGTGGTGCCCTGTTGTTGTGTGCACTGCCTCCCATGGTCGAATAGCTTGGCCAGTGTGGTGCCCTGTTGTTGTATGCACTGCCTCCCATGGTCGAATAGCTTGGCCAGTGTGGTGCCCTGTTGCTGTATGCACTGCCTCCCATGGTCGAATAGCTTGGCCAGTGTGGTGCCCTGTTGCTGTATGCACTGCCTCCCATGGTCGAATAGCTTGGCCAGTGTGTAAAGTGCAGAAAGTGCAATTGATGTTCATGCCAGTGCCATAGCTGCTGGATGAGGGCTGGCCATTAGGGCTTTGAGGTCCCTTTGCCCATAATGTGAGGTGCACATGCAAGGATGAGGAGGACACTGGAAAGGGTACTCACCCTGACAATCCGAGTGAGGTCGTTAAACTTTTTCCGGCATTGGACACCAGTCCTGGGGACATCGCAGGTGGCTGTGACCCTCTGGGCGACATCCCTCCAGGCTTTCCTGTACACCCTGGTGGCAGGCTTCTTGCCACTGTCCGGGAACAAGATATGGTGTCTCCTCTCCAAAGCCCTAACCAGCACCTTTAAATCATGGGCAGAGAAGCGCTGCGCTCGCTCACGGGCCCTCTGCATCCTTCCTGGCGCTATTTCTCTCCAGCAGCAGTGTTTAGGCCTAGCTGGAGGGCTGCAGTATCCAGGGCGTGGCAGCAGACGAACTCGACCCTTCCCCCTTTAAGAGCTGGCCGGCGCCAGGGTGTCTGCTGTCAATCAAGAAATGACCGCACCTGCGCTGCGCCCGGCCTCGGCGGTATCACTCTGCACCGCCGGCTTAGTGCCTAAAGATAGCCGTGCACCGCCAGTTTTAGCGCTCGAGCAAACTCCTTGGCCAAAGCTACTGAATATCGGCGAAGTGGCCTCCACTTTGCGCCGGGCGCAAACTTTAGCGGCCGCCCGACTTTACCGCCCCAAAAGTGGCTATACTGAATTTCTAGGCCTATATGTTTTAAATTATTTACTGCTATTGTACTATTACTGCTATAGTTCTATAGTCTCAAGCTCTTCAAATCTTCAAGGATATTTTAGCTTCTCAGAAAGTTGTTGCATGTTTCCATTACAATTGTTTCTAAATGATCCACAAGATCGGGTATAATTCTGAATAAAGTATTACATAACACAGTGAGAATAAAATTTGTACCTGTTCTCTTTCTGAGGAAATAGCCTGAGAACTCTAACCTTGCATTATTTTAGAGATTTGATATAGCAATCGTAAAATATTAATATTATCAGTGCAGTGGGCAAAGAAGATTTTGAAATGGTTTATTGTTGAAGTGCAGATCAGGGTCATTTTCCAGAGATTCACAAACTGCAAATTGTGTTCAGTCACTGCAGCATTTTGCATTATAACAGTCAAGGCTTGAAATTTGACTAAAAGGAAAACATATGGCACTGCACTCCAACATTTTCAATGGCTGACTGAATAATAAAGATCCAATTTAAGTGGTAATACAGCATTAGCACTGTCATGACCAGCTAAGTATCCATTACCAGACTTACAGACTGATTGTAAAGGTGACAGTGAAAGCAGAATTAAAATTCTTAATTAACTCTTTGCGGGCAGCACTGGTATTTCTGCAAGCACAGATAATAGAAGATGGAATTTTTAATTTCCTTTATACTGTATTGTCAACAAATCCATGTCGTATTCTACTTTGATCTTGCTCTGTGTGGTAGAAGGTTCATCAATAGGCTTCATTTTTTGTCATCAGTTTACAGAAGTAATTGATGTAAAATATATCACTGAGCAGTTCAACATGAACTTTTTTTGTGAGATCGAGTCAGTCTTATTTCCTAAACACAATCATAACTGCAACGAGTGCAAATCCAACCTTTTAAACTTAATTTTGAAGATTACAGGAGTGCACATCGTCCACTTGACTATGTTTACATTTCTAACGTTAGAAATGAGCTAACTGTCAATGTCCAGCCAATGTGGTATGGCAGTTCAAAAAAAAACTACTAATGGAGTTCTAGATGTATAATCAGTAGACTAAAAATCTGCAGATTTTATACTAAGGATTTCCAAAGCACTGGTTGCATCATATTTTCTGTATTGTGTTCAGTTTCTGCCACCACATTGCTAGGAAAAGGATATACTTGCATTAGTATGGATACAGAAAAGTGCAGCAAGACTGATTCCAAGTGTAAAGATGAACCATGAGGAAAGATGAGAAGAGCTTAAGCTTCACAGTCGGCATAGAAGGTAGCTAAGGGACCTCATCAAAGTATATAAAATATTAGATAGTTTATCTAAAGTAAACCAGATTTTCACTTCAAAGTGCACCAAGGAAGTGGGATCAAAGGACATTAGTAAAAAGTAGATTAAAACAGCTTTCCAAAAATATTTCTTTACTCAGGATAATAAAAATTCGGAATAATCAATTTAGTGTAATAAATATTAGGATTATTCAAAATACAGTGAAATTCCATGATGGGAGAGTTGATGTTCTAAAGAGATAAAATTTGATGGGCTGAATGGCCTTTCTCATTCCTTATTTTCAAGCGCGTAGGACGCTTCAAAGCATCCGACGCGCTCTCATCCCACGTACTCACCGCGTGGGAGACTTCTACTGCCTCCCAAAGATACACAAAGCCAACACACCCGGACGTCCTATCGTATCAGGCAACGGAACCCTGTGTGAGAACCTCTCTGGATACGTCGAGGGCATCCTGAAACCTATCGTACAGGGAACCCCCAGCTTCTGTCGCGACACTACAGACTTCTTACAGAAACTCAGTGTTGGGTGAAAATAAATTCACATCTAATCTGTGGTAAAGTAAAAGGTGCAGTTTATTGAAAACAGAGCTCTGGGAGAAGCGTCTCAGACCCCGCGGTCTGTGCAAGCACCTTCTCCCCGATCAACAAAATTCACAAGCTTATATACAGTACAAGACTGGAGCACACCGATAGCCGTTATTACATTACTTATTCCTTGGCCAGTCTGGCTTCGTGGCAACAGCCGCCCCCCTCCCCAATTATATTCCTTCAAAAACAACCTAATTATAACTTTACATCGTTAGCTAAGCCCCTTCTTTTAGTTCTGTCTTTTATCTAAGTTTGGCCAGTTATCTGGACAGCAGGGTCCTTTCTTACTTCATTGTGGCTTTGGCCGATCAGTGACTCGTGATTGGACATGGCTAACCTTGTTATTGCAGCTTCTCATATCTCCACATGCTTAATCACTTTTGTAGTTCAGTCCATTGTGTTTTTAAACTAGTCTCGACTGAAACTAGGTTGTCCTGCTGTGTCGCTCGACTGCAACATTCAACTGGTTCAAATCTCAATCCTTCAATCCCTCCTATTGGTCCCGGTACAAATTTAGATTTTGCCCCGGGATACCAACTTCCAATGCCGTTTCTTGCCATCCACCGGGTAGTCACCCTGTATTGAGGGTTGGGCTCAATTGTCCTGAGCTCGTCCTTCGTTGCTCATCATGTGACTCTTTACATGTGAGACTCGTTGTCCTCGTCGTCTTCTCCTGTTGCTTGCAGTTCGTCTGTCATTGATAGCCAGGATTTTATCGCATCTCCAGATGCTACTGGAATGCCAGCAAGGGCCAATTTACAACATACTTTCAAAATCGTTGTCATAACACAACATATTGTCATCACTACAACAACAATTATAAATCCATGTATCAAATACGATCCCCATGATCCTCCGAAGAGCCAGTCCAACCAACCTTCCCCTGAGGTTTGGTGTAATTTCTTTACCTCCTTTTGTATATGCTTGGCCAAATTGGTTATATTCTCTGAGCTATCTGGTATGTAGGTGCAGCACTCAGCGCCTATCATTGCGCATGTGCCACCTTCTTTAGCTAGGAGATAATCAAGGGCCATCCTATTCTGGAGAGCTATTGTTCTCATAGCCACCATTTCTGCACTTATTTCAGACAGGGCTTCAGCTGTATCATTAGCTACTTTCTCTAATACCGATGCTACGAGTCGAATTTCCTTTATTGCCCTAGCCGTCCCATACCCGGGGAATAAAATAGCGAAGAACCGCTCTGTTTCTGTAATTGCCCTTTTGGAGCGATAATGGTGACGATCTGCTAGGGAGGGCTAGTGATGGATGTATGGCACCACATATCTCAAATAGCAGGACCCAGTCCAATTTCGTGGAAGCCATGGGTATGCCTTATGTCCGCAAATAAAATAGGTCCCGTTATAGGCAGTTAGCTTCATATTTGTTGTGAATGTGGAAAAGCCAGACTCGCCGTTACTCCCTGTGATTCCATTCCATTTCCCCCCACTAGTGAGGTTTGTTAAACTAGTTGTGTTAAACCACCAAACTTCTAAGGGTGAACCTTGTTCGAGTGTTGTCCAATTATGTTTACAACGACTGTTTCCTGCTTCCAGATTCCCCTCTTCCCCTCTGCTTACATTCCTTATCCAACATATCGCCCCAACGTGTCTTCCTACCCCAGTTGTGTTTGTGAGCATAAGGTACGGTGGCTTTTCGCTTATATTATACACGGGTTTGTACCATCCCTCAAACATGTTTAAGGGATATCCTGCACTCCTGAACTGTACTCTTTGTTCCTCCTGTTTTCTGCTCTGGGTGTCCTTACCATTAGTACTACTGCTCGTATTGTTTCTACTAACTAACCACTCAGCCATTTGAATTACATTCAATGGTATTGGTCTAAGAGGGATTCCCCCTCTGGAGTGGATTGGGATATGGCTACATACCCAACATGCACTTTCTCCCTTGTCCCTTGCATACACATAACTCATATACAAAAAGGTATTAACATGTAATTCTCGCTTTTCCCATGCTGGGTGGCATGTCACTTTGGTCAATGCCACACATATTCCACAAAACAATACTATAGTCAAATACATTTTAAAGACGTATTAACAATTTTCCAAAGGGTTATTGAGATTGATTGCAGGTATCACCTGTTAGATATACAAATATGTATTTTAGTCCTTGTAGACCTTCAGTTGAGTCCAGTATTTCCACCGCCCCATCCCCTTTATATCTATACATACATGCGCACGTATCCCCACTAATAAGGACTTGATGCGGTCCTGACCATTTTGGGGCAAAGCCTGGTTTTTCTGGTAAAATTTTAACCATTACCTTAGTTCCCGCTGGAGGGATATGTGGAAGTGCAGTCGATTCCAAATCTTTATCTCTTTCCTCCTGTCTATCCCTAATTTGCTGTCTCATTTCCTTTAACTGGTTACTTAGTTCCAAGACGTACCTACGGACTCTATCTCTCAGAGGGCCTATATCCTCTCCTCCTGTTATTATTCCATGGGGGAGTTGCATCGCTCTCCCCGTCATTAATTCGTAAGGGGACAAACCCGTCGTTCGGTTTGGGCTCGCCCTTAACTTCATTAACACGGTTGGTAATACATTTACCCATTGCTGTTGCTTTTCCCCTAACGCCTTGGCTAAGGCTGTTTTCAAAGTCCGGTTCATTCGTTCCACCATTCCCGAACTCTGGGGGTGGTAGGGAATATGGAATTTTTGCTTTATTCCCATCCATTCGCATATCTTTTTCATTACTATCCCTGTAAAATGTGTCCCCTGATCTGAATCGATTTGGATTGGTACTCCACATTGGGGAATTATTTCTTCTGCCATTATTCTTGCCACTGTGGTGGCTGTGCAGTCCCTAGTAGGGAAGGCCTCGACCCATCGAGTAAACTGGTCTATAATTACCAAGCAATATCTCTTCCCCCTGGAACTTGGTAATGGTCCGGTGAAATCTATTTGTATCTTTTCCCAAGGGCCTCTAGGTCTCGGCTGGTGGGCCATTCGTATTTTTACTGGCCGTCCTGGGTTATGCTGGGCGCATGTCAGACACTTTTGACAATACTTTGCTACATCCCTTCCTACACCTGGCCACCACCATTCTTGTCCTACCAGATGGGTCATCGCCCCTCTGCCCGCATGATCTATGCCATGGTGTAACTCCAAGAGTGTTTGTCGAATACAAGCGGGGGCTATTACCTTCCCGTTCTTTCGCCAAACCCCCTGATCATCTGCTCTACCTCCTACCCGATACCATTCCTGCCTTTCTCCCGGCGCGGTATCCTGGTGCAACCTTCCGATGTCTATCTCGTCTACCTGTGTACTTGCTACCGGTAGTTCCTGTTCTAATGCCTGCTGCGCTGCCAAATCCGCGGCCCGATTGCCCTCTTGTTGGCGGGTTTCTACCTTCTGATGGGCTTTAATTTTTACTACTGCTGCCTGCTTTGGTGCTTTTGCAGCTTCCAAGAGGGCCCCTATTCGCTGTTGATCACAGAATCACAGAATCACCAGTGCAGATAGAGGCCATTTCGGCCCATCGAGCCTGCACCGACACATATCCCACCCTATCCCTGTAACCCCACGTATTTAATCCCCTAACACTAAGGGTCAATTTATCATAGCCAAATCAACCTAACCTGCACATCTTTGGACTGTGGGAGGAAACCGGAGCACCCGGAGGAAACCCACGCAGACACAGGGAGAATGTGCAAACTCCACACAGACAGTCGCCCGAGGCCAGATTTGAACCCGGGTCCCTGGCGCTGTGAGGCAACAGTGCTAACCACTATGCCACCGTGCCTGATAAGATCTCCTCCTGCAGTGACAAATCCCCTTCTTCCCCAAGCTATCATATAATCGTGCACCACTCCAAACGCATATCTACTATCTGTGTAAATATTTACTGTTTTTCCTTCTGCCAGGGTCAGGGCCTCAGTGAGTGCTACTAATTCTGCCACTTGGGCTGATAATGCCCCGTCCAATCTGCTGGACAATACTGTTTCTAATTTTTCATTTACGACTGCCCACCCAGTTCGGGGAGACCCGTCAACATATTTTCTGGAGCCGTCCACGTACAGGGTAAGCTGTGTGTCTTCCAGAGGATCTTCCTCCAAAGGGTCTCCATCTACTTCCTCATCTACTTCTGCACATACGTGGGGTTCCCCTGATCCCAGGATCCCTTCCGCGGGATTCTCCCCCGTATCCCTAACAATTACCACTGATTCGTCCTTAGGTATTAGGACCGTCTCCCAACGTGCCCTTCGCATGTTAGATACTGACCGTAGCTTATTATTATTTAACATTTCTACTATCGTGTGTCTGGTATGGAGGATAATGTCCCCGGTCATTACTGTGGGCTCGCTAACCTTTACCGCCCACGCTGCGCAATCCAGTGCTGCTACACATCATGATAATCCAGCGGCTACGGATGACTGTTTAGTGGAGTAATATGCTACCGGCCGTCGCCTGTCCCCATGTTGTTGGGTTATCACGGCGGCGTAGAACCCCCCTTCGTTTTCACAATGAATGTGGAATGGTTTCCTCATGTCGGGTAGACCGAGGCCAGGGGCCACTATCAGCGCTTGTTTTAAACTCCCATATGCCTGCTCCTGTTCTGGTCCCCACTCTACCGGGGTATTACCGGGACGCCCCCTGTGGTAAACCACTGTAGTTCACTGTGTTCACTGTTGTTGTTGTTGTTGTTGTCATTCACTCTTGTTTCACTGTTGTGCCTGACTATGCCTCAGCTGACTCCGCCCCTGGGCTACCGAGTATAAGAGCGGCCGCATGGCAGCTCCTGGCATTCAGTCGTCCACTAGAGGCATAGTCCTGATCTGTCTGAAGTGCAATTCAGTAGTTAATAAAAGCCTGTTGTTCTGAACTCTGCCCAGCCTTTTATTAGAATTGATAGCGCATCACCCCCCTTTCACCAATTTCTGGATGGGTTCCGCTATAGCTGCAAAGTTCGCTATAAAATTCCTACTATAATTAAAGAGACCTAAAACCTTCCTGACTCCTCGTACTGAGACCGGTCGGGGCATCTCTTGTATGGCCTTCTGTCGGTCACCTGGCATGGCTCTGGTCCCCTGTGACAATTGTTGTCCCAGGTAAATAACTGTGCTCTGCCCGATTTGAGCTTTCTTAGGGTTTATCTTGAACCCTCCTATTTCCAGGGCTTGTAGGACTTCAGTTAACGCAGCTGCATGTCCATGCTCATCTTCCGAGGCGATTAACAGGTCATCCACGTATTGCAATACAGTGCTGCGGTACGGGTTGAGGTTCACTGTTTCTAACAGTGAACTCATTACCCGGTGGAATACCGCCAGGCTGTTATGGAACCCCTGAGGTAGCCTAGTCCATGTATACTGTCTTTCCCCGACCGTAAAGGCAAACTTATTCTGGGATTCCTGGTCTAAAGGTAAAGACCAGAATCCATTAGCTATGTCCAAAACTGTAAAAATCTTGTGCTCCGAGTTCAAGGCATTTAAGATTGTGGATGGGCTGGCCACTATTGGGTGCAATTTGGGCGTTACCTTGTTTAATTCCATATAATCAATAGTCAGTCGGAATGATTTATCCGGTTTGGTGACTGGCCATACGGGCGAGTTGGTCGTGCTTTCAGTGATCCTAATTATGCCCCTTTCTTCCAGATCACGCACTATTTCTTGTACCGCTTCCCGGCTTCTGGTTTAATAGGGTATTGCTTATGGGGCTTGTGTTCCGGACCTGGAACCGTGATTGGCTCCATTTTTACCTGTCCGGTGTCCTGTTTTGTCTTAGCCCAAATCCCTTTCATAATTTTGCATATGGACCCGTATGGTTTCTGTTCTAGTTCCCAATCCCTGCTCAAAGATGCTGCACTCCCTACCCTAGCCAAATTGGTGCATGGTTTATCTATACTGACCTTGGACCCATCTCCTTTGGACCAAACAATTTTATTTTGCGCGGAGTCCACCAATATGTTAAATTCTTTTAGCAAGTCTATTCCTAATATGGTACCTTCGTTATTTGGACACACATAAAATTGGGCGGGGAGGAGTTTTCCTGTTAACTCTAAAACTTGTACCTCACTTTTATAAGCCTTAATTTTTATACCCCCTAATCCTACTATATATATATATTCCTTGGTTGTTGGAAGGAGCAAATCAGTCAAGGATACTGATGCTCCTGTGTCAACTAACATTTCACATGGTCGGCCCCCTAATAATGCTGCTACATAGACTCGGTTATCCGAGCCTCCTTTTACGGGGGCCGCCTCCCGTCATTGACTCTTCCCTTTCGACTTGAGGTATTCAAGAAAGTCCCTTCTATCCTCCGGACTGAGATAAGCGCCCTGTGTCTGGTCCACGTTTCCTTTCTTCTGCCAACGGCTGTAACTCTGGTGTCCTGGCTTACCGCAATAGTCACATCCCCCTTTCTTTCCACTCCTGCAATCCTTTGCCATATGTCCCATCTTCCCACAATTATAACAGTTCCCCTGAATCCTCTTGTTTGATTGTGATGCCTCCCCTGCTGCTACCCTTTCCTGTTTAACTTTTACACCTCCCTTTTCGGTGTGTTCAGATTCCTTTGCGTCTATCTGACATGCCCATTGAACTGCGAGATCATACGTAGGGGCGGCTACTACCCCCATTTTTAGGATGGCTTGGTGTGCCGATGAGAGTCCATCCTTAAACATCTGGATGAAGGGCTGGTCTGTTCGTTGTGGGTTTGCTTGCCCTGACGATTCGCAATAGGCGTCAAACAATCGTTCTCCATAATCACTACTAGATTCTCCCTTTCTTTGCTTTATTGATTGGATTTTTCCCCAGTTTATAGTAGGGGCCCCAAGTGCTGTTTCTACTGCGATCTTAAAGGGCCCGTATGCTGCCCGCTGTACCGCCAGTGTGGCACCCGCAGGTACTGCATCCGCCCACGCTCCGTCTTGCATGCCTGCAGCGTGGTTTACATTTCTCCATTTGTCGGCTGGGCATTTCGCCCTAACTAACTGGTGGATGTCTCGAGGATGTAAATCATGGATTTCCCATATTTCCTCTAAATTCCTCCAGAACTCTGAGTTCTGACTACGGGGTTTAAGGGTTCCTAAATCTTTAAGAATGGCTTGTTTTTCAAGAGGGGAGAAAGCCCGATATCGACTTTGAGCTGGCACTGGGTGTCGTATTACGGGTGCCATCGGAACTACTGGAATATCATTTTCGTCTCTAGGTGGAGCCGAGGCATACGGCGGGGGGTTTTCTTTATCCTGTTCGTCTCCTTTTCCCTTGCCTGTCAATTCCACCCTTTCTACTAAAGTTTCTAATTCTGCTATTCTTATTTCTTATTCTTCCATCTTACTGGTTTGTGTCTTAACCCTTTTTGTTAACATTACTACCTGATGTATTAAAATTACTCCTGCTTTCTTAGTTTTCTTTTGTTTCTGCTTTTCCCACCACTCCCGCTGTGTTATTGGTTTTTCTAGTGGATCCCACCCATCTTTCTTCATTTTATCAATCAAACCCTTTTGGTCGTCAGCATAGAGCCGACTCATCGATCCTGGCAGACCCCAGTCTGGGCCTCCGCCTTCCGCCATAAAGTATTAATTTTTTTTTTCACTAGTTTACCGCGTTCCGGTCCACCCTAGTAACTCGTTCTCAGAGGTCTTACCTATTGTCCACCACTAGATGGTGGCGGTCCTGACTTGTAACCATCCCTGTCAGAGGTGCTCGTCTGGCACTTGCAGGCTCTAATACATTGGCACAATATGTCACTTAATGCAATCCAACAGATCCCGCAACGCAACACAGCAGAGAGACTTTTAGTCTGTCTCGGATTCCCAACTAACTCTGGCCTTCACGTGGGGCCCAGTCACCCTCTTAATTCCGGCTCAGTATGGGTCCTCGAGACATTTACATTCTGAAATAGCACATCAGGTTTCAATCAACTTAACTACTATTTAAACTGCATCTCTCACCCGTCACGGATACCAGATTCTTTCGATACTGCGTTGCTGTCACACCGCCCTTCCGAGTGATCCAATTTCTGGACGGTCAAAGATCTGACTACTCGCCCCATTCACTGGTGCAGGCGGTCTTCCAGCTCCGCAGTACCCTGCTCGCAGCGCCAATTTGTTGGGTGAAAATAAATTCACATCTAATCTGTGGTAAAGTAAAAGGTGCAGTTTATTGAAAACAGAGCTCTGGGAGAAGCGTCTCAGACCCCGCGGTCTGTGCGAGCACCTTCTCCCCGATCAACAAAATTCACAAGCTTATATACAGTACAAGACTGGAGCACATCGATAGCCTTGATTACATTACTTATTCCTTGGCCAGTCTGGCTTCGTGGCAACAGCCGCCCCCCTCCCCAATTATATTCCTTCAAAAACAACCTAATTATAACTTTACATCGTTAGCTAAGCCCCTTCTTTTAGTTCTGTCTTTTATCTAAGTTTGTCCAGTTATCTGGACAGCAGGGTCCTTTCTTACTTCATTGTGGCTTTGGCCGATCAGTGACTCGTGATTGGACATGGCTAACCTTGTTATTGCAGCTTCTCATATCTCCACATGCTTAATCACTTTTGTAGTTCAGTCCATTGTGTTTTTAAACTAGTTTCGACTGAAACTAGGTTGGCCTGCTGTGTCGCTCGACTGCAACATTCAACTGGTTCAAATCCCAATCCTTCAATCCCAATCCTTCACTCAGCACCCATGGACCAG
The DNA here is from genome assembly GCF_052327205.1 of Somniosus microcephalus. Classification (NCBI taxonomy): domain Eukaryota; kingdom Metazoa; phylum Chordata; class Chondrichthyes; order Squaliformes; family Somniosidae; genus Somniosus; species Somniosus microcephalus. The sequence goes on along the minus strand of NC_140998.1, from coordinate 88,900,089 downwards.
TTGAACCAGGAACACTCCTCGCCACGATGAACGTCTTGGCACTCTACACCAGTATCCCCCACGATGATGGCATCGCTGCGACAGCCTCAGTACTCAACACCAACAACAGCCAATCTCCAGATGCCATCCTACAACTCATCCGCTTCATCCTTGACCACAATGTCTTCACCTTCGACAACCAGTTCTTTACCCAAACACACGGAACAGCCATGGGGACCAAATTCGCACCCCAATACGCCAACATCTTCATGCACAAGTTCGAGCAAGACTTCTTCGCTGCACAGGACCTCCAACCAATGCTATACACCAGATACATCAACGACATTTTCTTCCTATGGACCCACGACGAAGAATCACTGAAAAGACTACACGATAACATCAACAAGTTCCATCCCACCATCAAACTCACCATGGACTACTCCTCAGAATCGGTTTCATTCTTGGACACATGAATCTCCATCAAAGACAGACACCTCAGCACTTCACTCTACCGCAAGCCCACGGACAACCTCAGGATGCTCCACTTCTCCAGCTCCCACCCTAACCACGTTAAAGAAGCCATCCCCTATGGACAAGCCCTGCGAATACACAGGATCTGCTCAGACAAGGAGGAACGCGATGGACACCTACAGACGCTGAAAGACGCCCTCGTAAGAACGGGATATGACGCTCGACTCGTCGATCGACAGTTCCGATGGGCCACAGCAAAAAATCGCATAGACCTCCTCAGAAGACAAACACGGGACACAACCAACAGAGTACCCTTCGTTGTCCAGTACTTCCCTGGAGCGGAGAAACTACGCCATGTTCTTCGCAGCCTTCAACATGTCATCGATGACGATGAACACCTCGCTAAGGCCATCCCCACACCTCCACTACTCGCCTTCAAACAGCCGCCTAACCTCAAACAGACCATCGTTCGCAGCAAATTACCCAGCTTTCAGGAGAACAGTGACCACGACACCACACAACCCTGCCACGGCAACCTCTGCAAGACATGCCAGATCAGCAACACAGATACTATCATCACACGTGAGGACACCACCCACCAGGTACATGGTACATACTCATGTGACTCGGCCAACGTTGTCTACCTCATACGTTGCAGGAAAGAATGCCCCGGAGCATGGTACATCGGCGAGACCATGCAGACACTGCGGCAGCGGATGAACGGACACCGCGCAACAATCGCCAGGCAGGAGTGTTCCCTCCCAGTCGGGGAACACTTCAGCAGTCAAGGACATTCAGCCTCCGATCTTCGGGTAAGCATTCTCCAAGGCAGCCTTCGAGACACACAACAACGCAAAATCGTAGAGCAGAAACTGATAGCCAAGTTCCGCACTCATGAGGACGGCCTCAACCGGGATCTTGGGTTCATGTCACGCTACATGTAACCCCACCTGATATAGGGTCATCCAGACTCGAGTCGTCGTTGGCTTGTTCTCTCTACACAGATGCGGCCGGACCTGCTGTGATTTCCAGCAAAAAAAAAAGTTTTTTGTCTGTTTTTTGTTTTTCATACAGACCCCAGCATCTGCAACATTTGACCCCTTGTGACCCCACCTCATTGTTCTTTGATGTAATGTTTTCCTGACTGACCTGTTTGGACACCATTCACACCTTTGATTGCTGTGATTATCGCTCTGCCGAGGTGTGATAAATGGCAGTTAGAAAGATTACCTGTAATCATCTGGCATTATTCTCTGACGATATAAGCTGTGTCTTTATGCATCTCTCCACTTCACCTGACGAAGGAGCAGCGCTCTGAAAGCTTGTGATTTCAAATAAAACTGTTGGACTATAACCTGGTGTTGTGTGACTTCTTACATTTGTCCACCCCAGTCCAACACCGTACACCATGGCTTATTTTTCTTATGTTATGAATACATAAGTTCACCATTCAGCATTATTCAAAAATCATTTGCCAATTGCCCTTTATTTCATGACCATAATCTTTTGGGAGTCTATCCATAATTTATGGTCATTAATGTGCAATAAAACTATTTGTAATACGAAAGAAACAAGCAGCAAACAGAAAGCAAGAGTAAAGGGAGCAAGAGAGAGTACCACACAGACTACGGGACAGGTAGATCACACAGCTTTCTGTGAATTTGCTGATGAAATGAATTGGAAATAAATTTTAAACAGTAACTACTCCTTCTTGAGCTAAGTTTAGGTAGTGTTGATGCCCAAGGTGCTGATGATTGCTAAAATTAGCAATAGCTGTTGATACTCTTCTAGGCAGTACCCTCTGCCAGCTGCTGAAACTGTTCGCTGTATCACAGCTGTATCATAGTGATAAAAAAAACAACCAATAAGGAGAGAGATTGTTTGGTACCTCGTAACTGCTTTAATAGCCATAAGTAATTAAACTGAAGAAACGGCCAAATCTAAAGCAGCTATGGGGGTGAAGGTCCAGATGTCCAAATAGCAAGAAAGCCAGATTTAACTTCCCTAAGGTGAGCTGTAATCATAGTTTAATATTCAAAAACACTGTTCAATAAGCACCCTGGTTTTGCAATGGCAACTGATGGCTATCTTCTTTGGCCTTGCCAGAGGACGATACCCTTCTGTAGTCATTCATCCAGCTTGACCTCTCACTGGAATATATCTTCAATATTCAACTGCCACAGGGCATTCCAAGTCCTAACAAGCCTCTGTGAAAAGAAACTCATCCTTCATAAAATAAGCAATGGCAAAACATTTAAAGAATTAATTCATAATTCACAATGAATATACATTCCCTTAAGGTATAAAAACCCCACTATAAAAGTGATCCAACCGTGACTAACAAGAGAAGTTAAAGATAATATTAAATTAAAGGATGAGGCCTATAAAGTTGCCAGAAAGGGTAGTAAGCCTGAGGATTGGGAGGATTTTAGAATTCAGCAAAGAATAACCAAGAAATTGATAAAGAAAGAGAAAAGAGAATATGACAGTTAACTAGCAAGAAACATAAAACAGATTGTAAAAGCTTCTATAGGTATGTAAAAAGGAAGAGATTAGCAAAAGTAAATGTGGGTCCCTTGGAGGCAGAGACAGGAGAAATTATAATGGAGAATAATGAAATGACAGAGACGTTAAACAAATACTTTGGGCTCGAATTTCATCAAGCCATTGAGGCGGGATTGGAGGCGTGTGGGGGGTTAAAATTGCAAAAACTGGCGGGCGTGCCCAACCCCGCCTCCATCCCGCCTCCAAGCAATTTTCATTAAATCGTGCCTACTGGTCCCGTCTCCGTCCCGCCTCCAAGAGGCGGGATAGGCCGTTAAGGCCCTTAACAAGCACTAAACTGCCTCTATAATGCCATTTTGAAAGGCCATTGTGATTTTAACCCTTTTCCCACATGAAGCACGCCTGTTCTGAAACACGACGGTGAAACCTGATGGTAGCACAATTGGAACTTTTAGAAGGCATAACCACAGCTGTGGAAGTTTGGAGCCTGACACCCATCTCCAGTGTGACTTCCTGGGAAACCCCTCTCGCCACCTTCACTGAGCGCTTCCTCAATTGAGGCATATACCAAGTAATCCTAAGCCCTCAATGTGGAAGTCCCATTAGCGAAATGACACATGCCACAACTGCAGCAGTAGCCATCAGATTTTTTTATTTACAGTAACCATCTGATGGCTTTTTAACATTAAACATCAAATTTCACCCAAGTGACTACCCTTGTGACTATTTGTGCAGTATCTTTCTCTTACGCGTGCTCCTACATGGTGCTTCCCCTGTGGCTTCAGCAGATGTGGAGGCCCCTTGCTCACTTTCTTGCTGCTCCTGTCTCGACACCTTTGGCGGGTGTCCTCTGGGGTTGCGAACCTGTGAGGGCTCGCCAACTGTCTGCTGCTCCTGTGGCTGTGCAGGGGCTGAGATGCCGATCTCAGTTGGGTGTGGACTCTGGTGGGGCTTTGACCGAGGGCTCTGCAGAGCCATGGAAGTGTGAGCGCTTGGAGAGGAGCCCCCACTTCCTTGATGTTTGCTTCCAACTTCCCTCTCATGGGTCAGGTCCCCCTCAGCGCTTGCAAGTGGCTTGAGAGGGGGGCCATGGGGACCCGTATCTGCACTGGCAGTCCTACTCAGAAGGAATTCCATGAAGGTCTGGTTTCTCTGTTCAATAGATGACCATCGCTCCTCCAGAGATGTCATTCTATTCAGAACACTCACCATGTTTTCTGCACTCTGGTGACTTATCACCTCCATGGAGGTTGCCATCCTTTCCATGGTGATGCATTCATGCGCCAATGACTCCACAAAGGCTCTGCTCATGTTCGCAATGGACTCCTCCATTCGCTCCACACTTGCAGCGACCCTGGAGACAAAACCTGCCAGAGACTCCTGCATCTGTTCCTGGGGTTCCAGCACCGCTGATCTTGTGGATGGACCCGGAGGCAGAGGGTCGACATGCAGCTGAGCCGAGCTGGGAGAGTCCTGCGCCCTCCGACTAGGACTCTCCACTGCTGTCCCTGTCTCCACCATCTGCTGATGCTCACTTGTGAGCTGTAATACACCAGGTGACAACACTACCCTATCTCGTGAAGGTCCCACCGAGGTGTGAGTGTCTGCACTGGTGCTGGGTGCGCTGAACTCTGCTAACGCTGCGCCCTCAGAGGTTGCAGCTTCCTCTGAGGAGTCTGGATGCTCAGACTCTTCCTCCTGGCTAGTGGGGACGGGTGCTGTTGATGGTCCTGTGGGGGAGTAAAGGAAAGAATCAGAGATGTGATGCCAAGGTTACATGCACATTGCATATTGCAGATGATCATAAGTCCATCTATTAGAGTTTCAGAATCATTATCAGTGACTCATGCAATGTCAATGAGAGAGGTGATAAACTATCCTGTCACCAGCTTGCTGTGATGCACCCGTCTGTCCGTCCCCCACCTGCGCATCATCCTCCACTCCCACGATCTCCAGGACCGCCTCCTCCCAGGGGGTGAGCTGGGCTACTGAGGGTGGCCCTCCTCCTGTCCTCGCTCTTTCCCTCTTATTGTGAGCTCTCTTTTCCTGCAATGAGGGAGACAAGTGGAGTTTGAGTGAGAATGAAGGAGTGAGTGTAGACAATCCATAGCATAGATGCTTAGAAAGAAACAAAGATGGAGTGAGGTGGCAAGACCAAGGGCCCTCCCTGTGTGTTGTAAGTTGTAATTGCATCACAGTGATAGGGAGCGTGAGGGCTGCATAGTCGAATAGTTAGGTGAATGTGAACATAGAGAGAGAGGGAATGGATAAGGGTGCATGGATATCAGTGTCAATTGCGATGTGGAGGAAGAAATTGCTAAAGCTGAGTGCTGGTGAGGAGAGGCAATGGGGATCAGATTGAGGGTGATGGGAAATTCATACTCACTTTTCCAGTGTGCAAAAGGTCATGAAACCTCTTCCTGCACTGAAGCCAGGTTCTGTGGGTTATTGACAAAGGGTTGACCTCCTCTGCCACCTGGATCCACACAGCCTTGGTTTGCTGGGGAGGCTTCTTCCTCCCTGAAGAAGGGAAGAGCACCTCTTTATTTGCTCTTGCTCCCTCTACTAAAGCCTGCAGGGCAACGTCATCAAAGCGGGGAGCAGACCTAGGTCTCTGGCTGGCCATTCTTCCTGCAGGTGCCTCTAACATGCAAGGGCAAAATCTTGGCAGTCTGCAGAAGAAGCAAGGCTTGTTGCAGACCTTAAATGCAGCAACACTGATGATATCATCAGAGGCAACTTTCAGACTGGAAAAACTCATTGGCCATGGGTTCCCACACGTTGGAGCTCAATTGGCCAATTAAGTTAAAATGGCATCATTTTCCCACATCGATTTAGAATCGGGTGGCTAACACAAAATGCGGATTACACGACCCAGCCCGCCCCAGTATCAAAATCCAGCCCTTTGTATCTGTAGAAGACAAAAAAAAATCCAGAAATGTTGGGGAAACAAGGGGCTAGTGAGAATGAGGAACTTAAAGAAATTAGTATTAGTAAAGAAATTGTACTGGAGAAATTAATGTGACTAACAGCTGACAAATCCCCTGGACCTGATGGTCTACATCCTAGGGTTTTAAAAGAGGTGGCTACAGAGATAGTGGATATACCGGTTTTGATCTTCCAGAATTCCTGAGATTCAGAAACATAGAATGGTTACAGCACAGAAGGAGGTCATTTGGCCCATCGAACCTGTGCCGGCTCTCTGCACGAGCACTTCAGCTAGTCTCATTGCCCCGCCCTTTCCCCGTAGCCCGGCAAATTTTTTTCCTTCAGGTACATATCCAATTCCCTTTTGAAAGCCATGATTGAATCTGCCTCCATCACCCTTTCAGGCAGTGCATTCCAGATCATAACCACTCGCTGCGTAAAACAGTTTTTTCTCATTTCCTTTAGTTCTTCTGCCAATCACTTTAAATCTGTGCCCTCTGGTTCTCGACCTTTCCACCAATGGGTACAGTTTCTTTCTATCTACAGGAAATTCTTTGGTATCCGGCACCGATGGGACCGGGATGGTGCCGGTTGATTAAAAATTCCGGATGACGGAGAGGGTTACCTCCCGAGGCTATTTTTAACAAACAAAAATAAAAAAATCAAGCAATATGCAGTATACAGTAATTGGGTACTCCCAGCAGCGCGGGAGAGTCAGACTCCTGTTAATGAGGTGTTTGGACATCCGACAGCACCAAGAAGCCGAGTAGTGGCAGTTTGGAGAACTATCCCCACTGACTAACTAGGCCACCGCGGGAGACTCGGACTCGGCAACAATTCCGTTTATTGAGGTGTTGTTTTCACAGTATGAATTTTGCCGGTTAATAGAGAATTCCGGATATTTAGGTGCCGTTTAAATGAGAGTTTCCTGTACTCTGTCTAAACCCCTCATGATTTTGAACACCTCTATCAAATCTCCTCTCAACCTTCTCTGCTCTACGGAGAAGAACCCCAGATTTTCCAGTCTACCCACATAACTGAAGTCCCTCATCCCTGGAACCATTCTTGTAAATCTTTTCTGCACCCTCTCTAAGGCCTTCACATCCTTCCTAAAGTGCAGTGCCCAGAATTGGACACAATACTCCAGTTGAGGCCAAACCAGTGTTTTCCTAAGGTGCATCATAGCTTTTGTACTCTATGCCTCTATTTATGAAGCCCAGGATCCTGTATGCTTTAAACCTCTTTCTCAACCTGCCCTGCCACCTTCAATGATTTTTGCACACATACCACCAAGTCTCTCTGTTCATGCATCCCCTTTAGGATTGAAGGAGCGAGAGCTGGAGAGAGCAGCTTGAAGGAGCGAGAGCTGGAGAGAGCAGTTTGAAGGAGCGAGAGCTGGAGAGAGCAGCTTGAAGGAGCGAGAGCTGGAGAGAGCAGTTTGAAGGAGCGAGAGCTGGAGAGAGCAGTTTGAAGGAGCGAGAGCTGGAGAGAGCAGTTTGAAGGAGCGAGAGCTGGAGAGAGCAGTTTGAAGGAGCGAGAGCTGGAGAGGAACCCGGTTACCAGGATGCCAAGTGGGACAGCCAGGGGTAATGTGCAGGCCAGGTGTGTGGAGGAGACCGAGGGGAAACATCGAGAAAGACTGAGAGGAAACATCGAGAAAGACTGAGAGGAAACATCGAGAGAGAGAGAGGGGAAACATCGAGAGAGACTAGATGGAAACATCGAGGAAGACTGAGAGGAAACATCGAGAGAGAGAGAGGGGAAACATCGAGAGAGAGAGAGGGGAAACATCGAGAGAGAGAGAGGGGAAACATCGAGAGAGAGAGAGGGGAAACATCGAGAGAGAGAGAGGGGAAACATCAAGAGAGACCAAGGGGAAACATCGAGAGAGAAGAGAGGAAACATCGAGAGAGACTGAGAGGAAACATTGAGAGAGAGAGAGGAAACATCGAGAGAGAGGAAACATCGAGAGAGAGAGAGGGGAAACATCGAGAGAGAGAGAGGGGAAACATCGAGAGAGAGAGAGGGGAAACATCGAGAGAGAGACAGGGGAAACATCGAGAGAGATTGAGAGGAAACATCGAGAGAGAGAGAGGGGAAACATCGAGAGAGAGGATACATCGAGAGAGAGAGAGGGGAAATATCGAGAGAGAGAGAGGGGAAACATCGAGAGAGACCAAGGGGAAACATCGAGAGAGAGAGAGGAAACATTGAGAGAGACTGAGAGGAAACATCGAGAGAGACTGAGGGGAAACATCGAGAGAGAGGAAACATCGAGAGAGAGAGAGAGAGGGGAAACATCGAGAGAGAGAGAGGGGAAACATCGAGAGAGAGGAAACATCGAGCGAGAGAGAGGGGAAACATCGAGAGAGAGAGAGGGGAAACATCAAGAGGGGAAACATCGAGAGAGAGAGAGGGGAAGCATCGAGAGAGAGAGAGGGGAAACATCGAGAGAGAGAGAGAGGGGAAACATCAAGAGAGACTGAGAGGAAACATCGAGAGAGAGAGAGGAAACATCGAGAGAGAGGAAACATCGAGAGAGAGAGAGAGGGGAAACATCGAGCGAGAGAGAGGGGAAACATCAAGAGGGGAAACATCGAGAGAGAGAGAGGGGAAGCATCGAGAGAGAGAGAGGGGAAACATCGAGAGAGAGAGAGGGGAAACATCGAGAGAGAGAGAGAGGGGAAACATCAAGAGAGACTGAGAGGAAACATCGAGAGAGAGAGAGGAAACATCGAGAGAGAGGAAACATCGAGAGAGAGAGAGAGGGGAAACATCGAGAGAGAGAGAGGGGAAACATCGAGAGAGACTAGATGGAAACATCGAGAAAGACTGAGAGGAAACATCGAGAGAGATGGGAAACATCGAGAGAGGGGAAACATCGAGAGAGAGAGAGGGGAAACATCGAGAGAGAGAGAGGAAACATTGAGAGAGAGGAAACATCGAGCGAAAGAGAGAGGAAACATCAAGAGAGAGAGAGGGGAAACATCGAGAGAGAGAGAGGAAACATTGAGAGAGAGGAAACATCGAGAGAGAGAGAGAGGAAACATCGAGAGAGAGGAAACATCGAGAGAGACCGAGGGGAAACATCGAGAGAGAGAGAGGGGAAACATCGAGAGAGACTGAGGGAGCACTTTATTTATTTAATTTAATTAATTAATTAATTAATTAAATTTATTTAATTATAAGTTGTGAGTTCCTCACGATGCTCTCCCAGGGTGGCCACCCTGTAGCCAGAGATTATTCTAAAAGCCTGGGTAGAAATATCAATGTAATTACTGTAGAAATTACTTTTTTTACATTATTGCTTTTTCATTTTATGTGCTGTCTTTTTTTTATGTCTTTTATTTATTTTATGTCTGCTTTATTTATATTTAAAGTATGTATGCGTGTATATGTCGGTATGTGTTTTTTTGTGATGGCGCCGATGAAGATGGCTGCCGTCCTTGCGGGCTCCGTGCGTACCAGGCAGCTAAGTGTTCTTGCTGCTTGGTGCTCTCGGCTCGTCAAGAAAAAAGCATTTCACTGACTAGATTTCACTTCTTGTATTTAGTTATGTGATAAATAAAATTGAAATTGAAAAAAAAAATTGAAAAAAATGGTATTGTACCCATTGGTTTATATTGTTTCTCCTCATTCTTCCTACCAAAATGTATCACTTCGCACTTTCTGCGTTAAATTTCATCTCCACGTGTCCGCCCATTCGACCAGCCTGTCTATGTCCTCTTGAAGTCACTCTCCTCCTCACTGTTCACTATACTTCCAAGTTTTGTGTCATCTGCAAATTTTGACATTGTGCCTTGTACACCCAAGTCCAAGTCATTAATATATATCAAGAAAAGCAGTGGTCCTAGAACCGACCCCTGGGGAATCCCACTGTGTACCTTCCTCCAGTCCGATAAACAACCGTTCACCACTGCTCTCTGTTTCCTGTCACTTAGCCAATTTTGTATCCATACTGCCACTGTCCCTCATATTCCAGGGGCTTCAACTTTGCTGGCAAGCCTATTATGTGGCACTTTGTCAAACGCCTTTTGGAAGTCCATGTACACCACATCAACCACATTGCCCTCATCAACCCGCTCTGTTACCTCATCAAAAAACTCAATCAAGTTAGTTAAACACGATTTGCCTTTAACAAATCCGTACTGGCTTTCCTTAATTAATCTACAAATGTCCAAGTAACTGTTAATTTTGTCCCGAAACCTGAAGTTTGAGCTCCTCCAGCTGGCGACACTTCCTGCACATGTGGTTGTCCAGGACACGGGAAGCGTCCTGGAGTTCCCACATGGTATAAGATGTGCATTCCATGGGACCGAGGTGCCTTGCCATGCCTCTACTTAATAGATTAATAAGTAACTTAAAAGAAATAAACTTAAGACTTAAAAAAAAATTACCAGCTACTCACCAATCAGCTCCTTCCCTTGTGCTGATATCACTTACCTCACTCCCTGACAGTTGCGCTCCCTCCGGGTTTTGGGCTCTTGGGCCTACCTTTATCTGCGGTCGCTCCACTTGCTCTCCCGCAATTCACTCTCGTGTCTATTAACTTAGAGACCTTGGGTTCTGTGGCTCCACTCCTCCACTCCCCCTTTTCAGTCAGACATCTCACCCGCCTTCCTCCTCTCCACCAATTCCTGCGCTCACCAAATTCCTCCACTCTGCTTGCGATCCACTCTGTTTGTGATTTACCCAGCTCTGTCTGCAAGCTCTGTGCTCAAGCCTATTTGAGTGTATTTGAATTTTCGAAAAGCATTCAATAAGGTGCCACACAAGAGGTCATTATACAAAATTAGTGCTCATAGGATTGATGGTAATATATCAGCATGGATTGAGGATTGTTTAACGGACAGAAAACAGAGAGTAGGAATAAACGGGTCATTTTCGGGTTGGCAGGCGGTAACTAGTGGCGTACCACAAGGATCAGTACTTGGGCCTCTATATCAATGACTTAGATGAGGGGACTGAGTGTAATGTATCCAAGTTTGCTGACGATAAAAAGTTAGTTGGGAAAGTAAGCTGTAAGGAGAACGCAAAGAATCTTCAAAAAATTTAGACAGGTTAAGAGAGTGGGCAAGAACATGGCAAATGGAATATAATGTGGAGAAATGTGAAGTTATCCACTTTGCTAGGAAAAATAGAAAAGCAGAATATTTTTTAAATGGTGAGAGACTGGGAAATGTTGGTATTCAGAGGGACCTGGATGTCCTTGTACACGAGTCACAGAAAGTTAATATGCAGGTACAGCAAGCAATTAGGAAATGGTATGTTAGCCTTCATTACAAAGGGATTGGCGTATAAGATTAAAGAAGTCTTACTACAATTACTTAGGGACTTGGTGAGACCATACCTAGAGTACTGTGTACAGTTTTGGTCTCCTTACCTAAGGAATGATAAACTTGCCTTAGAAGGAGTACAACAAAGTTTCACTAGAATGATTCCTGGGATGTCCTATGAGGAGATATTGAGTAGACTAGGTCTATATTCTCTAGAGTTTCGAAGAATGAGAGGTGATCTTATTGGAACATATAGATTTCTTAAGGGGCTTGACAGGATAAATGCAGGGAGGATGTCTCCCCTGGATGGAGAGTCTGGAACCATTTAGGACTGAAATGAGAAATTTCTTCACTAAAAGGGTGGTGAATCTTTGGAATTCTCTACCTCAGAGAGCTGTGGATACTCAGTCATTGAGTATATTCAAGACAGAGATTGATAGATTTTTGGATACTAAGGGAACCAAGGAATATGGGGATAGTGCGGAAAGGTGGAGCTGAGGTAGAAGATTAGCTATGATCTTATGGCTCAAAGGGCCGTATGGCCTACTCCTGCTCCTATTTCTTACGTTCTTATGTTCATTGAAGATTCCAATTGATTACCAAAAATCTCCTCAGTTTAGTCAAATCAACATCAGCCTTCTTTATCTGGGTGAACTTTACAATGTCTGGCCTGGATTTTCTTGCCAAATTCAGTGTGAAAATGCAGTTATCTGGGCAAGTAGGAGCAGAGATTGGATCCCCTTTTTCCACCCATCAAAATGTCCCTGTTATTTGAGGGTGAACACATATAGCCAGTCATATTATAATGCTATACCAATGGGGGAACTATGTCATATGATACATTTCCTGTTATTTGTGCCCTAGCAAGACAGAGCAGCAGCCCCTGAGTTGCCCTCACGTTGCTCAGGGGCTCGGGTGGATTTAAAATTCTATAGACAGTTTTCCCACCCAAAATATGTAAATGCCCCAACCTCAGACAAGTCGCACAGGATCAGGAGTGTAACTAGTGAACAGACAGGAGTCCCCCCCCCCCGCCCCCGTTTATGGCAAAGAAGGGATTTGTGGCCCCTCACTCAGCCTATCTCTAATTACTTGTACAATTTATTAAAACAATAGCTACTTCTTTGAAATATCCTGAGACCAATACTTTCAGTTACTGCAGTGAAGATCCCATAAGCCTTAGACAGAGCACTTGTTGCTAAGGCAACATAAAATAAATTCTGAAATGTTGACTAGCCATTATCATAGACAAATGAGCTTTTTTCGAAATGGGTGTCTCTTATTAACCCTTTGAACTTGCACAAATATAAATTGATGAAACAATGAAATAGAAAAGGAAGTACTGAGAAGCATCATATGATTAAATTTGTTGAACCTTGCAAATTGTGGTTGAATACATCTCATTTTTTTTAATGGATAAAGGGGCCGATTCTAGCCCAGTGGGAACAGAGCAGCCGTGCAGTCAAAATAGTCTCACAAAACTTACCACCATGATTGGGTCCTGTAGTGTATGTACCTTTAAGAGAGAACTACTTTTACAGCTCCTGTATACTGTAGTACCGGCAGTGACCACACCTGTATATAAGCCTTGAGCATGCCTCTGTAGCCCAGTCTTGAGACTACCCTACTCCAGTAAATACCTGTTGCTTGTTAAGTTACAGCATCCGTGTGGTTATTGAAAAACATCATACTCTCAGAATCACGGATCTAACAGTGGCGACGAGTGTCGATTCGAATCTACCTGCAACTCTGCATTTCCCTTCGAGGATTCGCTCCGGAGGGCGGTGGAAGAAAGTCAAAGCCAGAAGCACGGGCGTCGACCACGAGCAACCGCCCAGTCGTCCGGCAGAGAGTGAACATCGCAGGGGAGGCTGTGGAGAGCCGGGCTTGGTTCCCCAGCCACGACGATCAGCAACAAACTGACGACAGGTACAGCGCAGACCCTTCCTGGACAGCGGCGGCTGGAGCCGACCGATGGCGGAGAAAAAGCTGAGTAGCGTCGACGGGGTAAGATAGAGGGTGAAGCGCACAGGGCGCAGCCGGGGGTTGAAAACCGAGCGGCGTCAAGGAAAAACAAAACGGAGAGAGAGAGGGTAAAGCAGCAGTCGGGTTCAGGACCGAGCGGCGGAAACGGGAAAGGCGCACAGAAAGAAAAAAAACAAAACGCGCAGAGCACAGCCAGGGCTCAAGGGCTGAACAGTGTCCACGGGGAGAAGAAGGGAGAGCGCGGGAGACGCCATTGAGCCACGGAGAAGAAGGAAGAGCGCGGGAGACACCATTTTTAGAAGCCGCAGCGGAGAAGAAGGGCGAGCGCGGGAAGGAAGGAAAGCGTGGGAGACGCCATTTTGTGCCAGCGGAGAAGAAGGGGAAGCGCAGGAGACGCCAGTTTTGACAGTTAAATCACACCCAGGGATGCCGAAGAGTGGCAGTATCTCTACGTTCGACAATGAAGTCGAAGATTGGGCGACATATGTGGAACGTATTGAGGTGTACTGCAGGGTGAATGAAGTGCCAGATGCTAGGAAAGTACTGGTTTTGTTAAATTCCATGGGTGCAAAAACTTATGGGTTACTGCGAAACCTGATAACCCCAGAGAAGCCTGTGAACAAGAATTTCGAAAGCATAGTAGAAATCCTACAGGACCACTTAAACCCCACACCGCTGCTGATAGCAGAATGATTTAAGTTTCATAAAAGGAACCAACACAAAGACGAAAGCAATGCTGAGTACTTAACGGAACTGCGCAAGCTATCGAAACACTGCCAGTTTGGAGTGGGACTAGCAGATACGTTAAGGGACAAGTTTGTGTGTGGGCTGCAAAGTGAAGGAACCCAGAAACAGCTTCTATCAGAAAAGGATCTTACGCTGGACAAGGCTTTCAGTATGGCAGTATCACACGAAGCAGCCGCAAGGGGCGCTGTAGAGATACAACGGAGACCGCAAGAATATGGCACCAATGAAATGTCCTATGGAACAGGGAAGTGCTATCGCTGCAGCAGAACAACACACGACCAGAAGGATTGTTGGTTCAAGGACCAAGTGTGCAGACAGTGTGGAAAAGCAGGACACATAGCAAGAGTCTGCAGGTCTGGGAAGAAAACCAACAGTTATTTCATGTTTTACAGTGTTTTTGGGGTGATCGCCATTCATATATTTGACAGGTCTATCTGTTAAGTGTATGACGGGAGATTCCCTTCTCCTATTGGCTCCCCATTGCCCACGTGATCCCAGGGACTCTTGCGAACTGCATGCGCCTCTGGGATACGTGGGCCCTGCACATTTTGAGTTGGAGAGGCCCAGGAATGGAAGTATACACACCTCGGGAGCCCTCAGGTAAGTCCGTAGATTTTTTCCAGATCGGAGGCCTCCGCACGCAGGAAGCCTCTGATCGGAAAATACGCCCCATTATTTTCTCTCTGACAGCAGATAAAGTAGGATGGGTGTACCACGGGATGGGGAAGGTTGTGGGTTGTGGGTCAGCAGTGTGGTCTGCACCCCTGGTGTCTACTTGCCTTTCTTCTTTCATCACATTCCTGGACTACTGGAGCCTACGCTAGTTTTTCCATGTTACCCTCCCCTTCTGCTATTCAGCTTTAACCATTCACACACCCTCAGGGTCTTGTACGTATCTTTTATTTATCTCATCATACTTCTGTCATTTAGTCATCTTCTGATCGCTCCTTAAGCATTTTACAGATCATGCTTTTTCTTTTCATGTGCATGCATCATTTTTTTCCCGCCCCCTTTCCCTTGCTCTGTTCCTCCTTATAAGCTGCTCCTCTGTAACATCTTCAGCTTCTGACGAAGGGACAGAGACTTGAAATGTTAACCTAACCTATTTCCTTTCTCTACAAATGCTGCCTGACCTGCTGAGCATTTCCAGCATTATCTTTTTTTATCTCCCATTTCCAGCCACTTGTTTTTGGTTCCAGGAATACCAACCTGTCTCGTCTAAGATTTTGAAACTGCCTCCTCTCATGGGGTTTTCCAGCTGGCAACTGCTGCTTTGAACAGAAAAATTCATTTTTTTTATCTATCCCAGCAGAGTTACAAGAATTCTGTGGATTTTAAGAAGTAACTACTCAAATTTGAAAGAGAATTGTCAGTCAATCCCAAACTGAGCCAATCATAAAGTCTGCATATGCGCATAAAATATTGAGGAGTTTTAACCCCCAAGAACAGGTGGGTTGGGGCGGCTCAGTTTCCTTGACCTCTTGGAAGAGCAGTGCTTCCGGAGGCACAGATTGTCACGTCAGGTGGTGGCAGACATCTGTAGCCTCCTAGAAGAAGACCTGCTCCGTGCTGGACCTGGCGGCCACGCATTTCCAGTGGCTGTGAAGCTCACCACCGCCCTCAATTTTTTTGCCTTTGGTTCCTTCCAGGGCATTTCAGAAACATCTTGAGGGTCTCGCAGTCCACTGCACATAAATGCAGAAGGCGGGTGATGGATGGGTTGTTTGCCACGGCTGAGAGCTGTGTAAACTTCCCTTGTTATGACAATAGCCAGAATGAGTGGGTACTCGGATTCGCCTCTCTGGCTGGATTCCAACAGGTACAGGGTGCCATCAATTGTACACACGTGGCAATCCGATCACCACCACAGCAACCAAGAGGCATAACCACAATGGATATTTGTCCATCGTTGCGCAGCTGGTGTGCAAGCACACGAGGTTCAGTCAGGTGTGCACCAGATGACCTGGGAGCTGTCATGATGACTTTATACTGCATTCCAGTCCAACATTTCAGACCTTTTTTTTCCAGGAAGCAGACTTAAGGGCTGGTTCTTCGGAGACAAGGGATAACTCCCAACTTGGCTCATACCACCTGTGAGCAACCCCACCAATGAGGCGCAGGAGTGCCACAACGATAGCCACATGACCATCAGGTATGTCATACAGCAAGCCATCGGAATGTTGAAGATGCACTTCAGGGGCCTAGATAGGCCCGGAGGCACCCTTCAGTACTCGCCAGCGAGGATGTCCAGAATAATAGTGGTGTGCTGTGCCCTGCACAACATTGCGCAGCAGAGAGGATTACAGGTGGACGAAGGGGCTCATCATTCATCTTCAGATGAGGGGAGCATGGAGGAGGAGGAGGAGGAGGAGGAGGATGAAGCTGGGGCATCCATCGCCAGACCAGCCGCATACATTGCTGCTCGGGACGGCAGGGATGCCCTAATAGCGCGGAGGTTCAGCTAGTGGTGACTTACACAGGAAAACATAACAAATTAAATTATCTGGCCCACTGCCACCACCACCACCAACCCTTCCCCCTCCCCTCCTATGCACTAAACAGTCCTACAACCAGGCATCCACCTATTGCACATCCGCCCAATGGGTCTCGTCATGTACTGACATTCATCAAGAAACAAGTGAAAGGACGAGTAGACACTCAGGACGCAATAATGGGCAAGATGTGGAAGTGGTGCAAAGCAATAAATTTTAAGTGGCATTATAAAAAATGAAACTTAATAACATAACATTTTGTCAAACACCCATATGCATACCCCTGGTGAATTGCAATTTCTTAACCTTACGCTTTCCTACCGCTTCTACGTGGTGCATCCTGTGTGGCTTCAGCAGAGGTAGAGGAAGGCTGCACAGATCCCTGCTCTGCCTGTTGAGATGCTTTTGGCCTACCCCAACTGGGTTCCGAAGCCCATGTGAGCTCCCCACCAAAGACTGCTCCATTTGCACCTGTGCAGGGGCAGACTCGGCCATTTGGAGACGAGGCAGCATGTTGGCTACTGGCTGGCAGGTGAGAGGTGGGAGCACTTTGAGTGGCCTTCCCACTTCCATGTCCCCTTTAGCCAAGGTTCCTCTCCTGGGCCAGGGCCACATCACTCCTCCCACTCTGCTTGGTGGAGATCAGTGACACGTTGTAAGTCCACGGATAAGGTATCTGTCATCCTGTTTAAGGCAGCAGACAAGTTAACATCTAAAGTCTGCACAGCAGTGGTCATGGGCTGCATGGACTCAGTTGAAAGTCATGCATGAAGCTCCATGGAGGCGGCCACTCTCTCCATGGCAGACATTCTCACAAATCCCTGCATCACTAATCCACCAGCAATCAAGTTGGATTCCTCCAACCTCTCCGTTATTGTGCAGTGTGTGCATGGCACATCTGTCAGTACCTGGCTAAGTTGCTGATGCACCTCTAATGTAGGACTTTCTCCTACTAATGTTCGGACCTCAAGAACTACAAATAAGCGTAACAATGATAGATAAATTTGTGATCAATAAAAGTGGTCTTCATTCACACTAGTTTAAAAATTCAAGCGTACATAGAAGCACCCTCGGCAATGTATATGCCCATAGTTTATTAATTTGACCATACATAAAAATACCCCAGGCAATGTATATGCGTGTGTTGGGGAAACACTGTGTGTATGTAGATAAACCTGTATAATTCCCTTTTAACTGCTGTATTCCCCTCCCCCCACAAGACAGTTGCAAGCTGAGAGGAATAAGGCACGTTCAGACTTGCCTGCTGCTGATTGGTTTTCCTTCTATCAGGTTCCAGCAGGTGACCAATCCGTGAGTCATCACAGGTTCGCGGGCTTTACGAATTCAGTACTGTATTGTGAGAGTTGGAGTAAAGACCTATTTCTTGTAGCTCGCTGTGTTGCCTATTTCTTTATGCAGGAGACCGTAGTCCCCCACATTGGTGACCCCGAATGTCAGCGGCCGAAGCCCCCGACTCACGCAGCCCTACAGAGGCCAGCAACGACCCGATGGCAACCAGCAGCAGCCTGATGTCGGCCGGCGCCGCGTCCTTGAAGCTCCCCACCTTCTGGGAACACCAAGCACCAGCTTGGTTCGCGCACTCGGAGGCCCAATTCACCCTTCGCAGGGTTCAAGACGATGAAGAAAGGTACCTCCACGTAGTCTCAGCACTAGCAAGCTCTACCGCCGCCGAAGTTCTCGACCTGCTGGGGAACCCACCACAGACCGGCAAGTACTCAACCATTAAGGGCCGCTTGCTGCAGGCTTATGGCCTGTCCAAGGAGGAGAGGGCCCGCAGGCTTCTCTCACTACCAGGCCTCGGCGATTCTACCCCGACCCAGTTGATGAGCCGGATGCTTGTGCTCCTGGGCTCTGAACCGCAGTGCTTTTTGTTTCGGGCCCTTTTCCTCAGCCTGCTTCCTCAGCAGGTACAGACTGCCCTCGCGGGGTCCCCGATCACGGACTGCGTACAACTGGCAGCCACCGCGGACAAAGTTTTCACCGTCGCCCAACTCGGCTGTGCAGCCGCGAGGCTCCCCGACACCACCGAGCGCGCGCCGCCACGCCAGGCCGCAGAACTATGCTACTACCACGCGCGTTTCGGCCACAAGGCCCAACGCTGCAGAGCACCCTGCTCTTTCGATCAAACCAAGATGGCCGCCCAGCCCAACGCACCAGCCTCGCGCCGCCGCCTAGGCCCGCTCGACCGCACCCCCGCCGCCACGATGGCCATCGGCACCGCAGGTAAACTGCTGTACATAACCGACTCTCTTTCAGGGCGCAGGTTCCTTTGTGACACCGGAGCCCAATGCAGCATAATTCCTGCCTCCCAGCTTGACATCCAGGCAGGCCGCAGCGGCCCATCCCTCGCGGCGGCAAATGGCGTAGCCATCGCTACTTTCGGAAAGCGACGGGCCGAGGTTTGTTTGAACGGCCAGCGATTTACGTGGGATTTCGTGACCGCCTCGGTGGCACATCCTTTGCTGGGCGCCGATTTTCTTTGCGCCCACGGACTCCTGGTCGACGTCCGCGACAGGCGCCTGATCGATGCAGCAACTTTCGTTTCACTGGCCTGCCAGCAGAGCAACAGCCTGGCCCTCGTCGGGTCCTGCTCCACCCCGGCGCATGACGACTACACCCGCCTACTCGCAGATTTCCCGAGGCTCACACAACCGACCTTCTCAGCCGCGGCAGCCAAGCATGGGGTCGAGCACCACATCGCCACTACGGGACCACCAGTGTTCGCCCGAGCCAGACGCCTGGACCCAGCCAAGATGGCGGTGGCCAAGGAAGAATTCGCCACGATGGAAAGACTGGGCATCATCCACCACTCGAACAGCTCTTGGTCGTCCCCCCTCCACATTGAGCCCAAGCCGGGTGGTGGCTGGCGCCCCTGCAGCGACTACAGATGGCTCAACGATGCCACCACGCCCGATAGATACCCCATTCCGCACATCCAAGACTTCTCAGCACACCTAGCAGGAAAGTCCGTCTTTTCCAAGGTCGACCTGATTCGCGGCTACCATCAGGTCCCCGTCCACCACGCAGACGTCCAGAAGACGGCGGTCATCACCCCCTTCGGACTGTTCGAGTTCCTGCGCATGCCCTTCGGGCTTAAGAACGCCGCACAGGCCTTCCAACGGCTCATGGACTCTGTCCTACGGGACCTGAGCTTCCTGTCCGTCTATCTGGACGATATCCTCGTGGCCAGTACCAGCAAGGCCGAACACATCGCGCATTTGCGCTCCCTTTTCCAGCGCCTCAGCCAACACGGGCTAATCGTCAACCCGGCCAAATGCCAGTTCAGAGCAGCCCAAATTGACTTTCTCGGCCACAGAATCTCGCCAAGGGGAGCCATTCCCCTACCTTCCAAGGTGCAGGCGGTGGCGGACTTTCCCCAGCCCACCTCGGTTAAGGCGCTGCAGGAATTTTTGGGGATGGTCAATTTCTATCACTGGTTCGTGCGCAAGGCCGCCGCACTCATGCGCCCCCTCTACGAAGCCACCAGGGGCAAAACGGGCAAAGAGCAACTCACCTGGTCCAGCGAGATGGTGACAGCCTTCCACCAGACCAAAAGCGCCTTGGCCAACGCCACACTACTGGCCCACCCCATCCCGGGCGCCAAGGCCGCCCTCACCACGGACGCCTCGGATTACGCCGTCGGCGCCGTCCAGCAACAGTGGGTCGAAGGCGCGTGGCAGCCACTGGCATTTTTCAGCCGACAGCTGCGCAAGAACGAGCAGGCTTACAGCACGTTCGACAGAGAGCTCCTGGCCCTGTTCCTGGCAATCCGGCACTTCCGTTTCCTTCTGGAAGGCCGGCCGTTCACCGCATTCGTGGACCACAAGCCGCTCACTTTCGCCATGGCCAAAGTAACCGAACCCTGGTCCGCGCGCCAATAGCGCCAACTCAACTTCATCTCGGAGTTCACCACGGACATCCGCCACGTCGCCGGCAAGGACAATTTGGTGGCCGACTGCCTCTCAAGACCCTCGCTCCACGCAGTGCACCTGGGCGTCGACTACGCCAGCATGGCGAGAGACCAGGCTGCCGACGCGGAGATCCAGGCCCTCAGGACGTCAACTACCAGCCTCACCCTGGCCGACATCCACTTCCACGCAGCCGGCACAACCCTCCTGTGCGACGTCTCAGTCCCCTCGCCTAGGCCGGTCGTTCCATCCGCCTGGCGCAAGCGAGTTTTCGACATCCACGGCCTCTCACATCCAGGGGTGCGTG
This sequence comes from Somniosus microcephalus, assembly GCF_052327205.1. Taxonomy (NCBI): domain Eukaryota; kingdom Metazoa; phylum Chordata; class Chondrichthyes; order Squaliformes; family Somniosidae; genus Somniosus; species Somniosus microcephalus. The sequence continues at coordinate 88,879,469 of NC_140998.1, read as the reverse complement.
CGTCTCAGAAACTTATGACCGCCAAGTTCGTCTGGCCTGGACTTCACAAGGATGTGAGAGACTGGACCAACACATGCGTGCCGTGTCAGCGCGCTAAGGTCCAGCAGCACACCAAGGCGCCATTGGAGTGTTTCCCGGTGCCCGAGAGGCGTTTCGACCACGTCCACGTCGATCTGGTAGGCCCCTTGCCGCCGTCGCACGGTTTTACACACCTGCTCACGATCGTCGACCGCACCACCAGATGGCCTGAGGTGGTTCCCCTCGCCTCCACCACCACGACCGACGTCGCGCGAGCATTCGTCTCGACACATGGGTGGCCCGGTTCGGCGTGCCGACCGACATATCCTCGGACAGAGGCCCCCAGTTGACCTCCCACTTGTGGAATGCCATCATCGCCGGCCTCGGCACCAAGTTGCACAGGACAACAGCCTACCACCCGCAGGCCAACGGGCTCTGCGAGCGCTTTCATCGTTCTTTGAAAGCCTCCCTCCGCGCCAGCCTGGTCGACACCAGCTGGATCGACAAACTACCCTGGGTTCTCCTGGGATTGCGTACCGTGCCCAAAGAGGACCTCCGCGCCTCTGCGGCCGAGATGGTCTATGGCCAACCACTCAGAGTACCAGGCGACTTCCTCCCCCTGACAACGGAGCCGGGGTCGGCCGCCAGACAGCTTTCCCTGCACCAGGACGCGGCCCAACAATTCCGTCCAGTGCCCACTTCGCAACACGGCCCGCAGCCGTCCTACGTGCCTCGAGACTTACGACATGCGGAGTTCGTCTTCGTGCGCCGGGACGCGCACAGAGGCTCGCTGCAGGCACCATACACCGGCCCCTTCCCAGTATTGGAGACGGGGGACAAAGCTTTTCTTATCGATGTCGGCGGGAAGCCGGACCTTATTTCAGTAGACCGCCTCAAACTGGCGCACCTGGACCTCAGCTTCCCGTTTCGGCCGGCTCTTCCCCCACGGCGGGGCAGACCTCCCGCGTTGGTGGCGGCCCCACAAGAGGACCAAGACACGCCAGAACCTTACTTTCCGGCCGCCGCTCCACCTTCACCGGCAGCCTGTCCAGCCAGCCCACCGGCAGACCAGCCGCCAGACCAGCCGACGAACCAACCGGCCGACCTCCCAGACAGCCCTCCTCACACGCCAGATGGCTACTACAGCCGCTACGGCCGCTTGGTCAAACTTCCGCAGAGACTGACTTTTACAGTTAACGAGGATTCTGGGGGGGTGTATGTGGCGTTGCCACATTGGGGAAACACTGTGTGTATGTAGATAAACCTGTATAATCCCCTTTTAACTGCTGTATTCCCCTCCCCCCACAAGACAGTTGCAAGCTGAGAGGAATAAGGCACGTTCAGACTTGCCTGCTGCTGATAGAAAGAAAACCAATCAGGTTCCAGCAGGTGACCAATCCATGAGTCATCACAGGTTCGCGGGCTTCATGAATTCAGTACTGTATTGTGAGAGTTGGAGTAAAGACCTATTTCTTGTAGCTCGCTGTGTTGCCTATTTCTTTACGCGGGAGACCGTAGTCCCCCACATGCCCACAGTTTAATTAGTCAAACGTACATATTAATAAGTCAAACGTACATAAAAGTATCCCCGGCAATGTATATATGCCCACAGTTTAATATGTCCATACATAGAAGAACTCCAGCAATATACATATACTCCACAGTTTACCACAGTTTATTCAAGCAAATTATATGCTCTATGTCTGACTTTCATACATACATACACCCCTCCTCGGGTGATCAGTCGTAGGCTACAAAAGTCGACTGGCCATTTCAAACAGCTCCCTTTGTCCTTCTTGAATTTTAGCACTTCTGTGTCTTTCCTTCATAATGCCTTCCTGCATGGACCCCCTCGTATATCTTCAGCTGCCTCCCTCTGATAGGTCAGTTTTACTCCCAACCTTCCCTGATTGGAGTTCCTTCTGCATGACACGTTCATGTTTCTGTGATGTGTGTGGGGGCAGGACTTCATCTTCATCCGGTGCCTCCCCTTCCTGTCCATTTGGTCTTCCAATCAAAGGACCATATGCTGACCTTCTCCATTTTGAATCCTTACAGACAAAGGACCACATGCTGACCTGCTCCATTTTGAATCCACACAAAAAAAGGAACACACACTGACCTCCTCCATTTTGAATCCGTCCATTATCATCTCACAATTCGTTCGCAATTTCGATCTCCACACGGAAGCAGCGGTTTTATTACGTGTATAGCAGCTTACACGAGCATCTCCTTCTCAATGATAGCCCCCTGGGTTCAGCATCTGTGCCCAGCTGAGTAGAGCTTAGTGAGGATTGCACCCCCTGACGTGCACTCTCCACAGCTGTCCCTGCCACCAGTGTTTGCCTGTGCTCACTTGTGAGGTATGAATCACCAGGTGAAAACCAAACTAACTGACTAAGTGGACCTGTTATATCTGTGTATCTTAATGTTGTGCCCTTCAATAATCAGACAACAGACTGCAGGGAACGATCAACAGGTGTTTACAGAATGAGGGTTCAAACTGCAACTGAATGTACAGATCACTACTCAGGGTTTATATAGAGGTGTGGTCACTGCTGGTACTACAGGATACAGGAGCTGTAAAAAGTAGTTCTCCCCCTTAAAGGTACATACATTACAATTCCTCCCCTTTTAGATTAACAGTACCATAACACTCATTTAACAATTAAATATCAAACTAGTTACAATTAACACTTTTAACATGCAACATTAACTGAAAATAGTCTATTTATAAATTCAGTCTTTGGGGAGGCTTCCTGATTCTTTCTGGATAACGCCTTTCCCGAGTGTCTCGCTCTTGGTGCGGAGGCGATTCTAACACCCTGTCGTGAGTTGATTCATCAGCTTCCAATGCTATTGTTTCTGAGGTAGATGCGACCTGTACGTCGGGTTCCTCACCAGGTACGTATGGCCGAGACATGGGGTTGACTCGTTCCTGTGACTCTAGGATCTGGTCAGCATGGCGTCTCACAATGTTCTCCCCAACATCAACTGTGTACATTAGTGGCCCCTGCCATGTGCATATCGTTCCTGGTTGCCATTTCTCTGTTCGGTAGTCGCGGGCCAAGACTGGTTGCCCTACATTGAAGTTCCTTGTCGGCTTCTCATTGATGTGCTGGAATTGCTTACTCTCAACATCTCTTCGTACATTTGGTCTGAGCAAATCCAGACGAGATCTCAACCTTCGGTTAAAGAACATCATGGCCGGGGCCTGGTTGGTGTCGCATTTCTGTAGGCTAACAGGAAATTGTCCACCTTATGCTGCAGTGGAATGTCGTCATCGCACATGGCCTTTACTGCTTTTTTAAAGGTTTGTACGAACCTCTCAGCCAATCCATTTGTGGTTGGATGATACAGGGCGGATGTGTAATGCCTTACCCCATTCCTTTTCATAAATCTTTGAAACTCTTCGGACACAAACTGTGGTCCGTTATCAGAGCAAATCTGCTCTGGCAAGCTGTTCCTTGCAAAAATGGTCCATAGGACTGCAATCGTTTTCTCCGGGGTGGTGGAGGACATTTTGATCACCTCAGGCCATTTTGAGTGTGCATCCACGGCTATTAAAAACATTGAGTCCATGAATGGACCAGCAAAATCAATATGCACCCGTTGCCATGGAGATGAGGACCACTCCCATGGGTGTAGAGGGGCATGTGGTGGTGCATTTTGGACCTTCTGGCATCCTGAGCAGCTCTTTGTCAGGTCCTCAATTTGCTGATCGATCCCCGGCCACCACACATAAGCCCTAGCAAGGCTTTTCATTTTCACCCCTCCCAGATGACCTTCGTGAAGCTCATTGAGCACTCTCTCCCTTAACTTGGGTGGAATTACCACTCGGGATCCACACATCAAGGTCCCCTGGCATACTGACAGCTGTTCTCTTCTGGATGAGAATGCTGGCAACAGTGAGTCGCCATGTGCTGGCCATCCCTTCACCGTCAAATCATATACCCGAGACAGCGTCGGGTCATTTCGGGTCTCCTTCTCTATACCAGCGTTAGTTACTGGCAAGCATTCAATTATAGTCGAATGAAATATTTCAACAGGATCCACTGCTGGTGCTTCCTCCGCAGCAGGCAGTGGCAGGCGTGATAGCCCATCAGCGTTTCCATGCTGTTTCGTTCCCTTATACTCAATTTCATATTGGTGCGCCCCTAGAAAAAGGGACCATCTTTGTAGCCGTTGCGCAGTCATCACCGGAACGCCCTTCTTTGGATTAAAGATGGAGACAAGTGGTTGGTGGTCAGTCAGCAAGGTGAACTTCTGCCCGTGCAGATAGTGATTGAACTTTTTCACTCCCCACACTAGGCTGAGGGCCTCCCTGTCAATCTGGGCGTAGTTACGCTCGGCTGAGGTTAGTGACCGAGACGCAAAGGCTACTGGCCTCTCCGAGCCGTCCAGGAATTTGTGCGACAGCACCGCTCCAATGCCATAGGGTGATGCATCACACGCCAACCAAATTGGTAGTGCTGGGTTGAAATGAGGCAACACCTCTTTTGATGTGATCAATGCTTTGCTCTTCTGGAAAGCTCGTTTACATTCGTCACTCCACTTCCATGGTACCCCCATTTGCAGTAGGGTGTTCAGTGGGTGTAGTACGGTAGACAAATTTGGCAAGAACTTATGATAGTAGTTCACCAGCCCGAGGAACGACCTCAGTTGTGACACATTTTCCGGTGCTGGAGCCTTGACTACTGCCTCAATCTTTTCAGGGGACTTATGTAACCCCTCTTTATCAATAACGTGGCCACAATACGAGATCTGCTTCTGGAAAAACTCGCATTTGTGGCGATTAGCTCGGAGCCCATATTCCTTCAATCTAGTGAGCACCTGCTCCAGGTTGGCGAGTTGATCACTGTCATTTTCGCCCGTGACCAGGATGTCGTCCAAATAACACTGGGTCCCTGGAATCCCTTGCAGGACTTGTTCCATTGCCCTTTGCCAAATAGCCGGAGCTGATGCTACCCCGAACACCAGCCGGTTGTATTGGTAGAGACCTTTATGAGTGTTGATCACGAGGTACTGTTTCGAGGCTTCTTCTACCTCCATTTGCAGGTACGCCTGGGCCAGATCAATCTTAGTGAAGCATTTCCCTCCAGATAGCGAGGCGAAAATATCTTCAATCCGCGGAAGCGGATAGTGTACCGTGTGAAGGACTGGGTTCACTGTCACCTTAAAGTCCCCACAGATGCGAACCTTCTTTGGTTCCCCAGGCGTATTACTCAACGACCTCTTCATTACAGGAACGATGGGTGTAGCCCACTCGCTCCAGTCCACTTTGGACAGTACTCCTGAACGTTCCAAACCTTCCAGCTCTGCTTCGACGGCTGGGCGGATCGCATAAGGCACCGGTCTGGCCTTAAAAAACTTTGGGCTTGCATTTTCCTCTATTTTGATCGTCGCTGTTATGCCTTTTAGTGTTCCGAGTCCCTGCTGGAACACTTCTTTCGCATCAGTTAGCATTTTTGACAGTCGTCCAGGTGTGACGTCGTCATCCTTTTTGGCATCTAGAGTCAGTGCTTGTATGGAATGCCAATCTAGCTGTATCTTCCGGATCCATTCACGTCCTAGTAGTGGTGGTCCTCCATCTGGCAATACATATAGGTCCATTTTTGGTGTTTCCTTGCCGTTATATACAACGTTCACCCTTATTTTTCCTTTGGGGTAGACTTTTTGCCCCGTGTACGTCTTCAAGACAATCTTTGTATCTCTCATGGGTATATGTGAGAATAGCCGCTTGTAGTCCCTTCGGTTTATGACTGTTAGGGCTGATCCTGTGTCCAATTCCATTTTCACTTGGACTCCTGCTATCTTGAGCGTGACCCAGATAGTTTGGTGATCCTCCGTTTTGATCACATTATGTAGTTTCAGACAACCCAGCTCCTTGCTTCCGGAGTCTGTATCACTCTTCTGTTCGTCTGAACTACTCTCCGTCACCTTATGTACCTTCTTGTACTTCTCCTGTGGAGATTTCTTGCTGCTGGTTTACTTTCCCGACCTGCAGACTCTTGCTATGTGTCCTACTTTTCCACACCGTCTGCACACTTTGTCCTTGAACCAGCAATCATTATGGTCGTGTGTTGTTCTGCCGCAGCGATAGCACTTCACTGTTCCATATGACATTTCATTTGTGCCATATTCTTGCGGTCTCCATTGTATCTCTGCAGTGCCCCGTGCTGCTGCTTCATGTGATACTGCAATGCTGAAAGCCTAGTCCAGCGTAAGATCCTTTTCTGATAGAAGCCATTTCTGGGTTCCTTCACTTTGAAGCCCACACACAAACTTGTCCCATAAAGCATCTGCTACTCCCGTTCCAAACTGGCAGTGTTTCGATAGCTTGCGCAGTTCTGTTAAATACTCAGCATTACTTTCATCTTTATGCTGGTTCCTTTTGTGAAACTTAAATCTTTCTGCTATCAGCAGCGGTGTGGGGTTTAAGTGGTCCTGTAGGATTGACACTATGTTTTCAAAATCCTTTTCCACTGGCTTCTCTGGGGTTACTAGGTTTTGTAGTAAGCCATATGTTTTTGCACCCATTGAATTCAACAATACCAGCACTTTCTTGTCATCTGGCACTTCATTCGCCTTGCAGTATACTTCTATGCGTTCGACATATGTCGTCCAATCTTTGACTTCATTGTCGAACGCTGTGATACTGCCACTCTTCGGCATTTTTGGGTGTGGTTAGACTGGCTTAAAATGGCGTCTCCCGCGCTTTCCTTTCTTCCCCGCTGCGACTTAAAATGGCATCTCCCGCGCTGCTGCCAACGCTGCTCTCGGCGGTCCTCGTGGCAAATGGCGATGCCCTGTGGGTTTCGTGCACTGCTCCTGCGCTGCTGCCAATGCCGCTCTCTGTGGTCCTCGTGGCAATGGCAGCACCTCGCGTTTTCCTGCACGCCTCTCTCCCCCGTTGACGCTGCTCAGCCCTTGAACACCGGCTGCGCTCTGCTCTCTCTCGTCTCTCTCCCCGTTGACACTGCTCGGTCCTGAACACCAGCTGCACCCTGTGCGCTCTGCCCTCTCTCCCTCGTCGACGCTGCTCGGCCTTTTTCTGTGCCGCTCGGTCGGCTCTAGCCACCGCTGTCTGGGAAGGGTCTGCGCAGTACCTGTTGCCAGCCCGTTTCGCTGGACCACCATGACTGGAAAGCCAAGCCTGGCTCTCGACAGCCTCCCCTGCGATGCTCAAATCTCCGCTGGATGACTGTGAGGTTGCCCGTGGTCGACGCCCGTGCTTCTAGACTCGACCTCCTTCCACTGTTCTCCAGGACCGAATCCCTGGGAGGTGATGCAGAGTTGCAGGTAGGTTCGAAACTGCGTCGTCGCCAATGTTATATCCGTGTATCTTAATGTTGTGTCCTTCAATAATCAGACAACAGACTGCAGGGAACGATCAACAGGTGTTTACTGAATGAGGGTTCAATCTGCAACTGACTGTACAGATCACTACTCAGGGTTTATATACAGGTGTGGTCACTGCCGGTACTACAGGATACAGGAGCTGTAAAAAGTAGTTCTCCCCCTTAAAGGTACATACATTACAGGACCAACCAAAGTTTGAGTGTTTGTGTTGGTGCATGGCTGTACGTCCTGTGATGGTGCTCCTCAGAAAGAATGATGTCTTCTGAGCAATCGTCAATCATCCTCATGCGTGTCCTACAACATTTGCTGGCCCTGGAAGACAAAAGAAAGGGATTTATTTGTGGAAATGTCACAATCTTGACAATCCCCATACTCAGTCTTCTCATTGTTCAGTCATTGATGAAATAAAGTCAGTATATGTGTGTCAGAGATACTTGTAATTCTGTCACCAGTTATCTGCCTGCCTTTCCATGTCTGATTGAGAGAGACACAGATATGCCACTTATCTCCAGGGCCTTCTCCTCTGGATCTGTGCGCTGGACTATTTATGGCGGCCACCTCCAGTCCTCCACCTCTCCCTTGCATTTTGCACTCTCTTCTCCTACAAGGAGCCACAAAACAGACCTGTGAGTAACTGAAGGCCAGGTATTCGCCCGATGGATGTAATGAATTTGGTAATTGAGCTTTAATCTTGCATTCTGTGGAGCTCACTTTACTGATCTCTAGATAATTTGCCACCTGGGATGTCTAATCCTAATTCCCACATCTGTTTCAAACTTCAATACTAATAATCTCCTGTTCTCTCATGATATAGATTTACAAGGAATTATATTGGCCAAAGGGTGAAAACAGGCGCTAAATGAGTGCAGTGCTAATAAGACACGCCTGTTTAAAATTCTGGATTTAGCACACAATTTTGGTCCTAATTGCTAATTACCATAAATTGAACTTGCCTGGAGGCGCTAAACCAGAAACCTGCAGGTTTAGCACTCAAGTGCTGATTAGACACAATTTTCATGGAGCCGTATATGTGGGCTCCTCGCACCCACTTCCACTGAAGGTGTGGAGTGCTCTGGCTGGCACACAGCGGCAGGTTTCCGGATGGCTCAGGGACTGAGGGAGAGGGTGCACAGGTTCTCAGATGCAGGGGGAAAGAGTCCACCGTGCCCTCCTGTCCCGCTCTCCTGCAGCAGCTGGTGCTGCTCTGCCTGGCCTCATGTCCTCCTCCCATTCTTCTTTTAGACCAAGGGGAACACCTAGCAAGATGGCAATGACCAAGCACTCCCTTTCTTCCAGTGACTCCTATAAGGTAGTGTAGCACAGCGCTTGCTCTTTTTAGGTGAAGTCCTCAGAGAATATCTGGAATAAATGTTGCGCGAGTGTTGAAGTCTTGACAGCGTGCCAGAAAGTATCCTGATGTGTTTCAGAGGTACTCTTCATAGCTCCAGCAGCAATGAACATGAAATGGCAAGTATCACTTGAAATCGAAATCAACACCGTGTTTACCCCAAAACAGCTGGTCGCTGTTAGGAGAAAGCATTAGTTGAAGTGCTTGCCACCAAAATGCCGTGCAGCCTCTTTAATGAGCACTAGCAGGCATTTTAAGTGGCAATCAGCTGTTTAATGAGCTTCCGAGCGGCCGTTCCTAGCGCTGGCTTCAACTCCTTTACCAAGATGGCATCTTGCGCTAAATGCGGACTAATCCGGAGTTTCAGCTTAATGCCCCATTTTAGCCACCTCGGAGGCTCTTTAACGCCTAAAGTATTCAGCAAAAATCGCCCCCACAAAGTTTTGGACGTAACATGCGATTTATTTTCCTGCGCTGTCAATAGAAATTCTGTAAGCTGGAGTGTTTTACATAAAGGAAATATACCCTCAGAACTGTTGAACAAAAAATCAATTGCTGATATTGACCTGCAGCAAGTTTCACTTTTCCAGAAAAATTCTTCAAGTTAATGAAATCCAATGGGCCACATCTCAATTCATCATAGAAACATTTTTGCAACACATCTACAGAATGCAACCATCAGAGTGATACCTTTATCTAATAAGCTCAGATATGCTGTCTCAGCTTTAGATAGCTCTGAAGGAATACGTTGCAGAATTCTATCTTAAGATGCTGCCCCCTCAGTGTTTGAGCATCTATGTATTTGAATGTTGGAAGGTCCATCACCAGAGTTGGTGGCGGCCTTCTATAGTTATGAGCAAGTAGACTATTCATTTTGAATGATCCATTTGTTTCATTGTTGTGATGAACCAATGTTCTTCAATAATACAGGTCTAATTTCAGTATGTTCAGTAAAAAAACATTGTTTAATCAGATTTGGAGTAATATTGCTTTGTTGTTTTATTGTGGTATCTCTTGTTCATCTGAATAGAAGAGAGCTTAAAGCTGTGGAAAATATGTCTTCAGCTTACCTCAGTTCACTTTATGGCCTTGCAGTTGAGTTTCAATTTTTCTATTAAATGTTGAAAAGTTCCAATAAACTAAAGTGGATTCCAACTATGAGTATATCATCTGCTACACAGAAATTGCATCCATCCCAGAATTCACTATGTATCTCGATGGCTCAAGAACAAGCTTGACAAAGAGAGTTAATAAGCGACATTGATGTTGGGCCACTCTCTGATTTTAATGATTTCTGATTTCTCATGATCCTGGATTTGTTATATGCTGCAGATCAGCGTAAAAATATAGCCCCATATCCATGGATGATGTAATAAATGTACAACCACTCCATATGGATGAAGGTCTTTTCTGTGCTTAGTACCATTGCCTTTGGGTGAGATTTTCCCTTTAAAGGCAATTTTATGGTCTTTTCTGCCAGTGGGGAGCCTCATGAGCCAGGGTACATATCACAAATTCAGACTTACATTGCCCTCCGTTTTCCGACCTCTCATTTTATCGGTCAGAAAAGCCTAGGCTATGCACACACAAATTTCTGATAGATACTACCCACTGGCGAGACCTCCCGTCAACAGCACAGACATATAAAATTGGCGCGTATACATCTTACTTATAGATTCAAAAAACAGACAAATGTTCTTTCCCATTTCTATCTTTTGTAAACACTAAGCAATCAGTCTGAGTCCTCTAATAACTCCAAGAAGCCATAAGTGATCTTTTCAAAAACATGCTTATTGTGAAAGGGATATTAAACAACATATAATACGGTGAGACAACATTATTTTGCACATGTGGAATATATTCCACATATATGTGATAGCAACTTGACCAGATCTACTTTGCCACAAGTAAATAGCAGTAAAAAAAATTAATCGCACTCAAAACCAGCCAACACTAGATACAGCCATAGCAATCCTGCGTGATAACTACAGCCAAGGTAGCTGTGGTTTCAATGACACAAAAGGAATTGCTAAACAGAAGCATGAAAATAATGAAAGTTGAATGTTGAATAATGAAAGTTCAAATTTCTACACCATGTAGTATGAAAGTTGAATGTTGAATAATGAAAGTTCAAATGTCTACACCATGTAGTATGGCTTTCCTAATTTATGCACTGTCCAGAATTCCATTTGAAGTGTAGCAGAACAGAATTTATAGCAAATTGTAAGATTCTAGAGTATCTTTTTTCACAATTACTAGTGGCAGAGGAAACAAAATAAGGTAATGAATCATTCTGAGTGTCCTGTTGAGAAAAAAGTTCAAAGCCATTTCACAATACAAAGCATTGCTTTCTGTCACTAACCAAAAAAAGGCAATTAAAAAAACCCTCTCAAATACACCCCAGTAATTAACACATGATCCTTCTTCCATACCCTTCGAAGATTACTGCTAAAACAAAAATGGATCTAAACTTTCAATAAGATATAAAAAAAACTGAAGTGCATATAAATTTGAAGACTACAGAGGAAATTGTGACTACAATGTTTGACCTACTTGTGAACAAGCCCATTTACTGTTCACTTGGACAAAAATCATCAAATACAAATATTCCTTTGCAGTGGTGTGTATTTAAATGAGCATTGCTGTTACCGTTTCAGCCTGTCTTTTAAAGCGTAGTCATGTCTTCCAGGCAGAATGTCCTTATCAGGAATTTCCATTAAAATTGTAATGGTAGTTTGGTCTGTAGTTTCTATTTTATTTTGTGCACTTGTGCTCTTTAAGGTGAAAAAAGGCAGGGCTAGAGAATAGAACATCCTTCCACTTTTTGCCCCCAGTACTGTTGCAGCTCTTCAGGCTCTTTGCATGCACACTGTCATTTTTCTTATTGCGCTATATTCTCTTGCCAGTCCATGGTGGGTGGCAGTCAAGAAACTGCCATAAGTAACTCCTGCCATAGTGACAGAAGTAATTGCTATTTTAAAAAAATGAAAAAGTAATTGTTAGCTACAGCTGCAAGTCCATTAAATCTGAGGAAGTAGGTGGCTTTGAAGACATATCATTTTGACTTGTGCATCATACTCTTCAGATTCAGGCTTTAGCGCAGACGACCTGACTATCCAGATGTGGAATTAAAACCATTTCTAATATGAAGCCAAAAACACTTCAATTTTAAGAGCCCTAATTTATTCCATTATTAGATACATTGGCCTGGAATTTGCAGTTGTAATGAGGGCAAAACTGTCAGCGTTCGCCGTCTTTACTCTGTAAAACTGACAGCAACTTCTGGAGTCTGCACATGCACATATAAATGCAGAAATTCTGAAGTTGCTGTCAGTGATACCCTGCTGCTCCACAAGGTGAGCTGTTCCAGTCCTCGCATATGGAAATCAATTAGAAATCACTGCTTGATGTGAACTTCAACTTTTTATGCACTATTCACGCTGTAAAATCCATTAAAAAAGTAACGGCATACTAAGTTATAATTACTGCTGAACAACCTCTCTGGCCCTGAAAAATTGATTTTTTATTTGTGGAGTGTAATTTTTTTCATTCCATGAAAAAAAAATCCCATAGATTTTAAAATAAAAAAAATGTTAAAGCTTGTTTATGATATTTCAGCTTCTACCTTAATACCATGTGTATGTCCCAATTTTATTTCACTTTCCGTAAAATAATATAAAGTAAATGATAAAACTTAATTTTTACTTTCTGCTTTGCTGTTTGTGAGAATTCTTCAATTTAATTGGTTGCTTAACCTGCTTGATGACATCACTGTTGCTGGACGCCAGAGGTCCCCTATTGATGGCAACAGAATTAATATTGGCAAAAGGGAAATCAATGCCCCAGAGCCTGCTAAAAGTTTGTGGGCAACTTTCTTCGAGGTCAGCGGCGAGCTCCGTCACTTCACCGCTGACCTCAAAATCTGGGCCTATGTGAATCTTAATTACAAATTCCTACCACAGTACATTGTATCCTGTTATTTTTGAGAACTGATAAATCAGAAGTCCAGATAACTTCTGTTTTTGTAAGTTGCCTTAACTGTATATTAGTCTACCAGTTCAGCAGAAAGGTTAATAAGGTTAACCCAAGGATTAAATCTCTTGTTGAGGGTACTTGTTGAGGTTTTTTTTTACACCAGGAGCTCTAAATATGAATTGTTATTACTGAAAGTCATTATTGTTAGAGTAAACTGCAGGTGTTAGAACCTTGTCCTTGGTTCTGAAGTGCTCTGCGTATTAAGCCTCTGGTCGTAATAGAATCTGACAGTCCATTTTTATGGTAACATGTAATTACCTAATAAGATAACAATAAGCGCCTGAAGTTCATTTTTCATCTATATTGATTAGAGATACAGTGGAACCTTTTCATAGTGAAACATTGCTTGCTACGAAAAATAATAAATCACAATCAGAAGCTATCTAATTTCATACTCCTCACAAGACACTTTAGTAAAATTAAGAAATTCAGGTTTAGTTACATTAAACAGCAAAACTCAACTTGAAATATTGCATTTTTGACACTCATACATGGCGGTAGGTTTTAATTTTCTGGGGGCTGACCGGCAGAGCATGCTAGCTACCTACCTGATCCCTCCAGCAGGAGGCCTGAGCCATTTTGAGGGTCAGGCCTCATAGCATGCCACCAGTGAGCTGAACGTCCCAAGGCTGTACCTCACCAGTTTTAGGCGACTTGGATACTGGCCCGACCAGCAGAAAGGTAGGTCTGGGATTGGGGGGGGGGCAATCATGGACTAGGGGGAGCCCAGGGCTCTGGCGGCCTACTTTACCCTGACTTCCCCCGACCCCACAAAAATGCATTTACACTTACCTTTTTGGAGCCTCCTCCCACTCAGTGGAAGGCCCAAGTTAAAAGGGCAGTGGTATGCGAATGGACCTGTATGTCGACCACCTCGATTTTAAATCTGCTACCGCTCCGTTTCCACAGGATGGAGGGAGTTAAACTCACCCCCAGAGAGTTAGCCAAAGACTGCCATTCAAAGAAGATGCTGCATTCTCTGCTCCTTCAAGTTGGGTGTCTGACCCAAAATACATTACATACTTTGTCAGAAGAGCTATGATTAAAACTTTGGTTCTCATCAGAATCAATTATCATGCAGATGAGAGATTAGGCACATGACTGGATCCAATGTTGCCACTGATCTACAAGAGGTATTCAGTTTTTTCTTATGGGCTGAGCAATGAAAGAGGAGGATACGATTTTCACCATAACTTGGTAGTTTCGCTCTTAACAGGGCTGTTATTAGTGTATTTACATAGAAAGTGAATTGGCACATTGAAAAATTGACACAATGGCTTTGTCTTTTAAACCTTTGTTCTGATGTGTTAGCTGCACAGCACTTCCTCCCACATTACAAGATGGTCCACTAAGTCCCCTCCACCATGCAATGACATCCATGATTACTGCCTCCTTCCCCCAGTTTGCTGGGTAGCGTTATTAAATATATTGTTCATTGAGCAGTGCCTTTTATCCACACAGAGTGGAGTCAATAACTCAACATTATATATTACTGTATGGAGACGATTTCTCATGTACACTATGTGCAGCAAATTTGTAAACACATACACATATAGAAAGAATATATTTTCAATTTTGCTTCACAGAACATGCAGAGACACTCTTCCCCATATGTGTTCACAAGCCCATGCTAATCATCAATGTATACCTACAAAAACAAACATACAAAATGCTCCCGTATAAGCTCAGGCAGCAAGCAGCATATTATCCCAGTCTACACACTCCTGTTAAAATCCCCATCTGGTTATTGAAGAATGATTGAATATCGCAGCTGAATTTGAACATGTAATCATTAGTTTCTATTGTTGCTAAGGAAAGGTTAGAGTAGTAAAGAAAACAATGAACTTTAATGCCTTGTTCTTACCAAAATAATATGCACTTAGATATATGAATTATCTTATTTCACTTAATTAAATCAACAGAGTGGGAAGTGAAATCTGTACAACAGCTCCAATGTATAGTCTAAGGATAAATAATTGTTTTAAGGAAGGGAAGGCAGAAAAAACTTTTTTTTAATCTGTCTGCAACATAAAATTGTTTCTTTTCCATTTTTCATTACTGATAATGTGAAAAAAAGCCAATGAAATAGATTGCAGGAAAGGAACTAGAGAACAGACCCCAACTCAGTGCCAGCATTTCCATGCCAACCACTTAATTTAAATATATTAGGAGGTGCTCTGTGTCTGACGTACAGCAAAATAAAACAGTCTTTAGGCCAAAATAAGGGCGCCATTTTTAGCAATGAGGGATAAAGATTTTAAATTGTAATTTTTTTTCTGTTGATTCTAAATATAACAAATGTCTCAATTCCTGGATAAGAGCTCCATTAATTTTGCATAGAACAACACTGTGAAGGTTGTGTTTTCACTGTGAACTCTCCAAAATAACAGAATAACAGAATATTTTAAATCAATTGAAAGAGCTTTATCCTGAAGCCCAAACAGAAGTGAATTCATAGTGATTGAATTTCAGCCAAGTAGTCTGCAGTTCAATCAGGTTATTTTCTTGAAAATAGATTATCCCTCAAAGCACTTGTTTAAATCTATAGGATTAGCTGCAGTTTTCTGTGGATAGCATTGCAAATTGCACAATGCTGGCAAACAATTTAAAGAGCTGTTGATATACTGAAAGATCATTCCTCCTATATCCAGAACAAGAACAGATACATATTATTAAAATACATATTCACTAACCAGCAAAATAAAATAACTAGTTAGAAACAAATAGAAAAAAATTCTGATCCTCGGCCCCTGGCCCCTGACCCCCAGTCCAGCCTCCTATCGCCGACCCCCAGTCCAGCCTCCTATCCTCAGCCCCTAACCCCCAGTCCAGCCTCCTATCCCCAACCCCCGACCCCCAGTCCAGCCTCCTATCCCCAGCCCGCAACCCACAGTCCAGCCTCCTATCCTCGGCCCCTAAACCCCAGTCCAGCCTCCTATCCCCAGCCCCTGACTCCCAGTCCAGCCTCCTATCCTCGGCCCCCGACCCCCAGTCTAGCCTCCTATCCCCGCCCCCAGTCCAGCCTCCTATCCTCGGCCCCCGACCCCCAGTCTAGCCTCCTATCCCCAGCCCGCAACCCCCAGTCCAGCCTCCTATCCTCGGCCCCTAAACCCCAGTCCAGCCTCCTATCCCCAGCCCCCGACCCCCAGTCCAGCCTCCTATCCTCAGCACCCGACCCCCAGTCCAGCCTCCTATCCTCGGCCCCCGACCCCCAGTCTAGCCTCCTATCCCCGACCCCCAGTCCAGCCTCCTATCCCCAACCCCCGGCATCCAGTCCAGCCTCCTATCCCCAGCCCCCGACCCCCAGTCCAGCCTCCTATCCCCAACCCCCGACCCCCAGTCCAGCTTCCTATCCTCGGCCCCCGACCCCCAGTCTAGCCTCCTATCCCCAGCCCCCGACCCCCAGTCCAGCCTCCAATCCCCAGCCCCCGACCCCCAGTCCAGCCTCCTATCCCCAACCCCCGACCCCCAGTCCACCCTCCTATCCTCAGCCCCTGAACCCCAGTCCAGCCTCCTATCCTCGGCCCCCGACCCCCAGTCTAGCCTCCTATCCTCGGCCCCCGACCCCCAGCCCAGCCTCCAATCCCCGACCCCCAACCCCCAGTCCAGCCTCCTATCCCCAGCCCCCGACCCCCAGTCCAGCCTCCTATCCTCAGCCCCCGACCCCCAGTACAGCCTCCTATCTTCGGCCCCTGACCCCCAGTCCAGCCTCCTATCCTCGGCCCCTGACCCCTGACCCCCAGTCCAGCCTCCTATCCCCGACCCCCAGTCCAGCCTCCTATCCTCGGCCCCTAAACCCCAGTCCAGCCTCCTATCCTCGGCCCCTGACCCCCGACCTCCAGTCCAGCCTCCTATCCTCGGCCCACGACTCCCAGTCCAGCCTCCTATCCTCGGCACCCAACCCCCAGTCCAGCCTCCTATCCCCAGCCCCCAACCCCCAGTCCAGCCTCCTATCCTCAGCCCCCGACCCCCAGTCCAGCCTCCTATCCTCGGCTCCTAAACCCCCAGTCCAGCCTCCTATCCTCGGCCCCTGACCCCCGAACCCCAGTCCAGCCCCCTATCCTCAGCCCCCGACCCCCAGTCCAGCCTCCTATCCTCGGCCCCCGACCCCCGACCCCCAGTCCAGCCTCCTATCCTCGGCCCCCGATCCCCAGTCCAGCCTCTTATCCTCGGCCCCCGACCCCCAGTCCAGCCTCCTATCCTTGGCACCCAACCCCCAGTCCAGCCTCCTATCCTCGGCACCCAACCCCCAGTCCAGCCTCCTATCCTCGGCCCCCGACCCCCAGTCCAGCCTCCTATCCTCGGCCCCTGACCCCCGACCCCCAGTCCAGCCTCCTATCCTCGGCCCCTGACCCCCGACCCCCAGTCCAGCCTCCTATCCTCGGCCCACGACCCCCAGCCCAGCCTCCTATCCTCGGCCCCTGACCCCCGTCCCCCAGTCCAGCCTCCTATCCTCGGCCCCCGACCCCCAGTCCAGCCTCTTATCCTCGGCCCCCGACCCCCAGTCCAGCCTCCTATCCTCGGCTTCTAACCCCCTGTCTGGCCTCCTATCCTCAGCCCTCAGCTCCCAACCCCCAGTCTGCTACCCGCCCGACAGCCTCTCAATCTGGCTGGCCACGGGCAGGAAACAAAGAAACAAAATGTTAATCTGGCCCTGCCATTAAAGTCGGCAGGGCCTGAGGGAAACCTGTTCTCCTGGGTTTCCCGACCGCATTCCAGCCCCCCTTCCCACCCCGTTCTGTAAACCACCTAATTTGTATCTACAACTGAAGATATTCCCCTTTATAGTATAGAGTACAATTGGTATAGCCAGAAAATGGTTCTGTAGTATCATTTATTACCACTTAGCTTAACTGAAATTACTTTAATTTAACTTTTACACGTTTTATAGAAGAGAAAATCTTCTCAATACTTGGCTAATTGTAAATTACTTCACAAAAGAGCACTGAAAGAAACAAAATTAGCACAAACTTCATGTACTTACAAAATATGGTCCAAGTAGACTCAAAAAGATCTGCATAGCATAATGCAAGTTTAACTGTACACAATCTGTTTGTTCAATAAAGTGTTTTATTTCACTTTCTTTGAATAATATGATTCAGAACAGTTGCTAAATGCTGTCTGTGTGTTAATCAAGCCAAGTTACTGCTGAATTTCATCAGTGGATGAAAGCTCCATGAAGTGACTGCAACAAATATTGAAGTGTCCCCAGTGGCTCATTTTGGAATCTAATATGAACTCTGCAATATCTATAATTTTCTCAGTCTAATACGTTCCACAAGGTTTAGTGTTCCTTTTACGAAGTAATGATCATTTCTGTCGAGTGCATGAGCTGTTTCCAGTACAAGTAACGAAGCAGCGTCCTAACATACTAAAAAAAGTCTTAAGTTATTAGTTTTATCGAGTGGCTTAAATGGAGTAGTCTAGGTTGGTGAATTGAGGTTTGGAACAAGGAATGGATCCACAGCTAATTTTTGTCTATGATTTATATTCAGTTACCTGCTCAGAAAATTATCTGAAGTTTTATCATTGTCTTAGGTTTGGGTCTGAGGCGCAATACATACAGATGTAATACATTAAATCTATGAATAGGTATCTCTTATTTATTAGTCTGATGTTTGGGCAATCCTTTGTGACTTTGCTTATTTAAACTGCTCATGACTGGACCACATGATGGTGTACCATATTGGAACATCATTCCACATTGCCACAGCAGTGGTGTGATGTAGCGTCTATCCTTAATATCATATTACCAAGCAGAGCCCAGATTCTCCCCATAGGAAAGCAGGGAAGAAAATTATCCCCAGGTGTGCTCATTGCATCTGCTTGCAACAGAGCTCAGAGCAATTCCAGGAAGCAGATTATTTGCCTGCTCCCTCGTGTGTGGTCTACAAAGATAATAGAAAATACCCCATAAATAAAAAATCACATTAGTGGATTTGGTACTGTGTGAAACTCGTATAGACTTACAGTCTTGGTTCAAAGGGAACATCAGAAAGAATAGATACACAAACTGAATTCACCAGCTTCTCTGATTTATTTACTAGTCATTGTGGGGCAGCAAATAACCAAGACGTTCCGAGAAATGATCAGTGTGGCAAGCTTCTTTGCAGCATCTAAATGTGATGTGAAATACATTCACAGGGAGGGAAAGTAATCAGGGTTCCTGCTGCTGATTATTATTCAACGATCCCTGCTGGAAATGTGCATGTCTGAACGGCAAGTGAGCATAGGATTGGGCTCAGCTATGATGCTCTCCATGGTCAAATAATCTGCCAAAACTCATTGTTGAGGATCACACTTGAATAGTGGTCAATCCAGTGGGCTGCTGGGTATTCGTGGAACTATAGCCATGTAAGGAGTTTGTAATGTATATACCTTTAAGGGGGGAACTACTTTTTACAGCTCATGTATACTGCAGTACCAGCAGTGACCACAGCTGTATATAGCACTGAGTAGTAATCTGTACAGACCAGTTCCCGTGTGAGCCACGTTGAGTAAACACCTGTTATACCGTTCTCCTGCAGTCCGTGTCTTATTATACACAGACACAACACTGGCGACAAGGCAAGTTCGAACCTACCTGCAACTCTGCATCACCACTCGGGGATTCGTTCCTGGAGATCAGTGGATTGGAGGTCAAGGCCAGAGACTCGGGCGTCGACCATGGGCAACCGCCCAGTCATCCAGCAGAGACTCGAGAATTGCGGGGGAGGCTGTCGAGAGCCAGGCTTGGCTTTCCAGTCAAGGTGGTCCAGCAAAATGGGCTGGCAACAGGTAGTGCGCAGACCCTTCCCAGACAGCGGCGGGCTAGAGCCCGACCGAACGGCACAGCAAAGGGCCAAGCAGCGTCGACGGGGGAGAGAGAGAGAGGGCAGAGCGCACGGGGCGCAGCCGGTGTTCAGGGGCCGAGCAGCGTCGAAGAGAGGGAGAGAGAGACGTGCAGAAGCCCGCGAGGCGCCGGCATTGCCATGAGGACTGCCGAGAGCGGCGTTGGCAGCAGCACAGGAGAAGTGCGCAAAACCTACAGGGCGCCGCCATTGCCATGAGAACCGCCGGGAGCGGCTTTGGCAGCAGCGGGGGAGGAAGGAAAGCACGGGAGATGCCATTTTAAGCCATTGGGAGACGCCATTTTAAACCACACCCAAAATGCCGAAGAGTGGCAGTATCACCGCATTTGACAATGAAGTCGAAGATTGGACTACATATGTCAAACGAATAGAGGTATACTGCAAGGCAAATGAGGTGTCAGATGACAAGAAAGCGTCGGTATTGTTAAATTTAATGGGTGCAAAGACGTATGGTTTATTACGAAATCTAGTAACCCCAACGAAGCCAATGGAAAAGAGTTTTGAAGACATAGTAACGATGCTACAGGAACATTTAAACCCCACACCGCTGCTGATGGCAGAAAGATTCAAGTTTCACAAACAGAACCAGCATAAGGATGAAAGCAATGCTGATTATTTAACAGAACTGCGCAAACTATCGAAACACTGCCAGTTTGGAGCGGGACTGGCAGATACCTTAAGGGACAAGTTTGTATGTGGGCTTCAAAGTGAAGGAACCCAGAAATGGCTTTTATCTGAAAAGGACCTTACGCTGGAAAAGGCTTTCAGCATTGCAGTATCATATGAAGCAGCAGCACGGGGCGCTGCAGAGATACAACAGAGACCGCAAGAATATGGCACAAACGAAATGTCATATAGAACAGAGAAGTGCTATCGCTGCGGCAGAACAACACACGACCAGAATGATTGCTGGTTCAAAGACAAAGTGTGCAGATAGTGTGGAAAAGTAGGACACATAGCACGAGTCTGCAGGTCGGGAAAGAATACCAGCAATAAGAAACCTATCAAAGAAAAGTACAAGAAGGTACATAAGATGACGGAGAATAGTTCAGACGAACAAAAGAGTGATAATGACTCCGAAAGCAGGGAACTGAGTTGTCTGAACCTACATAATGTGATCACAACGGAGGATCACTGAACCATTTGGGTCACTCTCAAGATAGCAGGAGTCCAGGTAAAGATGGAATTGGACACAGGATCAGCCCTAACAGTCATAAACTGACGGGAGTACGAGCGGTTATTCTCACACATACCCTTGAGAGACACAAAAAATATTTTGAGGACGTACACGGGGCAAAAAGTCTACCCCAAAGGAAAAATAAGGGTGACAGTTATATATAACGGTAAGGAAACACCAAAACTAGACCTGTATGTATTGCAAGATGGAGGACCACCATTACTGGGACGTGAGTGGATCCGGAAAATAGAACTGGATTGGCATTCCATACAGGCACTGACTGTGGCTGACAAAAAGGATGACGACGTCACACCTGGGCGACTGTCAAAGATCCTAACTGATGCGAAAGAAGTGTTCCAGCAAGGACTCGGAACACTAAAAGGCATGACAGCGACGATTAAAATTGAAGAAAACGGAAGCCCAAAATTTTTTAAGGCCAGACCAGTACCTTATGCGATCCAACCAGCCGTCGAAGCAGAGCTGGAGAGTCTGGAACGTTCAGGTGTACTGTCCAAGGTAGACTGGAGCGAGTGGGCTACACCCATCGTCCCTGTGATGAAAAAGTCGTTGAGCAGCACGCCTGGGGAACCAAGGAAGGTTCGCATCTGTGGGGACTTTAAGGTAACAGTGAACCCGGTCCTTCACACCGTACAATATCCACTTCCGCGGATTGAAGATATTTTCACCTTGCTATCTGGAGGGAAACGCTTCACTAAGATTGATCTGGCCCAGGCGTATCTGCAAATGGAGGTAGAAGAAGCATCAAAAAAATACCTCACAATCAACACCCATAAAGGTCTCCACCAATACAACCAGCTGGTATTCGGGGTAGCATCAGCTCCGGCTATTTGGCAGAGGGCAATGGAACAAGTCCTGCAAGGGATCCCAGGGACCCAATGTTATCTGGACGACATCCTGGTCACGGGCGAAAATGACAGTGATCACTTTGCCAACCTGGAGCAGGTGCTCACTAGATTGCAGGAATATGGGCTCCGAGCTAACCGCCCCAAATGCGAGTTTTTTAGAAAACAGATCTCGTATTGTGGCCACGTTATCGATAAAGAGGGGTTACATAAGTCCCCAGAGAAGATTGAGGCAGTAGTCAAGGCTCCAGCACTGGAAAATGTGTCACAACTGAGGTCGTTCCTCGGGCTGGTAAACTACTACCATAAGTTATTGCCAAATTTGTCTACAATACTACACCCACTGAACACCCTACTGCAAACTGGGGTGCCATGGAAGTGGAGTGACGAATGTAGACGAGCTTTCCAGAAGAGCAAAACACTAATCACATCGAAAGAGGTATTGGCCCATTACAACCCAGCATTACCAATTCGGTTGGCATGTGATGCGTCACCCTACGGCATTGGAGCGGTGCTGTCGCACAAATTCTCGGACGGCTCAGAGAGGCCAATAGCCTTTGCGTCACGATCACTAACCTCAGCCGAGCGTAACTACACCCAGATTGACAGAGAGGCCCTCAGCCTAGTGTGGGGAGTGAAAAAGTTCAATCATTATCTGCACGGGCAGAAATTGACCTTGCTGACTGATCACCAGCCTCTTGTCTCCATTTTTAATCCGAAGAAGGGCGTTCCGGTGATGACTGCGCAATGACTACAAAGATGGTCACTTTTTCTAGGGGCGCACCACTATGAGATTGAATATAAGGGCACGAAACAGCATGGAAATGCTGATGGGCTATCACGCCTGCCACTGCCTACTGCGGAGGAAGCAACAGCAGTGGATCCTGTTGAAATATTCTATTCGACTATAGTTGAATACCTACCGGTAACTAACGCTTGTATCGAAAAGGAAACCCGAAATGACCCGACACTGTCTCGGGTATATGATTTGACGGTGAAGGGATGGCCAGCACATGGCGACTCACTGTTGCCAGCATTCTCGACAAGGAGAGAACAGCTGTCAGTGTGCCGGGGGACCTTGATGTGTGGATCCCGAGTGGTAATTCCACCCAAGTTAAGGGATAGAATGCTCAATGAGCTTCATGAGGGTCATCTGGGAGGGGTAAGAATGAAAAGCCTAGCCAGGGCTTATGTGTGGTGGCCGGGAATCGATAAACAAATCGAGGACCTGACCAACAACTGCTCAGGATGCCAGAAAGACCAAAATGCACCACCACAGGCCCCTCTACACCCATGGGAGTGGCCCTCATCTCCATGACAACGGGTGCATATTGATTTTGCTGGTCCATTCATGGACTCAATGTTTTTAATAGCTGTGGATGCGCACTCGAAATGGCCTGAGGTCATCAAAATGTCCTCCACCACCATGGAGAAAACTATTGCAGTCCTACGGACCATTTTTGCCAGGGATGGCTTGCCAGAACAGATTTGCCCCGACAACGGACCACAGTTTGTGTCCAAAGAGTTCCGGAGGTTCTTGAAAAAGAATGGGGTAAGGCATTACACATCCGCCCCGTATCATGCAGCCACAAATGGATTGGCTGAGAGGTTCGTACAAACCTTTAAGAAGGCAATAAAGGCTATGTACAATGACAACATTCCGCTGCAGCACAAGGTGGACAATTTCCTGTTCGCCTACCGGAATGCGACACATGCAGTCACCAACCAGGCCCCAGCCATGATGTTCTTTAACCGAAGGTTAAGATCTCGCCTGGATTTGCTCAGACCAAACGTACGAAGAGACGTTGAGAGTAAGCAATTCCAGCACATCCATGAGAAGCCAACAAGGAGCTTCAATGTAGGGCAACCAGTCTTGGCCCGTGACTACCGAACAGAAAAATGGCAGCCAGGAACGATATGCACACGGCAAGGCCCACTAATGTACACAGTGGATGTTGGGGAGAGCATCATGAGACGCCATGCAGACCAGATCCTAGAGTCACAGGAACAAGTCAACCCCATGCCTCGCCCATATGTACCTGGTGATGAACCTGACGTACAGGTCGCATCTACCCCAGAAACAGTAGCATCGGAAGCTGATGAACCAACCGATGACAGGGGGCCAGAATCGCCTCCGCACCAAGAGCAAGACACTCGGGAAAGGCGCTATCCAGAAAGGATCAGGAAGCCTCCCCAAAGACTGAATATATAAATAGGCTATTTTCAGCTAATGTTGCATGTTAAAAGTGTTAATTGTAATTAGTTTGATATTTAATTGTTAAATGAGTGTTATGGTACTGTTAATCTAAAAGGGGAGGAATTGTAATTGTGGTGTATGTAACCTGTTCCACCTTAAGGGAACTTAAGCCTGTTCCACCTTAAGAGATGTACTACTTTCTCTGGCTGCTGTATACGTAATACCGGTGGTGACCACCGGTATATAAGTACTGTGTAGTGACATTGTATTTAGTATAGTCCTGACCTCCAACTAGTAAAGACCTGTTGAACTTTATTCTTGTAGTCTGTGTCAGTAATTAATCTTAATACAACTGGAACACACAGACTTAACAGTGGCGACGAGTCCGATTCTTACCCTGCGGCAGTTTATATCCACGGCCGCTTCGTCCACAGAACGGGCGTCGAAGAGAGGCATCCACCCTCATCACCCTGCTGGAAGACACGTCGCGCGGCAGGCATCGAGAACCCGGAGTGCAGAAGACATCCTGAACTCGAAGCCTCCATCAGCGGCAGTCAGCTATCTTCTTTCTACCTCGGTGGTGGGAAAGCCGGTCAGCGACGCGAGCAGAAAGTTGGCCGCGTTGGCTGTACAGACGGGGGGGAGGAAGACGGAGGAATAAGGGCAGTGAGATCGATCGCGACCGGAGATAAGGGCCGGGCCGCATTCGGGCCGAAAGGCGCAGCGCGGGGACATCGATCGCGGCTGGTGATAAGGGCCGGGCCGCTTTCAGGCCAAAAAGGCGCAGCATCTGGGGCGACTGAAGGCGCGAGAGCCGCGGTGAAGGCGAACGCAGCCAGTGCTAATAACCGGGCTGCAAGAAGGGCTGCGAGGCATGACATCGGGGAAGCGCGAATGCCCGAGGGAGCTGCGGTGAAGCGGAGACAGCGTCGGGGGAGTTACTAACCGCTGGGAAAGGGGAGCAGCAGCGGCACGCCAAACGCCATTGCAGCCAGTGGGTGAAGACCGCCAAGCGCGGGAAAAATCGCCATTTTGTAGGCGGAGGACGAAGACAAGAGCGGGAAGCCGCCATCTTGGGATAAAATAAATTGCAACGATGCCTAAACATGGAAACATTGATACCTTTGATGGCGACATCGAAGATTGGGCCATGTATGTAGAACGCATACAAAATTATTGTAAAGCAAATAAAATCCCAGATGCAGAGAAAGCACTAACGTTATTGAACTTAATGGGTGCGAAGACATACGGGCAATTGAAACACCTTTTATCACCAGATGAACCGGCGGATAAGACGTTCGAGGAGATTGTTACTGTCCTGAAAAATCATCTAAAACCCACGCCGCTGATGCTAGCGGAACGATTTAAATTTTATAGCAGAAGGCAGCTGAAGGATGAAAGCAATGCTGAATATTTAATGGAATTGCGTAAGCTAGCAAATTTCTGTCAGTTTGGAACGAGACTAACAGACGCGCTAAGAGATAAATTTGTGTGTGGATTATTAAAAGAAGATACACAAAAGCGACTGCTCGAGGAGAATGAGCTGACGCTTGAGAAAGCGGTCATGATGGCAGCAGCACACGAAGCCGCAGCGAGAGGCACGGCAGTAATGCAGCTACGGTCACCGGAACACAGTACAAATAAATTGGGTTTGAGTACTGTAAAATGTTATCATTGTGGAAAGACAACACACGATCAGAACCAGTGTTGGTTTAAAAACCAAGAATGCAGAACGTGTGGCAGGCTTGGCCACATACTAAAGTATGCCGGTCAGGAAAGAAGACCAGCAACCAAAACGTCACCGCAAGGAAAATACATAATGGTGCACAAGGTGACAAAGACCAGTTCGAACGAACAGAAGTCAGATTCAGATGCTAGCAGTAATGAACTGGGTAGCTTAAGAGTACACAACGTTGGTAAGGATGCAGATCTCCAGACAATTTGGGTCACGCTTCAGATAGCAGGAGTCCAAGTAAAGATGGAATTGGACACTGGATCGGCATTGACGGTCATGAATAAGAAAGATTACAAAAGGTTATTCCAACATATTCCCCTACGGGATACGGGGATTATATTGAAAACATACACGGGGCAAAGAGTGTACCCCATCGGAAAGATAGAGGTAAAAGTGGTCCACAAGGGCGAAGAAAGCCAAGTAATGGACTTATATGTGCTACCTGAAGGAGGTCCACCACTACTGGGACGGGAGTGGATTAGGAAAATGAATATGGACTGGCACTCCTTAAAAGCACTAACGGTAGATTCCGGGGAAACAGATGTCAAACCTAAACGATTGTCCAAAATATTGGATGATGCTAAAGAGGTGTTCCAGCAAGGACTGGGAACACTGAAAGGAATTACGGCAAACATCAAGATTGATGAACATGCACAACCAAAATTTTTCAAAGCCAGACCGGTACCCTATGCAATACGACCTACTGTAGAAGCGGAACTGGAAGCGCTAGAACGTTCAGGTGTACTGTCTAAGGTAGATTGGAGTGAGTGGGCTACGCCCATTGTTCCCGTTATGAAACGTCCTTCGAGCAACAAGCCAGGAGAACCAGGGAAGGTTCGCATCTGTGGAGATTTCAAGATCACCGTTAATCCGGTGCTTCACACGGTGCAGTATCCGCTTCCACGGATTGAGGATATTTTTGCTTCGTTGTCTGGCGGGAAACACTTCACCAAGATAGACCTGGCGCAGGCGTACTTGCAGATGGAGGTTGATGAAGAGTCACGCCAGTACCTCACGATCAACACGCATAGAGGTTTGTACCGGTATAATAGACTGGTTTTTGGAGTGGCATCGGCTCTGGCAATTTGGCAGCGGGCCATGGAGCAGGTATTACAGGGAATTCCAGGCACACAATGTTACCTGGACGATATTCTGATTACAGGTGATGGTGATGAAGAACACCTCACAAACTTGGAACTGGTGCTCAACAGACTGAAAGAGTATGGACTTAGAGTTAATCGGCAGAAATGTGAGTTCTTTCAGAAGCGGATCTCGTACTGTGGTCATGTCATTGACCGGGAGGGGCTTCATAAGTCTCCTGACAAGATAGAGGCAGTTGTAAAGGCTCCCGCTCCGGATAATGTCTCTCAGTTGAGGTCGTTTCTGGGATTGATTAACTACTACCATAAGTTTCTACCGAATCTATCCACGGTACTGCACCCGCTGAACGCTCTTTTACAGAAGGGGGTACCATGGGAATGGAGCGAAAACTGTAAGAAGGCATTCCGCAAAAGCAAAGAATTGATCACCTCAGAGGAAGTGTTGGCTCACTTCAACCCGACACTGCCTATTCGGTTGGCTTGTGATGCTTCTCCATATGGTATTGGGGCAGTACTCTCACACAAGTTGCCAAATGGCACGGAAAGGCCAGTCGCGTTTGCATCCAGATCATTGACCTCCGCTGAGCGCAACTATGCGCAGATCGATAGGGAGGCTCTCAGCCTTGTATGGGGAGTGAAGAAGTTTAATCATTACCTGCAGGGCCAAAAATTCACACTTCTGACAGACCATCAGCCGTTGGTATCCATTTTTAACCCTAAGAAGGGTGTTTCGGTGATGACAGCACAGCGACTCCAGAGATGGTCCCTTTTCCTAGGGGCACATCAATATCAAATAGAATTCAAAGGTACAAAGCAGCATGGCAATGCTGATGGGCTGTCGCGCCTGCCACTACCTGAAGCAGAAGAGACGACGAAAGTTGACCCTGTTGAGTTATTTCATTCGACCATCATCGAGTGTTTACCAGTCACCAATGCAAGTATTGAAAGAGAAACCAGGAACGACCCGACACTGTCCCGAGTTTACGAGGTGACAGTGAAGGGATGGCCAACACATGGTGATCCTCTGTTACCGGCATTCTTGGCAAGGCGAGACCAGCTGTCCGTCTGCCATGGTACTTTGATGTACGGGACAAGAGTGATTATTCCTCCCAAGTTACGGGAAAGAGTTCTAAAGGAACTGCATGAAGGTCATCTGGGGGGAGTTAAGATGAAAAGTCTTGCTAGGGCTTATGTATGGTGGCCGGGCATTGACCAACAGATAGAGGAGTTGACAAAAAGCTGCGCTGGGTGCCAAAAAGTGCAAAATGCACCTCCGATCGCACCGCTACACCCATGGGAATGGCCTTCAGCCCCATGGCAACGCGTACATATTGACTTTGCTGGTCCATTCATGGACTCCATGTTCCTAATTGCGGTGGACGCACATTCCAAATGGCCAGAAGTGATCAAGATGAATACCACTACTTCAGAAAAGACAATTGCGGTGTTAAGAACAATATTCGCAAGGAACGGATTGCCAGAACAGATATGTTCGGACAACGGACCACAGTTCGTGTCGGAAGAATTCCAAAAATTCTTAAAGAAGAATGGGGTGAAACATTATACCTCTGCCCCATATCATCCGGCGACAAACGGGTTGGCCGAGAGATTTGTCCAAACATTCAAAAAGGCAATAAAGGCCATGAACGATGATCAGATTCCGTTACAACACAAGGTGGACAATTTCCTAATGGCATATCGAAACGCCGCTCATGCAGTGACTAACCAAAGTCCTGCTTGTATAACAGGAGGTTGCGGTCCAGGTTGGACTTGTTAAAACCAAATGTGCGGAGGGAAGTGGAAAACAAACAGTTCCGGCATATTAATAACAAATCCACTCGAAGTTTCGACGTAGGACAACCAGTGTTGGCAAGGGGCTATGGAAACGAAAAATGGCAGTCCGGAACAATTCGGGCCAGACAAGGACCTCTGATGTACACAGTAGATATTGGTAACAATGTGATAAGGCGTCACGCGGATCAACTGGTAGAATCAAGAGCAAGGGTCGAACCCATGGTTGCGACAGAGACAACTGTGGAAGACGTTAATGAACCTGAAGCATCTACCTTGGCAGGGACTGTACCTGATGATGACGTCCAATACATAGGAAACCAACAAGAAGAGTCACCTCAGCAACAAGAATCAGAGACCACTGAAAGGCGTTATCCAAACCGAATCAGAAGGCCTCCTGAAAGACTGAACCTTTGAACTGTTTATACCTGAAGTTATATATGTATATATGTTATGATGTTATGTTAAATGGGGATATGACTGTTAAGCTAAAAAGGGAGGATTGTGGTGTATGTAACCTGTTCCACCTTAAGAGAACTTAAGCCTGTTCCACCTTAAGAGATGTACTACTTTCTCTGGCTCCTGTATACGTAATTCCGGTGGTGACCACCGGTATATAAGTACTGTGTAGTGATATTGTATTTAGTATAGACCTGACCTCCAACTAGTAAAGACCTGTTGAACTTTATTCTTGTAGTCTGTGTCAGTAATTAATCTTAATACAACTGGAACACACAGACTTAACAGTAATGTATATACCTTTAATGGGGGAACTACTTTTTACAGCTCATGTATACTGCAGTACCGGCAGTGTCCACACCTGTATATAGCACTGAGTAGTAATCTGTACAGACCAGTTCCCGTGTGAACCATGTTGAGTAAACACCTTTTATACCATTCTCCTGCAGTCTGTGTCTTATTATACACTGACACAACAGAGTTAATGCCCTCCTGATGATGGGATACATAGCCACATATCCAAGTTTGCCGATGACACAAAGATAGATGGCATTGTAAGCAGTGTAGATGGAAGCATAAAATTACAAAGAGATATTAATAGATTAAGCAAATGGGCAAAACTGTGGCAAATGGATTTCACTGTAGGCAAGTGTGAGGTCATCCACTTTGAACCTAAAAAGTATAGAACAGAATACTTTCTAAATGGTGAAAAGCTAGAGGTCAAACAGATTTGGGGGTTCAGGTACATAGATCATTAAAATGTCATGGACAGGTACAAAAAATAATCAAAAAGGCTAATGGAATGCTGGCCTTTATATCTAGGGGACTAGAGTACAAGGGGGTAGAAGTTATGCTGCAGCTGTACAAAACCCTGGTCAGACCACACCTGGAATACTGTGAGCAGTTCTGGGCACCACACCTTATGAAGGATATATTAGGCTTGGAGGGAGTGCAGCGTAGATTTATCAAAATTATACTTGGACTCCAAGGGTTAAATTACGAGGAGAGATTACAGAAACTAGTGTTGTATTCCCTGGAATTTAGAAGGTTAAGGGGTGATTTAATTGAAATTTTCAAGGTATTAAGGGGAACTGATAGGGTAGATAGAGAGAAACTATTTGCACTGGTTGGGGATTATAGGACTCGGGAACATAGCCTAAAAATGAGAGCCAGGCCTTTCAGGAGTGAAGTTAGGAAACACTTCCACACGTGGTAGAAGTTTGGAACTCTCTTCCACAAATTGCAGTTGATGCTAGGTCAATTGTTAATTTTAAATCTGAGATTGATAGATTTTTGTTAACCAAAGTTAGTAAGGGATATTGGGCAAAGACGGGTATATGGAGTTGGGTCACAGATCAGCCACGATCTCATTGAATGGTGGAACAGGCTCGAGGGGCTAAATTGCCTACTCCTGTTCCTATGTTCTAGTCACCTAGGAGATTGCCCTCAATTGCTTGCATCAGCTCAGATGCTTTAGCCTAACGGAATTAGATAGTGTTAGTGAGAATGTGGCTCCAGGTGATTCACAAATCACGAGGAAGCCAGAGAAGTGTAGAGTGGGTGAGGTTGTGCCACCTTCTTTCTGGAGACCGAAGAGAAGGAAGTCCATAGCTTTGGAGTCATTAAACCAAAACTGGTGGGTACCTGCCTGAAAAGAATGATGTTAGAACATCACGCTTACATGGTGGCTCTGAGGTTCGTCTCCAGGATGTGTGACAATTGATAAATGTGTCTCTGAAGTCTAAAGCCCTCCCTGATGCAGGCATGACTGGGGCATGTGGCAGCTTCATTGGAATCTGCAGAAGCTCTGCTCTTAAAAAGAGGCCTGGCACCAGTCAATGACTCCTCCTCCACAGAACCACAGACTGTGGCAATGGATTTGACAGCAGCCTGCTTGGTATCCAGCCCTGAGGGTTAGCATGCAGGATGCTGCCTCATGGGACCAGCCACAAATCCAGGGTCCAGTAGAACAATGACAGCTGGAGGTGACCTGACTGAGACTGCTTTTATCAGGACAGCCTCGCATGCCAGACATCCGCCCTCCCCCCTCTGACCACTATGCCAATGGCAATTATGAATTCACAGCAGCCTGCCCAGGCACAAGCTCAAGGACCTATCAGAGCAATATGCAGGGCTGGTGGAGAGGGCCAGACCAACACCCACCTCTCCCGCTCCCCCCACCTCTCCCAATGGATGAGTAACTGTCCAAGCTTCCAGATGCTGGAACAGGTGCGTTCTAAAAATTAGAGCCAGGCCTTTCAAGAGTGAAGTTAGGAAACACTTCTACATGCAAATGGTGGTAGAAGTTTGGAACTCTCTTCCGCAAATGGCAATTGATGCAAGGTCAATTGTTAATTTTAAATCTGAGATTGATAGGTTTTTGTTAACCAAAGTTATTAAGGGATATTCAGCAAAGGCGGATATATGGAGTTCGGTCACAGATCAACCATGATCTCATAGAATGGTGGAACAGGGTCGAGGGGTTAAATGGCCTACTCCTGTTCCGATGTTCCTATGTTCCTATAAATAAGAGGAGAAAGTTAACAAATAAAAATTGAAAAACAGATTTGATCTCCCAAGTTTCTGCAAAAGAACTGGGCTCTATTGAGCCTTACACTGGTAATTGCAATGAAAGAATGTTTTCTTTTCTCCTTCAGCACTAATGCTGTGATTCAGTGGAACCCTATTCTGTTGGGATTATGGGAATGTCATCGGTGGCATGCGACCAGTCAGGCTTGAATAGTGTAGATTAAAGTTTTGATATCCTGGATTTTGATCTTGTTACCTTCAGGTTTAAGGACAAATCTCAGAACATTCTTTTCTGGGAAATTTTACCCTTAATTCTCCAGGGATTAAAAATGTTTGGGACATCCCCTGACAGAATTGTTCAGTCTTTTTAAGGGAGCCCAATGGCCTGAATAATTGTTTCCCATTCAAATCTTATGTTATTATTTTATTAAGAGGGCAACAATTTAATTTAAAATCAGTGCTTTTATTAGTGCCACGATCATCTATCCATGAATAGAAGTAAAGGAAGCATTGAGAAATTGCACATACTTTTATTGATATATAATATGAAAGCACGATCTAGTACTGATGCTGGTCGCATCTTTCAAAGGAAAGTTCTGTTCCTTGAGATCAACAGTAATTTGTAAGTACGATAGCAAAATACTGCAGATGTTGGAAATCCGAAATAACAACAGAAAATGCTGGAAAAACTCAGCAGGTCAGGCAACATCCGTGGAGAGAAATTTGAGTTGACGTTTCGGGTTGGACCCTTCTTCAAAACTGGAAAGAAAAGAAACTAGATCGGAGGCAGGGCTGCGATCAGACAAAAGAATAAAAGAAACAAAAGAAGTAAAAGAGATTAGAAGCTAGACGAGATAGTAATAGGCTGGGATTAGGTGTAAAGTGTACTGGCAGGGCAAAAGATAGCTGCCAGGTGTGAGAGAGAAACAAAAGGAAAGGGGGGGGGGAAAGGAGTGGAACAATTACAAGAGAAAATGAAATGGGGGCCGAGCTTATGATCTGAAATTGTTGAACTCGATATTGAGTCCGGAAGGCTGCAGACTGCCTAATCGGAAGATGAGGTGCTGTTCCTCGAGTTTACGTTGAGCTTCCGTGGAACAATACAAGAGGCCAAGGACGGTGAGGTCCGAGTGGGAATGGAGCGGTGAATTTGTAAGTGTTGTGTAAGTTAATTATTTTGATATTCAAATAATCTATCACTTGAAAAATCAAACATTCAAAAGTAATTGAAACCATTACAAAAATAATACATTTTGTTGGTTAAATGTGTATTCAGCATTTTACACTGGTAACATGTTCATGTCCTATTGATCACCTCATTAACATTTTTCAGCTAATATACAAGTTATTTAGTGGAGACAAAATAGGATACCACAAATGCTGGAGATCTGAAAAAAAATTGGAAAGGCGACCGCATCGTGAGCAGAGAATACAGTATACTAAATTGCAAGAAGTACAAGTAAATCGCTGTTTATAGTATACTCACGAGGCGGTCTCCTCTACATTGGGGAGACCAAACGCAGATTGGGCGACCGCTTTGCAGAACACCTCTGTTCAGTCCGTAAGGGTGCCCCTGAGCTTCCGGTTGCCTGTCACTTTAATTCTCCGCTTCACTCCCACTCTGATCTCTCTGTCCTCGGCCTCTTACATTGTTCCAATGAAGTTCAACGTAAGCTCAAAGAACAGCACCTCATCTTTCGATTAGGCGCTGTACAGCCTTCTGGACTCAACATTGAGTTCAACAATTTCAGACTATAACCCCTACCCCCATTTTTCAGGCTGCATGATTTTGCCAGTCCCATTTGCAACATTTTATCTTTCCTGCCTCCTACCTTAGCACAGAATGTTCCTTCAGTTCCTTCCTCCCCTCCCACCGCTGTCGAAGTTTCGACTGTTCAATAAGACTCTGTGAAACAAAGTGATCGTCAAAGGCAGACTTTATTTAACTACTTGCTAGCAAGGGGAGCAATCACGTAGGCAAAGGCTATCGTGACTTCTCCGAATACATGGACAAAAACACCTCTTTTTATACACAAAGATCAAAACCTTTTATCACATGGTATAGTATTGAGAGACACAATTAATAACATTAAAAAGAGATGAGTAAGGAATGTTTAAGGTCAACAAGAAGATGACTAAAGGGTCAGCAGAGCCTCGGTGTCTTAAGATAAGGTTAGCCAATAGATAATCAAAAGTCATGATGCAGGAATACCTTTAGATAAAGTTAATTAATTTTATACAATGGAGACGGTTTGTCTCTCACTTTGGTTCTGGACATTCATATGAATGTTTACAGTACATGTCCTTCGGTTATCATGTTTTTTGTTCTGCTAAGCTTATCTTGTTTACTGGAACTGCTTAGCCTGCAAGCTACAAAGGAGTCACATCCTCTTCCTTAAACCGCTTCCTAATATGGGCCTGCCCGTTTCCCCTTATGTTATACTGTGTGAAGCCATTTTGGCCTGTTGAAACAGTTCCAGACTCCATTTTAATATAAGAGAGTATGTGTGCTTATTTTATACTAATATGTGTGGATATATATTTCTATGCTGATGCACTTCTACACCGCCCCCCCACCCCCCACCTCCTCCCTGCCTCTGCACCTGCTTAAAATCTGTTACATCTCCAGCTTTTCCCAGTTCTGATGAAGGGTCCCAGACCTGAAACGTTAACCCTGTTTCTCTCTCCACGGATGCTGCCTGGCCTGCTGAGTGTTTCCAGCATTTTCTGTTGTTATTTCAGATTTCCAGCATCCGCAGTATTTTGCTATTGTTATTCATCTGCATTTGTGCCATCATTTTCAAAGAACATCTGAACATAAGGTGCTCCAAATTAAGTCATATTCAAGTGTGTTCTACTAAATTATCTTTGCCTAGTCTAACGTGTAGCACATAGAATTCCAAGAGCAGCCCATACCTTCCTGCTGTTATTTTCTTTTAGTTTCCATTGGTTTTATTTTAAAACAACACCCTACTACAGAGGGCACAAAGTATATCCTCTCCACCCCCCAAAAAGCAACAACATATTTAGTGTTGGAGTCGCTTTATAATCTCCAGCTTCCCCTTTCAATGAAATGTAATGGTTAAGGTGGGTAAAAGGAACATTTCCTGGCACTTTTGGGTAGATAAAGCAATGCAAACAGATACCATTGTTGACCTGTTGTAAAGGTTAATTCATGCTCAATTGCCAAGTATCCTAATTTACAAGATAGCGATTTCTTTTCCATTATTGTAACCAAGAAATACTAGGGTAGATTTTGTAATGGATTATGTTGGATTAATGGGCATGAAGTGGGAAGAACTGTCAGACAGGTGCTAATAATACAATGGCTCTCTAATTAGGCATTAGTTAAGCAATCAGAAAATCTATGCTACTTTTTGTGATCTATGAATAGATGCCTTAAAGTCACACCAATTCTGATCTAAATTATTTTTGGTTGGATACTACTGAGAAAAGCAGAGTTGCTGCTAAAATATTGAAATACCTGTTGATGGATTTTAATTACCTGTGAGAGGTTTAGGCTACAAATTTACAAATCAACATTAATTCTCATCCTTATGAACAATCCGAGAACCAAAAAAGGAAAACACATCCAACTTGGGGCTTTGTATTTCCTCAAACAGGAATAAACAGTTTGGTGGATGTGTTTTCCATTTTTAGTTCTCAGAGTGTTGCTATCCTGTATGTGTGCTAGGCCGATGTAGCAGAGCCTGGCCTCCAATCGCCTTGGATCCCCTTATCATTTGACCAAGACCTTGCTCTGTCAAGCCCGTGTGGTAGATGGTGTGCAACGGCCACCCCCCCACGTTAAAAGAATTCACGCACAGGCATCTTCCACCCTTTAAAATGAAGTTCGGGACCTGGAATGTCAGGACCCTCATGGACAACCCCAACAGCGACAGAGACTGTAGGTCCCGCATTGGACTCATCAGTCACCTGAGAACTCATTTTTAGTGTGGAAGCAGGTCATCCTCGGTTCCGAGGGACTGCCTAAGATGAGAAGAAGATTTAGGCCTAGAAATTTGGTGGGCTGCGCCACCAGTTAGCGCCCAAAGAGGGCACTTAGTGGGTTTAGCGCCACTGGCCACGCCTCCCGCGAAATTTACCGGGGCGCTAATGGCGGCGTTAGCCGGTAGTGCTGCGCCGCCACCAATGACGTCATCGGTGTGCGCAGCGCCCCGCTACTACCCCGATCGCCAAATTTGGTAGCGCTCCCCGCTCTAACGCCAATCGCAATTTGCGACTGGGTCAGGGGGGCCTACCTGCGGCGGTAGAGGCGCTGAGGTGCGGGGCGGCCATTTTTTTTGCTGGCCGCCTGCCAGCACCTCTTCGGGCAGCCGTCCCCGGCCTCCTGAGCACCCCCCCCCCGCCGCGTTGTGCCGGCTGTCCCCCAAGAGCCCGGCACTTCTCCTCGGTGCCGGGCTCTTTTGCCGGCAATCGCGATCTCAGATCGCGCTGCAGCAGGCCCCTCCCCTTTAAGAAGGGGAGGAAGGCCTGCAGTACCGCAGCGCACCGTGTCGCAGCGTGTGGCGCTGCAGCACGTTGCGCTGCGATTTTCAGTTGCAGCGCCCCAAGAGGGATGCGGGGCGCCTCGAGTAGCACCGCGCTCCCGTTTGGGGCGCTCAAACTGAATTTCAGACAGGCGCTCGTGACTCCTTCCGGGGTGGTACTTCCGGCGCCCTGGCGAGACTGGCACCCCAAACAGGGCACCACCGAATTTCTAGGCCTTAGGGTTTATTAATGGTAATGTTCCTCCGTGTGAAATCCTCCCATATCTTTCCATTGAGAGAAATCTTGCACTACTTTAGTTTTCATCTTAATGCTGAAAATCTGGTCAATCCCAATTTACCTCTGATATTGGCAGTTTCAACTTCTGAAGTCCCTTAACACCACTTAACTAGTATATGTAACACCCGTTGTTAAGCTAGCTATTGGCCGAGAGCGCAATTCTGAGCTACTGTGTCTTAACTGTGCACAAGAAAAGCTTGCTTCACAGACAAATCTTCGTCTAGACTTATAGCTGCAGTGCTGGAAGGGAAGAAGCTCTTTTTAGCTGGATCACCGATGACACCACCAAAATCAAATGGCAGCATGTTTGACGAGAGGTTGCTGATGACGTGAATGCTTTGCCTATATAGACCAGGGATGGGTCAGAAACAAATTCATTGCCACAAAGTACAAAGGTAAAGCAATACTAGTATGTGAATACATTTTTAAAGGACAGACCTGGATTGATGGGCTATGTATACTACTCTGCTTATAGCAGTTGCCCTGCTGCCATCGGGACATGATGTTAATATGATGTGACAGTTGAAATTAATGTACAAACAAACTAAAAATAGTGCAGCTAAACCATGCATAGGGAAAATTCAAGCTGGCTGCTAGGTACATTCATATTTGTAAGGAAAACGTGGGCTGTGCAGTTGAGGCAAATGATTGTTTGGAAATAGAAAGGGTACAGAAACAACAACTTGCATTTATATAGCACCTTTAACGTAAAAAAATATTCCGAGGTGCTTCACAGAAGCATAACCAGAAATAAATGGATGCCGACCCAAAGAAGGAGAATATAGGAGCATTATATGGGAAAGACCTATGGGGAGGACGTGAATAACCCATTATTCTTCACGTCCTGTGTTTGAAATGGTATGAGTGAATTGGTATGCCCTCTGCATGATTTGCTATAGCGGGGCATGAATGGCACATGGCCTAGGGTTTAAAATCATTACCCTGACTCACCCATACAGATAAAACAGCTCCATATCTGCAATTTCTTTACCATCATTTATTAAAGCGGAATATTTTGTTTCTTATAAGGCAATAAGAGAGCCAGATGTAGTACAGGAGGGGGATGTTTCCAGGACAAGACCCTGCTGCCCTAGCATGCCCACATAGGGAAACAAGATCTTCACCTATAACCAGCCTGAGGTGGGGTTTGGCAAAAAAAGATGTGTGTCCTTGCACCTGTTCTAAGTGCTGAGCAAAGTAGAGGAGATTTTTCTGGGTCTACGTCCAGGTACACTGGATTGGCTGAGCACAGCGAATATCAGAAAATTAAGTGGGCTGGAGTGCACGTCTGTAAAGGAGCTCACCTGATTTTTCTTACATTTAAATCAATTTTCACCTGTACCACCTGGGCGTAGAGCATTGACTAGGCAGTTCTTTACACTCAGGCAGTACACGCAAAAATATACTCTTTGGAGTCCACGAATGCAGTGGTTTGTGCCTCCCAGGAACGAAAAGAAGAGGAGCAGCTGCTAGTGCTATTTGTGAGGGGATGCCAACAGGAACGTTTTCAGAGTGGCTCAAAGATGCCTAGAGGCGGCTCAGATGTTCTGGAACATCTTGAGACGTGTCAGACAAAGTAGGCTTCTCAGTGGACTCCTTTGCGCATGGGATGCTGGTCCATGTGTGTGGTGCATCCACTTCACTGGGTCTCAGGAGGAGCTTTGTGCAGCATTGCTGAAATGCTCTGTGTCTAACATCTCAAATGGCTTGAATAATATGGGTGAGGAAGGTTCTCCACCCTGAGGTCTTTAATTACACCAAGTGCTAGCTGCAGTGGCACATGCTGTAGCAGCCTTAGTGAATGAGATAGAAGTACAGTACGTGCAGCTCATGTGGATGCTCGCACTGCAGCTATGGGAGCCTTGAGTAACAAAATCCCAGAAGCTGTAAGGGCTGGCTTTGACTCGTAAATAACACTGCAAACCTTCCTGCAGGTGAATTACCTTGAGGTCCAGCACACTAGTGCCTGTCATAAGGACATGAGGGTAGAGCTTCCACTTGTTTCCACTAGTTTTGGACCCAGATTCCAGCACAATCGGCTGAACCAGTGCAAAAGATCGGGAAATTTTAACCGTATGCAAGTTACACCCAAAACCACTCCCATTTGTGTTTTTCATATCTTTTACACTGGTTCGAGATTCAATTTGCCCCGTTCTAGCCCCACCCATGCCCCAGGTCGAAATTGCGAGATTCCGCTGATTGCGTTGGTTCGGGAAGGCTCGTCAAACTACACTAATTTTCTTAGGCACACAGGCACCAGTAGGCACACTTTAAAGTCTTTTCATATCAAAAAATATCTAATTTACTATGAAACTGACTAGTGTACACCAATGAAACTATTAAATGGTTCAGTATTGTCTTTTTAAGTAATTTTCAATGATTTTAAATCAGGTTACTCATGGGTGGCGGACTACAAACAACGCTTAAATACATCAAGGAATTCTTTTTAATGGAAAGAAAAAAAAGAAACAATTGCGTTCTACTACGCTGCCCGATTGTGCTGGTTCGTGGAATATAATGCTTGTGACGATGCAAATTGATTTTAGCAGAATCCTGAACTGTAACCTAACCAGCACAATTTCAGTGCATTTTGGGCGCAATTTCCCGATTGCGGGAACTCTATCCCTCGATCTCCTAAATTATCAGGCGACATAGAGTTTGCCAGTTGGCTCTCAATTTGCAGCAGTCCTCAGTACAAGAGTCAGTGGAACACAGCTCAGATATCATTTTGATGTAGGAGTAACAATATCGGGAATATCCTGAGAATATAGGAAATTCAGGAGGATTTTTTTTACTAAAAGGGTGGAGGGTGGGTGGTGGAACCAAAAAAAAAAAATTTGCTGCACAAATATCACCGTAGAATGCCAGAAATATGACTTTGGGTCCTTTTGTACTTGTTGAGCTTCGTTAATGGCAACAGGTGGTTTCAGCAGGGGGCATAAACGTCAAAACGGGCATAAGTCACTTCCGCCCAACTTTCCTCAATTTTTACGTGAAAAATCAGCATTACGCCGTACTTATGTTTATGTCCCACCACAGGTTTTCAGGAAATTCTGGGCCATCGTATCAATCTGATAGTACAGTGAAGCCTCCTTATAAACAGTAGGCCACATTAAAGTAGATATATTAAAACTGAATTGAAATGAAAAAAACTCAGTCCCATAATGCTCACCCTAAAACAGAGAAGAATATTGTAATATTAAAATAACTATCTCTTTATAGTGAAAATCTTTATATGACTACTCCATTAGTAAACCGATAAACAGCAATGGAATACATCTTACAAATCGAT
Source organism: Somniosus microcephalus (assembly GCF_052327205.1). NCBI lineage: Eukaryota > Metazoa > Chordata > Chondrichthyes > Squaliformes > Somniosidae > Somniosus > Somniosus microcephalus. The sequence goes on along the minus strand of NC_140998.1, from coordinate 88,839,924 downwards.
GATTCTATTGTTATATTGCAACAGTGACTACACTTCAAAAGTACTTCATTGGCTTTAAAGCACTGAGTGACATCCTTAGATCATGAAACAAACTATATAAATGCAAGTTCTTACTTTCTACTCAGAAAACATTTAATCCTTCTGCATCAAGATCAAATAATTACAAAACACTTTTTAAGGCATACAATGTTGCAAAGAATAGTGGAAGGCCAGAGGATTGGGAAATTTTTAAAAACCAGCAAAGGACAACTAAAAAAATGATAAAGAGAGAGAAGATAGCTTATGAGAGTAAGCTAGCAAGAAATATAAAAACAGACAGTAAGAGCTTCTACAGGTATATATAAAGGAAGAGAGTAGCTAAAGTAAACGTTGGTCCCCTAGAGAATGAGTCTGGGGAATTAATAATGGGAAACAGGGAACTGGCGGTGACTTTGAACAAATATTTTGTATCGGTCTTCACGGTAGAAGACACGAAAAGCATCCCAACAATGGATAATCAAGGGGCTATTGGGGTGGTGGGGGGGAACTTAAAACAATTACTATCACTAGAGAAAAAGTACTAGGCAAACTAATGGGACTAAAGGTGGACAAGTCCCTTGGACCCGATGGCCTGCATTCTACGGTCTTAAAAGAGGTGGCTGCAGAGATAGTGGATCCATTGGTTGTAATCTACCAAAATTCCCTGGATTCTGGAGAGGTCCCAGCAAACTGGAAAACCACAAATGCCCCTATTTAAGAAAGGAGGGAGACAGAAAGGAGGCAACTATAGACCAGTTAGCCTAACCTCTGTCATTGGGAAAATGCTGGAGTCCATCATAAAGGGAGTGATAGCAGGACATTTAGAAAATCATAATATAGTCAAGCAGAGTCAGCATGGTTTTATGAAAGGGAAATCATGTTTGACAAATTTGCTGGAGTTCTTTGAGGATGTAATGAGTAGGGTGGATAAAGGGGAACCAGTAGATGTCATGTATTTGGATTTCCAGAAGGCATTCGATAAGGTGCCACATAAAAGGTTACTGCACAAGATAAGAGCTCAAGGGGTTGGGGGTAATATATTAGCATGGATAGAGGATTGGCTAACTAACAAAAAACAGAGAGTCGGGATAAATGGGTCATTTTCAGGTTGGCAAACTGTAACTAGTGGGGTGCTGCAGGGATCAGTGCTGGGGCCTCAACTATTTACAATCTATATTAATGACTTGGATGAAGGGACCGAGTGTAATGTAGCCAAATTTGCTGATGATACAAAGATGGGAAAGCAAATTGTGTGGAGGATGCAAAGAATCTCTAAAGGGATATAGATAGGCTAAATGAGTGGGCAAAAATCTGGCAGATGGAGTATAATGTGGGAAAATGCAAGGTTATCCACTTTGATAGGAAAAATAAAAAAGCAAATTTTTATTTAAATGGGGAGAGATTACCAAATGCTGGGGTACAGAGGGATTTGGGGGTCCTTGTACATGAATCACAAAAAGTTAGCATGCAGGTACAGCAAGTAATTCAGAAGGCAAATGGAATGTTGGCCTTTATTGCAAAGGGAATGGAGTATAAAAGTAGGGAAGTCCTGTTGCAACTGCACAGGGTATTGGTGAGACCACACCTGGAGTACTGTATACAGTTTTGGTCTCCTTATTTCAGGAAGGATATACAGGTACTTGCATTGGAGGCAGTTCAGAGAAGGTTCACGAGGTTGATTCCGGAGATGAAGGTGTTCTCTTATGAAGAAAGGTTGAGCAGGTTGGGCCTATACTCATTGGAGTTTAGAAGAATGAGAGGGATCTTATTGAAACATATAAGATTCTGAAGGGTCTTGACAGAGTAGATGCAGAGAGGATGTTTCCCCTCGTGGGGGAATCTAGAACTAGGGGGCATAATTTCAGAATAAGGGGGCACCCATTTAAAACGGAAATGAGGAGGAATTTCTTCTCAGAGGGTCGTGAATCTTTGGAATTCTCTTCCCCAGAGAGCTGTGGAGGCTGGGTCATTGAATATATTTAAGGTGGAGATAGACAGATTTTTTAATGATACGGGAGTCAAGGGTTATGGGGAGCGGGCAGGGAAGTGGAGTTGAGGCCAAGATCAGATCAGCCATGATCTTATTGAATGGCGGAGCAGGCTTGAGGGGCCAAATGACCTACTCCTGCTTCTACGTCTTATGTTCTATGTTCTAAATGCACTTGTTTAAGCTCAACTACAGAAAACCATTATAAGTCCATAGCAGAGATAACTAAGTTCAAGTACAATTTGGGAAATAATTTCACTCACAAGCTTTCTGTAACTCTGACTGTGAATAGTGTGATGCATAGGCAGTTTCAGACTCACAAATTTTTGACTTTTCTGTTCATCAAACTGTGTCAGTCATTAATGCTCAATCAGCCAAACTACCAACCGGAGAGACAGGTGCACATTGCCTATAGCCAGTAAGAAATCAATGAATTAGGCAGTTAATTAGCTAGTCAGTAGGCCAGTCATATTGGTCAATCAAGCATCTGATCAAAGTAGCCTTCCAATCAGCACCTGAGCCTGCAAAACAGGAAGATGCCAATCAGAACCCACACTAGCAAAAGATCAATGTACCAGGCTGTGATGGACCACAACCAATCAGTGAGCTAGTCCACCAATCATAACTCCATCTGGGTTCTACTGCCAACAAAGGCAGCAGCTAGCTAATAGGAATTGCCAAAAAAAACACAAATTGTGAATCCGAAGTAATGCTAATTTGATTATTTAATTTGCAAGTATACAAATTTTGCCCAATTTAGATCGCTTTAGATGCAATGGGTAAAATCTATTTCTACATATCCATATGGCTGCCTTGCATTGCTCAAATTAGTTTCACACTGCTATAGTGGGTGGCAGTCAAACAACTGCTGTCTGTATCTATGGCAACATCCACAGCAACAAAAGTGCTGTTTTAAAAAGAACAATTTAATCTTGTGCTAATAGAGGACTCCATTTCCCTTAGTGCAGAGTGGCACTGAAAAGCCTATATATATAATATTTACTATTTTGTTTATATTTACATAAGGATCACACCAGTTGGAAACATGCATGTGTAGAAAATAGCTTTAATACATGCATTACATAATATTGTATCTCCTTAGATGAGGATTAAGCATTGAATTTATAACATTGCCAAGTGATCGTCCTTTCATTGCTAAATATATTTCTGGTGTGGAGATGCCGGAGTTGGACTGGGGTGGACAAATGTAAAAAGTCACACAACACCAGGTTATAGTCCAACAGCTTTATTTGAAATCACAAGCTTTCGGAGCGCTGCTCCTTCTTCAGGTGAAGTGGAGAAATGCATAAAGACACAGCTTATATAGTCAGAGAATCATGTCAGATGTTTACAGGTAACCTTTCCAACTGCCATTAATCACACCTCGGCAGAGAGATAATCACAGCAGTCAAAGGTGTGAATGGTGTCCAAACAGGTCAGTCAGGGAAACATTACATCAAAGAACAATGAGGTGGGGTCACAAGGGGTCAAATATTGCAGATGCTGGGGTCTGTATGAAAAACAAAAAAACAGACAAAAAACTTTTTTTTTTTTTTTTTTTGGCTGGAAATCACAGCAGGTCCGGCCGCATCCGTGTAGAGAGAACAAGCCAATGTCGACTCGAGTCTGGATGACCCTGCATCAGGTGGGGTTACATGTAGCGTGACATGAACCCAAGATCTCTGTTGAGGCCGTCCTCATGGGTGCGGAACTTGGCTATCAGTTTCTGCTCGACGATTTTGCGTTGTCGTGTGTCTCGAAGGCTACCTTGGAGAATGCTTACCCGAAGATCGGAGGCTGAATGTCCTTGATTGCTGAAGTGTTCCCCGACTGGGAGGGAACACTCCTGCCTGGTGATTGTGACTTTTTAAATATATTTCTAGTATGAATGATTTCTTCCTTTCCTTAATATAAAACAATTGAAAAAAGGATACTTTTGCTAGCTCACTTCCATACAAGAGCCATATATATCTCTTACTGCAATTATACTTCACTATTTAAATGAGTCATTTAAAATATATTTGGAGGATGAGTGGATAATATTTGGTGAATATGGATGAGCAGTTGGTTGAGAGTTGTAGCAGAACTCAGAAATAAATTTGGTATCACATGGAGTTAACAGTCAGGGGCTAAATGGCCTAGCCCTGCTCCTATGATCAGAAATGTCAAACTGTATTATCAGAGTTATCTAGGATGGCAATAAAAAGAATTTGTGTTAGTTTTATGATATGCTGTCAAACAGTTACGAGCAGGCAGGGAACTTATGGTGTTCATTTTACCTTGTGGTCACATAGGTTGTGGTACACACGAAAGCTGTCTTTCTATATTGTTCAGTATAATGAAAAAGATGAACCTTTGTCATTAATGGACCCTGAGTTAAATTATCATCGTTATGAGTAATTGTCAAAGTGTCAGTGGCCAAAGGGAAGGTCTATAATCCAACGAAACAATGAGCTTGTAGAATGTTTCAAACAGACGTCCATCCTGGTCTTACAGAAGAGTTGTTTTTATTATTCTATTAATGCTTGGATGGATTTTCTTTTCGGCTTTTGTTACTGGGTTTAGAACACCCCTGTTTAGGTATCTCTTGGCTGTGGTGTAATTGCACATCACAGATACAAGCAGGATCGATGAGTGTATTCCATGCATTGTTAGCACATTTCAAGTTAGATTCACACCTCAGCAGGAACAACGCCATTATGAAAACATTCCTGTGGGAAGTGAGAAATCCAGTACTTATATGATGTTACTTTAGATTTTTAAAGAATATTTAATGATACTACTACTAAATTCCTGTCCAGCAGCTCAACAGCGACGTTGGTGCTGAATGAATTCACTTCATTGTTGTCGGCTCTGAACTAGCTTGCCCGCTTCAGTCATCTGTCAGGATTGTGTAGTATGTGGGAGTTTGTGGACAATGAGACTATCCCAGACTGCCACACCTGCAAGAAATGTCTCTGTCTCGAGACACTTCAGCTCAGAGTCGTTGAGCAGGAGTTGGAGCTAGAGGCACTCCAACATATAAGGGAGGAGGAGGAATTACTGGATAATTTACTCCAGAGTATAGTCACTCAACAGAGGAAGGCATGGATTTACAAGAGGGAAATCATGCTTGACTAATCTACTGGAATTTTTTGAGGATGTAACTGGTAAAATAGATAAGGGAGAACCAGTAGATGTGGTGTATTTGGACTTTCAGAAAGCTTTCGATAAGGTCCCGCATAAGAGATTAGCGTGTAAAGTTAAGGCACATGGGATTGGGGGCAAGGTATTGACTTGGATAGAGAACTGGTTGGCAGACAGAATGCAAAGAGTTGGAATAAACGGGTCTTTTTCTGAGTGGCAGGCAGTGACTAGTGGGGTACTGCAGGGATCGGTCCTTGGACCCCAGCTATTCACAATATATATTAATGATCTAGACAAGGGAACTAGATGTAATATCTCCAAGATGTGGAGATGCCGGTGTTGGACTGGGGTGGACAAATGTAAGAAGTCACACAACACCAGGTTATAGTCCAACAGCTTTATTTGAAATCACAAGCTTTCGGAGCACTGCAGATGTGGCCGGACCTGCTGTGATTTCCAGCAAAAAAATAGTTTTTTGTTTGTTTTTTGTTTTTCATACTGACCCCAGCATCTGCAACATTTGACCCCTTGTGACCCCACCTCATTTTTCTTAGATGTAATGTTTTCCTGACTGACCTGTTTGGACACCATTCACACCTGTGATTGCTGTGATTATCTCTCTGCCGAGGTGTGATAAAGGGCAGTTAGAAAGATTACCTGTAATCATCTGGCAGTACTCTCTGACTATATATGCTGTGCTTATATGCAACTCTTCACTTCACCTGATGAAGGAACAGTGCTCCGAAAGCTTGTGATTTGAAATAAAGCTGTTGGACTATGACCTGGTGTTGTGTGACTTCTTACATAATATCTCCAAGTTTGCAGACGACACAAAGCTGCGTGGGCGTGTGTGCTGTGAGGAGGATGCTGAGAAACTCCCGGATGATTTGGACAGGTTGGGTGATTGGGCAGAAGCATGGCAGATGCAATATAACGTGGATAAATGTGAGGTTATCCACTTTGGTGGCAAAAACAGGAAGGCAGATTATTATCTGAATAGCAATAGATTGGGAGAAGGGGAAGTGCAACGAGACCTGGGTGCCCTTGTGCACTAGTCGCTGAAGTTAAGCATGCAGGTGCAGCAGGCGGTTAAGAAGGCAAATGGTATGTTAGCCTTCGTAGCAAGAGGGTTTGAGTACAGGAACAAGGATGTCTTGCTGCAGTTGTACAAGGCCTTGGTGAGACCACATCTTGAGTATTGTGTGTAGTTTTGGTCGCCTTATCTGAGGAAGGATGTTCTTGCTGTGGAAGGAGTTCAGTGAAGATTCACCAGGCTGATACCCTGGGATGGCAGGAATGACGTATGAGGAGAGATTGGGTCGATTAGGCTTATACTCGCTGGAGTTTAGAAGAATGAGAGGGGATCTCATTGAAACTTATAAAATTCTGACAGGACTGGACAGACTAGGTGCAGGAAGGATGTTCCCGATGGTTGAGGAGTCCAGAACCAGGGGTCACAGTCTAAGGATAAGGGGTAAGCAATTTAGGACAGAAATGAGGAGGAATTTCTTCACCCAGAGAGTGGTGAACCTGTGGAATTCTCTACCACAGAAGGCAGTAGAGGCCAATTCATTAAATATATTCAAGAAGGAGTTGGATATATTTCTTAAGGCTAAAGGGATCAAGGGGTATGGGGAGAAATCAGGGACAGGGTACTGAATTTGGATGATCAGCCATGATCACACTGAATGGCGGAGCAGGCTCGAGGGGCCGAATGGCCTACTCCTGCTCCTATCTTCTATGTTTCTATGTTTCTAAGGCACAGGTGGAGAAAGGGGAGAGTGTGACTGTCAGTCAGATGAGAAAGGGGTCTGTAGGAGAGGTAGTGAAGGAGGTTCAGCCGACACTGCTCTTGTCCAACAGACACAAAGTACTCAATACCTGTTAGGATAAGGAGAAAGACTTTGGGAAGGACAGCCAGAATGCCGACCAAGGCACCATGGAGCAGGAGGCTGTCCAAGGGGAGAAGGTGCAGGGCAGAAAGGTTGTGGTTATAAGGGATTCTATAATTAGGGGGATAGATAGTATTCTTTGCAGTCATGATCGAGAGTCCTGAAGGGTGTGTTGCCTACCTGGTGCCAGAGAAAGGGACATCATGAGGTGACTGGAAAAGAATCTGCAAATGGAGGAGGAGGATCCAGTTGTTATGGTCCATGTCAGAACCAACAACATAGGAAAGATTAGGGAAGAGTTCCTGCTAAAAGAGTATCAGGAGTTAGGAACTAAATTGAAAAGCAGGACCTCACGGGTAATAATCTCACCCGAGCCACGTGTAAATTGGGATAGGGACAAACAGATTAGGAAATTCAACATGTGACTAAAGGAGTGGTGTGGGACAGAGGGGTACCATTTCATGGGACACTGGCACCCGTACTGGGAAAGGAAGGCACTGTAATGTTAGGACAGGCTGCACCTGAACTGGGCTGGGACCAAGGTCCTAGCAGAGTGGATAACTGGGGCTGTAAATAACACTTTAAACTAATAACATTGAGGGAGAGACTGCTAGTAATTACAGAAACTTAACAATAAAAGAATTATGAAAAGAGAAAAAAGGACAAACTAAAAGAAGGAGTAAGGATAACATGAATGGCCAGAGATTGGATAAAGTCATAGAGCATAAAGGTAAAATAACTATTAAAAATAAAGAGAGAGGAATAATAAATAAAAACAATTTAAACTGTTGGTACAGCACTGTACGTAGTATTCAAAACAAACTGGATGAACTGGAGGCAATAATTTGTAGAGACGATCCGGATATAGTAGGGATGACTGAAACTTGGCTACATAGAGAATAGGATTGGCAACTAAATATTGCAGGATATAACACATTTAGGAAGGAAGGGGAAGGAAGGAAGGGAGCTGGAGTAGCTGTACTAGTTAAAGATAACATAATAGCAGTAGAAAAAAGGATGTAACTAGCAGTAAGATATATACAGAATCCATGTGGCTTGAGTTAAAGGGTAAGAAGGGATCCATCATGTTAATAGGGGTATACCATAGACCACCAATAATTGAAGGGAATTGGAGAAAGAAATATGCAGGCAAATCTATGAAGTGAGTAGCAGACATAGAATAATAATCATGGGAGATTTCAACTACCCCCATATAAACTGGCAGGAAGACGTAATGAAAGGAGAAATGGAATCCAACTTTTACAGTGTATACAGGACTCCTTTCTCACTCAATGGGCTGAATTTTGTGGGCGCTCAGAGTGTGGGTTTGGAGGCAGGTCCGCTGTCAAAATCACAAAGATTGACAGCGGGCCGGTATCCCGCTCTGAACCCGCCTCCTTGTCAGTTTCCTAACTGTCGGGTTTGTCATCCTTGAACAGACTCGACACCAAGCAGTGTGTCAGCCAATTTAGATAGTTAAAAGCTTTGTAAAAGGTAGTTAAGAACCATTTCCCCATATACCTACCATTTTATCAGGTTTTCAATAAGGTTCCCAGATAGCGGCTATCACGTCAGGTAAGTATATTGGGTTCTCAGTGACTGTGGATTACTGTGAATAGGTGAAAGCTGCAAAAGTGGTCTAAAACCTACCATTTCACAGCTGTTCACTTCCCAATCTTAGAAGCTGGAGCATTAATGATTTAGAAACCACTTTTGAGCTATTGGAACTTTTGAAGTGTTTACAGTAATCTCTCTATCCACTGTCACCTCCTTGGAACAACCTATCTCAACATTGACAGATTACTTCTGTCATCGCAACCTCACCTGCCATCTATTCCATCAGCATCGGTGCCCTTCGAAAAATCTCACCTTGGTCCTCAGAATCCCAACGCGATCAGCCCCAACACCAGCATCACTGGGCACACCAGCAGCACCAACATCCACACCAACCTTCTCTGCAATCAACTGATGCTGCATTGGACACAACAACAACAATAACAACTTGTATTTATATAGGCCCAGAAATTCGGGTCGGAGGCTTCCTGCGGGTGCAAGCCTCCGACCTGCAGTTACCTTGCGCACCGGCCATTGAGCTGTGGGCCCCTGTGGAATTGTGATCCTGGGCCTCCTCCAACTGCCAGCACGCAGTGTTTGCGTATCCCAGGGGCGCAGTTAGTTTGATGCATCCCCTGGGATCACGTGGGCCATGGAGAGCCAATGGTAGCAGGGAATGCTTCATTCATAAGTTTGACAGGAAGAGCTGTCAAACCTATAAATACTATAAGCCCCAAAACATCACTAAAGCTTCAAATATTTTTTTTTTTAAAACATCCCATTTTTAAAATAACTATAAATTACATGAAATAATTTAAACAACTATTTTAAACAATAATTTAAATTTTTGAAAAAATTAATTACATTTTCTAACGGGGCTAAAAATAAACTTACCTTTCTTTAAAGTATTTAAAAATCATAAACCTGTGGAAAAAATGTTTTAATTTTAATTAATTCACCACTTACCTTGTTAAAAGCAGGCCTTGCTGTAAAGTCTGTGGGTTGTTTAGTTAATTAATACACAGACTACCAGAGTAACTTAAAGCAGGACTTTACTATTCGAAGGTCAGGGCGAATCTGCCCAATAAATCCTGACACAGCACTTATATACCGGTGTGGTCACCGTCGGTATTACAGTATACAGAAGCCAACAAAGTAGTGCAACACCTAAAGTAGTTCTCTTAAAGGTGGACGGTTACATACAATAGTTCTCTTAAAGGTAGACGGGTACATACACTACAATCCTCCCTTTTTAGCTTACAACATACTGATTCCCCATTAAACATACATTATAACATATATACAACTTTATGCAAGACAGTTCACAGATTCAGTCTCTCTGGAGGTTTCCGGACTCTGTCCGGATAACGCCTCGGTGGTGTCGTAACTCCCGGTGGGGTAGTAGGTGCTTCTGGCAAGGTCGATTTGGCTTGAAGGACAGTGTCAGGTTCATCTGATTCCAGTATTACCAGATCGGAAGTAGGTGTTCTGGGTATCTCTGCCTCAACATTAACCGTGTAAGGTGGTGGAGTAGGTTGGCCATTTGTGGCTGACCCTATGATCTGGTCAACATGGCGCCTTATTATACTGTCCCCAATGTCCACCGTATACATCAACGGCCCTAGCCTTTTTCCAATAGTTCCAGGCTGCCATTTCTCGGTACGGTAGTCCCGGGCCAAAACTTGTTGACCTATCTGAAAAGATCTAGTTGGCCTTTCATTCATGCCCTGGAATTGCCGGTTCTCTACGTCCCTTCTGACGTTTGGCTTAAGCAAATCCAGCCGGCATCCTAGTCGTCTATTAAAAAACATCATGGCGGGAGTTTGATTTGTGACCGCATGTGTTGCATTCCTGTACGCCAACAAGAAGCTATCCACCTTATGTTGTAAATTAATGTCTTCATTACCCATGGCCTTTATGGCCTTCTTGAAGGTCTGGACAAACCTTTCAGCCAATCCATTGGAGGCGGGATGGTATGGGGCTGACGTGTAGTGCTTAACCCCATTGCTCTTTAAGAATTTCTTGAATTCTTCGGACACAAATTGCGGTCCATTATCAGAACAGATCTGTTCCGGCAGCCCATTCCTAGCAAACATGGTCCTTAACACTGTGATGGTTTTTTCCGTGGTGGTGGTGGACATCTTTATTACCTCCGGCCACTTGGAGTGTGCATCCACCGCTATTAGAAACATTGAGTCCATAAATGGACCAGCAAAGTCGATGTGTACCCTTTGCCAAGGAGATGAGGGCCACTCCCATGGATGCAGAGGAGCCTGTGGTGGCGCGTTTTGGACCTTCTGGCATCCTAGACAGCTCTTAGTGATTTCTTCGATGTCCCCATCAATGCCTGGCCACCACACAAACGCTCTTGCTAGGTTCTTCATTTTCACTCCACCCAGATGTCCCTCGTGCAGCTCCTTTAACACCTTCTGTTGAAGTTTGGGTGGAATCACCACTCTAGATCCACACATCAGGGTTCCTCGACACACTGACAGCTGTTCTTTTCTCTGCGAAAATGCTGGCAGCGTTGGTTTGCCCTGTGCTGGCCATCCCTCCACCGTTAAATCATAGACTCGTGAGAGAGTCGGGTCATTTCTTGTTTCGTTTTCGATCATCGAATTTGTTACTGGTAGACATTCCACTATGGATGAGTGGAACATCTCTACCGGGTCCACTGTAGTCGCTTCTTCTACTATCGGCAATGGCAAGCGCGATAACCCATCAGCATTTCCATGCTGTTTGGACCTTTTGTATTCGATGTCATATTGGTGTGCCCCAAGTAACACGGACCACCTCTGTAACCTTTGTGCTGTCATGGTGGAAACGGCCTTGTTAGGGTTGAATATGGACACCAACGGCTGGTGGTCTGTCAGTAATGTGAACTTCTTGCCCTGCAGGTAATGATTGAATTTCTTTATGCCCCACACAAGGCTGAGGGCCTCCCTATCTATTTGAGCATAATTTCGCTCCGCGGAGGTCAATGATCGGGACGCGAATGCCACTGGCCTTTCCGAGCCATTTGGTAACTTGTGTGAAAGTACTGCTCCAATTCCATAGGGGGAAGCATCACAAGCTAGACGAAGAGGTAACGTTGGGTTGAAATGAGCCAACACTTCTTCAGAGGTAATCAACGCCTTGCTTCTGCGAAAGGCCTTTTTACATTCCTCACTCCACTTCCATGGTACTTCTTTCCGCAACAGAGCATTCAGCGGATGCAGCACCGTGGATAGATTCGGCAGAAACTTGTGATAATAATTAATCAACCCCAAGAATGATCTTAACTGTGATACGTTTTCCGGAGCGGGGGCCTTCACGACAGCTTCTATCTTGTCAGGTGACTTGTGCAGCCCCTCTCGGTCAATGGCATGACTGCAGTACGAGATCCGTTTTTGGAAGAACTCACATTTCTTGCGATTAACTCGAAGGCCATATTCCTTCAACCTAGTGAGCACCAGTTTCAAATTTGTGAGGTGTTCTTCCTCGTCTTCTCCCGTAATCAGGATATCGTCTAAGTAACACTGCGTGCTTGGAATTCCTTGTAATACCTGCTCCATGGCCCTCTGCCAAATTGCTGGAGCCGAAGCTACCCCAAAAACCAGTCTATTATAATGATACAAGCCTCTGTGTGTGTGGATGGTGAGGTACTGACACGACTCTTCCTCGACTTCCATTTGTAAGTATGCCTGTGCCAGGTCTATCTTGGTGAAGTGTTTCCCTCCAGCCAACGAAGCAAAGATATCTTCAATCCGCGGAAGCGGGTATTGTACCGTGTGAAGCACCGGATTCACTGTGATCTTGAAGTCTCCGCAGATGCGGATCTTCCCCGGTCCCCCTGGCTTGTTACTTGGTGAAGACTTCATGACGGGAACAATGGGCGTGGCCCACTCACTCCAGTCCACTTTTGACAGTACCCCTGATCGTTCAAGTTCTTCCAGTTCTGCCTCCACAGCAGGTCGTATCGCGTAAGATACCGATCTGGCTTTGAAAAATTTTGGGCTTGCATGTTCTGCAATCTTAACCTTTGCTTTAATTCCTCGCAGTGTTCCCAGTCCTTGCTGGAATACCTCTTTAGCTTCGTCCAATATTCTGGACAACCGTTCAGGTTTGAAATCTTCCTTTCCGGAATCTACCGTCATGGTGTTTAGTGAATGCCAGTCTATCTTTATTTTCCTGATCCACTCCCGTCCCAGAAGTGGTGGACCTCCCTCAGGCAACACATACAGGTCCATCCTTTGGTGATCTTTGTCCTTGTATCTCACCTTGACTTCTATCTTTCTGATGGGGTATACTTTGTGCCCCGTGTATGTCTGCAATACTAGTTCCGTATCCTGTAGGGGAATATGCTTGAATAACTTTTTATAATCATGCTTATTCATGACCGTCAACGCCGATCTGGTGTCCACTTCCATTTTCACTTGGACTTTTGCAATCTGTAGTGTGATCCAGATAGCTTGTCGGTCAGCTTCATTACTCACATTGTGAATTCTCAAACTATCCAGTTCCTTGCAGTTGGAGTGTGAGTCCGAATTCTGTTCTTCCGGACTCTTCCTAGTCACCTCATGTACCTTTCTGTACCTCTTTTGTGGTGACTCATTATTGTTGGTCTTCTTTCCTGACCGGCATACCTTAGCTATGTGACCGAGCTTGCCACATTTCCTACATTCCTGGTTTTTAAACCAGCATTGGTTCTGGTCGTGTGTTGTCTTCCCACAATGATAGCATTTCGTTGTACCCGAAGTAATTTGCTGCACCCTGAGTGCCGCTGCCTTTAGCTGCATTTCCGCCATTCCTTTCGCTGCGGCTTCGTTCGATGCAGCAATAAGGACAGCCTTATCAAGTGTAAGATCGTTCTCTTCGAGCAGTCGTTTTTGTGTTTCTTCCTTCGACATTCCGCACACGAATTTGTCTCTGAGTGCCTCTGCCAGATTTTCCCTAAACTGACAGTGTTTCGCTAGCCTACGCAGTTCAATCAGGTACTCCGCGTTGCTTTCCTCTTTCCGTTGCGTTCTCGCGTAAAATTTGGATCGTTCCACTAATATCAGTGGTGCGGGGTTAAAATGATCCTTCAGGACAGCAACAATATCATCGAAAGTCTGATCCGCCGGTTTAGCTGGTGCTAGTAGATGCTTCAAGAGCCCGTATGTCTTCGCGCCCATCGAGTTTAGCAAGGTTATAGCTTTGTCATCTTCTTCTATTTTATTGGCCTCACCATAGATCTCAATGTGTTCCACATACGTGACCCAGTCTTCTACCTCGGAATTAAAATCGTTGATGTTACCACGCTTCGGCATCTTCCTCTCTTCCTGATAACACCACGGATTATTTCTTTAAATTTTCTTTTTTTTTTCTTCAAGATGGCGGTTCCCGCAAAAATGGCGGTTTCCCGCGCTTATCTTCTCTCCCCGCCCACTTCAATGGCGGTTCCCCGCTTCTGCCTTCTTTTCCGCCTAATGGCGGCTTCCCGCGTTTCTTCCCCTGGCGGGAGGGGTACACTTTCCCCACGGGCGACGGCCGCTGGCTTTCAGGTTCACATCCTGCGCGTCGGCTTCAGTGCTTTCCCTTTTCTCGGCAGGGCAACTGGCGCTGGGTACACCCCGTTGACGGCGAACAGTTTCAGCCGCTGGGCTGGCTCTCGCTCAGTTCCCCTTGCTCGGGCTCTGTCTCTCTCCCGCTCGCTCGGCTCTACCGGCGCTGGGTACACCCCGTTGATGGCGAACAGTTTCAGCCGCTGGACTGGCTGTCGCTCAGTCTCCCTTGGTCGGCTCTGCCTCTCCCGCTCGCTCGGCTCCCAATCGCGCCTCCCAGCCCTCTCGCAGTCCGGTGCTTCCCTCCCCGGCTGCGGCTGAGTTTTTATATCTTCCCGCGCCTACGCTCCCGGTCGCAGCGCTTCGTGGCTTCGGTCGCTGCCCGGCCTTTTTCGCCGGTCACAGTCTAGCTGTCTCACGACGCCGTTGCGTCCCCAGCCTGTCTGTACCGCGGCTTCCTTGCTCCACGCTGCCCCAGTCTCAGCGCCTCTGGGCCCGACTTCTGTCCGGCTCCTTTCCCCCTCGACCGTGGTCGAGTGCACCGCCCTTATCCTCCGGTTATTCTTTTTACTTTTCCCTTACTCACAGTCACCGTGGCCGGCTTGCTTCTCGTGCTGATCGGCTCACTCCTCACCGTGGCAGAAGGGACAGTCAGTGCCTGTTGCTGATGGAAGTCTTTGTCTCTGAATTCTTCCTCCTTTCCAGCTCTGCAGACTCGAGTTTTCTCCCAGCAGAATGACGAGGGCGGTTGCCTCTTCTCGACGCTCGTTAACTGCTTCAGAAGTATTGTTGCCGCAGGGTACGATCGGACTCGTCGCCACTGTAAAGTCTGTGGGTTGTTTAGTTAATTAATACACAGACTACCAGAGTAACTTAAAGCAGGACTTTACTATTTGAAGGTCAGGGCGAATCTGCCCAATAAATCCTGACACAGCACTTATATACCGGTGTGGTCACCGTCGGTATTACAGTATACAGAAGCCAACAAAGTAGTGCAACACCTAAAGTAGTTCTCTTAAAGGTGGACGGTTACATACAATAGTTCTCTTAAAGGTAGACGGGTACATACACTACACTTGCGCCTGCTTTTTAAAAGTGTAACTGCTGGAGACTTACCCTCCGCAGAAGCCTGCAAAAAAAACGTAAGTTCAATGCGCACGCGCTGCCTCTCCAGCGCACGCGTTCCACCTGTCAACCCCTTCTTTCAAGGGAACAGAAGTTCCGGTTTCCCACTCATGCGCAGTGCATGCACGAAACTGGCACTTTCGTTGGGCCTACACGTGATAACCCAGTGCGTACTCACGCGTGGGGACCCGAATTTCTGGGCAATATTAATGCAGTTGGAACAGAAAAGGAGAAAATAATTGACAAACTAGCAAAAATAAATTGTCTAGAAATTGCGTGACTTACCGCCACCCATTTGAGCTGCTGTTCTGGTGAAAAATGGTGGCCGCCACTCCAGCACTCTTCTGTGGTGCGGGACTCACCAGCCGCCATGTTGATGAGCGCCTTCGCGCAGCCGATAGCAGCGCTGGCCCTGGACATGTAAATGAAGAGTGGGTGACATCAGTGCTGGGTCCTAAGCTCGCTATGAAAACCCAGCATTCAGCAGACTGACAGAGGCACTGTCAGCCTCTTAAAGGGACACACACCGCTTTCAGGTAAGTTTGCATTTAAGCTTTTAGACTGATTTTTTAAAAATCTCATTGAAGTAGTGGCTTGGTGCAATACATGCTAAAAGGTTTTAAGTGTGCAGGGAGTGCTGCTGGATGTTTGCAAGGCCTTGGATGATAAAGGAAGGCCTCTGAGAAGGCAGAAAATGCTGGAAATACTCAGCAGGTCAGGCAGCATCCATGGAGAGAGAAGCAGAGTTCACGTCTCAGGTTGAGATGCTGCCTGACCTGTGGAGTATTTTCAGAATTTTGTGTCTTCTCAGAGGCCTTTCTTTACCATCCAAGGCCTTGTAAGCATTTCCAGAATGTTATGCTTTTATCTCAGATTTACTGCACCCGCTCACAGAGGAAAGAGGAAGCAGAAGAGGAAGAAGCAGAAGAGGAAGAAGCAGAAGGAAGGCTGCAACCCAGACAGCCCCTTTCTGGATGGGATAACTGGGATGGAAGTGCCTGTAGTACCAGTGACCACAACCCCAATTCCACTTTCAACATTTGTCCCACACCTTACCTTCACTCTGTTATTGACATCACAGCATCCTCTTGGCCACAAGACTGAAATAGAAGCCAACACAAAGCAAACCTTCCAATCCAACTTTATACATCTATCCATCCAATATGACATCAAGAAATCAACTCATCACCCTTATGCAATCCCTTAGTGACTGTCTTGTGTGTGCCTTTGACTATCCTGCTGATGTCACGCAGTGCTACCCCAGTGGCTGCAGCATGGCTGGTGAAATGCTGCTGACTTTCAGTGAGGGTCACTGCAATTGGCCTTGCAGGACGACCTCGAGGAGCTGGCGGCTGGGAGTGTCAAATTGAGTGACTGTATATCTTCTTTTCTTCTTCTTCTTCACACTCCTCTCTCTCTTGGTCACCCACTGGCTGGGCAGACTGCATTTCTGAGTGTATGAAATGAGGAAGGCACAAGGGTGGAGTTGTGGTGAGGGGAGAGTGGGAAAGCAAGAGAAGCATGCGAGAAGGAGGATAACGTATGAGGATACCAGCATCTCATATCCTTTCAGCCATGCCCCTGCCAAGAATGTCCAGCACTGTCTAATCCAAGGGCGTAAGGTGAAGCTAGGAATGGGAGATGTGCCTCGTGTTTGGTACAGATTGTTGGTAGGTGAGTGATTGGGTGGGGGAGTCGTGCATTGAGAAGTGTGTGAGGCTAGTGGTGCAGTTGGTAGGAGACTGCCTTTGAAGATGCATTCACTGACCTTGACTACTGGTCTGAGGTCATGAAGCTTCTTTGGGCACTGGAGCCAGCTGGTGGGGGCAACACTGCTGGCAGTGACGGCCTCGGTGATGTGGCCCTAAATTGTTCTTTCTGAAGGGCCTCCTGGCCCCCTGTGGGTAGAGGGCCTCTCTTGCAGTAATGACCCCCTGCACAAAGCTGGAGTGCTGCGTGCGAGACCCTGGGTGCCCTTTCCCTGGCTTGCTCAGCCATTTATGTTAGTACTGAAGCACTTTTCATATTTTTTTGAGGTGCGGAAGGGAATTCAGTTTTAAGAGCTGAAGACTCCCATTCGGGAATACCTTGTAATGTTAATTTCTTTTCAGAATGCGTTTTAGCTCTAAGGGCTAAAAACTGCATATGTTTTTCCTCATGTCGCTCATCCCTAGAACCATTCTTGTAAATCTTTTCTGCACCCTCTCTAAGGCCTTCACATCCTTTCTAAAGTGCGGTGCCCAGAATTGGACACAATACTCCAGTTGAGGCCAAACCAGTGTTTTATAAAGGTTCATCAAAACTTCCTTCCTTTTGTACTCTATGCCTCTATTAATGAAGCCCAGCATCCCATATGCTTTTTTAACTGCTTTCTCAACCTGCCCTGCCACCTTCAACGATTTGTGCACGTATATCCCCAGGTCTCTCTGTTCATGCACCCCCTTTAGAATTGTACCCTTTAGTTTATATTGCCTCTCCTCGTTCTTCCTACCAAAATGTATCACTTCTCACTTTTCTGCGTAAAATTTCATCTGCCACATATGCGCCCATTCCACCAGCTTGTCTATGCTGTCCTGAAGTCGATCACTATCCTCCTCAGTGTTCAATATACTTCCAAGTTTTGTGTCATCTGCAAATTTTGAAATTGTGCTCTGTACACCCAAGTCCAAGTCATTAATATATATATATATATGTAAGCAGTAGAGACCCTTGGGGAACACCACTGTGTACCTTCCTCCAGTCTAATAAACAAACAACCGTTTACCACTACTCTCTGTTTTCTGTCACTTAGCCAATTTTGTATCCATGCTGCCACTGTCCCTTTTATTCCATGGGCTTCAACTTTTCTGGCAAGCCTATTACGTGGCACTTTATCAAATGCCTTTTGGAAGTCCATGTACACCACATCAACCGCATTGCCCTCATCAACCCTCTCTGTTACCTCATCAAGAAACTCAATCAAGTTAGTTAAACACAATTTGCCTTTAACAAATCTGTGCTGGCTTTCCTTAATTAATCCACACTTGTCCAAGTGACTGTTAATTTTGTCCCGGATTATCATTTCTAAAAGCTTCCCCACTACTAAGGTTAAACTGACTGGTCTGTAGTTGCTGGGTTTATCCTTACACCCTTTTTCAAACAAGGGTGTAACATTTGCAATTCTCCAGTCCTCAGGCACCACCCCTGTATCTAAGGAGAATTGGAAAATAATGGCCAGTACCTCCACAATTTCCATCTTTACTTCTCTCAGCATCAAGGTGACTTATCTACTTTAAGTACAACCAGCCTTTCTAGTACCTCCTCTTTATCAATTTTTATCCCATCCAGTATCTCAACTACCTCCTCTTTCACTATGACGTTGGCAGCATCTTCTTCCTTGGTAAAGACATAAGAACATAAGAAATAGGAGCTGGAATAGGCCATTTGGCCCTTCGAGCCTGCTCCGCCATTCAACAAGATCATGGTTGATCTTCTACCTCAACTCCACCTTCCTGCACTATCCCCATATCCATTAATTCCCTTAGTTCCCAAAAATTTATCAACCTCTGTCTTGAATATACTCAATGACTGAGCATCCACAGCTCTCTGGGGTAGAGAATTCCAAAGATTCACAACACTTTGAGTGAAGAAATTTCTCCTCATCTCAGTCCTAAATGGCCAACCCCTTATTCTGAGATTGACCATGTTTTCTAGATTCCCCAGGCAGGGGAAACATTTTCTCAGCATTAACCCCGTCAAGCCACTTAAGAATTTTAAGTGTTTCAATTCTATCACCTCTCATTCTTCTAAACTCAAGGGAATATAGGCCTGGTCTACTCAATCTATCCTCATAGGGCAATCCCCTCATCCCAGGATCCAGTCTAGTGAACCTTCAGATGCAAAGTATTCATTTAGTACCTCAGCAATGCCCTCTGCCTCCATGCGTAGGTCTCCTTTTTGGTCCCTAATCGGCCCCGCCCCTCCTCTTGCTACCCGTTTACTATTTATATGCCTATAGAAGACTTTTGGATTACCTTGATATATTAGCTGCCAATCTATTCTCATACTCTCTCTTTGCCCCTCTTATTTCCTTTTTCACTTCCCCTCTGAACTTTCTATATTCAGCCTGGTTCTCACTTGTATTCTCAACCTGACATCTGTCATACGCGCCCTTTTTCTGCTTCATCTTATTCTCTATCTCTTTCATCATCCAGGGAGCTCTAGCTTTGGTTGCGCTACCTTTCCTCCTCGTGGGAATGTACCTCGATTGTACCCGAACCATCTCCTCTTTAAAGGCAGCCCATTGTTCGATTGCAGTTTTGCCAGCCAATCTTTGATTCCAACTTACCCGTGCCAGATCTGTTCTCAACCCACTGAAATTGGGCTTCCTCCAATTAAGTATTTTTACTCTAGATTGCTCCATGTCCTTTTCCATGGCTAATCTAAAGCTTATGATACTATGATCACTGTTCCCTAAATGTTCGCCTGCTGACACTTGCTTCACTTGATCCACCTCACTCCCCAGAACCAGATCCAGCAATGCCTCCTTCCTCATTGGGCCAGAAACGTACTGATCAAGAAAGTTCTCCTGAACACACTTCAGAAATTCTTCCCCCTCTCTCCCCTTTACACTATTACTATCCGGCGGCGGGAGTCTCGGAGCGGCGGTGGGAATCTCGGCGGCGGCATATATTTAAAGCGCGGTGGAGACCAGGTAGGCCTCCGTGCGGTGGGAGTCTCGAAGCGGCGGCGGGAATCTCGGCAGTGGCGGCGAGTATTTAAAGCGCGGCAGAGACCAGGTAGGCCTCAGTGTGGCGGGAGTCTCGGAGCGGCGGCGGGAATCTTGGTGGCGGCGGCGAGTATTTAAAGCGCGGCGGAGGCCAGGTAGGCCTCAGTGCGGCGGGAGACTCGGACCGGCGGCGGGAATCTCGGCGGCAGCGGCGTGTATTTAAAGTGCGGCGGAGACCAAGTAGGCCTCAGTGCAGCGGGAATCTCGGCGGCGGCGGCGAGTAATTAAAGCACGGCGGAGACCAGGTAGGCCTCAGTGCGGCGGGAGTCTCGGAGCAGCGGCGGGAATCTCGGCGGCGGCGGCGAGTATTTAAAGCGCGGCAGCGACCAGGTAGGCTTACTAATCTCCAATCTCAGAGAGAGGGAGAGAAGTAAAAAGTAATCGAAGTGTAACGTCACCAGAAAGCAGGTAAGTGATTGGTTGGTGAGTATTTCTCTCTTTTTAAACTTTAACTCTGTGGTTTATAGTTTCTAAAGTCTCTGTGGTGTAGCGGGGACTGTTGTAAACCAGGGCCCTTAAATATACCATTTAACTGTAGTGTAATTGGTGGAATTGATTTGATGTAATTTAATTGCAATTAATTAAAGGGTAAGTCATGGCAGGACAGCCCGGTGCCGTGGTATGCTCCTCGTGCGCTATGTGGGAACTCAGGGACACTTCCTGTGTCCCTGACAACTATGTGTGCCGGAAGTGTGTCCAGCTGCAGCTACTGGCAGACCGCATTGCGGTGCTGGAGCTGCGATTGGATACATACTGGACCATTCGCGAGGCTGAGGACGTCGTGGATATCACATTTGATCAGTTGGTCACACCGCAGGCAAAGGTTGCACAGGCAGAAAGGGAACGGGTGACCAACAGACAGAGTACTAGGCACAGGCAGGTAGTGCAGGGGTCCCCTGTGGACATCCCTCTCTCAAACAGATACACCACTTTCAGTACTGTTGGGGATGGCTTATCAGAGGAAGGCAGCAGCAGCCAGCTTCCTGGCACCAGGGGTGGCTCTGCTGCACAGGACGGGAGGAAAAAGGGTAGAGCTATAGTAATAGGGGATTCTATTGTAAGGGCAATAGATAGGCGTTTTTGCGGCCGCAAACGAGACTCCAGGATGGTGTGTTGCCTCCCTGGTGCAAGGGTCAAGGATGTCTCAGAGTGGCTGCAGAACATCTTGGAAGGGGAGTGTGAACAGTCAGTTGTTGTGGTGCATATAGGTACCAATGATATAGATAAAAAATGGGATGAGGTCCTAAAAGCTGAATATAGGGAGTTAGGAGGTAAATTAAAAAATAGGACCTCAAAGGTAGTAATCTCAGGATTGCTACCAGTGCCACATGCTAGTCAGAGTAGAAATAGAAGGATATTTCAGATGAATACATGGCTAGAGGAATGGTGCAAGGGGGAGGGATTCAAATTCCTGGGACATTGGAACCGGTTCTGGGGGAGGTGGGAGCAGTTCAAACCGGACGGTTTGCACCTGGGCAGGGCCTGGACCGATGTCCTAGGGGGAGTGTTTGCTAGTGCTCTGGGGGAGGGTTTAAACTAAAATGGCAGGGGGTTGGGAACCTGAGCAGGGGGACAGAGGAAAGGGAAACAAGGATAACAGCAAAAGATAGGAAGGAGAAAAACAAAAGTGGCAGTCAGAGAAATCAACGGTTTAAATCAAACATGGATGTAGTGTATGTAACCTGTACCACCTTAAGAGGATACCTTAAGGTGATGGACTACTTTTTGATGGCTCCTGTACATTGTAGTACCGGTGGTGACCACACCGGTATATAAACCCTGTGGAGCAAAGTGTATTCCAGTTCAGCCCTGACCCTCAAATACTAAAGACCTGTTTAATTATTTCTGTAGCCTGTGTCCAGTTATTCAGCATAATTACATTTGGAAACACAGACTCAACAGTGGCGACGAGTCTGATCTTACCTAGCGGCAGTTGCATCAAAGGAAGCTTCGCCTCTGAAACGGGCGTCGATCAAGGACATCCACCCTCAACATCCTGCTGGGCACTGCATAGCACGGGAGGCAATCGGGAACCCGGGTTGGTTTCTGGCCACGATGTCAAACATCAGTGAACATCCCTTCGACGACAGCGGCGGGTAAGCCCGATCGAGCGGCACGGGCGGGAAGTCGGCCGAGTTGTCAGTAAGAGAAGGGGAGGGAAACGACGAAAAGGGCGGAGAACACGACCGCAGCCGGTGTCAGGGGCCAGACTGCAATCGGGGCAGAGACGCGCAGCAGCCAGAAAAGCGTTTATGTCCACAAGGACCGCGGGAGCGGCGGGGAACAAGAGCAGCAGCGTAGGGGAAAATAAAGGACCGCTGGGAGGCGAGAACGGCAACAGTGCGGTAATCACCATTTTGAGTCGGCGGGGGAAGAAGACAAGCGCGGGAAAAGCCGCCAAGCGCGGGAAGCCACCATTTTGAAAAAAATAAAATAAAATAATAATCATATCCGAAGGAAAGGAAACTCAACAAGGATGCCAAAAACGGGTAACAGCACTGCTTTTGATAGCGATGTGGAAGATTGGGCCACTTATGTGGAACGCGTCGAAGTTTACTGTACAACGAATGAGGTACCGGAGGATAAGAAAGCACTAGCCCTATTAAACTCGATGGGTGCGAAGACATACGGGTTATTAAGGAACCTTGTAACACCAGATAAACCAGTAGGAAAGAGTTTCGTGGATATTGTTACTATCCTGCAAGAGCATTTAAACCCCACGCCACTGCTGATAGCGGAACGATTTAAATTCTACAAAAGAATTCAACTTAAAGAGGAAAGCAACGCTGAATTCTTAATCGAACTGCGCAAGTTATCAAAGTACTGTCAGTTCGGTACAGGACTAGCAGACGCACTGAGAGATAAGTTTGTGTGTGGGCTCCTAAGGGAAGGAACCCAGAAGCGACTGCTGGAGGAAAAGGATCTTACGCTGGACAAAGCTTTCAACATTGCAGCATCGCACGAGGCAGCAGCACGAGGCGCTGCAGAGATACAGCAAAGGCCATTGGAATTCAGCACCAATGAAATGGCATTGGGCGCAGTAAAGTGCTATCGTTGCGGAAGAACAATGCATGACCAGAACCAGTGCTGGTTCAAAGATAAAGAATGCAGGCAATGTGGCAAACTTGGTCACATAGTGAGAGTATGCCGGTCAGGAAAGAAGACCAGCAGCAAAAAGTCGCCGCAGGAGAAGTACAAAAAAGTACACAAGGTGACAGAGAACAGTTCGGATGAACAGAAGATGGATTCAGACTCCAGCAGTAAGGAACTGGGTTGTCTAAAAATACATAATGTGGGTAACACAGCAGACCACCAAACTATCTGGGTCATGCTTCGGATAGCAGCAGTCCAAGTGAATATGGAATTGGACACTGGATCGGCATTGACGGTCATGAATAAGCAAGATTACAAAAGGTTATTCTCGCACATTCCCCTGAGGGATATGGAGATTGTATTGAAAACATACACGGGGCAAATAGTATACCCCATCGGAAAGATAAAAGTAAATGTGGTCTACAATGGAAAAGAAAGTCAGGAAATGGACTTGTATGTGTTACCTGATGGAGCTCCGCCACTACTGGGATGGGAATGGATCCGGAGAATAAATGTGGACTGGCATTCCATACAAGCACTGACTGTAGATTCCTGTAAAGAGGGCGACGTCAAACCTAAACAACTGTCCAAAATATTGGACGATGCTAAGGAGGTGTTCCAACAGGGACTGGGAACACTGAAAGGAATTACGGCAAACATCAAGGTTGAAGAACATGCAAACCCAAAATTTTTCAAAGCCAGACCGGTACCTTATGCGATACGACCTGCTGTGGAAGCAGAGCTGGAAGGGCTAGAACGTTCAGGAGTACTGTCAAAGGTGGACTGGAGCGAATGGGCCACACCCATTGTTCCTGTCATGAAGTGTTCATTGAGCAACAAGCCGGGGGAACCTGGGAAGGTTCGCATCTGTGGCGATTTCAAGATCACTGTTAATCCGGTTCTTCACACGGTGCAATATCCGCTTCCGTGGATTGAAGATATCTTCGCTTCGCTGTCTGGCGGGAAACACTTCACCAAGATAGACCTGGCGCAGGCGTACTTACAGATGGAAGTTGATGAAGCGTCACGCCAGTATCTCACGATCAACACACATAAGGGCTTATATCGGTGTAATAGACTGGTTTTTGGAGTGGCATCGGCTCCAGCGATTTGGCAAAGGGCCATGGAGCAGGTATTGCAGGGAATTCCAGGCCCACAATGCTACCTGGATGACATTCTGATTACAGGAGATGATGATAAGGATCACCTCGCGAATTTGGAGCAGGTGCTCACCAGATTGAAAGAATATGGGCTCAGAGTTAATCGCCAGAAATGTGAGTTCTTTCAAAAGCGAATCTCGTACTGCGGCCACGTCATTGACCAGGAGGGGCTCCATAAGTCACCTGACAAGATCGAAGCTGTTGTGAAAGCTCCCGCTCCGGAAAATGTATCCCAGTTGAGGTCGTTCCTTGGGTTGGTTAACTATTACCACAAGTTTCTTCCAAATTTATCCACGGTGTTACACCCGCTGAACACTCTTTTGCAAATGGGAATACCATGGAAGTGGAGCGATGATTGTAAGCGGGCTTTCCAAAAAAGCAAGGCACTGATCACCTCTAAGGAAGTGTTGGCTCACTTTAACCCAATGCTGCCTATTCGCTTAGCTTGTGATGCTTCTCCATATGGTATCGGGGCAGTGCTCTCACATAAGTTTCCAAATGGCTTGGAAAGGCCAGTCGCGTTCGCATCCAGATCATTGACCTCCGCAGAGCGCAACTATGCTCAGATAGATAGGGAGGCTCTCAGCCTCGTGTGGGGAGTTAAGAAATTTAACCATTACCTGCAAGGCCAAAGGTTTACGCTGCTGACAGATCACCAGCCGTTGGTTTCCATTTTTAACCCTAAGAAGGGTGTTCCGGTTATGACGGCGCAGAGGCTTCAGAGATGGTCCCTTTTCCTAGGGGCACATCAATATGATATCGAATTCAAAGGTACAAAGCAACATGGTAATGCTGATGGGCTGTCGCGCCTGCCACTACCTACAGCGGAAGAGGCACCGGCAGTTGACCCTGTCGAGATATTTCACTCGACCATCATCGAATGCTTACCAGTCACCAATGCGGGTATTGAGAGAGAGACCCGAAACGACCCGACACTGTCTTGGGTCTACGATTTGACAGTGAAGGGATGGCCAGCACATGGCGACCCACTGTTACCAGCATTCTCAGCCAGACGAGAACAGCTGTCCGTCTGTCAAGGAACATTGATGTATGGAACAAGGGTGATTATTCCTCCTAAATTAAGGGAGAGAGTTCTGAAGGAATTGCATGAAGGTCATCTGGGGGGAGTCAAGATGAAAAGCCTTGCTAGGGCTTATGTGTGGTGGCCAGGTATCGACAAACAAATAGAGGATCTGACTAAAAGCTGCTCAGGGTGCCAAAAAGTTCAAAACGCACCTCCAATTGCACCGCTGCATCCGTGGGAATGGCCTTCAACCCCATGGCAACGTGTGCATATCGACTTTGCAGGTCCATTCATGGATTCCATGTTTTTGATAGCAGTAGACGCACATTCTAAATGGCCAGAAGTGATTAAGATGTCGACCACTACCTCTGAAAAGACGATCGCAGTTCTAAGAACCATATTTGCAAGGAATGGGTTGCCGGAACAAATATGTTCAGACAACGGACCACAGTTCGTGTCAGAAGAATTCCAGAAATTCATGAAAAAGAATGGGGTGAAACACTATACATCTGCCCCATATCATCCAGCTACAAATGGGTTGGCCGAGAGATTTGTACAAACGTTCAAAAAGGCGATAAAGGCCATGAGCGAAGACCATATTCCACTACAACACAAGGTGGACAATTTCCTGATGGCATATCGAAATGCCACGCATGCAGTGACAAATCAAAGCCCTGCCATAATGTTCTATAACAGGAGGTTGCGGTCCCGGTTGGATTTGTTAAAACCCAATGTGCGTAGGGAAGTCGAAAACAAGCAATTCCATCACGTAAATAACAAGGCCACTCAGAGTTTCGAAATAGGACAACCAGTGTTGGCCAGGGACTATAGGAATGATAAATGGCAATCCGGAACAATTCGTGCCCGACAAGGACCCTTGATGTACACGGTAGACGTTGGAGAGAACGTAATACGACGTCATGCTGACCAACTTGTGGAATCGAGAACAAGGGTCGACCCCATGTCTACGGCAGAGACACCAGTTGAAGAAGGTATTGAGCCTGTAGCATCTACCTCAGACTCGAACGTACATGATGATGTTCAATCCATAGGAGATCAAATGGATGAGTCACCCCAGCAACGAGAACCAGAGACCCCTGAAAGGCGTTATCCGGCCCGGATCAGGAGGCCTCCTCAGAGACTGAATCTTTGAACAGTTTTGTGTGAACGTTGTATATATGTTATCCATGTAATGTTTAAATTGGGGTGTACACTGTTAAGCTAAAAGGGGAGGAATTGTAGTGTATGTAACCTGTACCACCTTAAGAGGATACCTTAAGGTGATGGACTACTTTTTGATGGCTCCTGTACATTGTAGTACCGGTGGTGACCACACCGGTATATAAACCCTGTGGAGCAAAGTGTATTCCAGTTCAGCCCTGACCCTCAATTACTAAAGACCTGTTTAATTATTTCTGTAGTCTGTCCAGTTATTCAGCATAACTACATTTGGAAACACAGACTCAACAATGGCCACAGTAAATAATAATTCTAATAGGTGTAAGAGCTTTAAAAAAACAAGCCTGAAGGCTTTGTGTCTTAATGCGAGGAGCATTCGTAATAAGGTGGATGAATTAGCTGCGCAAATAGAGGTAAACAAATATGATTTGATTGGGATTACGGAAACATGGCTCCAGGGTGACCAAGGCTGGGAACTCAACATCCAGGGGTATTCAATATTCAGGAAAGATAGGCAAAAAGGAAAGGGAGGTGGGGTAGCATTGCTGGTTAAAGAAGGGATTAACACAATTGTAAGGAAGGATATTAGCTCTGATGATGTGGAATCTGTATGGGTAGAACTGAGAAATACCAAGGGGCAGAAAATATTAGTGGGAGTGGTATATAGACCTCCAAACAGTAATGCAGAGGTTGGGGATGGCATTAAAAGGGAAATTAGAGAAGCATGCAATAAGGGCACAGCAGTCATCATGGGTGACTTTAATCTACATAAAGATTGGACTAACCAAATTAGTAACAATACTGAGGAGGAGGAATTCATGGCGTGTATACGGGATGGTTTCCTGGACCAATATGTCGAGGAACCAACCAGAGATCAGGCCATCTTAGACTGGGTATTATGTAACGAGAAAGGATTAATTAGCAATCTTGTTGTGCGAGGCCCCTTGGGTCGGAGCGATCATGATATGATAGAATTCTTCATTAAGATGGGGAATGAAGTAGTTGACTCAGAGACTAGGGTCCTGAATTTAAATAAATGAAACTATGATGGTCTGAGGCGCGAGTTGGGTAGGAATGATTAGGGAATGTCACTCAAAGGGTTGACGGTGGATAGGCAATGGCAAACATTCAAAGACCACATGGATGAACTACAGAATTTGTTCATCCCAGTTTGGCATAAAAATAAAACAAAAAAGGTGACTCAACCGTGGCTAACAAGGGAAATTAGGGATAGCATAAGATCCAAGGAGAGGACATATAAATTGGCCAGAAAAAGCAGTAATCCTGAGGATTGGGAGCAGTTTAGGATTCAACAAAGGAGGAAAAAGGGATTAATTAAGAAGGGGAAAATAGAATATGAGAGTAAGCTTGCAGGGAACATAAAAACTGATTGTAAAAGCTTTTATAGATATGTGAAGAGAAAAAGATTGGTGAAGTCAAGCGTAGGTCCCTTGCAGCCAAAATTGTGCTTTGGATTTAGTTAAAAATTGGTAAATATCCTGGCTTGAAACTTGGAGCTGAGACAGATTTGTACTTCAATTTTTGTGCTCAAGAAAAAAGATGTTATGGCTGGAAATGGAGCCTTTTTCACTTTGGGTACTGGGCAGAAAGTACATCCATAAAGAGAAAATAATTTTTTTAACCAACTATAGACATAATATAAAATGAGGGTAAACAGAACAAGGATGCGCTCTGTCACATCTCCACCCATTTCTATGTGAAGCTAATTTCCGCTGGAAGGTGCAAGAATTGCGTGCCCACTTATCGGTGGAAAAAAACTGAAATTAGGCCTTAATGATGGGGTGATGTCACGCACTATATTTTCCATCACTCCACCCACATTTACAACTTAGGCAAGGCCCGCCTGTATAAAACAGACAGCTAAGAGCAGCTCAGATCATGGTGGAAGTGGGCCAAATAGTCTCATAGAAGCAAAATCCTTGAATCCTGAGGATCTACTTAGTACAAATATTCGAGTGATTCTGCTTGAGGACACAGCAATACTTTTGGGGACTGAAGCGGCTTGAGAATTCCGAATTGCATCTTGGGCAACATTTCCTTCCCTTTAGGGGTCCCATTGTTAGAGGAAGAAGAGGAGGAGGTGAGCGACTAAATGAGGGTCAGGTCTGCAGGCCATCCAGGGGTACCTGTCCAACCACGTCTATTGACCTTGCAGACCCTTCTTGCACTTTATGAAGGAGCAGTGTCTCAGAAAATTCAATGTTCCCATGGAAATCCTCCATGAATTACACCAAATGCTGGACCTAGACCTTAGAACCACATGCCCTACACCTACTCTACCACCAGTGGTGGTAAAACTGAGCTTTTATTTTCTATGTCATTGGCTTCTTACAGACTATTCCAAGGGACCCTGAAACATCTTGCAAGCAGCTACGCAGCACTGTATCAGGCAGGTGACGAATGTGCTGTTCACCCACATTGGCCAGTTCATCTCATTCTCCAGGGCTCCTGGTTCATATCATGAGAGGGCAGTTGGATTCTTTAGGTGGCAGGGTTTCCCAAAGTTCAAGAAGTTGTGGATGGGACCCAGGTGGGGCCATTTGTCAGCATTCTGTCCTCCATTAACAGTAAAAGGTATCACTTCATGAGCATGCAACTAGTTTGTGACCAAAGGCAGAGGATAACGTATGTGAACACTTAGAATTTTTGATGGAAGAGTGTTTTTGCAGGATAACAAATATAGTGCTCGGGCAAGAGAATTGGATCCAGAAGGTGATCAGGAGCATCTACAACAGGAGAAAGACTCTGGCAGAACCCTATGGCAGGTGCAAAACACATTAGAAGTGCTCTCATTAGGGACACTTTCTCCTGAATTTAATATATGCTGGTCCCTAACCTAATGGATCTCCATAATTCACATCCTCCTCTGCCTATTACTGATGGTACAGTACAACAAATAACACTTATGTCACAGAGAAGCACACCACTCCCATGCCTCCATTTTCTCCACAGCCAGTTACCTCCATGAATGTCTGCCTGCAGCAGCACTATGAGGTTGAACAAAATAAATCTGTTGTGCTCATTTTTTCCAAACACACAAAGTCACTTCTCATTATGGTGTATCCTCTTTTGGCCTCTGTGTGCTCTTTTACTTCGACCTAACCTCGTACTCCACTGAAGTAACACCTGAGAGTGGAGTGCAAGAGATGGTCACATGCTGACTCTAATTATAAGCCCCTTAGGCCTGTGTTGTCTTGTATCTTTGGAACCATCGTCTTGAGAAGGACCAGATGTAGGCTGTACCTCCATTGCAGAAGCTTGGGAAGCCTGCTCCTGCTGTTCACCATCAATGTAATCAGGTATCTGATGGGACTGACTGGCAGTGTCAATAGACCTGCAGTTCTGAGGGAATTCAGGATCCTGTGAGGTCCTTCCTATTAGGTCATTGGTATTGGTGTAAACTTTGAAAAGCTACTGATCAGCAGGAAAACAGACTGGATGGCCTCATTGATAACCATGAAGCCCTGAGTGATGTTTTCTCCAAGCGAAAAAAGGCCATCATTTCCCAACAATCAACCAAGGCCTCTTTGGTAACTGTGTGAGGTGCCACACAGGAAGCTTGCACTGCTGAAAAGGTCGCAGTGCTGGGAGTTGCCACTGCAGTCCTGCCAAATCTATCCCTGTCAGACCCATGCAATCCACTCTCCAGTGCTGACACTGCCCTACCATAAACCCAAACCCTAGGGCCGCCCTTCACCAGTTCTGCCAAAAACCTAGGATCCCCACTCCAGCACAGCGAAATATCAAATACCAACCTCCAAACTGGTACATTTTGTATCCCTTCTTGCTGTATATCCTGAGCTTTATTTTTAAATCTAACTTAATGACATAAAATCAAAGCCATTCATTTGAGTTTTTCCCCAAATAACGGACAGACATTGAATTCGATCCCCAAAACAGCAGTAAAAATCCTACATTCTTCTTCTTAGGCAGTAGAAATGGAGTTTAACTTATGCAGTGATTGTAAATCAGTGGCCCTGACAATATACTGTGCCTCACATGACATAACACCCCTATTGTTATAAAAAGGCATATCCTCCAACTCACATTATGAACATACATAAAAAGGATGGGAAAGCTTGCCCCAGTTATATATAATGCAGCCGCATTTACTATTGAACCAACCCTCCCACCATTGTACAATTTCTTCGGAAAGGTATAAAAAGAAATAGGCCAATGTAGGAAAAACACTTTGACTCACTAAAGCAATTTAGCACGAGACCACAGTAACCCATAATTGTTTCTAATCCTGAAGCATTGGCCACCATCTTCAGCCAGGAATGCCAAGTGGATGATCGATCGCGGCCTCCTCCTGAGGACGCACCATCACGGAAGTCAATTCGATTCACTCCACGTGATATCAAGAAACGGCTGAGTGCACGGGATACAGCAAAGGCTATGGGCCCTGATAACATCCCGGCTGTCGTGCTGAAGAATGGTGTTCCAGAACTAGCCGCGCCTCTAGCCAAGCTGTTCCAGTACAGCTACAACACTGGCATCTATCCGACAATGTGGGAAATTACCCAAGTATGTCTTGTCCACAAAAAGCAGGACAAATCCAATCTGGCCAATTACTGCCCCATCAGTCTACTCTCAATCATCAGCAAAGTGATGGAAAGTGTCATCAACAGTGCTATCAAGCAGCACTTACTCAGCAATAAGCTGCTCACCAATGCTCAGTTTGGATTCTGCCAGGACCACTCGGCTCCAGACCTCATTACAGCCTTGGTCCAAACTAGACAAAAGAGATGATTTCTAGAGGTGAGGTGTGAGTGAATGCCCCAGGCATCAAGGCAGCATTTGACCAAGTATGGCATCAAGGAGCCCAAATAAAAGTGAAGTCAAGGGGAATCAGGGGGAAAACTCTCCACTGGCTGGAGCCATACCGAGCATAAAGGAAGATGGTTGTGATTATTGGAGGCCAATTATCTTAGCCCCAGAACATCGCTGCAGGAGTTCCTCAGGGCAATGTCCTCGGCCCAACCATCTTCAGCTGCTTCATCAATGACCTTCCCTCCATCACAAGGTCAGAAGTGGGGATGTTCGCTAATGGTTGCACAGTCTTCAATTGCACTCTTCAGATAATGAAGCAGTCCGTACCCGCATGCAGCAAGACCTGGATGACATTCAGGCTTGGGCTGATAAGTGACAAGTAACATTCGTGTCACACAAGTGCCAGGCAATGACGATCTCCAACAAGAGAGAGTCTAACCACCGACCCTTGACATTCAACAGCATTATCATTGCTGAGTCCCCCACCATCAACATCCTGGGGGTCACCATTGACTAGAAACTTAACTGGACCAGCCACATAAATACTGTGGCAACAAGAGCAGGTCAGGGGCTGGGTATTCTGCGGTGAGTGTCTCACCTCCTGATGCCCCAAAGCCTTTCCACCATCTACAAGGCACAAGTCAGGATTGTGATGGAATATTCTTCACTTGCTGGATGAGTGCAACTCCAACAACACTCAGGAAGCTTGACACCATCCAGAACAAAGCAGCCATTTGATTGGCACCTCATCCACCACCTTAAACATTCACTCCCTCTACCACCGGCGTACCGTAGCTGCACTGCAGCAACTTGCCAAGCCTTCTTCAGCAGCACCTCCCAACCTCTACCACCTAGAAGGACAGGGGCAGCAGGCGCATGGGAATGCCAACCTATGCAAGTTCCCCCTCCAAGTCACACACCATGCTGACTTGGAAGTATATCGCCGATCCTTCATCGTCACTGGGTCAAAATCCTGAAACTCCCTCCCCAACAGCACTGTGGGAGTACCTTCACCACAGCAGTTCAAGAAGGTAGCTCACCACCACCTTCTCAAGGTCAATTAGGGATGTGCAATAAATGCTGACCTTGCCAGCGACGCCCAACCCCATGAACAAATTTTTAAAAATCAGCTAACCCACAATTTATCCTCTGAATATCTCCTCCACTCCTAGAAATGTGTACAGCTCCCTTTTGAGGGACTGTAGGGAATCCATCCTCACGCTGCAGTAATTTGATCCACAGGGCTATGACTTCCTAACATCTAACCTGACCCTTCACCTAAGGAATTTATGTGCACACCCGTTAATTCCCCCAATCCTATCCTTCTCAAATAGTGTATACAAGTGAACAGAATCTGATCCCTTGATCATTTCAAAAACATTCGTCATGTGCCCCCAAGCCTAAGTTTGTCTGAAGAACATGGGCCAGAAATTCCACTTGAATAATTGCACCAGATTTACACCAATGAGGTGGGACCAATGCTCTGCAGAGGTAACCTTAGCATCGTTTGCTGGGTCAGCTCATTTAAGTATCCATTGTAAATCTGTGGTGTGGTGTGGTGTGGGTGCTTGGAAATTAATGTGCAGCCTGTAAATAGCTGAGTCCGACTAAAGATTGCAGCAGCCGATAGGCTGGAAAATGCTTGGCTCAGTGAGTTGACTGTCAGGAGGCTATAGTGCGTGTCTCAAGTGTGATTTTGTCCCACTTTTAAAGAACGCCATCCTCTGGAGGATTTGGCAAAGATAGCTGCAAAACGGAGAAGGGCATTGTAAAGAGGCACAAAGGAAGAGCTCACAATTTCAGTTGGACCGACCTTCAAACCCTCCTTGCAGAGGTTCAGCAAAGGAGAGAGAGAGAGAGAGAGAGAAAGACTGCTGCGTATCCATGGAAGGAAGGTATTGAATCTATGTTTTGCGGCATGTGGAGGGAGGTAGCACTGCGCTCCCTGCTCCAGAACTGCTGCAGGAAGTTCAGTGACCTGACACAGACAGGCAAGGCAACACTCGGGCACTAACTCAGGATCTTACATCATGTACCGCCATTTCTCAAAAGCACTTAGCTACATGCACAACCTCAAAACTCCTTCCTACACTTTAAAAGGGTGCTACCATCACATCACTAGCAATCAGATATTAATAGATTATGTGAATGGGCAAAACTGTGGCAAATGGATTTCAAAGTAGGCAAATGTGAGGTCTTCCACTTTGGAACTAAAAGGGATAGATCAGAGTACTCTCTAAATGGTGAAAAGCTAGATACAGTGAAGGTCCAAAGAGACTTAGGGGTCCATGTACATAGATCATTAAAATACAGAAAATGATCGAAAAGGCTAATGGAATGCTGGACTTTATATCTAGAGGACTAGAATACAAGGGGATAGAAGTTATGCTACATCTATACAAAACCCTGGTTCGACCACACCTGGAGTATTGTATTCAGTTCTGGTCACCACACCTTAGGAAGAATATATTGGCCTTGGAGGGTGTTGGGTGAAAATAAATTCACATCTAATCTGTGGTAAAGTAAAAGGTGCAGTTTATTGAAAACAGAGCTCTGGGAGAAGCGTCTCAGTCCCCGCAGTCTGTGCGAGCACCTTCTCCCCGATCAACAAAATTCACAAGCTTATATACAGTACAAGACTGGAGCACACCGATAGCCGTTATTACATTACTTATTCCTTGGCCAATCCGGCCCAATTATATTCCTTCAAAAACAACCTAATTGTAACTTTACATCGTTAGCTAAGCCCCTTCTTTCAGTTCTGTCTTTTATCTAAGTTTGTCCAGTTATCTGGATCGCAGGACCCATTCTTGCTTCATCGTGGCTTCGGCCGATCTGACTCAGTGACTCGTGATTGGACATGGCGCAAAGGTTAATCAAATATACCCTACATACATCCGCGTGACAGTTGTTACTTCGTAACCCGATTGTTCTGCAAATGTTAACCTTGTTATTGCAACTTCTCATATCTCCACATGCTTAATCACTTTTGTAGTTCAGTTTCTGACCATCTGTTCCATTTGTGGTTTCAACTAGTTTCAACCGAAACTAGGTTGTCATGCTGTGTCGTTTGACTGCAACATTCAACTGGCTCAAATCCCAACCCTTCAATCCCTCCTGTTGGTCCCGGTACAAATTTAGATTTTGCCCCGGGATACCAACTTCCAATGCCGTTTCTTGCCATCCATCGGGTAATCACCCTGTATTGAGGGTTGGGCTCAATTGTCCTGAGCTCGTCCTTCGTTGATCATCATGTGACTCTTTACATGTGAGACTCATTCTCCTCGTCGTCTTCTCCTGTTGCTTGTAGTTTGTCTGTCGTTGATAGCAGGGGTTTTATCGCATCTCCAGATGCTACTGGAATGCCAGCGAGTGCCAATTTACAACATACTTTCAAAATTGTTATCATAACACAACGTAGTGTCATCACTACAACAACAATTATAAATCCATGTATCAAATACGATCCCCATGATCCTCCGAAGAGCCAGTCCAACCAACCTTCCCCTGAGGTTTGGTGTAATTTCTTTACCTCCTTTTGTATATGTTCGGCCAAATTGGTTATATTCTCTGAGCTATCTGGTATGTAGGTGCAGCACTCAGTGCCTATCATTGCGCATGTGCCACCTTCTTTAGCTAGGAGATAATCAAGGGCCATCCTTTTCTGGAGAGCTATTGTTCTCATAGCCACCATTTCTGCACTTATTTCAGACAGGGCTTCAGCTGTGTCATTAGCTACTTTCTCTAATACCGATGCTACAATGGTGATGATCTGCTAGGGAGGGCAAGTGATGGATGTATGGCACCACATATCCCAAATAGCAGGACCCAGTCCAATTTCGTGGAAGCCATGGGTATGCCTTATGCCCACAAATAAAATAGGTCCCGGTATAGGCAGTTAGGTTCATATTCGTTGCGACTGTGGAAAAGCCAGACTCGCCGTTACTCCCTGTGATGCCATTCCATTTCCCCCCACTAGTGAGGTTTGTTAAACCAGTTGTGTTAAACCACCAAACTTCTAAGGGTGAACCTTGTTCGAGTGTTGTCCAATTAATGGATCAACGGAGGATGCAATCACAACTGCTCTACACTCTGCACTGAATCACTTAGATGGTAAAGAGACCTACATCAGAATGCTGTTCATAGACTAAAGCTCAGCATTCAACACTATCGTCCCCAACAAGCTGGCCACCAAACTCCACACTCTTGGCCTGAACACTTCCCTCTGCAACTGGACCCTGGACTTCCTAACAAACAGACCCCAGTCTGTCAAATTAGGTAACCACACCTCCCCCCCCCGACCCTGAACACGGGGGCCCCACAAGGATGTGTGCTGAGCCCCCTCCTCTACTCCCTCTTCACCCACAACTGTGTGGCTGTTCATGGTTCCAACACCACCATCAAGTTTGCGGATGATACCACGGTAGTCGGCCAGATCACCAACAACGATGAGTCAGCCTACAGGGAGGAGGTCCAGCATCTCATGAAGTGGTGTGCCGATAACAACCTGGCCCTTAACATCAAGAAAACCAAAGAAATAATTGTGGACTTCAGGAAGTCTAAAGGCGGAAGTCACACCCCCATCCACATCAATGGGGCTGTGGTGGAAAGGGTGGACAGCTTTAAGTTCCTCGGAGTCCACATCACAGAAGACCTCTCCTGGTCCCTCAATACCTCCTCTCTGGTGAAGAAGGCCCAGCAGCGCCTATATTTCCTAAGGAGGCTGAAGGGATGTAACCTGTCACCCCTGATCCTCTCTAACTTTTACCGCTGCACAATAGAGAGCATCCTGACAAACTGTATCACAGTATGGTATGGCAGCTGTAGCTACTATGACCGGAAAGCCCTGCAGCGGGTAGTCAAAACTGCCCAACGCATTACTGGCACCCGGCTACCGACCATAGAGCACATATACCAGAAACGCTGTTTGCGGAGGTCACGGTCCATCATCAAAGACCCTACCCACCCCAGCCACAGTCTGTTCGCCCTCCTGCCATCTGGGAGACGCTACAGATGCATTCGCACCCGTATGACCAGATTTAGGAACAGTTTCTTTCCCAGGGCTGTCATCCTACTGAACTCCACAAATAAACTCTAAAGCCTGCACATCTGCCAATGCACTTTATTATGGTTATGTTTATGTTAATGTATTACAAGCCAAATGTATGTTGAATGTTTAAATGTCTTAATCTAAATGTACACTCTCGGGAGCCGCAAGCCTACATTTCGTTGCACTGCACTTGTGCACTAACAATGACAATAAAGTTGATTATGATTATGATTATGATTATTATGTTTACAACTACTGTTTCCTGCTTCCAGATTCCCCTCTTCCCCTCTGCTTACATTCCTTATCCAACATATCGCCCCAACGGGTCTTCCTACCCCAGTTGTGTTTGTGAGGATAAGGTACGGTGGCTTTTTGCTTATATTATACACGGGTTTGTACCATCCTTCAAACATGTTTAAGGGATATCCTGCACTCCTGAACTGTACTCTTTGTTCCTCCCGTTTTCTGCTCTGGGTGTCGTTACCATTAGTACTACTGCTCGTATTGTTTCTACTAACTAACCATTCTGCCATTTGAATTACGTTCAATGGGATTGGTCTAAGAGGGATTACCCCGTTGGAGTTGGATTGGGATATGGCTACATACCCAACACGCACTTTCTCCCTTGTCCCTTACATACACATAACTCATATACAATAACGTATTAACATGTAACTCTCGCTTTTCCCATGCCAGGTGGCATGTCACTCCGGTCAACGCCACACATATTCCACAAAACAATACTATAGTCAAATACATTTTAAAGACGTATTAACAATTTT
The DNA here is from genome assembly GCF_052327205.1 of Somniosus microcephalus. NCBI lineage: Eukaryota > Metazoa > Chordata > Chondrichthyes > Squaliformes > Somniosidae > Somniosus > Somniosus microcephalus. The sequence goes on along the minus strand of NC_140998.1, from coordinate 88,802,847 downwards.
CCAAAGGGTTATTGAGATTGATTGCAGGTATCACCTGTTAAATATACAAATATGCATTTTAGTCCTTGTAGACCTTCAGTTGAGTCCAGTGTTTCCACCGCCCCATCTCCTTTATATATCTATAATATATGCATGCGCAAGTATCTCCACTAATAAGGACTTCAGTTAAAGCAGCTGCATGTCCATGCTCATCTTCCGAGGCGATTACCAGGTCATCCACGTATTGCAACACAGTGCTGCGATACGGGTTGAGGTTCACTGTTTCTAACAGTGAACTCATTACCCGGTGGAATACCGCCGGGCTGTTATGGACCCCCTGATGTAGCCTAGTCCATGTATACTGTCTTTCCCCGACCGTAAAGGCAAACTTATTCTGGGATTCCTGGTCTAAAGGTAAAGACCAGAATCCATTAGCTATGTCCAAAACTGTAAAAATCTTGTGCTACAAGTTCAGGGCATTTAAGATTGTGGATGGGCTGGCCACTATTGGGTGCAATTTGGGCGTTACCTTGTTTAATTCAGTATAATCAATAGTCAGTCGGAATGATTTATCCGGTTTGGTGACTGGCCATACGGGCGAGTTGGTCGTGCTTTCGGTAATCCTAATCATGCCCCTTTCTTCCAGATCACACACTATTTCTTGTACCGCTTCCCGTGCAACTGGTTTAATAGGGTATTGCTTATGGGGCTTGTGTTCTGGACCTGGAACCGTGATTGGCTCCGTTTTTACCCGTCCGGTGTCCTGTTTAGTCTTAGCCCAAACCCCTTTCATAATTTTGCATATGGACCCGTATGGTTTCCGTTCTAGTTCCCAATCCCTGCTCAAAGATGCTGCACTCCCTACCCTAGCCAAATTGGTGCATGGTTTATCTATACTGACCTTGGACCCATCTCCTTTGGACCAAACAATTTTATTTTGCGCGGAGTCCACCAATATATTAAATTATTTTAGCAAGTCTATTCCTAATATGGTACCTTTGTTATTTGGACACACATAAAATTGGGCGGGGAGGAGTTTCCCTGTTATCTCTAAAACTTATACTTCACTTTTATAAGCCTTAATTTTTATACCCCCTAATCCTACGATATATATATACTCCTGCTTTCTTAGTTTTTTTTTGTTTCTGCTTTTCCCACCACTCCCGTTGTGTTATTGGTTTTTCTAGTGGATCCCACCCACCTTTCTTCATTTTATTGATCAAACCCTTTTGGTCGTCAGCATAGAGCCAACTCATCGATCCTGGCAAACCCCAGTCTGGGCCTCCGCCTTCCGCCATAATGTATTAATTCTTGTTGCTAGTTTACCGCGTCCCGGTCCCCCCTAATAACTCGTTCTCAGAGGTCTACCTATCGTCCACCACTAGTGATGGCGGTCCTGACTTGTGTCTATCTCGCTGTCAGAGGTGATTATTTCACTTGCAGCCGTTAATACATGAATACAATACGTCACGTAATGCAATACAACAGATCCCACAATGCAACACAGCAGAGACTTTTAGTCTGTCTCGGATTCCCAACTAACTCTGGCCTTCACGTGGGGCCCAGTCGCCCTCTTAATTCCGGCTCAGTATGGGTCCTCGAGACATTTACATTCCGAAATAACACATCAGGTTTCAATCAACTTAACCACTATTTAAACTGCCTCTCTCACCCGTCACGGATTCCAGATTCTTTTGATACTGCGTCGCCGTCACACCGCCCTTCTGAGTGATCCAATTTCTGGACGGTCAAAGATCTGACTACTCACCCCGCTCACTGGTGCAGGCGGTCTTCCAGCTCCGCAGTACCCTGCTCGCAGCGCCAATTTGTTGGGTGAAAATAAATTCACATCTAATCTGTGGTAAAATAAAAGGTGCAGTTTATTGAAAACAGAGCTCTGGGAGAAGCGTCTCAGACCCTGCAGTCTGTGCGAGCACCTTCTCCCCGATCAACAAAATTCACAAGCTTATATACAGTACAAGACTGGAGCACACCGATAGCCGTTATTACATTACTTATTCCTTGGCCAATCCGGCCCAATTATATTCCTTCAAAAACAACCTAATTATAACTTTATATTGTTAGCTAAGCCCCTTCTTTCAGTTCTGTCTTTTATCTAAGTTTGTCCAGTTATCTGGATCGCAGGGCCCATTCTTGCTTCATCGTGGCTTCGGCCGATCTGACTCAGTGACTCGTGATTGGACATGGCGCAAAGGTTAATCAAATATACCCTACATACATCTGCATGACAGTTGTTACTTCGTAACCCGATTGTTCTGCAAATGTTAACCTTGTTATTGCAACTTCTCATATCTCCACATGCTTAATCACTTTTGTAGTTCAGTTTCTAACCATCTGTTCCATTTGTGGTTTCAACTAGCTTCAACCGAAACTAGGTTGTCATGCTGTGTCGTTTGACTGCAACATTCAACTGGCTCAAATCCCAACCGTTCAGAGGGAGTGCAGTGTAGATTTACCAGAGTGATTCCTGGACTCCAAGGATTAAATTACAAGGAGAGATTACACAAACTAGGGTTGTATTATCTGGAAATTAGAAGGTTAAGGGGTGATTTGATCGAAGTTTTCAAGATATTAAGGGGAACTGATAGGATAGTGCTGTGGCATTTGAGTTGAGAGAGAGTGTGGTAAGTGGGAGAAAAAGTCATTTAAGGGTATTTTGTGAATTTTAGTGTGCTAAAAGTTAATTATTTTAAGTGAGTTTAATTTTTTAAGTGTAAATTAAACTGCTGGGGAGTTTAAACTGGAAGTCGAATCAGGGTATAAAAGGGGCGGGACTAGTGCGGCAGCGCTGAGTGCGGTGCATTGAGTGGAGTGAGAGTTTGTAAGTGGGAGAGTTCGGGCAAGTGGGAGGTGAGGGGGTGTTTTTGCTTTGTTTTGTTCCCCACTCCCAGGCTTAGACAGCACTGTGGAAGCGGAGCAGCGAGACGAGTCAAACAAACAGGCCCCACAGACAGCATTCAAAGAGGAGGCTGGTGATCAGCTGGTTGGTAGGTTCTCTTCCTTCTCTTTTATACCTTTAAGTTGATAAGTCCTATTGAATAGTGGTGTGATATTATCATCTATATCCGGGCAGGGTCTTCATAACTAATAATAAGAAATTTAATTAATTATATAGAATGGAGCAGGTGATGTGTTACTGTTGTGAGATGTGGGAGACGGTGGACCCCATTGAGGCTCATGGTGATTACATCTGCGACAAGCGTTTGCTGCTAAAGGAACTCTGGCTCCATATTGAGGTGCTTGAGACCGAGCTTCAGACACTGCGACACATCAGGGAGGGGGAGAAGTTCCTGGACTCTATGTTTCAGGAGGTAGTCACACCTATGAAATTAATTAATTCAGATGTAGTCCGTGGTCAGGGACAGGACGGTGTGACTATGAGTGAGGCAGGTACAGGGATCCAGGAGGTAGTGTTGAAGGAGCCGCAGCCCTTGCTCTTTTCAAACAGTTTTGAGATTCTTTCTCCCTGTGAGGGCGGGAGCAGAGACTGCAGGGAGGATGAGCAACCTGGCCACAGCACCGTGGAACAGGGGGCCATTCAAGTGGGGGGAGTAAAAAGAAATGTTGTAGTGGTAGGGGATAGTATCATTAGGGGGATAGATAGGGTTCTCTGCGGTCGAGAGCGGGAGTCCCGAAGGCTGTGTTGTCTGCCCGGTGCCAGGGTTAAGGACATCTCTTCTGGGCTGGAAAGAAACTTGGAGTGGGAGGGGGAGGATCCAGTTGTCATGGTCCATGTTGGTACAAACGACATAGATAGGACAAGGAAGAAGGTTCTGTTAAAGGAGTATGAACAGCTAGGGGTCAAATTAAAAAACAGAACCTCAAGGGTAATAATCTCTGGATTATTACCTGAGCCACGAGCGAATTTGGCTAGGATAAATAAAATTAGAGAGTTAAATGCGTGGCTCCAAGACTGGTGTGGGAAAAATGGGTTTTGCTTCTTGGGACACTGGCACCAGTACTGGGACAAGAGGGAGCTGTTCCATTGGGATGGACTTCACTTGGCCAGTGCTGGGACTAGAATCCAGGTGAATCATATAACTAGGGCTGTAGAGAGGGCTTTAAACTAATTAGTTGCGGGGGGAGGTTTCTAGAGAGCAAATAATAAAAATGACTATGGAGAAGGTCATAGACTTAGGTAGCAGTGGGGGAATTAAAAAACAGAGCGTGTCAGGAAGGGACAGAAGGTATGGAGTAAAAGGTGAAGTAATAAAAGGGGAAAAAGCAGGAACTAAGTGTCACAAAACATATTTGAAAGTTCTTTATCTGAATGCACGTAGCATTCATAACAAAATGGACGAGTTAACGGCACAAATAATTACATATGGGTACGATCTTGTGGCCATTACAGAAACATGGCTGCAGGGTGACCATGACTGGGAATTAAATATACCAGGTTAATTAACAATCAGGAAGGACAGGCAGGAAGGAAGGGGAGGTGGGGTGGTATGTTAATAAAGGAAGGAATCACTGTAATACAGAGAAATGATATTGGGTCAAAGGATCAGGATAGTGAAACAGTTTGGGTGGAGATACGGAATAATAAGGGGAAAAAAACACTAGCGGGCGTAGTCTATAGGCCTATGAACAGTTGCAACTCTGTTGGATGGAGTATTAATCAGGAAATAGTTGAGGCTTGTAATAAGGGAACAGCTATAATTATGGGGGATTTTAACTATCATATTAACTGGACAAATCAAATTGGGCAGGGCAGCCTTGAGGATGAGTTCATTGAGTGTATTAGGGATGGGTTTCTTGAGCAGTATGTAACTGAACTGACCAGGGGGCAAGCAACCTTAGATTTGGTCCTGTGTAATGAGACAGGATTACTTAAAAATGTCCTAGTAAAGGATCCCCTTGGAATGAGTGACCATAACATGGTTGAATTCCATATTCAATTAGAGGGTGAGAAGGTTGGATCTCAAACAAGTGTGCTGAGCTTGAATAAAGGAGACTATGAAGATATGAGAGCGGAATTGATTAGAGTGGACTGGGAAAATAGATTAAAGGGTAAGACGGTACATGATCAGTGGTGTACATTTAAGGAGTTATTTTACAACTTCTAAAAAAAAATATTCCACTGAGGAGAAAAAAGGGTGTAAAAGAAAAGATAGCCATCCGTGGCTAAGTAAAGTAATTAGGGATAGTATCCAACTAAAAACAAGGGCATATAAGGTAGCCAAATCGATTGAGAAGTCTTTAAAAGACAGCAAAAAATAACTAAAAGATTGATTAAGAAAGGGAAGATAGATTATGAAAGTAAATTAGCAAAAAATATAAAAACAGATAGCAAAAGTTTCTATAGTTATATAAAAAGAAAAAGGGTGGCTAAAGTAAATGTTGGTCCCTTAGAGGATGAGACCGGGAAATTAATGGTGGGAAACATGGAGATGGCAAAAACGCTGAACAATTATTTTGTATCAGTCTTTACAGTAGAGGACACTAAGAATATCCCAACACTGGACAAACAGGGGGCTCTGGGGGGGAGGAGCTAAATACGATTAAAATCACTAAGGAAGTGGTACTTGGTAAAATAATGGGACTCAAGGCGGATAAATCCCCTGGACCTGATGGCTTACATCCTAGGGTCTTGGGGGAAGTGACGGTAGGGATTGTGGATGCATTGGTAATAATTTTCCAAAACTCCCTGGACTCAGCAAAGGTCCCGGCAGATTGGAAAACTGCTAATGTAACACCCTTATTTAAAAAGGGTAGTAGGCAGAAGGCTGGAAACTATAGAACTGTTAGCCTAACATCTGTGGTTGGTAAAATGTTAGACTCCATTATTAAGGAGACAGTAATGGGACATTTGGATAAACATAATTTAATAGGACAAAGTCAGCATGGTTTTATGAAGGGGAAGTCATGTTTGACAAATTTGCTTGAGTTCTTTGAGGAAGTAACATACAGGGTGGATAAAGGGGAACCAGTGGACGTAGTGTATTTAGACTTCCAAAAGGCATTTGACAAGATGCCACACAAAAGATTATTGCTCAAGATAAAAAATCATGGGATTGGGGGTAATATTCTGGCATGGGTGGAGGATTGGCTATCTAACAGAAAGCAGAGAGTTGGGATAAATGGTTCGTTCTCAGACTGGCAATTAGTAACTAGTGGTGTTCCGCAGGGGTCAGTGCTGGGTCCCCAACTCTTTACAATCTATAGTAATGATTTGGAGGAGGGGACCGAGTGTAACATATCAAAGTTTGCAGATGATACAAAGATGGGAAGGAAAGTAGTGAGTGAGGAGGACATAAAAAACCTGCAAAGGGACATAGACAGGCTAAGTAAGTGGGCAGAGATTTGGCAGATGGAATACAATACTGGAAAGTGTGAGGTTATGCACTTTGGCAGGAAAAATCATAGAGCAAGTTATTATCTTAATGGCAAGAAACATAGAAACATAGAAACATAGAGATAGGAACAGGAGTAGGCCATTCGGCCCTTCGAGCCTGCTCCGCCATTCAATGAGATCATGGCTGATCTTCGTCTGAGATCATAGCTGATCTTACCTCATCTTTCGATTAGGCACTCTGCAGCCTTCCGGTCTCAATATCGAGTTCAACAATTTCAGATCATAACCTCGGCCCCTATTTCATTTTCACTTATATTTTTCCACTCCTTTCCTTTCCCCCCCCCTTTCCTTTTGTTTCTCTCTCACACCTGGCAGCTATCTTTTGCCCTGCCAGTACACTTTACACCTAATCACAGCCTATTTCCATCTCGTCTAGCTTCTAATCTCTTTTACTTCTTTTGGTTCTTTTATTCTTTTGTCCGATCGCAGCCCTGCCTTCGATCTAGTTCCTTTTCTCTCCAGTTTTGAAGAAGGGTCAAACCCGAAACGTCAACTCAAATTTCTCTCCACGGATGTTGCCTGACTTGCTGAGTTTTTCCAGCATTTTCTGGAGGTATTGTTGCAGTTGTACAAGGTATTGGTGACCTGGAATACTGCATACAGTTTTGGTGTCCATACTTAAGAAAAGACATACTTGTTCTCGAGTCAGTACAAAGAAGGTTCACTCGGTTAATCCCGGGGATGAGGGGGTGGACATATGAGGAGAGGTTGAGTAGATTGGGACTCTACTCATTGGAGTTCAGAAGAATGAGAGGTGATCTTATTGAAACATATAAGATTGTGAAGGGGCTTGATCGGGTGGATGTGGTGAGGATGTTCCCAATGATGGGTGAAACTAGAACTAGTGGGCATAATCTTAGAATAAGGGGCTGCTCTTTCAAAACTAAGATGAGGAGAAACCTCTTCATTCAGTGGGTAGTAGGTCTGTGGAATTTGCTGCCCCAGAAAGCTGTGGAAGCTACATCATTAAATAAATTTAAAACAGAAATAGACAGTTTCTTAGAAGTAAAGGGAATTAGGGGTTACGGGGAGCGGGCAGGAAATTGGACATGAGTCTATGTTCGGAACGGTCATGGCCCTGTGGGTAACGGAGCGGGCCCAGGGGCCGTGTAGCCTGGTTCTGCTCCTACTTCTTGTGTTCTAATTATGTGTTAGATTTCAGGAGATGGTTCTATTCCTGTTCCTGGCTGGGGTGGAGATCACCTTTTACAGAAGGTAAGTACTGTAGAAAATATAGGGGCAGTGATCTGGATGGGTTTCGATCGCCTAGATGGGTCGGAGAGGAATTTCCCAGATTTTTTTCTCCCAAATTGGCCATTGGGTTTTTTATCTGGTTTTTTGCCTCTCCCAGGAGATCACATGGGCTCGGGAGGGATGTAGAGTGATAGTAGATTTGAGGTTAGGATCAGATCAGCCATGATCTTATTGAATGGTGGAGCAGGCTTGAGGGGCCGATTGGCCTACTCCTGCTCTTAGTTCTTATGTTCTTATAGATAGAGAGAAACTATTTCTGCTGATTAGGGAGTCTCGGACTCGGGGGCATAGTCTAAAAATTAGAGCCAAACCTTTCAGGAGTGAAATTAGGTAACACTTCTATGTGCAAAGGGTGGCAGAAGTTTGAAACTTTCTTCCACAAACTGGAGTTGATGCTAGGTCAATTGTTAATTTTAAATCTAAGATTGATAGATTTTTGTTAACCAAAGGTAATAAGGGATATTGGGCATAGGCGGGTATATGGAGTTAGGTCGTAGATCAGCCATGATCTCATTAAATGGCAGAACAGGCTCGAGGGGTTAAATGGCCTACTCCTGTTCCTATGTTCCAATGTTACCTAGGAGATTGCCCTCAATTGCTTGCTTCAGCTCAGATGCTTTAACACAGAGGAATTAGATAGTGACCGGAATTTTCTCATTGCCGTGCATGCAGGTTTGGGAGCGGGTCGACAGTAAAATTGCCGGAAATAGCAAGCGCGTCAGGAATCTGCCATAATCCCGTCACCCCGCGCATTTCAGTCGGGCGGCTTTGAAGGCGCAACACGGACCCGATTGGCAGACGCAGGCGACCTCATTGAAATCATTATGTGCTTGCTTACAAACCCTTAAGAGTGATTTTAACGGCAACTTCTGAGTTTTATTGCAAAAGCACAGGATTCACGGAGGTCGGGTAGGGCGCCTGTGAAGGGAAGGCAGAAGCTCAGTGGGCATTGATGAATTCATTCATTGACAGCTGTGTAAAGCACATAAATACTGCAACATTACACCTCATTACTTACCTCATGGAAACTGTTGCTCAATTCATTTTGTCCACAGATTTGGGTGTCTGCAGCTTGCAGGTCATTTTTGAAACCTCGGAAGTCACTCTCACCACATTGCTGCTCACTATCACAGCATTGAAGGATTGGCCCTCTGATCTCCACTTTACCTGCCATCTACTGCTTGAAAGAAGAGAATCTACTCTATGACTGGAATTTTCTGGGGTCCGTGTGGGCGCAATTGGAGGTGGGTCGAGTGGGAAATTTGAAATATCTTGCAGCGGGCCAAGAACCCGCTGTCATCCCGCCCCCACGTGCCTTTCCCTCAGGTGCGTTTGCCGGCGTGGCAGCAACCCGAACGGCAGAGGCGAGCGAGCTAATTTAGATCATTATGAAGTACTTGTCAGACCCTTATGCGCCTTTTTCACACTACCTTTCAAATTTCACTAGGTAAGCACAGGAATCACGCAGCTTGGGAACCATGTCTGTGAACCTGAGGTGAAAGTTCAGTGGCCATTGATCCAGCTGATTAGTACACAGCATGGAAAGTACAATAAAAACTCCCACCTCACAGCTGATCACTTTCCTTAGGCAGATGCTGTTGCTGACTCCATTGTCAGCACAGATTTAGCTTCCTAGATGTTGTAAGTGTTTTCAGCAAAGTCAGAATCCACTGTCACCTCATTGGTAGAACCTATCACACCATCGACAGATTGCTTCTGTTATCTCTACTTGGCCTGCCATCTATTCCATCAGCATGGGTGCCGCTTATACTGTCTCACCTTGGTCCTCAGAATCGGACCAAGATGAGCCCCACCACCAACAACACCAGCCACACCAGCAGCAGCAACAACCACAACAGCAGCCTTCTCCTCAACGACCTGATGCTCCACAGTGTAAGGGGTGGTGGGTAGGTTGCTTGTCAGCTTCATCTCTGACTCCTTTGAGCGGTTTGAATCATTCCCACTCCCTTTTGTTCTAGACTTTGGACTTATTTGGGGGTTGTAATAAACTTGCAACAGACACCTGGGTTTGTCAAAAGAATTCAGATCTTTATTTTGAGACAGGAAAATATACAATACAATAAAACCTATACTTTAAAAGGGTGGGGAACACTCGGAATAAGTGAGGGAGAATTACAATATACAAAATCCCTTACCCTCCCAACCCCAATACACTAGCTAGGCTGGAATCCAGAGGACCAGGAAATGCTCACCAAAACGACTTTCTTGACAGACTGTAGAGGTTCGCGATTTCGGGGTTCTCTTTAGTTGTGGCTGTTGGGGCCTGCCGTACCTCGGACGTGGTAGAAGACTGCACCTGCGTTGGGTCTTCAGTTTGGGTTTGTCTGCAGATGCTGTTAGTCGCGCTGTTGGATGTATCAGGTGAGTACCCGATTTTCTTTGGTTAGGGCTAGTTTTAGGGCCTTTTGTGTCCAAATCTTACCCAGGGGTAAGTCAGACTAGCCTGTAGAGTGGAAACAAGACTTTGGTTTTCGAGTTTTTTGGCGGTTGGTTTCTTGTTGGTCGCGGTGGCCCAATATTACCTGGTTGGTGGTAATATTAGTGGTTGTTGGTTTCTGTAGGCCTTTGATTGCCGCGACTTTCGTTCTCCTTCTGTTTCTTCAAGTCTCCGATGATGATCTCTCTCTTGAATTGGTTGGCTGAACTTGAACTGCTCCGATCTTGAACTGACTCGAACTGACCTCGAACTGATGATGAACTGACTAACTGAAAAGGTAGGCCTCAATTATACTAATTTGTGGCCTGGCTTATCTGACCACCAAATCTCGGGTTTCTTTGTTAAATTTGGTGGGCTCGTTATTTTTAATAGGTTTTAAAACTTTAACAAGCTTCGGGGATGGCCCATCTAAACTTAACGAGTTTCGGGGATGGCCCAACTAAACTTAATCGGCCTTTAACTGGTTTCGGGATTGCCTTGAAACTAGTTTAGAAATGCAAAACGTTTGTCAATCTCTTTAATTGGTTTTGGACTGTGGTTTGATTGTTGTATCCTGTGGGGCTATGTTCTTTCCTTTGTGTTGCTGGGGACATGTCCTGTTTATTCATGTACCTGGCTCTGCGATTTCTTGGCGGGAACAGGTTTCATTGTCTTTATGTAAAACTGGGGTGGCCCAGGACATTCTCAGACTGTCCAATATCCAAACTCGGGGGCCCACCCCACCTCCCCTGTGTCCCAGCCTTTTGCCAGCCTGAACATGTCTTTTTAAACCAGCCAAATCTTCCTGAGATTTTTATTTTAAATCCCTTTGGCCCAATAACTCCTTAAAACAGTCCAAAATTTCTTCCTTCCTTACACTTGGGAAAAATGTGCAATTTAACTCTTTGAATTCTTCTGTTAGGCCCAACCATACATTTATCCTTGTTACAGATTTCTTCTTTGATGTTCCAAAATCATTTTAAAATAAAGCTTTCCTTCTGTTCTGGGGTTGTGCAGGAATTTTTGAACCTTACAACAGGAGAGAGGGGGGCACCACAGGGCTGCAGCATGCCAGAGGTGATACCCCCAACACAGGGGATACAGGCAGAGGATGAGCTTCCTGGACATGACTGAGCAGCAGTGATTCAGGAGGCTCAGGCTATCATGCCAGGTCATCGCAGACATTTGCACCTTAATGGAACAAGACCTGCTGCCCAGAGGTCCTGGTGGACACGCCTTGCCAGTGCCTGTCAAAGTCACCACCGCCCTCAACTTCTCCACCTCAGGGATCTGCAGCAGACATTTGCAGGATCTCGCAGTCGGTTGCCCACAGATAACTGATGCCATGTTTCACAAGTCTGCCAATTATATCAACTTTGCCACTGATGAGGCCAGTATTACTGAGTGGACGCTCAGCTTTGCGGCTCTGGTTGACTTCCCACAGGTGCAGGGCATCATCGACTGCCATCAACACCCAGGAGTCTTTCTGAACCTCAAGGGGTTCCACTCCCTCAATGTGCAGCTCGTCTGCAACCATAAAAAGATGATCATGCATGTGTGCACCAGATTCCCTGGCAGCTGTCATGACTCTTTCGTGCTGCACCAGTCCACCCTCCCTCAGCTCTTCACATCTCCAAACAGACTTACCGGCTGGCTGCTTGGAGGCAAGGGCTATCCACTGAAGACGTGGCTCATGACACCCCTGAGAAGGCCAAGTACTGAAGCCGAGGAGCATTATAATGAGGACCACATGTCCACCAGATGTGTCATAGAGCAAACAATAGGCATGCTGAAGATGCGCTTCAGATACCTTGACAGATCTGGAGGAGCCTTTCAGGAACACCAGCCAGAGTCTGCAGAATCATCATCGTCTACTGCGTGCTGCACAACATAGCGCAGCAGAGAGGATTGGAGCTGCAGGAGGAGCATGGCACACAGCACACAGCCTCTTCAGAGGAGGACGACGAGCAGGTGGAACACAAGGAGGAGGAGGAGGAACCTGAGGTATAGCTGGCACCAGCAATGGCACACATTGCTGGCTGGGAGACCCGGGATGGCCTCATCATGGCCAGATTTACTTAACTTGCTCCAATGCAGCCACATGCCTGCCACATGCTGCACTAATTCCCCCCCCACCACAACACCATAAAGCATCCCTACAATGACCAATCCATTCCTCTCACCCAAAACCCCAATGCTCGATGTTAAATAATGTGTCACCATTCACTCCAAGTGAACAAGCCACTTACAATATTTGACGCAAAAATGGACAAGACCTGAAAGTAGTGCAAAGAAAACCATTTATGTGTGCCATCAAAATAACTGAAACTTACCACTAACACTTTTTCATACACCCATGTGCATACCCTTGTGCATTTACTTTTGTGTCATTTTTCTTTTCCGATTGCTTCTATGAGGTGCAACCCCTTTGGCTTCAGAAGAGGTAGAGGCAGGCTGCTCAGTTCCCTGCTGTGACTCATCAGACATTTTTGGCAGACGTTCTCTGGGTTTTGGAGCCGGTGATGGCCCCGCCAAAGTCTGCTCCTCCTGCGACTGTGCGGGGCAGATTTGGCTGTTGGGATCTGAGGAAGCATGTGGGGCTCTGGCTGAGGGGGAGGCAACAAGGGATAAGTGGGAGCGCTTTGAGAAGAGCCTCCACTTCTATGTCCCCTCTCACCATCATCTCTCTCATGGGCCACCCACACTTCCCTGCCTCGCGATGAGCTGGCGAGCACCTTGCTGCACAGCAGTGGGACGATGAAGGCCCAAGTCTATATTTATATCCCTCCTTGAGAGAAAGTCTATGAGCACCTGCCATCTGTTGTCCACAGCTAGTGTGTGCTCATGTGAATGGCGCATTAGCTGCTCCATGCAGGTGACCATCCTTTCCATGGAAGAGCACATCATCACCATCGCCTGCAACATGGTGGTGATCCTGATGGAGATGGACTCCTCCATTCTCTGAACATTTGCACACATTGTGGCTGCAAAAGATGCCAGAGCCTCCTGCAATTGTTGCTGCCCCTCCAAGATCACTTTCTTTCTCGATGGCTCCCGAGGCTCAGCGTCTGCATGCAGCTGAGCAGAGCTTGGAGTGTCCTGCGCCCTCTGGCGAGGAGTCTCCACTGCTGTCCCTGTCAATACCACCAGCTCCTGCTCACTTGTGAATTGTGAGACACCAAGTGACAACACTACTCTATGGCGCAAAGGACCAATGGAGGTGTGTGTATTTGCACTTGTGCTCGCTGCGCTTGGGGCTGCTGATGCTGCACTCTCAGAGGCTGGAGCTTCCTCTGAGAAGTTGTATTCCTCCTCCAGCTGGACAATGGTGGGGTGCAGTTTATGGACCTGTGGGAGAGTAAAGAGATGAAGTCGAAGTCTTATAATAAGAATGGGTATGTTACCATTATGCACATGATGACTGACATGAATCTTGTCATTCATGTGGAAATGACTTATGAAGTAATACTGGGCGGCCTGCTGGTGGCGCTGTCCAGGGAGAGTAAAAATTCTCGGGCATGAGCCCAGCTTGCTCAGGACATTCTTTAACAGGAACTAGTGAAGGACACAACTAGATCTCCATGTTGAAAAACAGTTGATTAAAGCCTTGTTTAATACTCAGACCAAGTGCCTAGTAGTTTTCTTATGTCAATGACATTTCACTGGCTGCTGACATCAGTCACCATGGCCGCGATTTTACGAACTTCAGCGGGTCTGTGGCGGGCAACGTCGGTGGTGGGTCCCGACCCCGCTGCTGTCTCCAACCAGCCTCTGAAATGAATTTCCCTAGACTGGGCTTGATAAGCCCTCCCAGCGTGTTTCCTGGCCAATTAGTGAAAACAGGTCTGATGATGCCATTTCATGACGCGTCATCAGCCGGTTTCCTTAAAGGGACCATGGTCAACTTTACTTTGACATTTGTGCTATCAGTGTTCTACAGCATTGAGAAGCTGCAAACACTGACAAGCACTGCACAGAGGCAGAGGGCTGCACCCAGTCTCTCCCATGAGTCCGTCCATATGTTTATGGAGGGAGTCACAGCACCCATAGGTGGAAGAGACCTCCCTGGGAGATCAACAGAGCCTGATTGCACATTGCAGGGATGTGGTCAGGAGAACCAGGCTGCATTGCTGCAAACATTTCAATGATCTCAGTAGATCACAAAACATTAGTACAAAGCCACACTCAACCTCATCCTGCAGTGCCTCTCATCACATCCCCATCACTCTGTCTTCCCTACCCTACTCCTGCACATCCTTTTGCACACCAACTTACTTTGCACCTCCACCCATCCCTCTCTATGTACATTATCACATCCCCATCTCAATTGCCACCCCTCACACTCGCCACCCCTCACACTCAACCTCATCCTAATGCAATCGTACCAACTAACAACACACAAGGGTAGGTACTTGGGTGTTTTATGCAATGTTCGTGTAAAGTTTCTGTTAATGTGGTGTCAAACATTGAAACCATTATTTTCAACACTTTGCGTCTTGGACAGATTTGTGTGCACCTTTGGAAGTGGCCTAGTGAGTTGCTGTGAAACATAACAGCACCCCCCGCAATGGTGATGAGCATGAAAGGAATGGCTTGGGCATTGTAGGGATGCTTTATGGTGTTGGTGTGCGGTGGTGCCAACCTGGCGCATCATGTGGCAGCCAGGGTGTACAGTATCAAGTGAAGTAAATCTGGCCATGGCGAGACCATCCCTGGCCTCCCGAGCAGCAATGTGGTCGGGTGCTGATGCCCTCTGTCCTGTGCAGCATCAGTTGATTGCGGAGTAGGTTGGTGTTGTTGTTGGTGCTGCTGGTGTTGTTGTTGGTGTTGCTGGTGTGCCTGGTGCTGCTGGTGTGCCTGGGCTGATCGTGGTGGGATTCTGAGGACCAAGATAAGAGAGTTTCAAGGGCACCCATGCTAATGGTATAGATGGCAGGTGAAGTAGAGATGACAGAAGCAATCTGTCAATGGTGGGAGAAGTAATGAGGTCAGACTGGTTGGAGACTTGTGTCAAGACTTGCAGCATCCTGAATCTGTAGTGGAAATGCAGTTTAGAGAAGCTAGTGATTAAGGGAACTGATCTTAATCAGCTGGGAGCTTTGACTTGACATTTGAAGCTGTCAACTCATCAGCTGATTCAATGGCCACTGACCTCCCACCTCAGCTTCATAGACAAGGTCCAGGCACAGCAGGAATCCAGTGGGTGGCCTGTCAAATCCAAAAATCTGGGGAAAAACCATTGATAAGTGGCTGTAAACAAGCCATTAATGATTTTAATTGCCTACCCCACCGCTGTGTGTTGGGTCTGCTCAACGCTGACAGACCCGACATTTGGCAAAGTCTCATGGCAGCGGGTTCACATCGGGGTCCCAATCCATTGGGGAAAAGAACACTTTCCCACCCGACCCGCCACTGATCGCGCCCACTGACCCCCCCACAAAATGCAGCCCCATATGAGTGACTGTTGTATGCCATCTGGATTTATGAGATGTGATTCTATCACCAGGTTACTGGAATGTCCCCCGCTCTCTGTCTCCCACCGCCAGTGTCTCTCGAGCTCCCAAAATCTCCAGAGTCCCTTCCTCTGCAGTTGTTAGGTGTGCCACCTCTGGTTCTCTCCCTCTCTCTGTTGTTCTGGGTTCTTTTCTCCTGCAAGGAGGGAAAGAAGAGAAGTTTGAGTGAGGGTGATTGAATGAGTGTAAGGAATGGTTGGGTTACATTTGTAGAGGATGACTATGGGGGAGTGGGGTGTCAATGCCAAATGGCCTCCTTTTGTGGTGTTACTTGTTATGATTGCATTAGGATTAGGGTGAGTGTCAGGGGTGTTTACTCAGATGGGGATGTGAGTATGTACATAGAGAGAGAGGGATGGGTGGACCTGGAAGGTATGTTGGTGTGAGTAATGATGTGCAGGAGTAGGCTTAGGAAGGCAGAGTGATGGGGATGTGGTGACAGACACATCAGGGTGAAGGTTAGTGTGGCTTTGCACTCACCTTTCCTGACCTCATCAGATCATTGAATCTCTTCCTGCACTGGATCCAGGTCCTCCTGCTGCTGACCTCCTCTGCTGTTTCCAGCCAGGCCTTTTAGTCACTTGGGGAAGTCTCTTCCACCCATCTGCTAGGAAGAGGACCTCCCTGCGTGCTCTTACTGCCTCGACCAGAATATGCAGCAAGGCATCTGTGAAGCGGGGTGCAGCCCTCTGCCTTTGGGTATTCATATTTTTCACTTTGCACAATAACTCCAACCTTTCCAATGCTCCTTCCACACTCCTTTACCAACCTTCAAATGAGTTGTGTGCGAGGCTGCTTTAAATATTGGCACTGGAAATGCATCATCGATGACATCATCAGGCCGGCACCCTTTAATAGGGCTGGGAAATGCACATGGCTGGTTTAATTGGGGCCATTGCGCTAAAGTCGCTCTGAAGAGCGTGCTGATCAAAACATCACATTCCCAACCTGCTACGCGGCCCGCACACACCCAACCTGACTCAGAAGTAAAATTCCAGCCAGTGTTAGTAAGAATGTGGCTTCAGGTGATTCACAAATCACGAGGAAGCCAGAGGAGTGTGGAGTGGGTGAGGTTGTGCCACCCTCTTACTGGAGACTGAAGAGAAGGAAGCCCGTGGTTTTGGAATCATGGACCCAAAACTGATGGATACCTGCCTGAAAAGAATGATGTTAGAACATCACGCTTACATGGAGGCTCTGAGGTTAGTCTCCAGGATGTGTGACAACTGACAAATGTGACTCTGAAGTCTATAGCCCTCCCTGATGCAGGCATGAATGGGGCATGCGGCAGCTTCATTGGAATCTGCAGAAGCTCTGCTCTTAAAAAGAGGCCTGGCACCAGTCAATGACTTCTCCTCCACAGAACCACAGACTGTGGCTCTATTGGTAGCAGGGGACAGAATGGCAGACAGACATAAAGTGTGTGAAAAGCATTCTTTAATTTGCTCTCAGGATGTGGGTGACACTGGCAAGGCCACATTTATTGCCCATCCCTAATTAGCCTGATAAGGTGGTGGCGGGTCTTCTCTTTGAACCACTGCAGTCTTTGTGTATTGTGTTCCCACTACAGTGTTAGGTCGGTAATTCCTGGATATTGACCAACAATGATGAAGGAATGGCAATATATATCCAAGTCAGGATGGTGTGTGACTTGGGGAACTTGGAGCTGATGGTGTTCCCATGGTAGAGAGGCTTTGTGGAGTCAGGAGGTGAGTCACTCATTGCAGGGTACCCAGTCATTTCTGTTATTTTCCTGGGGTTTTCACAGCTCTTCCACTGGATGGGCGGAAGAAGCCCTGTGGAAATTCACCCCCAATGTTGGAAGAAGCTTTGACTCATTTAGATCTTAATCTCATATAGGCAATTAGTGATGATAGCAACAGCTGTGGGGTTGATGGACAAAATAGCATGGTAGAGCTGGGTGTCATCAGCATACATGTGAAAGCTGACCCCATGCTTTCAGATAGCATCGTCAAGGAGCGGAAGAGAGATGACAGAATCGAGGAGAGCCAGACACAAAAATCTGTGACTACGAGAGATAGAGACAACTCCAATTTTAATGAGCCTCTCTCAGCCCGGCAAGCATTGAAGTAGGTTTCCAGCTTGTTACTGCAACAGCTAGCCATGCAGAGAGGAAGCTCATCAACACCATTTGAATTACAGTTTGGATGAAATTGGCAGTATGAAGAGCAGTGTGACTGAGCAAGCAACGGTTACAGTAACCAAGCTGGAAACTTCCTTCACTCTTGGGCAGGTTGAGAGAAGCTGAAACACTGACACTGATTAAAATGAAGCTTTCATGGTACAGTGCTCTTGTCATTATAAAGCAGCATACACTCTGATTACCATGAGCAACATTATCTCCAGTAATACAATAGCAAAATACTGCAGATGCTGGAAATCTGAAATAACAACAGAAAATGCTGGAAACACTCAGCAGGTCAGACAGTATCCATGAAGAGTAACATTGTTTGTGGTAAATCAATATAGTTTGATATCAGTGTCTGCTCTGCTAATCATGCACATTTTCTATTTCACACTTGCAGTTCACAGAATCACAGAATCACAGAAACCCCACAGTGCAGATGGAGGCCATTTCAGCCCATCGAGCCTGCACCGACACATATCCCACCCGATCCCCGTAACCCCGACACCAACACATATCCCACCCTATCCCCGTAACCCCACGTATTTAATCCCCCTAACACTAAGGGTCAATTTATCATAGCCAATCAACCTAACTCACACATCTTTGGACTGATTGGCTGAAATTTCATATCCCTAAAACAATGACAAATTAAAACTGAATAGGTACAGAGTATTAAATAAGTGCAAAGCTATGAAGGATATATGAAAACAATGAATCCAGAATAAGCAATCAGCAAAAGCTATTAATAAAAGAAGGTAAAGCAATGATAGCACTCAAAATAATTTTTGAAAATCTTTCTGGCTTTCATCTTCGTTTAAGCTAAGGTGATAGCTTAAAATAGGGTTTAGTGCATGAGAAAGGCATAAAAAATTACTAAATCCACAGAGAAAATTATTAAACGCATTTATACAATGATTTTTTTGTGTTTGAATGCCTGTAACTATGTTTTCCAACAGAGGCCTGTGTCTATTAGAATCCTCAGTCTTGAGCTGATGCAAGTTCATAGATCCATTATTGATAACTTAAGAGACTCAAACTACTCAGCACGTGTGTCTAACTTTCAGGAATGTTATGATTGACAGCAAAACTAACCATTTATAGAGGGTTCCAGAACTTGTTGATAAATAAGCCCCGCCACCTCCTCCATATCTATGGAAAGCTATTGAGAAGAAATCCTCAGGGAAAACCATTTTTAGAACAGTGAAGATAACTGGAATTTATTTCTTTTCATATAAAACATCAAGAACAAGGTAAAGCAGCAAATTTTCCGGAATAATTTTCCAGAAAAAAATTAATTATATTTACGTGATTACTTGCAGTCTGTTACATCTGTGACAAATGATGGCCAAAATGCAATCTTGAATTTTGTTAAGTATTTTAAATGCTTATACCATGTGTTTTGCTTATGTTTATATTCAGTACGCAAATAATTTTTCATATCAACAGGTAACAAGTACAGGAAGGACTATACCATTTAAAAAAATTTAGCGGGAGGATCTGAATCTAAGGCCTAGAAATTTCCTTGGGTTTGCGCCCATTTAGGGGTGCAAGAGTGGGTTGCGCCGGAAGTTGCGTCGCCGCTGAAATTAGGTGGGCCTTTAAATCGGCGTAAGCCGGTAGCGCTGCGCCGGCACCGATGACGTCATCGGTGTGCGCAGCGCCCCGGTACCGCCCGAAACCACACCGATCCCCATCTTCAGTAGCGGCCGCCTCTTTCCTGGCGGCCGCTAACAACGTTTTGAAAACCTGGCCGTGCTGCAGCCTTAGAGGTGCTATTTAAAGCGGAGGTGCGGCCGGCCGCTTTTTCGGCGGCCGCCTGCCCGCACCTCCTTCCCCAGCCTCCTCCACCCCCCCCCCGCGGCATTGCCGGCTGGTTTCCGTGGAGCCCGGCACTTCGCCGTTGTGCCGGGCTCTTTTGCCGGCACTTTCAACGGGGCTCCGGCCGTTGCAGGCACCTCCCCCTTAAGAGAAGGGGGAGGCCTGCAGTACAGCAGCCTGCCGCTCCGCATCGGGTGGCGCAGCGGGACCGGCAGCGCTGAAATTCACTTTCAGCGCCCCAAGCGGGGCGGGCACACCCTGTACCAGCGCCCGCTTCCGCTTTGGGGTGCTGAAAGTGAATTTGGGGCGGGCACAACTGGCTCGGCGGCGGGCGCTAAATTTCCGGCGCAAACGTGCTGGCGGGGGGTCACCGAATTTATAGGCCTAAATGTTTAACCAAACAGCTCTGCTTAAATACACTACTAAGAGCAGTTGCAGACAACACAAATACAGCTAGCTGCCTTTGTGCTATTCCTGATGCAGAAAATAACTTTGATTGTATAGAGTGGAACTTACTACTCCCCATGCCTTTGAGAGCACATTCAGAAGATGGATCAAAATCCTCTACTCCCACCTCATATCCTCTGTGAAAACTAATGGCTACACCTTGCCAGCATTCCCTCACTAACGAGAGACTAGACACAGTATCGTAAATTATTGCAGCACCTCTCCTCCTCCCCACCATCCACCAGCACCCCCAACCAAGGATGGTTCAGGCCCCGTCACCAAACATCCCTCTTCCTAACATATAGGACTGCATAACTACATATGATCATCATTCCATTTAACTAGAAGTGTTATGAAGTATGTACTATAGCATGTAATCTGTACAAATACAATGTCCGAAAAGCATATAAACTTCTGTATAAAATAAAAATGAAAAAAAAAGTAAAGAAGGAAAGATGCGCATAAGAAAGGATTAAACTAAGGTGCCAAAATTCCAGGGTTTTTTATCTGAGGCTCAGAATTGACAGTGGGCCATGGATCCATTGCATTTGTTGCATACTAAAAATTCCCCCGGAAGAGAGAGTTGGTTAAAGAAGTATCCAACCTCTAAGTTGTGCAGCCATGAAAATGAACAGTTTAGGACAGGATGAGGTCACCTGTCCTAAATTCTGCCCCTGTAATTAACGACAATATATTGCATGAATTTATGCTTGGACCTTGTGATTCATCTGCAAAGGATTTCTTAAAGGATAACTGCAGAAATTAAGAATCATACAGAAATTCTTTTTGCTGGAATGTTGCTTTGCCTTGGTATTTTGAAAAGAAAATGCGTTTACACTTGAACTTGAAGCATCACTTTGGTGTATTCTGGGAGAGTGCGTTTATGGATGGCAACTTATTGGAAAGGTCATCGAAGTCTGTAAAATGGAATTCATTTGAATATGCTCTATATGTTGGGGAAAGAGGATGAAGAGCAAGGGGCTGTCATAGAAGCCAGGTAAATCAGGCAGCCTCAGAGAAGAGCTGGAACCTCAGAAATACCCTGCAAATAAAGTTTACAAACCTCAATATACCTTTTCCAACATATCAACAGAGATATATCTCCAGAGGCCATGTTTCACGCCTAAATCCCCAGAGGAGTTTTACACCTTCCTTTAGGAAAAACAGCAGACTACATCAATAACAAAGACAGTATTCACAGTGGAGGAGAAAATAAGAACCATGGTAATTGTTTTGCCACTAGGCCATTCCAAGGAAGCTTCTGCCACATTGGTCCATTTGTAATTGATAGAGGATGGGTTTTCTTACTTCTAAGTTACTCCCCAAAATAATAGGTTTCAAAAGAATTTATTGTTGATATTCACAGAGCATACAACGATAACTATTCTTGATAATAATTACACATACACTTAAGAGTACATATACCTTGCGAGTTCACCAGAGAATTCACACATTACAGTTCTCATGCTCAAGGGGTTTGAATTATAGAATCATAGAAATTGACAGCACAGAAGGAGGCCATTTGGCCCATCATGTTTGTGCTGGCTGAAAGATGGCTGGTCAGGCCTCATCGAATTCTGGAATATGTCTCCTAACACCCCTTATTTTACACCTTTTTCCCAATCCGGCTATGTGAGAATCCACATGTTTCATAGCAATACCTTATTCAATTAGCTGTTCAACCTCATTGATATGCAGTTTTAACAAGAATAGCACCCCAAATTTTGTTCTAGCTTCACCTTGACCAAACTGTCAATCAAATCATTCAACGGGAGACCGTTACAGAAAGATTAATGAGCAAAAGCCCCCTACAGGCAATGTTATCACTTGTCATATGCAGATGAGGCCTTGTCCTGGGAGGACAGATGAGAGATCTATGGGGTTAGGACAAAGGATGCTTGTAAATGAACCCTTATCACCTAAACCTCTCTGTCTGGTAACTTTTAATTCAAACCGACTAACTGAGCATTACTAAAATACACATTTGAAAAGCTCAAAGTAAATACAAAGACCTCAAAGCAATTTAATTAGCCCTTTCCTTACAGTAATACACTGCTGTATTGTGTCAAGCCAACTAACATCATCTCATTTGATGAGTTAGAAGGTGATCAATTTTTAAAGTAGCAGTGGGTTCACAAAAGTTCTTGAGGCGATTGACTGCAGGCATGTGGCAATATCAACCCCGACTGCTGACCCTCATCATTTTGTTAACCGTGAGGGCTTTCATTCCTTGAACGTGTAACTTGTGTGACTACAGGCACAGTTTCTTGCATGCAATGCCAATGTCAAGAAGCTACCATGCTTTCTTTATCCTGAAGCAGTCCACAGTCCATGCTATCATTCCAAATCAAGGGCAAGTCACAGGATGACTACTTCTTGATGAGGGTTACCTGATTCTGCCCTGGCATTTGACACTTCTGCATCAAACCACCAGTATGGCAGAGGAATTAACAATAAAACTCATATCCAAATGCATATCACAGTTGAGTAATCAATTGATGGGTTAAAGTGAAAATTCAGGTACCGAGACAGGGTGGCCGATCCACAACACCAATTTTACACTTGGGCGGCAAGTGGAAAATCTATCCCTATGAGTCATTGAAAGAATCAAATGCAGAAATAAATGTTAGCAATTCAATTCTAGACTTTATTGTAACTAAGCAAAACATACAGATTATGGGATCCAAATACATCATTAACATACTGGACCAAAATGAAGCAATATTAATTAGGGATCACCACTGTGCTTACCCCTGGTGATATCTCAATTTCTTTTGGGCCACACCCCACCTTCCTCTGCACCCACCCAAGTTTCCTGAGCCTCCAAAGGCATCTCTACTCTATTGCTGGCAGGGCTCATGCAAACGTCTTGTCCAGCATTATGCTAATCAGTGGACCCCAGGATTTCATATGTGGTTAGTATCTATGGCGATCGGCGCATTTAAGTCCCGTCTCAGCACACCTGTCAGCGAAGCATGGCTATTGGAATTTTGGGGCTGAGGTTTTATATATCTCTCAGCCTTCATTATAAAAAGTTGTACCTCGAACAGATGAATGGTTAATATGATCCCCCATATTATAGATTTATTTATTTATTTAAGTGTAGCAAGTGCAGAAATAAATGTATTAATTTACCTGCAGTTGGTAAGGGAAATGCTATTTATTTTCCAGGAACCAAACAAAAACATTTACTTCACTGTTTCTAGGGAAATCTGTTACAAGCCTTTTTCTAAATTCTTTCAGTGGAAATATGGATCCCTCATCAATTTCCACATCCAAGTACCCCACCCCTTGCAATAGTGAAACCTTGACTCACCATGAGCAATATCACAAGTAATCTGCCAATATGCCATAATTTTAAATCATTTTACCCATTGTTCTACATCAATACTGCTCGGTATTTACATTTTGGGATGGGAGAGATTGCATTGGGAAGCCAATATGTTCTTCCAGGGAATATTCATATCAATAAAATAATCAGTTCGTTTTGTTATTTTTCCTGTCTGTTTGAAAGTGTGGCATTGAGCCCAATCTGAATCGTCAAATTTATTGTATCAATTATCCCTTACACACTGCACAGCTGAACTCTAGAACGAATAGCTGTATGGTAGCTGCACGGAAATTAGTTTAGTCCATTTGGTGATTCAGGATCAATCAATATATAAACTGAAGAGAAAAAAAATCAAAGTACTGTGCTAATGAAATTATAGTTATGTTGAAATAGAATGCATATACATTGTATTTCATGCAAATGTATTTTGCTTTGATATAAATAAACTTATTCTGGTTCTCCATTTGCTGCAGCACCTTTATTTTGTGGTTTGCAGCTAAAGGACGAGATGGAGACTAATTTTACACAGGAGTAAATTGAAGCAATATAAGGTACCAACCTGTTGTACTACAACAACATCTATCTTATATCTATAAAAAGACCTCTTCTGTCTGTCTGTCTGTCTGTCTGTCCGTTCTCTATACGTTCGAAAGTTATAGAGCGTACCGACACGCGCGTCACATCAAAAGAAAGCTTACGATTACGGACCAGTCATAGGCGTATTTACTTTTCCGTCAGACAAAAATCGTGCCCACGGTATCCCAAAAACGTTCAAAATTCCGCTCATTATCCGCTCATTAGCATTGAGTGACTATGATGTCGAAGAGCTGCTATGATGTTAGGGCAGTTTTTGTGCTGTCATAAAGAGATCAATGCTTTCACTGTGCCCAGCCTACTCAGCTGGCGTGACTCGGGCCGGGCCTCTTCTTCTCTCTCTCTCCGTCTCTTTATCCAATTCCAATTCCAATTCAAATGCTTTATTGGCATGAAAGTTTACAGAGAACCATATTGCCAAAGCTTACATAGCAAAAAGGTACAGTTTTCCAACATTCTGTAGGTGTCAATCGATTTGACATTTGTTGGGTACATACAATATTACTTTTAAACAATATTAATTTTAAACAGTCTTTGTACTTCATTTGGTACGTTCAATATTAATTTTAAACAGTCTTAATTTTAAACAGTCCTCAGGTTGTGACATGTTGTTACATATTTGGCCCCAAGGTATGGTCTGTCTCCTTCTCCCAGGACTAATCTTAATTTTGACAGGTCATCCAATTCCTTGAAATCTGGGGTTGTTTGGCTTAGCTTGTTGAATAATATGTTTCTTGATGTGTTGAATTTTTCGCATTTTAGGAGGAAATGCATTTCTGTTTCAACCTCGCCGGCCAGACATTGATCGCATATTCTATTCTCTCTAGGCTGCCAGGATTTCTTGTATCTGCCTTTTTCAATTTCCAGTTGGTGGTCGCTTAGTCTGTACCTGGTGAGGGTCTGTCTCTGTTTTGTGTCTCTGATGGTCGTGAGGTAGTCTGCCAGTTTATATTCTCTTTTTAGGGCCCGGTAACATTCTAATCTGCTTTGGCTTTCGGTTATTTTGTTCCAATGTTCCAGGTAGGTTTCTTTGCATTGTTTAATGATTTGGTTCACTCGGATTGGTGTTTGGACGGCTGTGTTGGTCTGGGGCTGGTCAGGGTCCGGCTGAGTACTTAGTTTCAGTAGCAGCTGACTCAGGGGACTCTTTTCTGGGTTTAGCTCTTGGGTCTGAAAGGCTTTGAAATGAAGGGTGTCTGGGGAGCTAGATTTGAGGTGATTTAGGAAGTTTAGTGCTCGTTTTTGGATGTTTATTATCAGTGGGTATCTGCCTAGTTCGGCTCTGCATGCATTTGTTGGCGTTTTTCTTTGGATGCGAAGGATGCTTCGGCAGAATTCTGCATGTAGGGCTTCTATTGTGTGTTTTTCCCATTTAGTGTAGCTTTGGTGATTTAGCGGGCCCCATACTTCACTACCGTACAGTGCAATGGGCAGGATTATGCTGTCAAATATTTTGAGCCAGATTTTGATTGGGATTTGGATGTTGTAGAATTTTCTTTTTATTGCATATAGGGCTCTTCGGGCTTTTTCTTTTAGTGCATTCACTGCTATGTTGAAGCTCCCTGATGCTGTAATAGTTAGACCAAGGTAGGTGTAACTCATAGTGTGTCCTATAGTGGTATCACTGAGGGTAAACTGGTATTTGTTTTCCTGACATCTGGGCCTTTTTTGAAAAATCATGATGTTGGTTTTTTTTAGATTTACTGTTAGAGCCCAATTTTGGCAGTATTTGTCGAGTAGGTCTAGTTGTTGCTGTAATCCCTGTTCTGTGGGAGACAGCAGAACCAGGTCGTCCGCATAGAACAGGGATTTCACTTCTCCATCCAGGAGACGGAGACCTGGTGACTCGCTTTGCTCCAGCATGTCTGCTAATTCATTTATGTATATGTTGAACAGGGTCGGGCTCAAATTGCAGCCCTGCCGGACGCCTCTTCTCTGGGTGAAGAAATCGGTGCGTTTGTCTCCAATTTTGACCCCGCATTTGTTTTTCAGATACATTGATTTAATAAGGTCATAGACTTTGCCCCCTATTCCACACTGAAGAAGTTTATAATAGAGCCCTTCGTGCCATATAGAGTCAAAGGCTTTCTTGAAGTCGATGAAACAGGCGAATATTTTCCCATTTTTTGTTTGGTGTATATGTTTTTCAATGAGGGTGTGAAGGGTATAGATATGGTCGGCGGTGCGGTGTTTTGGAAGAAAGCCTATTTGGTTTTTTCTGAGGATGTTATGTTTGTTAAGAAAATCAAGTAATCTACTATTTAGAATACTGCAGAATAACTTCCCTAGACAACTGTTGACACAGATGCCGCGGTAGTTATTTGGGTCTGATTTGTTTCCACTTTTATATATGGGGGAGATTAGTCCTTGGCACCAGATATCGGGAAAACAGCCTGAACGTAATATGATGTTGAATAATTTAAGTACCGCACCCTGCATCTCCATATTGCTGAACTTGAGCATTTCATTTTTGATGTTGTCTGGGCCACAGGCTTTCTTTAGGTGGAGAGATTTTGTTTTTGTGGCCAGTTCTTTCCATGTGATTGGGGAGTCTAGAGGGTTTTGGTTGTCTTTAATTGTTGCTTCTAATGTGTGGAGTTTTTCTGTGACCTGATGTTGACTTGGGTTTGTTTCGTTTATTGGGATGTCTTTGTAGAGGTTTTCAAAATGTGTTCTCCAGATGTCGCCATCTTGGATTGGTAATGCTTGCAATTGTGTTGTACTCAGGTTATTCCACATTTCCCAGAATTGTTTTGGATTGGTGGAGTTTTCAATTTCTTCGAGTATTTTGTGGGTATAGTTTTGTGTTTTGTTCCTAATGGTGTGTTTATATCTTTTGAGGGTTTCATTGTATCTAGTACGTAGGTCCGGATTGTTTGGTTGGCGATGCTTTTGGTTTGATATTTTTCTCAGGTCTTTTCTGGCATTTTTGCATTCGTGGTCAAACCATTTCTTATTTTTATTTTGTCTTTTGTGACGCTTCCTCTTCTGTTTCACAAGGTCGGCTTTTACAGCTGCCTCATGGAAGATCATATTTATATCCTCTATGGCCATGTTTACACCATCTCTGGTGATCTCGTATGGGTTTTCTTTAAATTTTGATATTTTACTTGTGAGATCAGGTGAATTTAGTGCTGTGATGAATTTTTCTCCACTGTCTGGGGCCCATCTGTATGTCTGGTTTATTTTATGGAGCTTACTGGGTTCCTTTTTTGTGTCTGTAGTTTGGGCAGAAAGTTTAAGGTACATATTTATTTGGTTATGGTCTGAGAGGGGGGATTGCTGCCTGACAGTGAATGCGTTGATATCGCAGGGGTCCAGGTCAGTGATTGTATAATCCACCACACTAGACCCAAGAGTTGAGGAATATGTGAGTCTCCCTAAGGAGTCCCCTCTGAACCTACCGTTAACTATGTACAGGCCTAAGGCTCGGCAGAGTTGCACTACCTCCCCTACCCGCTTTTATTTATTTCACAGTCAAGGTTGTTCCGATTTGCGATGGCTGGTGTGACATATAAAGGGGTCTGGCCAAACACATGGTTGTTGCCCTGTGGGTCTATGAAGTCGGGTTCACATCCGGTCCTTTCTCTCTCTATCTCTCTCTCTCCCTCCCTCCCTCTCTCCCTCTCTGTCTCTCTCTCTCTCTCTCTGTCTCTCTCACTCTCTCTCTCCCTCGCTCTCTCTCTCTCTGTCTCTCTCTCTCTCTCTCCCTCTCTCTCTCTCTCTCTCTGTCTCTCTCTCTCTCCCTCTCTGTCTCTCTCTCTCTGTCTCTCTCTCTCTCTCTCTCTCTCTCTCTCTCTCTCTCCCTCTCACTCTCTC